>NC_084770.1:11672142-12273214 GCF_028858725.1 Colius striatus | reverse complement strand
TCAATCTTTTAAAAAAAAACTTGCAACTGTAGAGCCTAAACACTCAAAGCTCATACCAAGTTACTGTGTAGAGTATAAAACTGCTCACAAAACTCCAGCAAAACAAACGTGTGACTTCTCCTACTCATTTTAACTGCAAGCACTGATATTACTAGAGTGACATCAATTAAGTCCCATCTAGAAGAAAATGAATTTGCATTGTTGCTTCCAGGTTAAGCCAAATCTGTCAGTATTGTATGCCACAGGGGGAAGATTCTGCATTTAGGTTTTACAGACTAGTCCAGAGAGGAGTTTGGAAATCCCACCTCCTCTTGCAAGTGAACCTGGAGCCACGGAGCAAGTTACCTAGATACAAGTTTCAACAAGAGGCCTTTAAACTGTATAAGGGTCAAAGACCATAAAAAGATACGCACTAGTATTTCAGTTTGGAAGGGATATTCTCCAGCATCCCCCCTTCTTAATACCTTCAACTCAAGTCTATCATAGTGACAACATAAGAGACCAAGGCAAAGTCAAGGCTAGTACAAAGCCATTTAGCTCTACTACCAATGGCTATATCATCTGTAACACTACATTACTGGACTTCAGTCTGAAATTACAGTACCAGTGACAAACAGAACAAAACCTCCACATTTTTGTCACTTAATATAGGTTTTGGAAATATGTGCAGCTTAGTCACAAAACAGCTTTAAGAAAAAGGCTGCTACATTTCCAACATTTCAAAAGCTGTTTATGTAAAGCACAAGTGTAATCAAGTACACAAGTTCAGACTGTATCGAAACTTGTCCTTGCTCAGAAAAGTTACGATTGCATATCTATGACCAAAGTGAAGTAATGTTCTCCAGTACTTCAGAAGGTGTGGCCCTTAAGCTTGATTATAAACTATGTGGCTAATTTTAAGTATAAAGTAACAGCCTCCTACAGGCTTATAATACTGTTTATTCCCTCTATGAGTCTAGGTTTGTTTTGTGTGGGGTTTGAGGGTTTTTTGTGTGTTTGTGTATTGGTTTTGTTACTTAAGAAACACTTGGATCTAATAAGTGGCTGAAGTTTCATACTGTCTGTACAATCACATCAACAAATAGTCCAGATGAAAGAAAAATTTTAAAGGAAGAGAGCTGCCATTAAAGGACCACCATGTAATCGATGCATTTTGATGACTTCAAAGCAGATCAGATTACTATCACAAGTGACCAAGATGCATGAACTCCTCTCCTAGAGCACAACTTCCAGTTTAGTTCCATCCAAAAAAAGGCTCCAGTTCAAACACTCCAAGATCATTCCATTAGCCAAAGCACAGCAAGTGAGGATGATAAATATGCTTCAGAAGAAATTCTCAACTCCAACTGAAATACTAACGTAGATGCATCCTAAGTTCACAGTTATTTGCACAATAAGATATTACTGAAACTGTTCATTCTATTGAAATTATTTTACAGCTGAAATTGAAGAGTTTTGCTTTACAGACAAAAAATGCAAGACTGAGACTGGAAATAAGCTAATGGACCCCAAGTGATCACAACAACTATTACAAGGAAAGGTGTGTTTGGCTGGGGGAAATGTTTTTTGTTTGGTTTTCTTGTTCTTTTAAATATAGCATCCACAGCAATGTGCATTACCAGAGTCCAGCAAAGCATAATGAATAAGGTACATTAAGCTGTGAGCTTTAGACCCTTCTATCTACTGTTCTGCAGTAGGACTAGAACATATGATCCCATTGCATGCTAGATGAGAGGAACAATGAGTCTGGAGGTTTGTGCCTTTGGACAGACAGTCAGAGGAAAAAAATTACTGTTATCCAAGAGTCCATCTCTTTCCATTTCATGTACAAATTCTTCATGGACCTCACAGAGGTATCTTACATTATTCCTTTTACAATGGCCATTTTAGCCTAGCAGCTTACTAGAGAGAAGATACAAAAAACAGTAAAAATTCCCTGTAAAGTTTATATTAACCAGCATGCTTTGCCCAGGCCTTCTTATAAGCTTTGCCAGCCAAAAGTGCTTGTTCAGAGATGGACAGGCAAGTGAGGTCCTGTGCCACGAGTCCACATTTTCCAAAAGGACCATAAGTTTCCATCCTCTTTATTTAAGCAAAGAGCTTTGGTTCAAGGTTTAACATAGCTCAGGAACACAATACACTCTTGCTCTTTGAAGTGTGACAGGCCGATTTGGTGAGGGGTGGAAGAGGTCCACTCATCTGAGTTAAGCTCCATCTTGAACCATTGTGTGATAGCATAAATAACAGATCACAACATACCAGATGAATCAATAAGATAATAGCACCACCCCTAAAATTCTTCAGTTTGACTCACCGTAAAGCTTCTCCCTGGCATTCTGCTATAAAATCTGAATGAAGAGTAGATGTCTGAAAAAGAATCCCCCCATGCCCATGCCCAAATAACTTGCCTCTAATTGTTTGTTCTAGGGAGAGAGTTCAGTGTAGAAGGTAACAGTTGGTAGGGCAATATCTAACTTCAAGATCCATTGTGATACAGAAATAGGATAGATAGAATGGGATGAAGGGTTCTCCAAGCCTCTGTGAAAAGAATATTGTCCAAAAACTACTCTAGCTTTCAAAATAATCAGCTACAGAAGGCAGCAACTTCCTCCTCCTCATGCTGCAAAAGTCCAGGACAGGAGCCTTGTGTCTATCATCTGCTTTCCATTTGTACGGTAGAGCCTAGTCCCCAAAAATTGGAGCTGCCTTTTGCAGATTGAATTGCTCCCCCAAAGCCTCCTTAAAATAACAGCCTGCTTCCTCATCTATCCAACAGTGACCTTGGTCTCAGGTGTCATACTAGTAAGAAATCCACCTCACATTCATTATTATAGCTTTATTCCCTCAGTTGCTGCACAGCATTACTATGAAGTACAAGCAAACTGACATATGTCAGTTATTCAGTCTTCTCACCATATTTTCACAGATTTCACATACTAGTCTCCCTCTCTGTGTGTGTCTGACCACATTTTTTACAATCAGGAAAGGAAGAGAACTGAAATTGTTACCGCCTATGATTTGTAGAACATAGCTCGGTTACACGTTTCCCCTATAGATTCACTACTCTTGCAGTCAAGTTACCCATGTTTTTACCACATGCAATTAAGCAAAATACCATTTTAGTGCTGAAAAGATTTTACACAAGACAGCAGGGTAGAAAAATCCATTTTCTAACTACATAACATAAATTTTGCTTTTATACATTAAAAAAAACTCACAGATAACAGTCATACCTTCCTCCTACTGCGTCGTCTTGTGGCTGGGCCCCAGCAGTGTTCCTCTGTGAACGTCGCAGTGACCCCCCTGGATTGTTATTAGGCCGGTTGGACATTGGCACCTCTCTCCTGAAGGGACATACCCTTTCTAGACACTATCATTCACTGAAAAAGAAGAGAAAGACATAGTCATAAGACTTTTGTCATGAAGAGTCACTGCAACGTCTCAAGAGGCCAATGTAAAATGCCATAGTTTCCACAACAACTTAAGACAAAAACTTTTGAACAATTCAGTTAAAAGACACAGATTAAAATTCTTAAGAGCATTAGATCCTTAACACAGAGCAACCAGTTTTCAGTGTATAGTGCATACAGTCAACATTTTAGACTAAACAACCTCTAAAGGTTCATTCCAGCCCAAACTATTCTATGATTCCATCATGACACACTTCTGTTGGAGAGGCAAGGCAGGCAGTTCAGGAGGTATTTGTCCAAATTAAGGTAAAAAACACACTAACTAGTAAAACTCCAGGCCTGATAGAAAGCAACATTATTTCAATTTTAACTCTCATTTTAGTGAGGTGACATCAGTTCCAAGAATAAGCAGCAGCATCCACTAGATTACAGAAGAAATTTAACTGCTGTGCTTTTAAAACAGCATATTTCTCTAGTCAGATTTATGAAAACTCACTTCTATAATACTCTTGCACCCCAGTCTCCTGAATATTTAGGGATATGCCTAGCACCTTTTTCTATAATACTGCAGTATAATACCTGTTACCTGCTTGAAGCTAAGTACCCTAGGTCACTACAGTGTCTTTTTTTGTACCTTTTTGTACCAAAATACCAGTGCCTTAACTAATGCTGCAGCAATCCAGCCAATCAAAATTGCAGACTTACTGCCACGAAGTCAGTACTAGGTAGTAGTGGAGGGAAGAAGGAAAAGACAGGAGGATGTTCACATGTCTAAGTTCAGAACATTTTCTTCCAGCAAGTTGTACATCTTGCCAGCCAGAATCCAGAGTTCTGCATGCTTATCAGAAAATGTTAAGTCTAAGACTTCAGATTTGTATTCCTATACTTCAGTGTGGATAATGTTCATTTACTTGATTAAACATATCTGAAATGTAGCCACTTAAGCTAGAAGCAACATTCTAAGCACATAAACATACATCTAAGAGTTGAGACTTCAATTGCAATTAAACTGAATAACTTAGTATACATGGTTTAGTAACTGCTGAATTGGTTTTAACCTACATTAGCTCATTTTAACCTACATTAGCTCATTTTAACCTGATCTTGTGAGCAGTGAGCAAAAATGAGGTGCAGCTACAAGATTTCCCTCATTTACCTGTGAGCATGAACATCTATTTTCTTGCCTTGCAAGCAAGCACTTGCAAGCACTCATTCCATTATTTCTACTACTTCGTCAGCTGACTCAAATTAAGACAGCTTTAGTTCAGCTAGTTTGTGCAGCTGACTGACACAATAATCTTCCTCGTTATATTCTCCAAACTTCAATAGTTACCCACTCTGCCCAGTTCTTTTCCCACTGTGGTACTCACCTCCAAACATAAATTTCATGTCAAAGCTCCATTTCTGCTCGAGCAGAAAAACTATTTTCAGTTTAGGAGCCTCTTGTCCCTTCTGCTTACAGAAATAGCTCACAGGATAATTTAGGGGGTGAGTACAACAACACACTGAAGATACCTTAGAAAAAATTTCAGTGACCTCTCAAATTCTCAACATCCCTCCTTTCTTCCTGAAGGTTTTCTATACATAAATAAGGGAAAAAGATACTGTTCCATGAGCTGCAAGATGCTTCAAGGTACAGTAAGGTGTATGGATTTCAGCTATGTTCATGTAAATCCAGCATGCATGAAAGCACTGAGCCTTAAGGAACAAGCTTTTCTTCTTAACAACACAGGAAGAGTAACTACCATTTGTTTTCTTACCTGCTTTCATTTCTATCTTATCTCCTTGAGTATCCAGGAGACATCTACATGATTTAAATATGCTAAGGCTTACTTGCTGCACTGTGTCAATGTACAATTCACATGGTGACTTACACCAGATTAATTTTCTTTGATACAAAAACTAGACCAAGAAAAAAACGACACTGCACGATACATTAGGCTGGACTGTTTTTTGAATTCTTCTCCTCCAACACTATAAAAAACATTATACACACAAATACCCAGACAAACTAACTAGAGCAAATTCAGTACATATAGAAAAATCCTCAGGACAAACAAGATTCTACGGCATCCTAGCTCTACAACATAACCTCACTGCTGGGAAGACATACAAATAAGTATTAAAGAAGTTTCTTCTTTAAAAAGACACTTCAGGTGGAAAGGGAATAGATTTCTTACAAAACAGAATTTATACAAACATTTTTCTCTATCACTTCTTTCAGTTCTCTTGGAAGTCATTAGTAAGATACTGATGGGAATACAAGTGGAATTTAACAGCACACAAACGCACAATTCTCTTCAGACAGGATACTGTCATTATGCAGTGTTAAACTGGAGCACAAGAATTAAGTTAGAATCATTAAAGAAACCCTTGGCTGGACTATCTCAAGATAATGTGGTCCAATCCCCTGTTGAGAGTAGGACTCTAGATCATGTTACATATCTCTCGTTATGTTGAGAAGTGGCAATTTCTAACCACAATGAAAAAACACACTTGATTTCAGAGCAAGAGCAAAAAGGCAAAAGGTAAATCATGAGACACTCTGAAAGGAAAGGAAAAGAAAAAAAAAATCACAAATTAATATACCAAAACATCATGCCAGATATAAAGGTATGCAGAGAAGACACTAACTGACCATCAGAGAACACATTCAGCAAAAGAATTTGATAAAAAGTCACACAACCAATTCCAGTTCAAGTAATCCATGATATCAGATGTGTGTACAGGTACACATGTGCAAGGATACATTCCTCAGCCCTGTCCAGGACAATCTCTTTAAGGAAAAAGAACAGCTCAACTCAGTAACCTGGATTAAGTTGAGGAAATAAGTAAAGCGGGCATGTAAACTACAGAGATCAACAGAGTACAATCACTGAAGACATTACAGACTTAGGACTAGCTCAAATATCCATTTTTACACTGGGTAACTCTAGACAATACATAAGCTGATAGCCAGAGACAGATTTTTTCCTAACTGATGACAAAAGAGCTTCAGCACAATATTCTCCTGGATTGTTGCAATAGAAGAGTGCTTTTCAATTCAGCTACTCTCTAAAATGGAAGCATTTAACAACTGTTTCAAAAATACCCCATATATTAAGAGATATGAATACTGCAGAAAACTTCAAATAACAGTAGTTCCACTGACTTTACAACAAATAAACAACAGAATATGATGGCAACCATTGGACACATTGGACATTGCTACACTAGGAATATGTTAGTTTTCCATTAGCGGTCTTGGAAGAGCTTAGACCTTGTCTAGCCTTCTAGCTAAGACAGTGGCAATGCAGAAGGCCATCTTCACAGAATCAGCAAAACGAGCAGCTAGGAAGTTGAAAGGATGTAGTCACGAAGTTAAGATACCCTAGACTGAATCTATGCATATATGTCTATAGTGACCTATAGACAAAGATTCACAAGACAATATCTTGCTATAGAAGGGAAAAGAACTAAAAGTAATTTCACTTGTGATATCACAGTTCAGAATTACAAGGAACTACACTGTTAATTGACAGATAGAATATACGTTGCCTCAAACTGGAGATTTACAGGTTCCCACAGGAGATAGGAACACTGAAAATGCCAACAAAAAGATGCACAACATAGCTTTCTTGAGGAATGCCCAGGTTGTTAGGAATGTATGTTTACATATACCATGATCCCAAGCCTTCTGTCTGACAAAAGGACTGGAAGACATCTGGGCAAAAGGTACCATAGATTGAGAACACATAGTCCATGGAAGTCAGAGGTCAAGTTTTGTTTAAGGAAAAATCTAAATACATGCTAACACATGCTCCAATGCTGTTAAAAATAGTTTTGTGACAGTGTGAAGATGTTCAGAGTTGCAAAAGCTAAACATCTCCCCCTGCTTCAAGTGTGTCAGTTGAATTTGAAGTCTGGAACTTCAGAGACCTTTTCACTGGGTCTGCTACAGACAAGCAAACTGAAGATGCCTTTAGTGACATGGAAGAAGCTTAAAACCTCATTCCACAAAGATTACTGAGATCTTGCACCTATCACTGGTTTAGAAAGAAGCCAGTGGACTGGCCATACACCCCAGCCAGAACCATAGCAAGTCCTTTTGGGCTGTGGAAAAGTCAAATTGAAGAATCAAACACTACTCAAAACTACAGGGAAGCACAGGTACTGATGGCAGATGGCTTTATAACCAGTTAACAATCCAACTGATTGTTCAAGAATTTAAACAAGTCTGGAACCAAGAGAAAACTATGGATGGAGGCAAGGGCTAAAAACATGCAACTGGAAAAGTTCACCAACCGTTCCTGCTCAAACAGACAACTCAAAAAACACACTGCTCATGTTCTACTCTGGATATGGTTGTACAGGATACAATGGCAAGCTCAGCTCTCATGTCTGTCCCCAGCTCATAATACACAGGAATCCACAGTTTCATTTCATTACTGAAGAAAGAATCATATATACTCCTATACTCCTTTGCTCTGAAAGACCAGGAGTTGCAGTCTGAGGAGAAAAAGCAGTTACACCAAATCAACATAATGCTGTTTTGAGAGCACATCTTTTCAGTTATGCTTTATGTTCATCAAGGACAGAAATATTACAAGTTCTGTCATTCTTCCTTGGATTGTATTTTGGATCAGCAAAGTATGAGTGTCATTCAGATCTTAAACAAATATACAAAGCATTTCATCTGCTTCTCTACAGTTTAGTACTCTCTAGCTCTGGAAATTAAAATTGGCAACAGCAGCTACTCCTATCATTTTTTAAATAATCAGCAATGGAGTTTTATCACAAAAATAATTTATTAGAATCTTTATTTACATGACTAGATCACAAATCAATTCAAAGAATCTGCCCTTATTAAAAAAAAAAAACACACACCAAAATCAAAGATTCAAGTTGTTGTTCTCCAAATAAACCAAATTTGTTACATTTCCATGTCACTATTTGCAATATGTTCAAACTAGTTAGATCTAAGTTTTCCATCACTTTGTGGTTTGACTTGAATTCATTAACAAAGGAAAGGAATGCTTTCTCAGTGGCAGAATGAGAAGACTAAAACTTCAAGAAAATATTTTCATGTTCACAGTATCTGTAGTTTCTCCATCTTCAGTGCTGTTTTCATTTGGTTTTTTGACCAGCTAAAACAAAGTTTTTGTGTAATTCAGTCAACTGGGCAGTAGTTCTATTTTTTCTGCATACAAATATAAACATTAGTAAAGCATAAGAACCCAGAAACTTCTGAATCAATCTCAGTGAAATAATAGTCTGATCTCAATAGCTGCAAGCCAACCAGCAACAGCTCATTTCAAGAATACTGAACCTCCCTCAGTAACATGAAAGATTTGTTAGACCACATGGAGAACAGGTACATACAAACAGCAAATGTTGGCAGCAGAACACAATCAAGTTTTTTGTCTCAGATGACACATCTTTTTCCCTTCTAGCACATTAATAAGAAAAAGAAGAGAAAGTGAGGAATGAGGTCTTCAAAGTCTATTCTTCTGTATACTTGTGTGACAAAACAAAATTTATCTGCAAAATCAGATGCTTTAGCAGAAGTTTGACTTTACCTCTACAGGAACTCTAAAATTACTGTTACTTACCTGACAAGCTGCTAGACAGAGAAGTTTAAACTGTGAGAGAGTCTCAGTATGCAAATCTGCTACCTGGTGCTAACACAAGTGTGGCTCCAACTTATTAGCAACAATGCAAATAAGAGTCACCTTTTTAAAGCAAACAAGTAACTGGTATCTATAAGGGAAAAGAATACACTGTCAAGCAGCCAAATTCTGACCAAAACTGTGCAATTTGTATCCAGGGTGAACTGATGTGAATTTGTTTCTAGCAGACTCCCAAAAGGAAAACATCACATCAACAGAAGTAAAATCTCCTCTGTCCTTCATTTTCACCTTCTCTGGGAACCTTTGTTTAACAGGAGCCAAAATTCACTATTTACGTGGTGGCTTAAGCATTCACTAACAGTGTAAAAAAACATGCTGCCTGGCAAGCATGAGGAACATGCTCCTCAGAAGAAATAACTTCTATGAGGAGCACCTTCTGTGGGGAATCCTTCATGAAGTACAGATCAGCGACACTCAGAAATGAAGACAAACTAGCAGGTAGGTGGTCAAGTCGAGACCAAGTAAACGGGTGGGGCAAAGTTGCAGTAGTGAGCATTTATTACCAATGAAGAAAAGTTATCAGTACTCAAAATTATCATCCTCAAGTCTGCTCAGCCCAGTGCTTAGTGACATACTTTGAAGATGCATAGCTCCATTTACTTCAACATTATGAGTTTCAACACAGAACTTAGTACTACAGCACCAAGCCTCTTCCCTATTCTAACTCTGCAGACCAGACTGTGCCTTACTTGCAGTCTGTCATTCACCTGCATCTGGCACACACCTTCCCTAGGTAAAATCAAGTGCAATAGAACAAGACAATTACTGATACACTACATACCCATGCCTACCTGCAGAGCCTGTTAAACAACACATGCCCCAAGTTGCAGCACAGCAGGTTGCCTGAGCCCTGCCAAGTTCCTAATCAACTTTTGTCAAGCTGTCTTAAATTACAGACAGACCTAGTGAACTCAGTGTCTAGTAAAACATAGTTTGGACAACCAAACTCTAAATTAACACAAGATGATCTCTGCAATCTTCTAGATAACTAGAAAGGGGGAGACAGAAACAAAAAATACTAGTTAATTAGGCACTAAATGAAGACAGTCAGAATCTGTAGTCTGACTACAATCAGAAGTTACTGCTGGAAGAAACACAAAAAACAGTTGACTCGCACATGCAGATTAGACAAGTGCCACAGATAGGCCTGTAATATTGGGTTTAAGGGCATTATGTAGATCCAACTTGAAAACAGTATAAGGAGGGAGGAGACTGGGTCTTCATTTTGATAATCTTCACCTTGAAACTAGTTTACATACAGAAACACCAGAAGTTGAGAAGCCTGTTCACTTATAGTAGCAAATCTTAAAAGAAACACTTTAGAGAGAAATCAACATTTTTAAAGATAATCTGCTTCTACAGGAAGGGAGAAGAGTACTCATCTGTTTTCTACTTAAGTCAAATGAGCCAAGTTCTCACATCAAAATATCACTTATAAAAGTTTTGGACAAGTCAGGAAGATCTTAGGAATCTTCCTTTTCTTTTCCTAATCACTAATATTTAGCTCTGTCTCAAGCTGATGGATGTTGAGGCTTCCTTTCCTACACTCTCAAGCAGGTTACGCTGTCCTCATGAACACCGCTTCTATCCAAATGCTACATTAAAAATTTCACAGGCCTAACACATAGCAAGATTCCTATACCACATGATACAATCTCAGAAATTATTTAATTGTAGTTGTTGAGGAAGAAATTCAATTAAAACAGGTTAGGTTTCCGGCTTCCTCAGTACCAGCATACGGACCTTTAGCTATAACAGGATATTGCAACAACAAACAAAAGGATTAGGACACACAAAGTTTCTACACTGGATACTGCTCAAACCAATGGCATCTTGGAATTATGCACACAGATGTATCTTCTTAAAAGAAATACAATTTATGCATTGACATTACAGTGAGGTAATTAAGAATGAGCTCCAATACACATACCAAATTACTGACATAAGCACAATTAAAGATCTTTACCTTGCATGAAATCATGAACCAAACTACCTACCAAATACCTGCATAGAAAAAACAGAAGACAAGTTCAGTGTAAAGCCAAACAAAAGGAAGTTGCACACTGTTAAACACTAAGGACTAAACTGTGTTTTAGCTGATCCTATCATTGATAGGATCAGTTTTTTACAGTGCTCAGTGCTATTCTTTCATGGTAACTATACAAAAGAACATACAATATTAGCTTAAACAATTGCATTTTAGGAAGGTTCCAACCTTTAGAGTCATGGAAAAAAAGCTGTCAAAAGACAGAGTATTGAACTCCATGACAGAATTAAACAACTTCATCACATATTTTGACAATACCACCTAAACAACTCCACACACACACACACTTTTCAGTCCTCCACAAATAAAACCAGTTTGCGGGAACAAACTGCTGTACATGGGAATTGCAGAGTATGGGAATTAGCAAATCAGTGTCCCAAGAAACCACATGCAGAGGGTTACGATGCTGAACTTGACCAAATCTAAGTATTAGAGTTCTTTCAAATGTTTTTTAGCAAGACACCCGATTCAGCCTAATGTTAAAGCTAGTGCAGTGGCTTTGCCTGGGCCAGGTTTTGGTAATGGGAAGGCTACAGGGGTGGCTTCTTTAAACAAATTGCTGCCAGAAGCTTTCCCTGTAGCTGATAAGGCCAGTGCCAGTCACTTCTAAGATGGACCCCACCACTGACCAATTACTGACTAAGGTAATGCCTCAATAAATAACGTATTGGAGAAGGGGAAGAAGTTGCTGGGCAGTTGCTAAAGGGCAGCATCAACAGGGAGTGAGAATGTAACAACACCTCAGCAGACAGTAAGATCAGTGGAGAAGGAGAGAGAGGATGTGCTCATGTCCTAGAAGAAAGATTCCACTGTCAACTGTGGTGAAGACCATGGTGAGGCAGCTGTGCTCCTGCAGTCCATGGAGGTCCATGGGGGAGCAGAGACCCACTTCCAGCCCATGGAGGACCCCATGCCAGAGCGGGTGGATGCCTGAAGAATGCTGTGACTCTGTGGGAATCTCACCCTGGAGCAAGTTCCTGGCAGGACCTGGGAGTCTGTGGGGAGAGAGGAGCCTACACCAGAGCAGGTTTGCTGTCAGAAATTGTGATCCTGTAAGGGATCCACATTGGAGCAGTTGGTACCTGAAGGACTGTCCTCCCTACGGATGACCCACATTGGGGCAGTATGTCAAGAGCTGTCTCCATGCAAAGGATTTGTGCCAGAGCACTTCATGGAAGATCTGTAGCCCATGGGAAGGACCCATGTTGGAGAAGTTTGTGAAAGACTGTCTCCCATGGGAGGGACCCCACACTGTAGCAGCAGCAAAGTCCATCTGTAACAAACTGTAAACCCCATCTCCTCCCCTGCTGGGGGAGAAAGAGAGTCCCGGGAAGGAGGGGTGAGAGGAGGTGTTTTAAGATTTTGTGTTATTTCTCTTTTTCCTGCTCTGTTCTGAGTGTTCATTAATAAATTAAACCTTTTCTCCCCAAGTTGAGACTGTTCCACTCATGACACTAATTGCTCAGTGCTCTCCCTGTCCTTATCTCAACTCAAACCTCTCATAATATTTCTCTTCTGACCAGTTTAGGAAGAGTAGTGGTATAACTGGGTGGGCATTTGGCAGTCAGCCAGGGCTAAACCACCACAGCTAGATAAGAACTCATAATCACCAAACTAATACAGACCAAGAAGTCTACTACTACAAATTCCTCTCCTCCTTCCTGTATGTGAAACTACCACCAGACTTTTTCTGCTTCATCTCAGCATTCATTTCTACCTCCTCTCTCCCAGGCTACATAAACACTCTCCTTGCACAAGTAACACCTGTAACTATGCCCATATTTTATAGTTCATTAGATTAAGAAGTTGCTACTAGTAAGATGGTTTTCCTCAAGGTCACAGTGTGGCCAAGTTTGTCAAAGCCCACATTCCCTACTGACAATCAATCACTTCAGAGCTGGAAGAAAGGTTACTTACTTCCTGGCAAGGAGATGTTCCAAGAGATACTACCTAAATCTCTTTGATCCTTTTTGTTACCTCCCAGCTAAATTGCTGCTCTCTGATGTACCTAAAGGATTCACAGATTACCAGTAATACAGGACAAGTGCCAGAAGAACACTAAGTTCTTCCACAGCTCCAAGATCCTTACAAAAGAATAAGCATAGCTGTAAGATGTTTATAGCTTATCTTAGGTTGAAGATGGCTATTTAAAAACTAAGAATTACAATAGCAGATTTTATAAGCATTTACTCTTACAGTTTCTCCATGACCTAATCAGAATACTCAAGATTTGCCACCTATACAGGTGACCTTTTACCCTACACTAATGCTTAACTATGCCTTATGAGCAAACTATCATCCCCAAATAACATACACTGATTCTGGCCTTGTCTAGTACTGGAAGAGAACATGGCAAGGAAGACAGGGAAGACAGTGTTTCTTCAAAGTACTTTGTGTACTTCAATGGTACAATACTTTAGAGCAAAGCTATGCATCCACCTTGCTAAGCTCCTAAAAGACATTTTTGCAAACATGAGAATAAGCTCATACTGTTGACAAAAAAATTAAGAAAGCTTCATTAAACTCCTATGCAAGACTCTCTTGTCTTTTTGGTTTTGTTTTCTTGATTTAAAAAAAATATCAACCAGACACTCATACAGTACTCCACATCATCCTCTTCGCTGTTCATAACATTTCGTAACGTGCACTAGTAAGGAAGACATGTCAAACAAAAGAATATTTAAGTGGAGCTTCATCACAATGCGAGACAGAATAACTCTACACTTGAGTAACAAAACCACACAGGGAAAGGAGTGGCGTCAGGGAAAAGTTAAAGGAAGAATGAGGTAGACAGGTTTGTGAAGGCAGATGGAAAACACCCATAGGCCCAGAAGTGAGCACAGTTTCTTCCTGAAATGGAAGAACTGAAAGAGGAAATGGATTTAAGTCACACCAGGGGAGGTTTTGATTGCACATTAGGAAGAACTTTTCCACTGAGAGGGTTATTCATCATTGGAACAGGCTGTGCAGAGAGGTGGTGGAGTCACCATCCCTAGAAATATTTAAAAGACATATAGATGAAGTGCTGAGGGATATGGTATAGTGATGGGGTTGGCAGTGTGAGGTGACTGGTTGGACCTGATGATCATAAAGTTCTTTTCCAACAGTAACAAATCTATGATTCTTCCCTCCCCTCTGCATGGTATTTCACCGTATCAAATGCAAAATGCAGGCATTTCATAAATTGCAGTCTCTCTCAATCCTCTATTTGTTTAACTAACCAAAGATACTCAGCTAGGATCATGCACATCCCCACCTGACATGACTAACAGGCAATTAAGTGTTTAGCAATCACAGTACCTTTACTACTTAAACTTCTCCACCTCCAGTCTTTCAAATAAACTTCTCCCATTAATTATTTCCTAGCACCTCCAACTACCATTAGCTATTAAAGATGTTCAATTGTACCAACTTTGGGTCGTTCTTCAATGCTTTTACACTCATTTGTATATTTTCTTCTCCTGCTAGCCTTCAGCTGGTAGCTAGATATTTCAGGTTACAAGTGAGATGTTTCAAGTACTCCAATCAGAAGTGATTAAAATACACAGTAAAGAACAACAGTCCCTTTGCTTTAAAAAAAACCAACTATTTTAAAAAAGAATCCATTACTGTGGACAGTATTTCCAGGAATAGGCCACCTCCTTTCCTAAGAAGTTAAGAAGGACTGGCTCCTTCTAATGCCTTTTGCAGGATATCTTAACATCGTTCACTCTGTCAGTAGTTCCATGAAATTTTGTTTGTCTGCTCTATGAATGTATGTAGACAGACATTCTTACTGAAGCAGGGTTTAGCAAAACAGTACAAGTACTATTATTCCACCCCTGACAGTTTCAAAACTGTTCCAACAAACCTAGAGGAAGAATATCTTTGTCTTAAGTACTTTCATCTTTTAGACATAGCTGGACCTAATATACTTGCAGCTACTGTGCTTGTAAATAGTTTATGTAACCTATAGGTACTGAAATATTTGTAACAATTCAAGGGAGGCTCTAATCTTAAACTTGTGATGGAACTCCATCTTGAAACCCTAATTGAGTACTGATAAAACATTACTAGAGTCCAAAGGCAATTTTTTTTTTTTTTTAACAGCAGAAATCAGGACACTTGATACTATTTCCAGGCTTCTAGAAGAAAGGTCATTCATTACTTAGTTTTATTAAATCTAAAACTATTTAAACAAACAATTGCTGTTAAGTAGCATTCAAACAGAATGCTCCTTCTCTCAAAACATGGAACAGTAAATTATTTTGAAACACATGCAATGCTTTGAAATACAATAGTACAAAGCAGGATGGAGATCCTATACCTCAGTACCAAAAGCAAGAAGTTTTGCTAGATGTCAACTTACAAGGGCTTGATTTCAGCATCAGTAATTACATGTTCCAGTTACTCAGAATGATACTAGAAAGGAAGGAGGAGGTGGGGAGGAGAAGCAGAATCAGGACTTTGGTTCATACCATTAAAGTAAGAGCTCTCCAATGCTTTTGTACAAAAAGTAGACTATTCCATCACAGCTGGCCTTGTTGAAGAGGGTTGAATTCCAGTAGAAAGAACAGAAAAGTACTCTTAAAGGAGGTGACTAATAAAGCCTGTATTATTTAGTCTGGCAACAAGAAGGTTATAAATGCTTCTTGCAAATGACAAAGGAAAAACATCTAAAGAAGAAAGATACTTAAAATGAGAGGATAGCATTGATACAGTTAGCAGCCAAAAGTTATGAGAATCTTCCAGGTTGGAAATTAGATAATCCTAAATTTCAAGAAACAACATGCTGAAAGAATCTCCCAGGAGGACTGGATAATTAAAAAAGCAAGTATGAAAACAAAACCAAGGCATGCACTTAGCTGCTTTTTAGAAGACTGCAAGTTAGATACTTAAGTGATATACAAACAATGCTAGCAGATTACCACTTTTGACATTACTAAGCTTGTACTAAGCTTACCCCTAGACAGTAGTACTTGATTATCCTTACAGACAACTGACAAATAACCTGTTGTTCTACTAGAAAGGAGGTGTTAATGTTGCTCTGGACTGACATGCTCAGGTACAAAAAAAAAGTACTTCAAAGGTACAGTTCCTAGAAAAGGCTAGTACCCCAACTTTGATCTTTTTGCTAAGGAAGTAATTGGGCCATTTTTGTTATCAGAACACCCATTCTTTCTCAGAAGATAAGACAGATAAGACACTGTAAAGAAATAAACTGGTATTACCTGCAGCTTGTGAAGCTTTCCTTCTCCCATCCCATGGTACCTACCACTGAAATTCTGTTGTGACCAAGAGAAGAAAACCTGTCACGATATCTTCTGGATATGGTAGAGAAGCAGAAGATAGTCCTCCATAAAGCAAGCTATTGCAGTAAGCAGCAAGTTCCAGGATTTAAAAATAAAAAACCACAAACCATACACCACACTTTTGGACAGGGTTATTCTATGCAGAGGTTGTTTATCCAGCTTGATCCTTCTACTGCTGTGTCACTCTGTGCCCATATGTTCACGTTTGATATCTCCCAAAATGGGAAAGGGGGGGGGGGGGGGGAGGAATACACTAGAGTTATTATATTCAGTAAACCAAGCTACCTACTTGATGTTTTTGAAAGAGTTTCATGTAAAACTAGCAGACAAAAATATAGAAACACTACGAAAGTGCTACACAAACTTTTTTTTACCTGAATTATTAACAATTTAAGACAATTGATATTTTGGACAATTGATATTTCATAAAGAGTCACAGAACAAAATCAAAATATTAATTGAACTGTTGTTACATCAGTTAACAATATCGCCTGATACCTAGTTTTAATTTGGAATCTTTTTGAGCTGACTTTATAAACATCCTAACGTAAGAGGAAATCATTCCTTAGCTGAAGGGAAATGGCTTTTAGAAGAAAACACACTAAGCAATGTTACAATACACAACAAGCTATTTGGCTTACTTCTGCTGAAGATTTTCAAATGCTCCAACACCACTAAGTACAATCAAAGTTAACTGTGTTAATAGTAAAATAAATCTAATAGTCTTTCCAGCAATTTCAAGTGGCTGTGAAATTGCAACAACGAAACAGATACCACAAACACTAGTTCAGACAGAATGCAAAGAACAGGTCAAGGGAGTTGACAAAGTCCTTCTGGTTGACACTACAGGTGTTGCCAGCAGGAAACATCTTTAGAATTTCAGTGTAAGATCTCAATCTGATAGAAACTCTGACTTCATCTGAAAAAACAACACATGAAGTAAAGAGTTTTGAAAAACAGAGACTACACAACTATATCAAGCTTACCTGTTGCCTCAAGTTACCTAATAAGAATCTATATAACACTACAATAACAGTTTTTACAGCTTTTAGCTAAGTCTGTGACAGACGAAAAAGGCTGATGCACCCTGGGAATATTCTAGACAACCTCTGGAAGCAATAAAGCATAGCAACAAGTGTGTTCATTGCATTGTATTTTGGAGGTAACAGATTAAGTTTACTTTGCGTGTCACTTCACTAGAGTCTCATAGGCAGCTTCACATTTATTTTTAAATGTGTTCTAAAAAATTAACTCACTACCACATTTGTATTTACCTCAAGAATTGAAATAAACATATTTCAGGTTTTAGCTTAGTAAAGTTTATTTGCACACAGTACATTTAAGTCAGAATCTTCAGTGTTCATTCTGTTTCAACTCCAGTTCTGTTTCAGTAGTATGTCAAAAACCAATAAGCTGTTAAAGAAAAAAAATCCCCATCTTCACTACTGTGACCATAGTGCTCAAGTATTTAAACCTTAATGGAAGGCCTTTGAGCAGTACCATTCCTTCATATACTAAATTCCACAAAATTCATCTTCCCTCTTAAAAGTTAACATCAAGTGAGCTCAATTTCCACTTTCTCAATTAAGTATTTTAATTTGCAGACTGAGGTGTGCAATGCTATATTTCTTAAAATGCATTTTCCAATTAAAATTAAAAAGTGCTGATCCAAGCTTTGAGTTAGTGTCCTGTTGTCCAGAGTCTAGTAAAAAACATGGCTATGTTCAGTTGCAAGTCTATGAACACTTGAGGTGAGAAATCGGTAGTATGCAACAAAACTATATCAACTTACAAGTTATCATAAAAGACATTTGATGAAAGCTTATTTACTCTCTTATTTTTGGCAAATAGGTATGTCTGTTCTTCTGTCAAGCTTCTTGCAGCTCAAATAGGGAACAACACCTATTTTTTTAATCCATCATCTTATAGTATAATGCATGTCTTCATTTTTATTAGCAGTGTTTTATTGTAGATTTTTGCTCAAAAAAAAAAAAAACAGGCTGAATACTACCAGAATATATCAGCATTCACTGTCACTACATAAGCATGAAAAACATTTAACAGACTAACAGATCTTTCAAGAACAACTTTTAACAATCAGAATCCCATCTTGAAGTTTGCCCCAGTTACAGAACTACTGTCACTTTCTTGATATGAGGTTCAATTGAAATACTCTTTTCTCCAAAATTTTTCTAATTAACTTCAAGTTGCATGTCTTTTGTACATCAATGGTATTACTCCCCTTTACATTACTTGAACTCATCTGTTTTGCTTATGTATGTTACTTAAAAGATCTGAAACCTAGCTATGGAGCTTCTTCTCAAGTACTATTCATTCAGGTTTACTCACACAACCTGTAACTGTATGTGCACTGTGGTTCAAGTTACAGATTTCCCACCTTCCTCTCACCTCTTTTATTATGGGTGAGTTCAGATATTACACCTGAAAAAACTGCAAAGGTCAAAAACAAGTGAAGTTTTAAAGGGAAATTACTTTGTCATAGAGTATATCCACAAAATAAAGAGAAAACACTCACTCTAAGGAAGCAGAGTTTCAAGTTCATAGCATACAGCCTACTACCATGCATCTTTTGTTACTTCATCAGTTCTCTTCAAATGCATATCTCACCTGTTATCAAAAGGTTTAGTTATATTGCATACACCTTCAAAAGAGCACACTATACTAAATAAGCTAATTACAGAAAAGATTTGACATGAGAAGATGCATAACATTAGATAAGATGTCATCTCCTAGCCCTGACATTAACTACATCTTACAATATTATCTTGTCCAAAAATAGACATCTGCCACAGATTCATGTCTCACAAAAATACAGCATGCAAAGATTTCTCATCACTAACTCCAGGAATTAAAATAAGCACCTAATCATTTTCTCAACATGAAGGACATTCAATGCAAGTCCCTTGATTGTTGGGGAAGGATGTGCATACATGTGTGGTCTTCCTCTTCTTCCGAGGACAAGGGAGATGGACATGGGGGATGCTGAAGTCCACCATCACTAGTGTTACTATGCACTGTTTTTATCTTTCATGTTTTATTGCCTCTACTCACTCATACTGCTCCAAAAAAAAACTAATCATTCCAACTTTGAAGATACTACCCTAAATGTGTATTTGGTTTCCATATTTCTTTACCTGTACTTCCACATGGAAGCAGTCTTGAACTAAGAGAGGAGATACAGAACAAACTTTAAGCAGATAAAAGCCCACGGTACAAAGAAGATCATTTCTCCTACCCAGAGTGGACAAGAAAAACCACAAGTCCATGGCAGGGAAAATAATACTTAAGTTATGGAGACAGAATCAGAACCATAGAATAGCAGAGGGGTGAAAGAGATCTCTAGAGATCATCCAGTCCAACCCTTCTGCTAAACCAGGTCCACCTAGATCATGTCACACAGGAACATGTCCACATGGGTTTTGAAAGCCTCCAGAAAAGGAGACTTCACACCCTCCCTGGGCAGCCTGTCCCCATGCTCCCGCACCCTTACAGTAAAGAAGCTTTTTCCTTATGCTTAAATGGAATTTTTTGTGTTCCATTTGATGCCTGTTAGCCCTTGCCCTGTCACTACAGACAACAGAAAAATGACTTCTACCTTTTAAATACTTATCAGTGTTAATGAAGTCCCCTCCATAGTCTTCTCTTCTCCAGGCTAAACAGCCCTAGGTCACACGTTCTTTCCTCATAAGAAAGATGCTCCAGTCCCCTGATCATCTTAGTGGCCCTGTGCTGGACTCTCTCTAGAATTTCCCTGTCCCTCTTGAGCTGGGAAGCCCAGAACTGGACACAGGACTCCAGATGAGGCCTCACTAGAGCAGAGTAGAGGGGAAGGAAAACCTCTGTCAACCTGGTGGACACTCTCTTCTTAATACATCCCAGAATGCCATTGGCCTTCTTGGCCAGGGGGGCACATTACTGCTGCATGGAGTAATTCTTCCCGAGGTGTAGGACTCTGCACTTGCCCTTGTTGAACGTCATGAGGTTCCTCTCTGCCCAACTCTCGAGCCAGGTGAAATCCTGCTGAATGTCAGCACAGCCTCTGGTGAATCAGCCAGTCCTCCCAGTTTGGTGCCATCAGCAAACTTGCTGAGGGTACATGCTGTCCCTTCATCCAGGTCATTGATGAAGATGTTGAACAAGACTGAACCCAGAACCACAAATCTATGTGAGTTTGTGTCAAAAGCCTTACCAAAGTCAAAGCAGATGGCATCCACTGCTCTCCCCTCATTTAGCCAGCCAGTTATACCCTCGTAGAAGGCTATCGAGTTGGTTAAGCAGCATTTCTCTCTGGTGAATCCATGTTGACTCTCCCTGATAACCATCTTTTCCTTCATGTGCAATGACATCCAGGATGAGTTGTTCCATCACCTTCCCTGGGATGGAAGTGAGGCTGACCGGCCCGTAGTTTTCCAAGTCATCTTGCCCATTTTGAAGGCTGGAGTGTCACTGGCCCTCCTCCAGTCCTCAGACCAACACGTGCTCCACAATCATTCAAAAACGGAGGAGAGCAACTTCGCATTATCAGCCAGCTCCCTCAGCACTCAAGGGAAGAAGAGTGAGGAAAAAAAACAGCATGCATGCTTTCTAAAAGCAAAGATAGTGTAAGACTAGATCTAGTTACCTCAGAGGATAAGTATGTACCAGATGACCTATAAAGGTTTGTCCCAGGCTTGTTTTTTCTACTGGTTTTACCTTCAGGAACTACCCCAAAAAAACCAAAGTAAACATTCATTACTCTGTCTGAATAAAAATTTATCTTAACCATGCTTTAAACACAAAATAGTAGTTAGGCATTAGTCTCAATACCAGCAATGTGTATCTCCTTCAAATTTATGACTATCTCATGACTAGATGGTCTTCTACAAGTTTAACAACTTTGTCCCCCAAAAACATACGTACATCAGAAAATAATACAGAAATGTTCTTTATTTTATTGCCGCCTCTAAAAAAGCCTACCAAACTAGGTTTACTTATTTGAATATCATGTAATAAAACAAGGATTGTCAGTAACCAGTTATTCTGAAGGCAGAATATATACGAAGTATACCTTACCTTTCAGATACTAGAAAAGCTTTCTTGTTCAACAAGTACCAGGGACCTCAGCTTCCATTTTGAAACACTAAATTGCTCCCTACAACTCTGACATTCCAGAAGATGACTCAGACCCCTTCATACCTTTTAAGAATGTCACATTTTTGCAATTCAGCATGCACACTTTGTTGTAGAAACCACTACCACCCAGACCAATTCCTTCAGAAAACACGGAGCAACTCCCCACTATGCATTGTAAAAATCCCTAGTTCCCTTTCCACAAATGCCACTGTGGGTTTCTTGGGGCTTTTTTCCCCTTTCTTATCACTCAAGAAGATGGAGCTATCTTATCAGCAGTGATCAATTAAAAAACTATTTATTCAAGAAAAGATAAAGTCAGTTATTGAGCAGGGCCGAGTTGACCCCCAGAGATTCTTCCCACACTGGCTTACTCCAAACCACAAGGAGAAAGGATTGTTCAGAGCAATTCAAACAGCTATGCCTTGAACACAACTCTTAGTACTTCCCATCACCTTTTGTATTCGAGTACAGTATTCAAGTAAGTTTTTCGATATACACCTAACTTCCCCACTTTTTCCTAATAAAAGTCTTCAGTTCAACAGTTGACTATATATTTTTTTTATCCATGGCAGTTTTCTGCCATATTTGTACTGAGTGTGTTCATGACTCAACTAAGACTGGCAACAGTCAGTACACTGCAAGACAAGCCTTATTATAGACAGCAAGAGTAAACAGATTGGTTGTGTGCTCGAACCCTGGCTGCCAGACTGTATTAAAGGACAACATGACTGCATATGTACACAGTTAGATTCTACCAACTTGATGAGAAAAAATTTATCACGTGGCAAGATTAGAACAATTACTCCTCAAAACTAACCTTCTGACTAAAGTAACCATGACTGAAAGCACGCCTTAGAGAAGCTAGCTGAATTAGCACTGTATTTCACACTGACTGTACACTTGATTTAATGTCTAAACAGAATTTTCTTATTTATAGAAGATTGTTATATAGTTAACTTGATTTAAAAAAAGACATCCTGAGACAAACAGCTACACAAAAGCACTTTGTCATGCATGATGACTAGCGAGGAATCTGAAAATAGTTTTGCTCCTTCAGAAACATTATTTCATGAAAAGTGAAAGAGTATTATGAAGGAAAAAAGTTAACTTTGTTTTGCTGTTACCAATACAAATTAAAACTTAACTATAAAAACACTCGGCAAGAAGTTGGCTCATACATGGCCATAAAACCTGCTATGATACTACATACAGATTAAAACACTAAGAGTAAATTCAAAGCATTGTTTCTTGAGAAAAATAAACCCATTGACTTTGGGGCAATATAATGTCAGGCAATGTTACCCTACCAAAAACTTCAGATGTACTGCTACAGTCAGAGTCAGTACTGAATGGGGCAGCGACAGCTTGATGAAAAGTTTCTATTAAGAGTGTCACAGAGTTCATAAAGTAATTTAAAAGGAGTGTTACTAATTTGACAGGTGATGAACAAGGCACAGTTCATCCAACAAATCAACAGAAGATCCCAAAAACATTCCAGGTTAAGTTTTTGACAATGTGATAGTACACCATGTTGTACAACTTTGAGATGTCACAATGATTCAGTGTCAGTGTGACATAAGACAGATCCGTGATCAGAAGTGTACTACATGATGCTTACTAATTAGCTTGTTAGAAAATACAGCATGGCCTATAAATATAAGATTAACACTGACAGTTCTGAGATTCACTTAAGCTGCAAATTAAGTACAAACATGTAGGTTAGTCAAACAATGTTTTTCCTACTCATGCTTCACTTTTGTTGCTTCAAAACAAAAGTTTAGTCAGCTTATCTTCCTGAATTGTCTCAAAGTAAATAATCATACTTACCTGTGATGTAAGGACTCACACAAACTTACAATATCTTCACTAATGACATTACAGTCAACTGCATTACCTTTTTGCTTAACTGCTGCAGAAGGAATACTGTGTCTTTGCTGCCTACAGCTTTGAGCCTCAAATTTAGGAGTGATTTTTTTTTAAGAAAATTTTTCCTTCCTTTTTTTTCTACAGGATTTACATTCGGGATTTGAATAAAAACTGTCAAAATGCAATACAAAAATGAAAATGTTTTAAAATGAACTTGTGCATAATTCCTGGTTGAGAATGACAGTTCTGATTATTCATTTACTAGGATGATAGAGGCTGTTTTCCTAATGGTCACTTTGGCCTGAAGAACTTCTGCAAGACAACAAAAGACTCCATTTCCTTAAGCCTCTTACTCAACAGGTTGCCACTCCTACTGAAGTAGATCTGCTATATTAATAAGTACCAATGTCACACTGTGGATGACCTACAATTCTTCTACTAACAGCTAAGACCTGTTCAGGCTCCTACCTATGGAGCCAATTGGAGACTGAAGAACATTCAGACTCAAAGTTTTCAATTCAAGCTCACTATTCCCTAGGAATGGAAAAAAAAAAAATTATTACCTTAATTTCTTAAGCAACCACAGGATACATTGAACAGTAAAAACTAAAAACACTCTTCCATTTTAAGATCTAAAAATATACACATACAGAACCAAGCCATTGAGGATCAGCTACATTTTGCAAATACATAAACTATTACATGTTAAGAGCATGTAAGTTTCTGAAAATCTGAATTATTAGTTACAGTATTTACTCACCAGAACACTGCCTGTAAAATTCTTAGTTCAAATAAGATTAGTTTCTCAAATACTAGATACAAAAAATGAAATACTTATGTTTTCATAAATACATTTCATTCTTATCAACATTTTGTAGGCTAACAAACAATAGAATGATATCCAGTTATTTTTCAAGTACCACATGCATGTTTTTATACATATTTTATATATAAAAATATTTTAAAACTTTTAGCTTAATAAAAAACTCGAAACCCTCACAAACCTGTCTGAGCAGAAATCAAAGACCAAAAAACACCTCTATATAATTAGAAGTCTAGTCTTGGGAGTAGGACAGATAACTGGAGAGAATATACAACACATAAACAGAAGTAATCACAGCAATGCTTTCTAGCTTTTAAAGTCTTACAGAGAAAACTATATCCACAGTAACAGCTCTCCTAAGAGGAACTTGTGAAATAAATTTCAGAGTTTAAAATTCCTCTTCTGCCTCATTTTAAAGGAGGTACTTGATATCTGTCAGGTGGTAACTACTCAGCTGCTCCTTCTGACAGCCTTTTAAGCACCTTGGAAGTCTAATATTCTTAATACTCACAACACATAAACTGTGGAAGTTATCCTGAGTAAAGTTTTTTGGTTATGATATTAGAACTTCTGGATCAATATTATTTCTGCTGAACAAAGTAGGAAGAAAAAAAAGAAACCTAGAACCTTTTCCAAAAAAAATTTCAAACAAATTATTATTGCATTGCCACACATAAAAAAGTCACTCTCAAAACAAACTGCACACACTTTAAAAATGTTCCCAAGCCGCATGCCAGACTCACAGAATAAATTTAGGCCAGTACCAAGCACTCATTTCTTCCCCGTGTGTAAATGCGACACAATCAGGCCTCACATGCAGGCCTCTCTCTCCACTACAGGCAGGACCTTTGTTCGATACGTCGATGTTTTTCCTCCAAAGCCCTCGACATAACTTTCCATTCTTTCCCCTATTATTTTCCGGTTCACAGTCTAGACTTTCGGACTCCCCTTCTGTGAAAACCCCTGGCTGTCGAGAAAGCCAGGGCACTAGGAAGGAGGGGGAAGGGGGAACAATAAAAAAGTTGAACAGCAGGAAGACGGGCCTACAGGTCTGGCGAAAGCCCCGGTACTGGTTTGTTTCCCGGCCCCGGATAACCAAAGCAGTAACCAGGAGGCAGCTGGCGTCAGTACTACCAGCACCTCAAGACTTCCCTCTCTTTCCAGTCCCCCCCCCACCACAGCCCACCGGGCAAGGGGAAGAAGGAAGAGCCAGGCAGGAAAGGCAGAACTCAGCGTTTGATCAGCCTCCAAGTACGACGCATTATGCAAGCAAATGCGAGGACCAGGCAACTTGCTTCTTGACTAAAAGCAACAAAAACATCAGCTCTAAAAAACATTAACCGCAAAAATAACCCCTCCCGTGGGTAGCCAGCACTGTAACGCCGACCCTACAGGCACCTCCATTCTTTTCCCACCTTCTTCCTCCCTCCCAAAAGCTTGTGAAATATGGACGTCGGCCGATTATTTAGCATTTTTCCCGAGCAGAGGAGAAGGAAAGAGGAGTTGCTATTTTTTTTTCCTTTAAAATATTCCATAGCTCTTTCAGGGAAAAAAAAAAAAAAGAAGAAAAAAAAAAAAGAAAGAAAGAGCCATTAAGCAAAAGGGGGCCAACCACAGTGGGGGAGGGAGAAGACGGGGAAGGGCATACAAATCGGTACGGCAGTGTCAACACTGACACTGTCCTTTTGTATCAGCAACTACACGGGGCTCAGAGAGAGGAGGCCACACTCCCCCCACACGCCAGGCAGCCCAAGTGAGGGGAGGTGGCGTGCAAAATGCCCTGCCCGACGCCGGCCGTACCGAGAATGTCCCTAGAGCAAGCTACAGTGACTGCCTGGCCATTTTGTCAGTTCCATTTCCATCTCTTTCCTCCTCAGCGAGGGCCCCCTCTCCTCGCCCCATTACACACCTCCCAGTCTCCGTCCCCACACACTCACCAGAGCGGCATTGTGTCGTCCCCGTCTCCCCTCTCACCCCCCCCATCCGCAACAATGCTCCGGGATGGCGCTGCTCTGCTCCCCTCCCCCTGCCCCGGGCCGCCGGGAAGGGCAGCTCAGTTAATGCCGGGGATGACACAACAGGCCCAGCCCGGAGGCTGCCGAAGGGCCCATCACCACGCTGCCCTACGCCCGCCTCCCCCGAAAGAGCGGAGAGGCCTCAAATACCTAGTTTGTCCCGATGCGGCCTCCACAGACGCTCCGTGCCTTCCCCTCCTCCCGGCAGCAAGCGCCTCTCTTCCCTTCAATTATCAGCTGAAGCCGAAGCACCCAGCAGCGCCTCGTCCGCTGCCTCCGCCGCCGAACCCCTTCCAACGGCGCGAAGGAAAGGCTCGGGGACTACTTTCTCCCGGCGCCGGGGCCTCGCCGGGGCCTGTGCGGCCGCTGTGCCGATGACCGGCCCCTGCCCCGGCTGCCGCCCTCCACGCAGCCCCTGCTGCGGCCGAGTGTGCGCCCCGGTCCCAGGGCTCGGCAGAGTCGGCGTCTGGAGGCCAGTATCCCTCCGCCGGGGTCGTCACCCCTGGGTCCGCAGGAGTGTCTCTCCTTGGATGAGGGCAGGGGGCGCGCGAGGGGGGCGGAGCGGACTGGGAAGCAGGTCTTTACCGGCAGCGGGGCCGAAGACCCTGCTCGGCCACCACGTCGTTACCGGTCCTGCTCCTTTAAGAGGGGGCTGGGCTCCCGGTGACCCTGTGTGATGTCCGCCTCTTCCTGGTTGCCATAGACACCGCCTTCCAGCGTCCCAAAATGGCGTCGCTGCTAGGTGAGGAAGTGTCGGGCAAGCCCCGGCCCCCAGCAAGAATTACTGCCAGCTGCTCGTCACCCGTAAGGAGGTGGGTGCTGGGCAGCCCGCGGGCGGGAACTGGCATTTTGTCCCGCCGTTCCCTTCTTCCCCTCACCTTATGGTCACTGGATTTTCTTCTGCCGGTGAAGGAAGGCAGCTGGGGCCTGTCCCCGGCTCCGGAGGCAGCGGCGGCTGTAGCGTGGGCCCCTCTTTGGGAGGGGGCTGGCGAAGGGCGGATGGGCTTGTAGCGCCGAATCGGCGAAGGGCCGGGGTCCCGCTAAGGGGAGACCTGGAAGGTGTCACCTTATAAACGTTGCTAGCTGGCCCTCCTGAGGGTTGGGAGCACCGTGCTGTGGCTTGGCAGGTGGTGTCGGTACGCAGGTGGGGAACAGGTAAAGGTTTGTTACCAAAAAGAGTCATTTCTAAGTGTAAGTGAATGTGTGTCTGGATGAGGCCCATCTCCGTATGTGGGGGAATTCCTTGTACCCAAGCCTGTAGGAAGGGCCTCTGAATGAGGACCAGAGGAAGGAGAGGAAAAAAGATCCTTCAAAACAGTGAGTTAGTAGCCTTGTGAAGAAGTACATCCATATCTGTAATGTAATTTCTTTAAAACAAGCTGAAGTCTACTCTCAGAAATGCCTTACAAATAAATGAGATACTAACACTGAAAGTAAATAAATAACAAATTATTAAGTAGCAGTACAACATTTCCCCTGAGAAAAGACTAGTTAAACTGCACTGTCAGAATAACTAGGATTAAGGAGAGGATAATAAGGATAGTCTAATATCTCAGTCTAGGAAAATAAAATTCAGCTGCCCATCTGCAAATGGGGAGACTATATTTTTCATATGGTACTTGAATATGTTTAGGTCTCCTGCATTATGGCTGTGTACATAACTGGTTTTCTGATAAGGCAAATAAGCAGTGCTAAATATCCTGGAAGATGTTTCTTGAACTGTTTTTAAATGCTGCAAAATATGCTATAGGAACTCTTTTCAGAGTACTATAATAGTAAACACCAATGAGGATTATATGTCAGTAAATGAATGGTTTATTAAACCTGATTGAGTTTGTAGGGTCCTCAAATAAAAATACCAATCCCATATATTTTTTGTTTCATTTTGACCTATTTTTGACTGAGTTAACTTTGTGTTTATAAGAGATAAACATAGATGCCTGTCTCAGGCTGGACATACTGATTTAGAAGTTGTGACAGTTCAAAACCTTTCCTGAGAAAGTCTATGTGTCTCAAACAAAAAAACACAGCATATTTTGAAATTAGATGTAAGTTTTTGTTTTGCTTTCCTAAAGTTAACCAAAACAAAGAAAATCTTTTATTCCAGGGATGAGGGAATTGGCAGGTTTGTAATGGAGAAATTAGAGGGAGCGGGGAGTTAAACTGAAGTTCATCTGCAATTCCAAATGATCTGTGTTCTGCATATTATATGCTCATTATTTTGGTCTCTGTGCTGCCAGGCTTTTCTTTTTAAGTCAGCAATGCTTTAAGCAGTTTGAGAAGGAGTATTGGTCTTCTTCTTTTCAAGAAAAAAAAAATAAGGTAGAACTGGCAAGGCAACTTTAAGGAGCTTTGAATTCCACCAAAATTGGAAGTAATTCCCAGCACAGAACCCTGGAAATATACATGCTTTTCTGTACCTAAAGTCTTGTAGTGGGCCTGTCTGATTGACCTCATGGGAATCATATCAGTACCATGCTTGTTCATGGAATATATAACTGTTAGGGATTTTTTACTATTCATATTTGCAGTCAGATAATAAAAATTAGATGTCCCTTACTATTATTATCTTCAGGTTTTGGCCCTCATATTGATTTCCTGTCAAACACTCTTTATATCTATTTTTAGTTTTGTTTTCAGCTACCAAACTATATCTTTAAAACAAGACAAAATCAGTTAACATAAACTGTGCTAAAAGATTTTTAACTGTCAGTGGAAGTAAGTTGAAATGATTGTGTAAATGTTTATTGTACAAAAGCATTGCCAGGAAGTTAGTGTCATTGAAAAAGAACTGGTTTGGATTATTTGAAAAACTTTGGTTTGATTTTGTGACAGCAAGATCATTTGAATGTGAGGCAGTGAACATACGTATTTGAATATATCATTATATTTGAATATATCACTCTCTCTTCTGAAGCTAATATACCCGATTCCTGCAAAAGTTCCTAATTCAATCACATTTGATTTCACTGTTGCTGAGAAAAATTAACTTAATATAAGTAACCTCTGCAGTTTAAAACTTCTGGATGCCAGTTAGCTTTTCTGCAGACCATGGTATCTCCTGAGAAGCAATCTGTGTCAAAAATAGTGATTGAAGGTATATTTATCACTGATGTGCCAAGTTATGTGTCATGTAAAATATATTTAGTAACACTGTGTTAGCATCCAGGAGACCTAGTAGTTAGTTCACATTCCCAGTATGCTATTTTGCAGTCTCCAAAGAAACAAGTCATTGTCAGGGAAACTTTACAGTCTAAGCCTCCAACCTTGCATGTTGTTACATTAATGCTGAAATTTACTACTTTGAATAGCCCCATTCTTTGGATTTGTATGAAGGCTCCCATATTTTTGTTGGGCTTGGGCTTGACTTAAGATGAAGTTATTAATTTAACAGGCGTGTCTTATACTCCTTCAGAGTGCATGTACCCGTGGTTATGGCTAGGATGTCTAGGTATCATCTGGCTATAAAGTCCAACTGTCATAGAACCAGAAACCCTGTACAAATACGGGAGGTCTTAATAGGAATGTGTTAGGGAAAAAAATGTAGCTGGACATGGAGACCACATCTGGAAGTCTTTCATGTGGATCTATTTGCATCCAAAATGTGACAAGGAAATCCTGAAGGTAATTTTCCATTTTACAGTAAGAGCCAGCATCTGTCCTAGATACAAATGACATTTCAATCACATTTCAAAATTAGAGTTGTTAATCGGGGTTTAATAAACAAAGGTATTCAATATTCAGTAGCAAGCATGTACTTTCATTGAGAAGCTGGGAAGGGAAGATTACCTACTTCAAAAAAAGTAGGCTGTATAGAGGTACAGATGCATGAGCATTCATCAGTACAGTTCAACCAGTTGGATGGTGTAGAAGGAAGGGTCTTTTGAACTATCAGTCAATTATTTTTTTTTAGTAGCTATTTTAAGACTGCTTTACAATTCATTCACAAAATTCATTTCCAAATTTCATAACTTTACAATTTCAGGGAAACATTCCACCTATTTCCACTGTATGAGCATTTACCAGTTCCACTGCAGAAATGTAAGACTGAAAGAGACAACTTCAGGTCATCAGGTCCTAGTCCCCGCTGTTTAATCCAGCCACATAATAAATCTTCATAGCATAAATGGGACTTGATGTGTCTCAAAGGTTGGGAAGCTTTTTTTGCCTTGCTACTTCACACAGAACAACTCCAGATCATCATTTTTCTGATGATTAGAAATGCAGTTATACAGACTAATTTACAGCTTATTTTGTGTGTGGATATCTTTAGCTGGAAAACTGGCCTTGTGTGTTGGTAACGATGTTATATATATGTGCGTGTACCTCTGTGTGTGTATGTAAAAAGATAGATATATATAAGAAATTTGCCCTCTTGATAGGTTTTGTTTTTTCAGTCATCAGTTGTGAAGCAAACTCTCTGATTCTTGGTCACTTTAGTATCTTTTTGCTTCATTTCTTACCATTAGAAATTTTGTTCTTAAGAAGTAGTCTTATGAGTGCCATGTACGAAGGCATTTATCTGTGTCTTGGAAAATTCTGTGATTTTAAATTTTAGGATTGACCAAAATTACATTAGTGACTCTTGATCATCCTGTGATCAGTTATTATTCCAATTACTCTCTCCTCTGTCAATATTCAGTTTGTAACCTTTTAGTTTATGGCAGAAATTATTTCTAGATGAATGACTTTGTGATTTTTACCCTTTTTTTAAAAAAAAACAATTTATTTATGTTTTTCAACTCCAGAAGTGCTTTGAGCTGTTACACAGAAATTGATGTACATATCAGGATAAACGTACTGAATAGAAAAACTTGGTTTACCATGAAATGTATACTAGGAATCCTGTTAGAATTCATGGGAGCAGTGGATAGGTTTTGATTTTTGTGAGTGCATGTAATATTACATAGAACAGAAGCCTTTTTTGTCTCAAGACTGACTAGGATGGCAACTAGCTTAACACATACCTTTCCATGTATCTTTCACCTTACATGTTTTTCAATTACTCTTGAAATGCCAAATTAACATTTCATATGCCAGTTACAGTGTGGTAAGTTTTTTGTCAAATAACAACAGACATTATCTGTTTGTATAAAGCAGGCAATAAATCCTATGGCTTTTTACATCAAACATAAGACCACTTGAGGTAGCCACACAAATAATCTTTCTAAACAAAATTTCTTATAAATTGTCAAACAGATGATAAACATGGGTTTTGAAAAGTGGAAAAGAAGAATCCAGATGGTGGGGTAGTGTAGAAAAGGTTGATCACTCATTTTGGTCAAACAAGGAATATAGATGCACACCCTCCAAAAAAAAAAAAGTCTGGTGCTTAATCTGCTTATAGGACAGGCTCATAACTAGAAAGATGAGGATGATAACAAAAGAAACGTAATGGGAAAATGATCCACTCGATGTGTAATTAATACTAGCATCTGTCACCATTTAATGAATGCTGCATGAATGCTGCACTAAAAAGAGGATTTTACCATGTTATTAAAATGTTTAGCTGCATACTCGTGAAAGTCAGGCATCGTATGTATACAAAACCAATGTCTTTCTGTGCAGTATTTCACACATGATCTGCTCATATACCAGTCAGGATAACTGAATTTTATCAAATATGTAACTGCAGCATTGTATGTTGGATCACAGATCAGCAACTACATTCTCTGACAAACATACACAAGGACATCTAGATGACCAAATAGTATAAGCAACTAGACAAACTGTTCTGATACTGTTCTTGTTCTTTACCCATCACTGCTCCTATTGTTTAGTGTTCTACCTCTTCAGTCATTTTCTGATTAAATCAATATATTGTGAGCACAGTGTATTATTTTGGATACTGAGCACTACAGTATTTTATTAAAAGGTCTTGTAATTAATTGTTTTCATTTTAAAAATGAAGAGGGTTTTTTTTTTGTTATAAGCAAATATTCTAAACCTACAACACTTACATCTTTAAAAACATTTAATAAAAATTCCCTTTTCAAGAATCAAACCAATTCCATGTCAGATCTCCACAAATCCAATTCTTTTTTTTTTTTAAAACCCTCCAACCCTGGCATTTTCAGTTAAATTTCAGTTTTAGGAGACATAAATAAGTAATTGTTTTACTGACTGTGGGCTAGTTGTTTTCCACTTGTGAGTACCTTCAGGCTCTATTGAAATCTGCAAGGATAATTAACATTATAGTACCATTTTTCAAAATGGATGAATTAAGTGTTCTGTTTGTGTCTTGGGCTTATTTTTAAGTCTTAATGGTGACACTTGCTATATAATCTATTTGACTGATGGAAGATGCCATTTGAAGAGCTTAAGACAGATGGGTTGGGGGGAAAAAATTAACAGATGTTATTATAGTAATTAAGCTGAAATTAATTTCATGTTATACAAAACAATTTTTTGTAAGATCATTCTGATTTTAAGTAAATAACTGTGGGAAATGAACCCTTTTCAAAGTCATACTATTTTATTTGCTTTTGAAACCTGAAGGATGCCATACCAGTTATTGCTGGACTAACTATTCAAGTCTCTTTAACACTTCAAACATAGAATTTGTGTTCTTAACAAACAAAAAGTGCCAAAAGCTCTCTATGGGGGTTTAAAAAACAATAGTTTTGTTGTGAACTATTTGTATAGAAGATTTTAATTGCATAAAACTATCATATGTTTGTTGCTGTCTCAAATTAGAGTCACGTCAAGCAGTGTTTCATGATTTCAGAAGGAAGACATTTTTATCTGGCTCAGAAAATGCTTTAAAAGTGTGTTTCCAAAATAATTGAATGTTTTCATGGCAATGGTAGCACATAAGAAATTCTCAGGAGAATGTTTGTTAAGCCTAAAATGCATAGAAAAAAATCTTTTTGCCTTTTTTTTTTTTTTTTTTCCTGTCTCCAGACAGCTAAGTAAAAAGTAGACTTGCTTGGAAAATTGAAACAATTTTTCTGGGGAAATAATGCTTTATTGGAAAAACATGAATATTGTTGTTAGGTGGTTCTGTCCAAACCTAAAATATCTTCATTTAGCAATGCCATACTGATGTGTTACACTTGGGATGCCTGATATTATCTCACTTCTTCTATAATGCATCACATCTGGATATATGCAGTTGCTAGATCTTACCTGTAAGATCTGGGGGAAAAATTTGGAATTCTCTGGTAATGCTGCAATGTTGGAGATGTAATACAGCACAAGAGCCAATTGATCTAGGAAAATTTTTACTTTTAGCAACTGAAATGCAATTTGACATGTTACAGTAGCAATGTTGGCATTTCAAGGCTTTGCTTTTTGGTGAATCAAGGCTTCTCTACAGAAGGTACATATAAATGGTGGGGTTTTTCCTTCTCAAAAGACTCAGTTCTCGTATTTTTGGCATTGTCATTTTGGGTTTTTTTTCTACATGAACATTTTTTTCTAAATGCTTAACCCCGTGAAACATTAATTTAGAAATTAGAGATGTAGCTGATATTGAGTCCTTGTGAAGATCTGTTGTTCATGAGCCTATGATTAAATACTGTCATGTGAGTTTACAAAATTCCTTTTTCAATAGTAGTCGAGCTGTTATTTGAAGATGTGTTGAGAAGCTTCTCATATCCATTTCAATTAAGATTGGTAAAGATAATGAAGTAATTTTAGTTACTTCTCTGTCACCATTATTTCTTAATCATCTGGTCTTCTGTATCTCTTGTAGCCTAGAGATTAATTCTTCTTTCTGTCTAGACAGGATTTTGTCCACTTACAACTAGTCTTTAGTACACAGACAGCAGCATCACAGTGAATTGCATTTTTAAGGTCCTATTTTAAGTTTTATGCATGGCTTTAATATTTGTGGCTTTCTTCAAAGGTGTTGTGCTCAATCTAGTTCTACCTCACAAAAATGATTTTCAGGTCATGTAATAGTTTCTCAAGGTAAGCAATCACCACTGTCTTCTGCTTAATTAAGTGAATGTTTCCTACTGTATCTGAGTGTCTCTTGTTTATATATTCAAACTGCTCTGTGGATGCTTGCTGTAAAAAATTACTTGATTTTGATTGTGTATAAATGAAATCAATTTGTATTAAACTGAAATATGCCTAAATTATACCACAGTCTAAGTTCCTGCAGCTTTTGGATGGACTTGACTAAATTAGGTTAAAATTGTGTCCTGTGTGTAAGCAGTGTAGATGTCATTTGTTGGACAAAACCTGAGCTATACAAATTATCTGGAGAAGTAGAGTAACTAGGAGAAGGAATGCTAGTGCACAGTAAAATATTTCAAATCATTTGTTGAAAAGGGCAAAATGATACTGTAGGAGAAGAAACTAGGGGATGATAGTGAACAATGTTGTGAAAGGAATGACCACAGATGGGGATTGCAGGCAAGAGATGCTGTGTAGGTGGAGAGCATCATAAGAGCAAGCATATATTTGTGACAGAAAATGCAATGTATGTTTTTAATATACATGCACATCAAATTAGCATGACAACTGATACTTCAAGGATAGATTTCAGCATTTGCTAGTGCGTAGTTGTTCCCCCCTATGCATTGTCATTAAAGTTGTAAACAGACAGCAAGGGAGCTTTGAAAAACACATTGAGAATATTATTCTGTTCTTAAAAACTATAATGAGGTTTCAAGGACCAGCACAATAGACATCTCTCAAAATTTAGAGTAAAAGATGTCAGTACTGGAAGTGAGCTGACCACATAAGAATATAGGAAAACGGTTTTCAGCAGACATTAGATTACACTGGTTGCAGATATATACAAATCAGGATAATAAGTATCCAAAAAGGGAGCAGTGGGATGATTCAAGAAGACTTCTGTAATAAAAAGACTTGCTATTTGTATGCATATACCTTGCTAAAGGAGACACAGATTCCCTAGAAAAGGATTTTCCATTGAAAGACTGCTGTACTGTTAGGACTTCTTGTACAAATAACAGGGAGTCTGATTATTCTGTTGTTTTGATTTGTTGGGGGTTTTTACCTCTAATGAAGAAAAAAAGGAGGGGAGAGGAAGAACTTTAAAACATAGACTAGATCTGAGATTGTAACAAGAAGGTCTTGAAACTGAAGTAAGGAGGGCAAAGCTAGAAGAAATGGTTTCAAATTAAACCTGACAGTGTCTTATCTATCTAGAAAGGAATATTCTGTCTTGCACTTAGCTAGCATCCCTTGATCTGTTAAAAAGGGGAATAATCTCTTTGTTGCAGTCTTATCTAAGTCTGCCTGTTTAATCATGTTAATAAATGGCAAGTATCATGCTCATAATTGAAGACTGATCCTCAAGAGTAATTATTTTATTCCCTGCAATAATGTTGCTTCTCCCTGACCACATACCCTGCTCCCTTCTGCACTGTCTCTCACTTTTTCACTCACCTTGTTTCTTCTGTTCTGCGTGCACAACTGTATGTAAAGGTAGAAGTTGGTCTCCAAAGCATCTGTGTTGTAAGCATCTGTGATAAAGATCTTTAGGTTTTTTCTTATTCCATTTTCCTCCTGTATTTGACTAAAATGTTTTTCATATACTGAAGTAGAAGCCTTTAGTAGTGATGACCACACAAGCATGTATAGCTAATCCCTTAACTGGGTTGATGTTTCTGAGTGAAATGAGTGAAAATTGGACAGCTTCGTAGTTGCTATATATGAAATTTTGAATTTGTGGGTTTTTTTCTCTTCTTCTCCATGCACTTGAAATATTTGTTAATAGCAACTCATAAAACTGTTTTCATTGACATCAAGAAGTCATCTTTCTTTCCATATGCCATTGTCTTTACAGTTGTAGTCTATTGGAGTCCCTGTTTTATTTCTGTTTGCTAGATAAATCATTTTATCTCAATTTTTCTTTTCTCCAAAACCAAAGCAGAGGTAAGGGAGGGAAGAATGTGGGCTTCCATGATAACTATTGTGATCCTGAGAAGTATCTACACCAACTTGCAAGTACACCTTATTGTCCAAAATTTCAATCTGATAATCTGAGAGAACTTTTGTTTTTTTCTTGTAGATCGGTTTCTTTAGGACAGAATATTAAGTGTTGCACTTCAGACTCTCTGGTATATCTGAATACTGCAATGAGAGATGATAAAATGGACCATGTCTAATAAATGCCAGAGACACCAATTTTTTTTTTTTTCTCATTAGTGCACATGAGGAGGAAACTCTCATCCTGTACAGATGTGATCCTATCAGTGCAGACAAAATAGTAATTAGTCTAACTTTCTGTACTATAGCAAATGCAAACATAGATTTGTGTAGTAATTGTCAAATGAAGCACAGGTGTTGTAAGCCTTACATTGAATTTGGGAAAAAAAAAGAGTAAAAAAAGCAAAAAATACTGAATTTCACAGACATAACAGGGAGCAACTAGTATGTATTTAATTTAAGTTAATTTCAGTTTGGTAAACTGTTGCACTCAGATGGGATTCATTTTTTGTTCTGATTCCTAGAAAGTTTTTTTTTCAAACACTTTTGTGAACCCTAATAAATGAAGTCTTCATGAACTAGTTCATTTTGGGACTAGCAATTTTTAAGTACACAAGTATTATTTCACAGATGCACCTGTGCACGCACTCGCATGCCCTCAAACCAGTGTAGTTCATTCTGCCAGGCTGCATTTGCCAGTGAACACTGTTCATATTCTTGCATGTCAACCACATCAAGACTGTCAAAATAATTGCCTTTGGGCAATCATAGCAGTCTAACAGCTTTAATTGAACATGTTAAAAGTCAAGCAGAAAAAGTAAGTATTTGCCTTAAAAAAAAAAAAAAAGGCAAGGTGGTCATACCAGTCAACTCTGTCTGCTTCTGTACATGGATCTCTCCATATGGTTAAAAACTTCAAATCACACAACTCTTCCTGTATCCATCCTTCTCCAAGGCTGTAGTAAATGTCCTATACATTGAAGTAGTTATGAAACAGTTTGTGGAGTTTTAATGTAATTAAGACCACTGAATGTCTATTAAAGAAGACAGTTGCAATGAAAGTAGCACAGTTGGTTTTAAATGTTTGTTACCCTTCTAGTCTTTACAGCTTGCAGAATGTATTATTACTGTATAGATCTTTCCAAAGAAACGCAGTGGCTTGTGGTGCATCAATGTCGTACCTAACAACATGATGTGGCTATTCCTCACTGCCTTGATGTTTACACTAAAAGTAACTTAAGTGTGTCTTTAGTTTCAAGTGCATTATAAATGTTCTAATTTTAACTCAAATGTATTATTTATGTTTCAATGAACTGTAGAGTTTTATTCCATGTGAATTTTAGTATATCAAGAAGAAATAATGCAGAACTGTGAAGGTGGTCATTTAATTTGCATAAACCAGTCTTCTATTAAAAATTGTGTCTCACTTAGAAGAACTGCTTTTCTTTCATAAATATTGACATCCATGTTTATGTATACTTGGGTGCATTGATTTCTATTTAAAGCTTTAGAGTGCTGTTTTGGTTTTTTTCTAGAAACCTTTTATATATGGCAGGAGGCACAAATATATACTAGTAACAGTATTGATAATATTTGCCAGAGGACACATGGGACATTGTCTTTAAGTAGCCAGTCAGAAAGTAAAAGAATACTTAAGTGACTATATTACAGCAATAAAAACTAGCCTGCTCACTACCCTAGCACAGTTGGAAACTTACTGTACTTGGTCAACATATTAAGTCTTTCTATTGACGTAGTGTAATTAGGAGGGAAAGTGGTCTTGCTGGTTAAGTGGTATAACTTAACTGTATTTTATCCCCTTCAGTTACAACTATTTTCACAGCAATATCCAGTGGGAAAAGCAGAGTTAAATATTACTGTATTGATTTACTTTTCTTAATAGTGTCCTTCTACCTGTCTCATACAGTATTATTTTTCCTCTGAACACCTTACAAGACTGACTAATACATCCATTCAATCATAATTACTTTTTTTAACTCTGTAATAGCAGAATGGTCACATTAAGGAGATGGATCTAAAGCCACAATGTGTTATAGTCTTCTGTTATTCTGGGTTTCATTGGTAAATGAACAAATTAATTAATCATATTCATAAAGGGAAGGAAGATACCCACAAGTGATTACAACCGCATTTCAGCTCTCATATTTATTACAGCAACCCAAAATGTCCAAAATAAGGCAGGCTTAAAAGCATACATTAGAATTTTTGGTTTGTTTTTATTTTTTAAATCTCATACTTGGAATTTTACATCTTGGAGATGAAATAAGGAAGTTGGAAATAACTGTTTTCCTGCTGGACAGTGAATTCCTCGTGATTTTTTTTTTTATATTCCAGGTCAAACTACATGCTGTGAGATAATGATCTGTACAGTAGGCCATTCATCCTCATCCTCTGCTAGCTTTTCTCCATATTCTTCTGTGTACAGAGGACTGAAATAGCCAACTGAGCATTTACCTTACATCTGTATATATTAGAGAAGCATGGCTGGGCAAAAGTTTGAGTTTTCATGTAAGTGTCCTCAGGTGACCATACTTGGTAAAAAGCTCCATAGAACATGATAGCAAGGCTCTGAAAAATCAATTAGTAAGCCACAAAAATCAGCATGGAGATGCTTATGGAATTTCATAAAACTGGCCAAAGATGCCTTTCTTTTGCAGGCAAGGCTTAGGTTCTGCTAAAAAGAAAACAAAAGAAAACAAACAAAAAAACCCCAAACAAACAAAACCCTGCAAAACAGAAAAACCTTACTGCAAGAAATGGATATGAAGGTTTCTGCATTTTACAAGACCCACAAGTTAATGACTTGTGTAGTCGTCACTAATTAACTTAAACATGGGAGTGACAGCCATTTTCTTTTGTGTAGACATGGTCAAGAAATTATTAGGAAAAAAAAGTCCTATGTTACTGTGCCAGGATCATGGTATGAATATTTGCTAATATTTGTTAAATGTCATCTCTGTAACTATCAATTTCTTTTAACTGTTTCACAACCACTTGTGAGATACCTATATGTTGCTTGTTATACTACATGAAGGCACAGTGGGAATATTTATTTCAACAAAGGCTATCACTTCAGTGCCAAGAATCTAACTAGGTTTGGAGGCAGGAGGAAAAAAGGAGACTTAACAGATTCTCCAGTTCCACAAGATCTGCATTCTTGCTTTTAAGTTAATAACAATATGCCTTTAGTAGCCTTACATGAAACAATTGCCCATGTGTGTTACTATTCTTCAACAGCTTATCCCACAGGGATTAAAATAGCATTTGTTTTAGCTGCCTCAGTGTCAATGTATAAGAATAGCCTCACTCTAGGTCTTTTTATAACATTATTTAATGTTTCAGTTTAGTTCTTTTGCAAATACATGTGCATTGTTGGTGTTACTCCACAGTTTAATTGTAATACATGCTTGCCTCTTCTTGTTGAAAGGTAAGTAAATTTTTAAGGTACCTATTTTGCTTTTTTTTAACATGACCTAGAAGCCTAAGCTTTCTCCACTTGCCAAAAGATTTCTCTTGTCCTGTTCAAATTTTCCTTTCTTATTTATGCAGTCAAAGCTGTAGTGTGGATGTAGCTGCAATTGCATGAAAAACTTTACAGTACTATAGTATCATCTTCTCAATTACAAGGAACAATATTAGAATAAGATTAGAAAAAGCTGTGACAGGAAGAGTGCTTTTTTCATGTGTAAAATTGAATTTACGCTAACAGGGACTAGAAAGAGGAAGTAAGCAGGTTAAGATGGTAGGTTTCACTGTGCTAATTAATTTCAGAATTATTAAAAATATATGTATCTAGTGAAGGTATTTAACTTCCTCATGGCTTGGAAATTGAGCTTAGGTTTACAAACTCTTAGGTGACAGCTGATACTGGCTTCAAGTGATCACTTGACTGAAAGATTTAGGTATACAGATCATAGTTTTAGAAACATCTATCTTAGTTATCTCCTTGAAGATGTATCAGTAATGATGATATTTATTCTACTTCTATTTTGTAAATATTTATGCAAATATGAAATGGATGACTTCTCTGCTGAGGCGTGTGAAAATGGAATGCTTTAAAAATAATAGCTTTATTTGAAATTAGAGCAAAAATGCAACAATATTCAGCAAGAGAAAATTACATAGACCAGAAGCACTTGAATCCTGTAATTTTGAAATAAAATAGTAAGGCAATATAAATTTTTATAGTCTCCTCCAATCCACAAAATGCAGCCAAAAGCAGAGATTTATGGGTTTTTTTAATTTGTTGAGAAGTAATAGAATAGGGGATAAAACAGCCTGGGAGAAGGGATTTAATAGAGGTAAGATTACCAAGATTACTGAGAATGTGACTGCTTTTTTCAGTAGAAGACACAATGGCTCCTTCACTGCGCAGGGGAATGAGAGCTTAGACTGCAGTGCCAAGTCCAAGGCCAAAAAGAAAGACTGAAGGTTTAGACCATTCACCTGAGACAGAGAAAATGCTTGAATCTATATCTCTTAAATCTCAGCAAGCATTGTTTTCTAGAGTCTGGAGTCACCTTCCTTCTCCAATGAATGTTTAACTATTTAAAGTAGAACAACTTCAGAGAAAAATTGGGAAAATTAATCTCCAAATAACCTATAATCTGAGAAATTATATTTTGAGCTACTACTTTCAAGCAAAGCAGAAAGCTGAGTCTGGAAAAGTTTGAAATTGTAAAAATGTATGTCAAGGAAGGAAACAGTTTCTCATATGTGCCTTTATGATGGGGCATCACAATACAATCTTCCTTCAGCTTCTCCCAGAGGTTTCTTGTTTTACAGTATGTCTGACACATGAGACTTAAAAGTTCCAGAACGTCTGAAATAGATTAAGGGAAGATTGAGTGTAGCATCTTTAAAAGACAACTCACCATATGACAAACTTCAAATATTATTTTCTTATACAATATAAATAGTACTATGCATCACGTAATCTACAGTCCAGTTTGACAGGACACTTCCCAAATAGTTTATTTGTTGCTAATTTTTACTGAAATATTTTAATTGTTTTATTTAAAAAATCGTCATGACTTTTTATCTGAAGCTTTGACTGGTTGCTGTTGAGATTTGGTTCTGCTCATCCTTTTCTCCTCTCTCTCTTTTTCATGAAGAAGTGCCAATGAAGTAAGCAGTATGGTACTGAATTGCACTTGCACCTCCAAATAATACAAAGAATGAAATGTGTCTGTGATAACCAGGATGTACTTAGAATACTTTTGATTCTTCATTTTTTTAATCTATGCAAAAAGTATGGCTATTACAAAATCTAGGCAATATTTTTCTTAGAAATGACCATGTGCTAACAAATTAGCACTATAAATTACCAATGTAAACTCAGTTTGTCCTGGGTATTTATTTGTACATAAGGAAGTTTTTTAACTAAATATTACTGTTGACAGCTTGTTATACTACAAATCAAAGAAAAAATGTTTATAATATACACACTAGTGTTTAGTATAATTACTTGAATATTTTAGTTTTCCTATGCCTCTGTGTGTTGGCCTAATCTTTCCATTCTAGCAGATAGTTCTGTTTCATTGTGCTTCCTAGTATAGCAATGAAGAAGGAGGGAGATTATTGAAATAGGTACTTCTTTAATTTTTTTTGAAGTTCTTTGACATTAGTATTAAAATGCTTTGGAATTTATATTTGTACAGCAATAGTACAAGAAAGTAGACTTTTATCACCAGATGTTTTGTGCTAAAACATCTATTGTAATTGCTTTAAAATAGGACAGAGGTATTTCATATGTAAAATATTGACCTAGTGTTCTATCTTAGGCTTGGTTGAATTGTGTAAAGATAAAAATCTTATTCAAGAGGCTATACGCACATATGTATGCTCTAGTGTTTGGATTAAATATCTTCTTGCATGCCTGTGTATACAGAAACTTACAGATAAATACACTCATACCCACAAAATACTAACAAAAAAAAATAGAATACTTATTGTGAAAAGTTTATCCTACTTACACGATGCAGAATTTGAGTGATTAATTTGATTATGCTGTACATCCTGGATTGAAGAGTATTTCTGAATGTATTTTGTAACAGATCACAACACATTATAATCTGTTATGCAACACAGTTCTGCTTTTTTAAGAATTAGACTTCTAAATTTGTGTATTGTTAAATCAAGAAGATTGTCCAGAAATTAATCTGAAGAATATTGTTAAGTAGTAAAGTTCAAAAGTAGAAAAGCAATAGTCATTGTTTAAAATTTTTGGTCAGCAATTTTGGGGCAGGTGGCTATTTTCTTTTTCAATTCCACTTGGCATTTCCATGCTGAGAAATTGGGTGGGGCAGGGGGAAAAGTGTGTGTTGTTTTTGTTTTGAGAAGTGTTGCTTCCAACAGTAATATGAAAAGGCTGAGAGAAAACATATTGACCAGGTTTCTTTTTTCCTTTAACGATGATCATTTTTTCCCCCTATAATCACAGAATCTGAAGGGTTTGGAAGGGACAGATGAGGAACATGTAGAAAGATGTCTTTTCTGTCTCCATTTGTATATCAGTTTTATTTGGACCTTTTTCTCACCTCCTATTTTACAAAAATAAGAATGGAAGTAGTCTTATGTGCTTATTGTCTCAACACTGCACTTGACACACTTGACAAATGGGATAAAAAGAGCTTTTGGAAGTACAGTACAGCACAGCATAGCATTCACTGTCCCATTGTCCCCACAGTGGGCTACAAACACACTAGTTCTAGAGCCTTCCCAGATAGTAAGATCATCACTGAAACAGAATGACCAGTGTTTTAGAATCTCTTTTGCATTTAATTCTAATATTACAAGTGATATATTAAGCCATGTTATTTAAGCAATGATGGCCTGTACTATGCATGTACATTACAGGAGTGTTAACGGCTCTATTATAAATTTTTTCAGTGATGTAACATATTTTTATTGTATTATATTCTAGAGTGCAGCTGGGATGAATGAGGGTATTTTCCTTCAAAGGGACAACTGTTTCACTGCAGAGGAATAAAGATTGTGTATGTCATTGTAAAACAGGATGAACTTATGCTACTGAGTAGGATGGTTTATCTTTTATTCACTTAATAAGGGTTATTTTACAGAGTGTTACGGGTATGTCTGAGATTTAACTGAAGCTATTTTGTATGTATATTATCAGAAATATGATTTAGTAATTCAGATTACCCTTATAACAGTAGATTAACCACAATAAACGTCAAAATAATAAAATTTAGCTGGCGATATATGACATTCACATATAGATGTTAAACCTTTATTCAAACTTATTTACCATTCCTGTATATGAGATAACAACAGGATACAGCAAGACTAAAAACACAGAAATTATTGTTGTGGGCCTCCTTTAGCAGATTGTGTGGACTCTGAGCTTTAATGTGAAAATTAATTATGAAAGTGAATGCAACTCAGTTAGAGTTAAGCAATACTTAATTCTCCTCAACTGTGAAATCTCTATTTTGACAATAAAATATTGAAGAGACCTAAAGTTACATTTCATGTTGAGAGATGTAAACCAGTGTTGTCAGATCTAAGATCTGCAGTAGTAAATTTAACTCTGTTCTTCAGTCTGTGTATGTGGGTAGTGCTTTGTGGTTTACTGACACTTAAGGTTTGCTTTTCATTTGCCTTTTCTACATGATAGTAGAAAAAATAAGAGTCTATGGAGCATATTTTTTATATACGTGTGTGTTCATAAATATACACCTCACTGATATTCTCATTTGTCGATTTTATCACTCAGTGTGTCAGGAATCTGCCTATATGTATAACAATGTAAAATCCTCACTTTTCTCAATGAAATGGAAAGAAATAAACCAGATTAATATTAGTAAGATTAGAAGATTTATTATTTTTTTTAACCCTACCCACAGCAACAACTGAATCCTACTTTTGGCTGGCAGTGTGATCTTTGCTAACAACTTATGTGAAGGAAGTGACATGATTATGACTTTATTCTCCTGTAGACCCAGCTGTTAAAGCAACAGTACAGAATTCAGTATTAAAAGCTGACACACTGTTCAAACATATATGTCATGTTTTAAAAGAACTCAGGGAAAATTGGTAATAGCCAAGGCACTTGTTCTCTATTGTTTCATAGCTACATAATTTACTATTCATATCAATCTTTTGTCTCAGTTGCATGCTTTGTAATGCAGGCTTTTTTTTTTTTCTGACTCGGTAAAAGTGAGTTGAATGTCTGCTTCTGGAGAGCTTTTCCCAGAGTTTTCAGACAGTCTTGAGTGCCGAGCTTTAAACTGTTTTATTAGTCTTGATTTTAACAAAATGTTAAAATGACAGTTTGACTTACAATACTGCCACTTTCAAATGCCTGAGCAGTTGAATTGGTATTTCTGGTTAACCACATAATTTAGTGTCTGATGAATCGTGTTTCTGTCACCAAATGAAGAACAAAAAGAGAATGTTTATAGTTTTTCAAGTTGAGATGTCATTAAACATGTTTTAATTTTAACAAAAACTTTGCATGCAGGGGTTGGGAACATTTTCTTTATATGTAAAAACATCTCACACTTGTCTCGGTGTATTATGGGATGTTCAGTGTCCTTTGAAGCATATTGTAGGGCTGCTGGTAATATAACCGTTGTCTGATCTCTTATGATAACTTTGTTTGGGAATGTAGTCATATTTACATAACTTGAGTCCTGAATCTTAGCAACTTCTCATGGTACTTTATGAATTTCTTCTTCTTTTCTTTTGTTCTTTTTCCACAATTGTGGGTAATTTTCAGGTGGTGGAAAATATCACTTAGGAATGAGTTTCGTAAGTCGAGACCTGGAGAAATTAAAGAATCTCAGGAGGAATTTTTGGATGATTCATCTCTTCATAGTAAGATGACAATAATTACAGATTTTCTGTAGCATATCCTGGAATAATCCAGCAATATCTATCTGTAATAACTTTCATGGAAGATGTGATTTCTTTGACTAACAGGCTTTCTTGTATTAATTAATTAATATAAATGAACATATGAATACTGGAAAAACAAAAAGACGTGACAGGAAATGTAAACATAAGATAAATCCCAGCAACATGGATAGTTTCATAGTAAGATAATGACAGAGGTATTAGCAACAAAAATAGACCAGAAAGCAGTATTTTAATTGCTAATAACTCAGTCCTCATAATGCTTTGTTACAGCCTATTTGATTTTATGGCTATGTCACCTGGATTCCCAATCTGATTGAACAGAAGTAACACCAAGTGCAAGATACTTAGGATTGTACAAGTGCAATATGAGTTTAGGAGCACATAGACAGGAAAAGAAAGACGGTGGGGACACCAATAAATAAACTTTAAAATATAGATGTATAGAGCTTTTTTCTAACCTGTTCCTAATAGACTGGCAGTTGAGAACATCTGAAATAATTAGGCTTTTTCATACTGTTCCATGGGACTGTGTCCAAAGAAGTTATTGCTCTACATCTTCTTATAATCTTGGTTTGTAGTAATGTATTAGTTTTAAGGGATGTCATGTCACAAGATACAGTTGGCCATGGCTCACAGAGGAAAATACTCCTGAAAATACTAAGCCAAAGACACGTAATTCAGCAACTGCAGCAAATAGCTGAGGTCTGAGCTATGACCTAGTCTGAAAATTGAAATCTTCATAACTATACCTGCAGAGTCTGGATTGAGATGTGAGGCTTTTCTAGTCCAAGAAACTATTCAAACACCTTGCATTGGTGAGATGATTTCAAAAAAACAAACAAACAAACATTCTGATTATGTATGGACATTAAAAAAAATCAGTTACAGATGTGACTTGATAGTTATGCTATTTCTATGGTGAACTTGGAAAATGTCACATCCAAATGAAGTATTTTTTATCAACAGCTTTGGTAGACAGACATCTTACGCATACCTAGGCAGAGTAGGTCTGCTTTCCCAAGAATATGAATCTCAGGATAAAACTTTACATCTGTTTTCAAAAGTAAACCTGAGTGATTCTTTGTTTAAAGTCTGAATCAAAGCTAACACATATTTCCTCTGCTTTTCTCACTAAAATCTCACACTTCTACAGTACAGTCAAGAGAACTTTAGCTCTGGTAACTTAATGTTGTCTTCATTTCCATGTTTAAGTTTGTGTTTCTGATCTCCATTATAAATTTTGCAACTGACCAATTTTAAGTAGAATTTATTAAAATAGCTGGGGAGGGAGAATACAAGTGACTACTCTTAGTGCTCCATTGATGGAAAGATTGCATGTTATGAACTCAAGGGACTAGATATATGCATAAACCATGGAAAAAGTTTCAATCAGCAGTTACAGTCCATAACAAAATAAGTCTTTAATTCCAGTTATTATTACTTGTTTTGACTAGAAAATGAGTGAATATATCATGAACCAATAGAAAATGATCCATCTGTTGAATTTGGCTAGGCTAGTGTTCACAGAGTCCTAAATATGCTATGCTTTTTTGTACTATGTGTTTATAATTGTGCTGTTAGTTGAGGTAAAGAGTTGCACCACATCTTAATTTGACAAAATTTATTATCATTTTTTTATGAACTTGAGCTTTCAAATAAGTAATAGTCTGTACTTTCTTTGCCAATAATTACATAAATTTTATATTTGATTTTTAGCAACTGGCTTCAGAGGTTTTATTTTCAAATTTTAATTTTTTTTTTTTTTTTAACTCACAAAAGTAGATTTAATACTTGAATATATAGTGGTGAGAATTTTAGTTTGGTTTTTCTTCCTCATTGCTTATACTGTAAGATTTTCCTGTGGCATTTGATACTAATATAAGGTGAGAATAAAATATCTGTTTTTATATTATTTGGATGGAGTGATTCACATAGTTGAATTTTATGCAGCATTCTACTGTTATCCTGTGTGTTTTCAGTAGGTTGCAAGTAAAGTCTGCCTGCTTTTTCTGGAAAGGTGTTATTGGTGCTTCAGAGATTTCCTATCCCACGAGTACTGAAGGCCATAGTTGCCATTCTTTCTTAACATGTAGATACTTCTTCATCCTTCCAAAATTATCTTTAAGATCATATGTGGGTTTCCCCTATGTTTTTTCAGAAAATTGCAGATATAAAATAAATTACTATGTTTGTTAGAAGTTATATTGTTATATTATTTCTATGCATAGCTCTTGCTGTTCACACAATCACATGTTTTTACACCTCCTTCTTACCTCCTGTTAAACAGAGCTTTTCTGCTGTTTTTCTAAGTGTTTGCAGATTTATTTATTTTTTTCCAGAATTCTCCACAAAGATCTATTCTGGAATAATATCTTTGCTGAATTTTTTTACAAATGAGGGTTCAAACAAATGATTCCTCACCAGACCCTTGCTACTAAATGTTTGGTACACACCTGCCAGCAAAATGTTTAGCTATTATTAAGTATTAGTACTTCCTGTTATTATCTCATTGTTCTCGTTCCTAAGGTTTCATCTGTTTTCACAGGGTTGGAGATTTTTAGAGAATTTTTTTAAAAGGGCTTAAATTCTTTCTAATGAGCATAAGAAGAATAGGCTTCCTGCAAATGAAACATTTTATTGATGTCTCATACAGGCATTTGATGCATCCGGTAGAAAACTGAAGGAGTGAACATTTTATAACATAACATTAACATTTTAGTAAATTGATATTAACTGCCATATAGCTGTAAACATCCATGTTTGTTTTGACATGTATTCCTTTCCTTTTGGACAGTGAAGTAAGGCATAATTACATTCTGTTCATAATCTTGATAGAGCAAGAGGGAAGAGCAAGATTTTTGTATATGGCTAAATTTACATTACAACTGTGCAGAGATAGGAAATCAAACAAATGGTACAAGTCATGAAGTAGTATCTAGCACTCATAGGACAAAAATGTCTCAGAAAACCTGAAGTTCAGTACACTCTCACAGTGTATGAACTGTTAGTTTATAATTAGCTGCAGATACATTTATAAATGTATAAATAAATGTATAAATTTATATATTGTATAGATGTATAAATTTATAAATGCAGATACATTTCTAGAGCAATATAAATATATCTTTAAATAGCCAAGCTAGGTCATGTTATTATTTCTAGAAAGAAATAATTTTCAAGAAAAACTCAAGGAGCAGCATCTATTCATGTGGTTGTCTACTTAATCATCCAACACGAAATAGATGTGTACTTACAAACACTATCATTGTCATTCCTAGGATACAAAGATTTGTATCATTCTTACATATCAGCTTGAATTAGATCAGCCAGACAATTTTTAGCTGACTGAGTAGATTATTTTTGTACTTGCATAGGGAATTTGAGGAAAATTACTAACTGTATAGAACTGAGATGCTTGGAAAGCAAAAATTAAATTAAATTCAACAACAAACTGCACTTAAAGTGTGATACATCAACAGAAATCAAAGCTTGAACAGTATTGGGCTATCTAAACAAAGACACGAAGTTAAGGTTATAACTTCATTCTACATAAGTGCCTTAGGAATATTGGGAACAAAAAGAGAAGAAAGAAGTTTTAACAGCAAAATCTTGTAATTTGGAAAGCTCTTTCATAGAATCATAGAATGGTAGGGGTTGGAAGGGACCCTTAGAGATCATCTAGTCCAACCCCGCTGCAGAAGCAGGTCAACCTACATCAGGTTGCATAGGAACATTTCCAGACGGGTCTTGAAGACCTCCAAGGAAGGAGACTCCACAACCCCTCTGGGCAGCCTGTGCCAGGGCTCCGTCACCCTCACAGTGAAATAGCTTTTTCTTATATTTAAGTGGAACTTTTTGTGTTCCAGCTTCATCCCATTACCCCTTGTCCTGTTGCTAGCTACTATAGAAAAAAGGGATATCCCAACCTCCTGACACCCACCATTGAGATATTTGTAAATGTTAATAAGATAACCCCTCAGTCTCCTCTTTTCTTGACAAAACAGCCCCAGTTCCCACACCCTTTCCTCGTATGAAAGATGTTCCAGTCCCCTGATCACCTTGGTGGCCGTGCGCTGGACTCCCTCCAGAAGTTCTTTGTCCCTCTTGAGCTGAGAAGCCCAGAACTGGACACAGTACTCCAGATGAGGCCTCACCACAGCAGAGTAGAAGGGGAGAAGAACCTCCCTTGACCTGCTGGCTACACTCTTCTTGGTGCATCCCAGGGTGCTATTGGCCTTCTTGGCCACGAGGGCACATTGCTGGCTCATGGTTAGTTTATTATCAATCAGGACTCCCAGGTCTCTCTCTGCAGAGCTGCTCTCCTGCGGTTCAACCTCCATTTCAAATGTATTCAAATAAATTTGATTTTTTTATCTAATCTTACACAATGTTTTAGAAGGAAAACTTCTGTATCAAAATTGAATTAACTTACTGCCTATAGTCAATATAGTTTCAACTGCCGTGATTCTGTTTCTCGCTCCCTTTATGACTTTAACATTCATGAGAAGGTAGACTCTAGCTGGTTTTAAAAAAAAACACCAAAAAAAAAATCCTCAAAGCAACAACAAAAAAACTCCTTACTTTGGAATAATTTCATGACAGAAAAATGAGTAACTCTAATTTAAATTTGGATCCCTGTGCCCCTGTATGAAAAGGGGGGAAAAAAAAGTCCTTTTCAAATCTGGATGACTACATTCATGTTGGCAGATTTTAGGAATCAACACACAGCTCCAAAATTTACTGCTTATCATTCAGAAGAGCAGCTAACTAAATTCAGGATCATCTTTTATAATGAACTGTGTTTTTATTAAAGCAACTGGATAAAATAGATAAATGGTCTGAAGAAACAGTTTTACATTCAAAAGGCCAAGTTCCAAGTTGGACACTGAAGCAGAAATTATTGTATGAAGGCAGAATGAGGAGTAGCTCACTAAGTAGCACATCTATAGAAATAGGATTTGGCATCGTACTGGATCACAAAGTGAGTGAGTCAAAAAATGCCGCGTCACTGTAGAAGATAAATGTCTTCAATTTCATTTTGGTGGTTTAACACATACCAATGTAAGATAAGAAGGAGAACTACAGGGAGTCTTAATGTCACAGCCGTCATTATTTTCCCCCAAACATTAAGTACTTTTTTTCAGTTTTACCAACCTCCTCCTGAGTAAATAGCATAGTCTTTATGTAAATAAATATATATGCATGTGGAAAAGTGAACAAAATGGATCTGGACAAGTTTCAGTTCAGCTTTGCTTCTGTGTTTTCAATGGTCCTCAGCTGAGACAAGAGCTTGCTGTATACTCGACAATGTACAGGGGTTTTTTAACTAAAATGGTAAAAAAACTATTACAAAATTATACATTATTTCTACGTTAATAGCTTTGTTGTGCAGCATGTTGGTTTTGATTCATTTCACATTGAATATCATCATCTGTCTGCTTTACCTAAAGTTTGAGGCTAAATTAATCATCTATATACAAAAAACTGAATGTGTGCAATAAAAACTAGACCTTAGAAAGGCTGATGGAGAGACTGTGCTTATCCTGCAAACTCTTGTTGCATATAATACACAGGTTTTCAGACAATTCCATTGACTTAGGTGATGTTGGAAAGGCCTTTGAGAGGTCATCAGTTCCAACTTCCTGGTCTGTACAGACTTAGGCAGTTGGAGGGAAGGAGAGACAGGGTGTTTCGAGTTGCAGTCTAGGAAACATATTCTATTTTGAATACCTCAAAATTGCATTATATGTCCCAGTCAGAGCCTGAGAAAAGGCTGCTGCAGTAACTTCCATGGGATAGAAGAGAAGGGGTTTAGCTTATGAAAAACAGGAAGAGAAGCATATTAAAGAGACAAATAACTTGAGTCTTATCCCTAGGGGTGCCACAGAAGCTGAGAATAAAGCCTGTCAAGTTATGGGTTGTACAATTACTGAAAACATAAGTAATGATGAGACCTTAGGAAGAAGATGAAAACAAGTTTAGTCATCTGGAGTCTGATGTGGCAGGTAGATACTCTTTGAAAGACGTCAGAGAGACAAATTAACCTTTTAGTTTGGAGAACAGGACATGTGTCTGTTACAGAGTACATCTCCAGGTTGTATCAGGATGAGATTACTCACAGGGTTTGTATTATTTTGAGGCTAAGTGACCCAAGATCTCACAAAGAGTTCTGTGGAAGACTGCTTACAGTTCAAGAGGGCTTGGATGTACCACTGTTCCCAAGGTGTGGCTGGAAAGACAATGAAAAAGCTTTTTTCTAGCAAGTGTGAGTTCAAGTGAGTTGTAGAAACAGAAGATGATGTAAAGAAAGCACGGGAGAAAATAGCAAGGTAGTGAAATAGAGCTTGTCATGAATTTAGAGATAAAGGGTAGATGGAAGCAGGTAAGCTTGCTGAATTCTGTGAAGATAAAACAATTGATAGTGTGACTGGGAAATAGCCAGTAGAGGATGAGAGAATAAAAACAACTAAAGGAGAAGAGATCAGATAGGAAGGAGGTCAGGAAATTATTTATTAGTATATTTGAAATCCATATGTCATTTGCAGAGTGAATGGAGTAGGAGGAGGTACTGTGGAGGGCAGTAACCTTTCCAGTAGTTTAACACAAAGCCTTAGATATTCTGGAATTTAAGGAAATCCTAGAAATAATAAATAATGTAGTTGCATAATAAGGACAAGATTTGGACACCATGAAATAACCTATGACAAGTAGTGATGCCATGCTCTCTCTTATTTCAGCAGTATTTTTAAGGAACCAAAATTTGCCCCAGTACAACGAGTTGTCTCTTCCAGACTCACCTCTGTGTAGGCTGAAATGCTTCTCTCTGTGGAATTACAAAACTGCATACTCAGATTTTACCATAGGAAAAACAAAGAGTGTGAAATGTGAAAGGCTATGAACATCTGTCCCTTGCTCCTCTTAGGCTGATCTAAACAAGTCTCTCTTTCTTTCTTATCCAAGCAGAGAACTGTTCTGACTGTGTAGTTCTGAGCACAGATCCTGCTCTCCAGTAAATAAGCAGGTGCTTTCAATATGCATTTCAAAGTACCCTGGATTTTCACTAAATATTGAGCTTAAGTATTGTAACAGAAGCTCCATCTCAAAAGAAACCAAGTCTAAAAGCCCTGATGAGGCTACTACTGCTTGTGTTTGTTTCCCAAACTCTCTCTGAGCAAAGGGCCGTTCGGCAACGTCCCCGGCACCAGCGCGGGACGGGGCTCGTTTGGCGCGTTCTGCGCGAGTCTTTCGACGGGGCGCAGCTCGCGCCAGCGGCGGCCGCCAGGGGGCGCGGATTCCCGCGCAAGCCGCCGCAGCCGCCCCGCGCCGGCCCCAGCCGCGGGCACGGACGAGCACCACGGTGGGGACAGGGGTTAGCTTGGTTTTTTATGTGGGGTGCTAGCATGTTCATGCCTGGAGAATGATCACTCACAATTCAAGAACAACAAAAACAGGACTGCATGTGAAGCTCTGAAACAGCTTTGCTGTAGTCAGTGAGTTAAATATTTCAGGGTCTCCACCTGCATGAGCAGTATGTAACAGAAATTATACTGGGTTTTTCGTTTCAATTCCTATTGCTGCTTGTAGCAGACATACCATCCACTTGTATTGGAGTAACCTAGTTCAACATCACTTGGGTCTCTGCAATTATACATTTGGAAAAGTAGAATGTCTGGAGAAGAGTCAACGCTACTGTGCTCTCGTATAACTTGGATAGGTAGTATATAGTGACACAGAGTATATTCCTTTTTTTTTTGTTATGGTTTTGTTATCTAACAAATTACATCATTTTATCTTCACATTTATAATGGTTCCACCTGATTCTCGTTATTGAGTCATTCTGAAAGAGGGAGGCATCTCCTGGGAAACAGGTTTCATCCTTGCAGTGCTTCTGAAAGCTTCTCAAAATTGCATTTCTACTGTAAGACCAAAGGCAATTTGTTTCTTTCAGTTACCTTGAAAACAGATTTGTATTTGTGATGTGATTTCTACATCCTGACATGTTCTTTGGCATAATCGTACACAACTTCATTGATTTCACTGGCGCTGTATGAATTACATACCAGGAGAGTATGTGGCCTAACAGCTGCTTTTAATGCAGTAGAAAGGCCTTTGATATCCTACCAAAAGAGGCTTTTCAAATTTTTCATAGAAGGCAACGTGATATCTTGCGTCAGCAACACTAGGCAAAACTGCCACTATTGTCACTGTGAGTTTTAACTAATACTGTGCTTTTCCAGATAGATGGACAGCTTGCACTGCAACTGACCTTCATACAAGGCATCTGTGTTGTCTAAATACATTTTATGTAGTAAAATAATCAGTAATGAAAAAGCCAATTATGAATTTAAGCTGCTACTTTCTCTTACAACTAGATATGTAACAGCAATGCACTGTGGGAAAATATTGTGGAAAACTTGTGTGCCACAATTACACCTGAAATGAAAGAACTTGCACAGGAAATGGGCTGGAAACAATTCTTCTTCACAAACAGACTTCAGCTACAGCTGCAGCTCCGAAGGAGGAGGCAGAAACAAGATGCTCCGGACAAAAAAAAAAAAATACCTGAATAGCGGTCCCTTTGGAAGCAATTGGAACCAGGTATGGGTTTGCTGTTTATCGGGGCAGACATACTGAATCTTCTTTAATAGGGAAAGCAGATTATTTTAAGGATTGGAAGAGGAAAAACAAAGTATGTTTTACCAGGAGCACCATGTAAATAATACCATGTTTAATATGTTGGGCATCCTGAAATTGTGTCTTAGTTGGCATCGTAGCAGTTACTGGCAGAAGAAGAGGTTGTGACGTCTTTGTACTTCTTCATTGTGACTTCTCTTTTTAATATATATGGTATACATGCTCTATGTCTTATATCAGCCATTATGGCATTGTCATTATTACCTTTATAGAAAACTATCTACCATTCCTTACTACAAAAGTTGCCGATAAATGCTGAGGTTTACTGTCCACCATGGTAAATTTGCAATGTTTATAGGCAAATAACATGCAGCTGGTTTCCGAGTTTGATGTGTGTTAAAGTGTTCTTTAAATCAATTATCTAAATTTCAAGCATATAATAATTTTGTCACCAAGAAGAAACTTCTTTGGTGACTCAGAGTGTAGATCAAATGATCATCCTTATCTCGGCCAATCCATCAAAATCATGTCTGAGGCACTCTACCAGAATGGTACATGGGAACTTTTAACCTAATTGACATCTGTTGTTGGAATTTCATATTTAATAAGAGACACTTGTTATCTTCCAAGACTGTAACAACTTAAGAGCATTGTAAGATGAAGGCTGTTCTATATTGACATGACTGGCTTGCTGCAACAATTAACTTTGGTAATTAAGAGGTCAAATATAATTACTGTGAAAGTATCAGTTAATATTTGCCATTGACTAGACTTGAGTGATTCAGTATTTGGATATACTCATATAATAATTGAAGAGTGTATTAGGTTTACAATTTTTTAATATGTAAAGTTTTACATTTGAGTTTTATAAATTAAGAACTATGAATACAAAGTTATTCTGTGTTTTTATAAAGCAGTATTTTATCTCTTCAAAGATATTTGTAATTTAAATAATTAATAATATGTTGTTCTATCTATCTACCATTATTCTTGAAGCACTTGGAGACTGCAGATCTTGAAGAAACACTTAAGTATGTTCTTTCATCTTTGTGACTAATTCCTTTTCAGAAAATGACAAATACAAATTTCATAATGTGCATAAAATACTGTATTAATAAATTTGTTCTGTGTAATAAAACACTATAAAATGTAACTTTGCTTTACAAAGGTGTTTTCAAGAACTACCGTATGTGAGCAAACCTGCTAAACAACAGTCTCTCTTCTCACTTTCTGTCAATTTACCACCAGTGAATGTTTTTCTTAGCCTGTGCTCTCAGAACATTTCTTCCCTTTTCCTTAGTCAGCCATGTACCTGTCCCTTCTATTGAGAGAAATAAGAACAATCCTTTTGCAGGAAAATCTTCATGTTTAAACTTTAAAAAAATGAACTTCATTAGTAACTGAACAGAAAGTGAAATTTTGGGTAATATAAGTTTATTCCTATCATATAGCCCAGAAATGACTTCTATAGAAAGATATCAAAGTGAGCAACATACTATTCATTAGGTTGATTTTGACAAAAGACAAAGCAAAGATCTAACTATTAGGGATACATCTCTCCCAAAAAGGAAAAAAAGGAAATTGAGATAAATTATATATATATATATATATATTTCATCAATAAAAAATAGCTCAGCTAAAATAAGCTAGCAGCAACATTCACATCAAGACATTAAACCTGTAACAAAAGAACTGATGTGAAAGTATAGTTTACATGAAATTTTCTACAACAAAAAAGCTGATTTTAAGAAATCAGTGACTGCGTATTCTTCACACCGTGTATTGCAGCTCACTGCCACCTCAGTTAAATATGAATTTTGAAGTAATTTGAGGTTTTCTTTTTTAACTTGGCTCATTTCAGTGATGTAATTTAAAGTATATCCCTGCCATCAGTTGTAGAACTATGAAACTAAGAAGCTGGTGAAATGCAATACAGAACAATACTAGTTGCAGTTCTGAACTTTTTTAACCAACCTTGCACCTGTAAAAAAGGTCTGTATAATGATATTGTTGTGTACTGAACCATTATATTTTTTCAATACAATTGAATAGTATCAAACGTTCATAAAGAATTCCAGGAGCATGTTTCTGTATTAAACTAAGGACCTAATTTTTAATGAAAAAAAAAAAACCAACTCTTTAATAAAGCTAGCAGGAAAAAAACCTACAGTAACTTTTATTTGATTGGAAAATTAACATCAGGATCACCTCTCCAAGCTGAAAAAAGTAGGTTGTGTACTACCACACAAAACCTTCTGCATCAATTACAAGGTGCCTAATGTTGCTTAAGAAAATTTATTTGAATATTTCAAATAGTCTTTAGTTCTTCCATCTTCTGCATTATCTAATTTTCTAGTAAATAAACATCTCAAACATGACTGGTCTTAGTTCATGGTGTACATTTTAAGCAGCAACATGAGTGCTCATAGTGTAACAGTTTTTGTTATTAAATTGTCACAAAATTTACTGTGCTGTAGTCCAGTTCTTCCTAAAACTGTATTTGGCCAATTTTGCCCAACTTTCTTTAGTATTGTTTATTTAACAAACTAGACCCATGGAAGGGGTCAGTGGGAATGTTACTAAGTTCTGTAATACATCTAGTTAGGTAAAGCAGCCAGAAACTTCAAACTGTTTCTCAAAACTTTTTGCACTTTTTGAATACAATATTTTCCATAATGTTGCCTGGTTTTGCTTTTATGATTGTTTTGTTTCAGATGCATTGGGTGCCACAGCATTATAATGCAGTCTATGTATTGAGGATGGCTACTTTATTATGTAGCTGATACTTAAAAAATCCTTGAGGTGGTCAGTCATTTCAGAAAAATACAAGAACTTTTCTTCAGTTTTGCATCACAGAAAGAGCAAGTCTAATACATCAAATTAATTGGATTCTTTTACCAGCATTTCAACAGTACTTGACTAGCCATGTAAGAAATACAATAATTTTCTCATACGCAGTAACTAATATTTTATCAGACAGAACACGGAATAGGAAGGACTTTTATAAATCATTCACGTCCTGATCAAATTCTTCTGTAAGATTAGTGTATATCAGGAGTAACTGCACTGCAGTCAATGGAATTTCACCAATGGGTAATGGTGAAAAGTTAAAAGAGAAGCAAGGGTAAAGGCCTCGAGCATTGTTCCGGTTTTAAAAGACGAGCAGGATGCTTGTAATCACTTTGTTAGTTCTAAAGTAAAATATCTTAACTCATCTTAAAAGCATATTTTTAATAATTTATTAGCATTTTGTAGCACTCTTCACTTAAGTACAGCGCAATGTGGTTGGTTCCATAAGAAAAACAGCTTCATACTGTCATGCAGTAGAAACATGAAAACAACAAAAATACTTTAAAAAAAAATCTGGAATTTGTTCTATACTTGTGCTTCTTCTGTAGATTTTTCTCTTGGTTGTTTCTTTTGAATACAAGGTTGTATAAGTAAAAATATTATTCCCACCATGTATAGCAAGCCAGATATGTAAAAAGAAAAGTCATATTTTTGTGTGATGTCATAAATCCAACCTGCAAAACAAGGACAAAGCATGTTTGTTACAAAACTTGACACAAGGTACATTTGCACAGGAAAATATGAAAAACACTGCATATGTCTGTTACTACATTTCAATCAAATCCATAGATGTTTTGTGGAAAAATTAAACGAAAGAGGCGGTGATTGTCTCCTCCTCTAGATACTACAGATGGAAATGCCTTAACAAAATCTCTTTTCATTAATCAAAACCAGTGCAAACCTTATGTCCTCATTTAAGTATCATGGAAGTCTTAAAATGGGACTCTAGCTATGTGCCATCCTAAAAAGCCAAGCAACCTTCTCTCTAAAATGCCACATTTTCCAAACAAGTTATCACACATTTGACTTTAAAATAGACATTTTGGAATTCCAAACCAATTAGTTCTTACACCCTACTACTCTCAATACTGCAGGCAGTTCAAATGCTGTGCCTTGTGCAAGCACATTCCCAATAGCTTTCCCAAAGACTCACATACCGATAAAAGACTTTTCAAGAGATATAATCTCAGTACTGCAGTAACTCTCATTCCAACCTTAATTCCTTTGCAAAAATACATTAAAATTACTTCAGAAATGTTTGAGAACCCAAAATAGCAAAATTCCCTCATGTCATGCTGGTTGCAGTGATATCTCAAGATCAGAAACTTTCTTTTACATCAACTAATTGCATTCTATTTGCTTCGTTACTAATGACCAAATGCAAAGACATGTTCAGCACAAGCTGGAAGGAGCTGAAAGAATGCATGGTAGAGTAAAACACTGCTGCTTTTCAAAAGGCACCAAATGAGCTTTCTTCCAGATCGTGTCAGCTCACCCAATGGGGAGGAGAGGTGGTGAGAGTGTTCTCGCTATTCTGTGTGGCTTGCGCTGCTAATAGCTTCAGTTCAGCCTAGTGCCATCCCTGGCTGGCCATGGACATTACTCACATGGTTTCTTACTGCTTTCTTCTGATTTGCATCTCTGTAAAGGGCAGCTGTAGTCTGGCTATAGTATTGACAATCAGAACCTGTATCTCTTCTGTACTTCCCCATCTCTCTCTGTGAGAAAGTTTCTAATGAATGTGTGTTTAAACCTAAGTAATTTTAGAGGTAGCATACATTCACTTCTGCTTTTTGTTGTGGATGGCAGTAAAGAGATTATGAGCAGTGCGGTCCACAAAGTAAGTATTTCTGGTTGAAGGAAGGCAAAGCTAAGTTAGTTAAATCACCACATCCATTGGCAGCTTAGTGTGGTGACATACAAACACACTCTATAGTTCTTGGAGGTAATACTATGGTACTAACACATGTCTACCCTGAAAATTATTTATCATTTTTTCATCTAGGTAGAGGCATGAGTATGTATAATGTACGTACATACCACACAAATCACATAAATATAGGCTAAAGCTTTCTTATTAAAACAAAAAAGTAAGATAAGATTTTTAGGAAACAGACCATTGAAAGGATAGATTGCAATGGATTTGGGGTAATTTGCAAGGACTGTAATTCATAGTGTGTGAGTAGTGAGCTGGTAGCCAGCAGATGGATCTGTAAATCTGTATGAAGTCAGACATAGTCCATTCTGGGGCAGCTGTAATTTTGTTAACTACATGTGCTCATAACATAAGAAAGCTTAGTAATATAAAAAGTCATACAGTTATTATGCAAACATCTGTTGGTTAGCAATTTGAACTTTTTACCTGCAAAGGGTGGTCCAAACAATGCAGATATTCCATTGGCACAAATGATGATGCCATAAGCATTTGCAAGGTGTTTAGTTCCAACTAAATCTTCAGTCACAACAGGCATTAGAGAAAAGTAGCCACTAGAAAATCCTATTAGAGCACAAACCACAGCCAGGCTAATGTATGTTTGCATTAGTGGTAACATAAGAATGCAAGTGACCAGGGAAAAATTAGCTGTGAGGAAGACATTCCATGTGCTGATACATGGGAGATCAGAGATGATGCCAAGGATCACCTTACCAAAAATATGAACAATGGCTATAATGGATGTCAAAGGAAATATATGGTTCTGACTAGAGAGGTTGTACTGCTTGACTATTTCTGGTAGATGAATAAAGGGAATAACAAAGCTGCTATAGGCAAACAAAGCCCAAATTACAAAGGCGACAAATACTCTATTGGTAAACAGTGATGCAGCTCCAAAGTAGCTGGAGTACCATATTGCAAAGCCCTGCCTGACTGTAACCATCAGCTGGCTCACTGTCTTTAGAATGCGCAATCCATACATATTCCTTCCACTTCTGGAGTTACTTCCATTTTCGATGTGCTGGACATTGTCAAGTACTTCTTCATTTGCTGCCTCTTCTTTTTTTTCTGATTCTTCACTAAGGACTCCATTAGATTTTATAGTCTCTGCAGAATGGGACAGAGCTTTTGCCTGATTATCGTCAATATTACTTCTCACAACATATTTTTCATTAACAACATCTTTGGGAGAGAGCGGTCTCATAAGTGCCCCACAGACACAAAGGTTGAGGGAGATGGCGCCCTGGAGGAACATGGCATTCCTCCACCCGAATTCAGTGCAGAGGTACTTCAGTAAGGCAGTCATTAGGAAAGCTCCAAAGCCTGTTCCTGTGGTACTGAGTCCTTGTGCAAGTGCTCTTCTCTTCTGAAAATACTGCCCTACCATGACCACTGCAGGCAGATAAACCATGCCGCTCCCAACCCCTATGAAAATAAAAACCAAATCAATTGGAACTTTTTGCAGACAAGATAAAAAGTGGTGAAAACACATCAGTTTTATTCCTAACTTTTGTGCTAGCATAGTAGTAAAACTATGAATAAATATTCAGTTATCATTTTAGCTTTCATTTCTGTCGCATAGTATTTTCCACAATTTGCAATACTCATTCCAGTGGGAATACAGTGCTGCTATTTAACTGCTGGAAAAACAGAAACACATGGAAGATAAAACCTTTACCTCACTCGGTTCAGCATGGACCACTGGAAAGTCCCAAACCTCCCGCAGTAAAACAGTGGCAGTTAATACGGGGACAAAAAAAACCCAGTCCTATTTTGTAATATCTGCATATGTTGTACCTGCATCTGATTGTTACCAGCTACCTGAAATTGCTTGCTGGGCACATCATGCTGCTTTTGCCAAAGTTCACCAGCACTGAAGATCCATTCTGAGTCCTTGCTTTGTGGAGCCACAGTGACCATGAGATAATGTTTCAGGTGTCAGCAAAGAGTTAGCCCAGTGGTGGAACCTTGGGTAGTAGCTAGGGCCACACTATGCAGCTGCACAGGCATATTTTTAAAAGATGATCTCTAGTTTTGTGGGATATCCCCATTTCAAGCAGAAAGTGTTGAGAGTTGTGCAAACAAAAGTAACAGTTGCCCACTTTTTATCACAGCAGATTACTAACATTGAGGATTTGGGTTGAGAGAGGTTTGTGTAGAAGATGCTGCCAAATTCACTGTGATCATAATTTAGATTAGTGTTCAAGACTTAAAAGTTTTCATAAATAGCTGATAACATGCTTGCATGCAGCTATGGTTCAATCTAACTACAGCTAGATCAGAGAACAAGTGGTTATTCCATAAAAACCTGAAAAAAAGCACCTCATTACTACAGCAGTGTACAGTGGTCAGGGCTGACCTGTTTTGCCTGTTAGTTATTTCTTTGCTATATGAATACATGATGAGGTTTTTATTTTGCAGAAGGTGTCCGTCCCCAAACCCAACCACAAACTTTAAGGAAATCTCTCTGCCCCCTGGAAGACTGCCTGCCTTGTCAGAGTAGCTTGCTGTTGACTGCTGTGAAAAAACAGCCTGAGCTTGTGCTCATGTTCACTGCACTTTCCTGCGCATTCCAAGAAATAAGGCATTTTTTTTAATTGTTTATCTTTTCATTCTGTGGGCTGCACAGCAAAACATAGTTAAATTCCATGCAGAGGCATGCCACCTTCAGAGGCCCACTGGCCACTCTCCTCCAGCTCCAGCTTGCGCTTTGTCACCCTGCCCGGTGCTGTGGTGGCAGGGCCCAGCGTGCGCGCTGTCCCGTGGCCCACTGGCACTCCGTGCTGCTCCCCGCCGTGTGCCGGGCAGGGGAAGGCTTTCCTGTCCCCATACTGCTGCCCGTGGAGCCGGGAGGGAGCTGCCAGCCGGGAGATGAGAGGCCGAGGCTGCAAGGAGCTAGGGGAGGGGAACCGCACTGAAGTGAGGGGCACTTGAGCAGCTGAGGCAGCAAGGAGAGGATCACAAGGACGTGCCGTGTGAGGGCATCTGGCACAGCCAGTCACTAACAGGGAGAACAGGCACCATCAGTAGGCCCATGAGCACAGCATGGCCCAGAAGTGACTGCAGCAGAAGGCAGCCACCATAAGTGAACAACACTCTTACATCTAGTGGCTGTGACAAGAAGAAAGAAACTTCCCAGAGGGAACAGTGAGCAAGGTAACTGTCAACAAGGGGATGGGAGGGAATGGACTGGCACAGAGGCAATGGGTGAGTGAGGAGATTATGAGTGCATGACAGTGCCTGAGGGGATGGGGAGGGGTCAGTGAGGGGATGGTGACTGAGTGGATGGTGAGGGGATGGTGAGTGGAGGTCTCATGACTGGAAGAAACATATCAAGCATCTGTACACTGTTTTCCTTGCCAGAATTACTCTGGCAACAGCATCACTTCTCCACCTAATGTGAAAAATTGCTTCAATTTTTTTCTGAAAATAGGGTTATCACCTCTCTGTAAATTTTCTATATAATCTCGGCCTTTTTGGCCAGTATTTTGTGTGTGCTCTTTCTGAGAAGCACCAAAGGCTAAGGGAAAGAGTGTGTAGATTTCTGTCTGCTTGAATATATTCAATATCTATGGAAACAGAAATTCCAAAAAGGGCAGAACCCCGCCTGTAATAATTGTTCTTTGTTCAGGAATTTATAGCACTACTGAAATCTATGGTACAATGGTATAAGGAGTCATCACAGTGATTTGTGCTAGTTTAATTTTTTTTGCCATCCAGAGAGCTAGATAAAAGATTATGTACAGAAGTGCTGCAGATGTCTGTACAAATCTGTGAAAGGGTAGTCTGAGGGAATGAAAGGTACTGAAGCTATTTTTTGTATTGCAAACAATTATTTTTTTTGGTAATGCTTCAGTCTGTCGCATATAGCATAGACACCATGCTTTATTTCCAAACACAACTGGCCATCTTATCTGTGGAATGGATATTTCAAATCCCTTTAACCAGTGTTGGTCAGATAATAACCAAAGGCCACATTTTTTATTTCTTACTAGGGTCACTTCAAATTTTGTTTCATATCTATTAACAGTATCTCTTCACAGAAATGAATAGTGAATAAAACGGAGCAGAGCCTTAAGTAGACATTCTGAGCTCTTCTACAGAACCTTCTAAAAGTAACTACATTTTTTCACAAGAAGCCACACTTTGCTAGAAACAGCATTCAGACACTAATTATCTCTTGGTTTTCAAGAAAGATGCCGAAACACCCGTGCTTTTCGTATTTTAACTGGGGTCATACACACATCAAAAGGTTTTCTAGAGACCTAATTCCAATTCAAATGACAAAATATTACGTCTTTAAGTGATTTTGATTGTAAAACAATGTAACCATATTAGTTGCTATTATTAGTGGTTGTTGATATCATCTGGATGTCTCTTCTTAGAAACTACATATGAAATACAGTCACATGCAATTATCCTAAATGAGGCTGAAATCGAGTTAAATTTCTTCATAGTAGCTCAGATGGTGCTGTGTTTTGGATTTGTGACCCAAACAGTGTTGATAATGCAGGCATGTTTTAGCTGTTGTTGGACAGTGCTTACACAACATCAAGGCCTTTTCTATTTCATACACCACCTCACCAGCAAGTGGGCTGTGGGAGCACAAGAAGCTTGGATAGGACACAGCGGGATAGCTGATCCCAACTGACCAGAGACATCCCTGCCTATATGATGTCATGCTCAGCAATAAAACTGGGGGAGAAAAGGAGGGCAGACCTTTTGAGTTGTGGCATTGTCTTCCCAAGTAACAGCTACACACGATGAAGCCCTGCTTCACTGGAAATGGCTAAACATCTGCCTACCCATGAGAAATAGTGAATTAATTCCTTATTTTGCTTTGCTTGTGCATGCAGCTTTTGCTTTACCTATTAAACAGTCTTTATCTCCCTTTCACCCTTCTGATTTTCTCCCCCATTCTGCTGCAGGAGAGTGAGCAAGCAGCTGTGCAACGCCTAACTGCCTAGCTACGGTAACCTGTAACACTTTCAAATGGGTTTTGAAGGAGTACATAGTTATCATAATCTGGTATTTTATTGATGTGGAGCAATTCCTGTAGAAAACATTTGCTATTTCTACCTGTGACAGAAAGGAGTTAGGTAGATGTATAATTCCACAGTGTTGTAACATCTTTAAATTCAGCTTGTTAGTGATTGAGTTAACTCTTCTAATTAAAAATGTCGTCTAATATATTCACTTGAGAGAAACTGATAAAAATCCCAACTTGTCAGATTTAAATGACAACAAAAGTCACTGGACCCAACCCAATGAGTAACTAAATAAGTTTTCTGGAAAGATAACAGGTTGTAAAGAGTGTGAAAGAAAAGCCGGAATAACTTTATAGTCTAACTTCCCTCTTTACTCATGCAAATAACCTTCAAAGGAACCAAAATAACTGAAGGAAGTTTCAGACCTTAGCACAGCTCTTACCAGCTGTCACTCCAAACGTAAGGAAGAGGTAGTGCACGTTTGAGGCATAGGCACTCAGTATCCAACCTAGGGCATTCAGTATCCCTCCAATTAAAGCTGTCTTGCGGCATCCACACATGCTAATGAATAAACCAATGAAAGGACCTGTTAAAAAACATGGAAAAAAATAGTTATTTATTTAGTTCTCTGCACTCTTTAATAATTTTTCACTTGAAGATTTCTAATGTTTTAAACAAAATGTTAAATATCAGGCTACTCAAGCAATTCAGTTTATTTTCCCTATTACTGTTCAAAATCTTGGAAAGAAAAATCCAGCCAACCAGATACTTAGCAAATGCCCATAGGACCTAAATTAAAAGTTGTTCCATGAAGAAGGGACAGTTTAAACAGAGGAAGAAACTGAAAATGTTGTTCCCAATACTAATGCTGTGTGGATGGAGGCTTTTTCAGAAGTAACTAGAAAATAAACATTTTATTTCTTTTCAGTGGAATATTTTAGTCAGACCAAAACACAACTTTTTAAATCTTAATTTAGGTAGACAGATGTGTGTATATACATATATACACAAACATACCCTTCCAGACATTATTTTGGGTTAACCCAACCACAGATTAAGAAATAACTTCTAGTTCAGTTGACAAACTGAAATATAAACTATCTAAATTCAACATTTTCTCCTCCCAGACAGAGTACAGGGAGCACCACAGGCTTCACAGATCATCTCTTTTCTTAATTCTAGTGAGACTTTGAAGTCACAGGTATCATTTCCTGCTCATGTTGTCTCCTCAATCATCTTCCCTGTTGTTTCTTTTCTCTCTCTAACTTGAAAAATTTGGCTTGGTGACTTTAAAGAGGCAACTCAGGGAAACTTGGGCAGCTCTACTAATAAAATGGAAAACTGTATGAAAATAATTGTGGGATAAGTGGCAAATACATCCTAGAAATCTATGTAGTTTTGAAATAAATGATGCTAGAACATACCTACAATAAGTGTAATGCCCATGCTGAGGGAGCTAACCCATGCTGTTAAGCCACGACTTTGATTGAACTCTTGAAGCCATTCCATGTTGAGTATTCCAAGGGCCATTTGGGATCCCATGATAAGTATGTGCACAAGAAAAGAGGAAAGTACAATCATCCAAGCCCATCCTCCATCGATGTTTGGATTGGGCTTAATTGGCTTACTTCCAACTTTTGAGTCATCTCCAAAATCATATCCAATATCCTCTCGACTAGCATACATTTTCTCCACAATATTCTGAAACAAATGCAGTAAATACCTTCAAAATACGCACAGACTGATCAGACTTTGTAGTTTGGTTATAGTGAATAGCATGAATCACTACCATATTTCACCATTGTGGTTCAGTGCAGTTGTGAAGTTAATACTGGAGTGTCATTGTTTCAATATAAAATGCTTAGAAAAATCACTAATTATGTATCCCATTGTCATGGCTGGCTATGTAGCAGTCTGTACAGGCTGACAGAAGCTGCATTATTTCCATTACTATATACTTTACTTACTTGTAGGTGGCTGAGAGTGCTCACTCTTCATGGGTTGATTGGTTTCTATCTGTATATTCCTTTATATCACTTTCCTCTATCCCAGTAAGATTTGTGTGCCTCTGTGTTCAAGTTGACAATAAAGCCTGGAATAGAAAAAAAAAGGCAGTCTTGAAGAGGCAGGTAGATGAAGTTACTGTATCTTTTCAGAGGAAAACAGTTTTGAGATGCATTTCTTCCTTAGTAGTGGAAGAACAAGAGTGAAGAAAGAGGAAGACAAAGATTTCAGTTTCTTGATTTTCAAAATGCTTTGCTTAAATAAATCACAACAAAGGGATTGTTACTGCCTCTACGGCAAGCTTTTTATTACGGTCAACTTGACAGTTTGCTATTACGTTTTTAGTTTCCATAGTATTAATCCATATAATCCTACTAAAACCAAAGAATTCTTCCAAAATAATGTCAGTGCCTATCAGAATCAAACTGAATGGCAGTTATAATAGCTTCATTTGATTCCTTTGTTTTCTTCTACTGTTACTGTATCTGAAGATTGCAACACAATGTGAAAATTATTTCCGTATTGTTTTTAATTGATTAACAGGCAAGGTGCAGAACCCAGTCTTCCCTCTGATTTCTGCTGCGACGTATCAAAATGTTGCCCAACCATGGAGAACCACTTAGGTTTCCATGGAGACTAGAAATGTAATGATACAAATTACCAGAGATGGTAATTTTTTGTCATCTTCTCTGGAGAAATAAAGAGCCATCAGCTTCATAACAGTCAAAAGAGAGAAGAAAGTTATAAAAAATTGTTTTAGAAAGCTCCTTGTGTATTCTGTGAGCCCTCAGGAAGTGTGCCTCAGGGCGAGCTCCTCAGTGCTGAAAGCTGGCACACAACAGAGTCACCTGGACTCTGTACTAACTGAAAGTTTGATCTGTTGTCTTTAAATATATCAGTATATTTTAACGTCTCAAGTTACTACCTCTCCAAACTATTTTACTTTTTTTCTTATTGCTATATAAACATACAGAGAAGGCCTTGAAGTTTTTCGTACTAATTGGAGTCCCAAATGAGATAGGTCAAAGCCACAGTTTGTTTCACAGACAACAGTGAAAACCTGCCAATACATGTCACGTCTCCAGATTGGCTGCTGGGTAGTGAAGTGGTATATATCTCTTAGTTGTGGTGCAGGTAATTAATTATGTCACTAAGAACAACCTGAATGCGTAGGTTTCTGCAAGAGCACACTGATTTGTCTCATACAGTGAGCTGGAAATAAAATATGTTGGACTCCTGGTATGAAACTTTTCATATATGTATACTCTTTATGGACTAAGTTGTCAGTAGCACTTGGCCAGGGAAGGTATTGGTGACACAGTGAGGAAGGACAGGAACTGTGCACATGTAACACTTCCCACATGAGCAGATAAGCTCGGACAGTTGATGAGTCTGCAGCAGTGGAAACATATACTGAAATGACTGTCTTTTTCTTTTCCAAATCAAGAGGCAGAGAAAAGGGGGATTATGCTTAGAGGTCCTTTTAGAGGTCCTGCAAGGTATCTGTGGCAGGAAGAGTGGCAAGGTAGCAAGTCAGAGCCCTGCAATGGTGCAGGCTTTTTTTGAATGTAAGAAGACTGTCTGGGATAGCTCTAGTTAAAATTATACTTCATCCTTCCTCTACAGAGGGTAGATCTTAAAGATAACACCTCAACTCTTTCCTGTTAACATACATGGAGCTAGGTCCTGCATCGATGTCATTCGTACAACTACTTATGGAGAATTCAGCCCACTCACCAGAGAGAAAAATACTAATTGCATAAAGGTAACAAAGATGGTGAATAATCATGCTAATGGGAAATAATGAGAAGGTCAGAATGAAGGAAAATTGCAAGCATTGAACATGCTCTGCACAAGATTAATGAAAATGTATGATGGCTATTACAGTACGTCTTAGATAATGGAATAGAGAATTACGTAACTGAAGATTCAGTGTTAGGATTAAATGTGGAATTTCACCTTTCTCTTTTGTGGTTTTGACTGGTTTTGTGTGCACCTGAATAGTGATACCGGATACAAAAATGTTCTTCTTTGGACAGGAAATAGATATGCCTTTTATATACTTGAATTATTTAAAGCACAAGTAATTGACATTGAGGTGCAAAGCTATGACACTCCTCTTTGCAATCTTACTGATATAATGGGCTTAGATTGAGTAGATGCAGGTTAATGCCATGCTTGCATCAACCCCCACAAATCTTCAGAAAACACACGTGTTTTCCTTTTGAACTGGAAACTTGTTTGTTATTATTTTTATACTATAAACTTCGCACTAATGTCACAAGTTCAGAGTGAATGTACTCAAAAGGGAGGAAAAGTCATCTTCAGCAACTGCACAAACTCCCAGGCCCTGGGTAATGCAAGGACCAGTCGCCTGGATGCCCTCCTCACTTCTGACTCATTGCCCCTTAATCTATCACACCCATGAGAGATGCACTTACCTGCTCTCAGCCTTCTTAGCCTTCTTGCCACATGGTAGCACTGCTGAGAACTCAGTATCACAAAAGGCAGAGAAGCCCAAGGGGCTCTTGGCAATCGTGAAATCCTAAAGAAACTGTAATGAAAATGACAGCAGTAGATTTGTGCTTCTTGTTTGGACTCTTGTTTTGTCAGATGGAGAAAAGCTTTATATATTGTATGCACACATTGTATGCAGAGCTCTTAGAGAACTGGCCCCAACATTAAGTGCCCACAAAAATGCTGAGCTTTTTTGAAAATCTGACTCATGAGCTATTTTAGGGACAAATGCAGGTACTGTAATAAGACCAAAGTTAGCAGCAGAATACCCAAATTCCCTTCACCGTTAGTATAGTCCATGGCTCTCTAGCTTGTAGTTGAACTGGATCATCAAAAAACTCTGATCTTGATATAAAAAGTCCATATGATACATAATTTACATATTCTTGGGTAAGATGTTCCAGTACCTGATTTGCCTTGATGTTAAAAAAGTATAGGGAAAAATGTACTTTAAAAGCATTTCCAATATATAATTTACAAATGCATTACAAATAGTGAAGAGTTTTGCTTCATGGTATTCCCAGCAAACATGGCACATAGAAATTTTTGTCTTTTGAAGACATAAAGAAAAAACTTGTTAAAAGCAGAGTTTATTTTGGGTGACCTAAGTTTTATCGTTCTAACTTGAGCTTGCTAATACGTTGATTTCAGCTGCCAGTGACTTCACAAGAGATGTGCATACTAACTGCTCTTGCAGATCTTGAATACCCAGCAGAGAAAATCAGAGATTTAAATGCTTAAAATATTAATGTATTTGTCAGGGTGCAAGTTTGCATTAAGTTCCAGGCAGTTCAGTTTCCAGACTTGGGTCATTGCCCTTCTGCACAAGGGTCCCAGGTCTTGCTCAGAAGACCCCTGAGTCCCATGCTGTTCTTGATGTGACTCAGGAAGGTCCCATATCCCCAGGAACAGCAGGAATAGGCTCGGAGAGCCAACTGTTTTCTTCCCTGGGTGCCAAGGGATTGAGCAGCTGGCATCAGGTGCTCTACCTCTATTTTGTAACCGGTTAAAGACTGTTCCAGGAGCAGCCCTAAGGCAGGGGATGGACTTTTTCCCCCCAGGGTAATAAATTTCGGGGACTTAGATGTTACACTTTCGCCAGTATTCAGGCTAAGCTCGTCCCTGCCACACAGTGCTCCGACGGGCAGAGGCGTAGGCCCTGCAGAGCCCGCGGCGCTGGGGCAGAGGCGGGGGCCGCGGTCGGGGCGCAGCGGCTCGCCCGGCGTGGGGCTGCGGCTGTGGCGGGGCCAGGCGCGGCGCGGGGCGGCGTTTGGGCGGGCGAGGCGCCGCCCGCCGCTGCACAAAGGGTGACCGCTGGTTACCCCGCGGCGGTGGTTGCGCTCTCAGCCCGGCGCGGGTCGGATCGCCGCCGGACCGCTGCTGCCCCCAGCGCCCCCCGCGCCCCCGTTGCACCGCGTAGCGCCGGGCCGGGCCCCCTCTGCTGCAGACGGCGCGGGTACTGCGCTTTCCTTCCCCTGCCCGCCCCTAAGCCGGGGCCGGGGCCGTGCGGTGGCTCCCAGCTTCTCCCGAGGTACTCACCGCGCTGGGACGCGCCAGCGCCAGCGCCACCGCCCCAGCTCGCCACGACGCCGAGCTCCCCGCTGTCAGCCCAACCCGCGGGCAGCTCCGCGCGCCGGGCGCTGCTGCAGACCCCGGTGTCCACCTGCGCCCGGCTCCGCTCAGTTGCTGGCGCCGCCTCAGCTTCGTCCCTGCTCGCCGACCCAGCTTTTATTTTCTGGGAAAGTGTAGCACCGGTCTCGGGCCTCTAGACCCCCAGGCAGCTCGTCCTGTGCACCGCCTTGTCTCCATTCCCTGCAATTTCAAATCTCCACGCTCTTTCATTCCTGCGATACCGGCTAATTCTGGTTTGGCGAAGCAGATCTGCAGTCCTCTCACATGCACACTCTTGTGGCTGAATGAAGTTTATAGCTGCACAGGTTATCGCCGGAAATTTACATCCAAGAGATATAACCAAGATATAACCGAGTAAAAGCAGCCAATATGAAGGTTTAAAGGGCCTTTAGGCTATATTTACTTAAGAGAGTCTGGACGAATTTATGTAGCCAAACCACCCTAAGAATGAAGCTTGAAAGCTTCATTGTGTAGTATTTTATTTGTGCAATAAATATGCTTAAAAAATAATGTTTCTCCTGTAGAAGAGGAAAAGAGTTGTGGAAATACCCTCCTACTTTTTCAAACCAATATGGGCACCTCAGTTATATCTTTCTGAATAATCTGATGTTAATGAGGTATACATTCTTTGACTATTTGCAGCGAATTTACCCAAGCTACAGTGATTTTATATGCCACTGTACATAACTTTCATCATCAGAGAATCTTGGTGTCCCAGATCAGTTCACTGAGAAGCATAAATAATGTCTGTTCAAGAAGATATAAGAATTAGTTTGAGAGAAGACAAAATGGGGAGAGACCAGGGGAATGTTTTTATGGTGTTGTATATGCTATCTATGTGCATAACATGGTAGTTCATAATCTGATAAAAGAGAATGGATTTGTGGGGATTAAAAAAATATGTGTTTGGAACTTTTCTTATATTTTTTCTCCGTCTTTATTTGACGCTACTCTTTAGCTTGTGTGCCATTTACAAGTGCAAATGTCATATATATTTTCATAAAAGTTTAATTTTCTGTTCCAGTATATATGTGGTCCTTCAATTATATCCATACAAAAGAAGTTTATCTCGTTTTGGTTTAAGTGTGTGGCAGACTATGGACTATTGATATGGCTTCAGTCTTTACCTAAATGTATTCTTTTGCGTTGTACCCTTAAAAAGTTAACCTTTTTGCAGACTAGCCAGCTAGATTAGTGTCAGAGACTTGTGATTGTATTCATTACTCCTCCATCACAAAGCTAGATTTCTCATTTTAAAATATTATGGTATTGCTTTGCAAATATGTGTCATTCTGAATCATGTAAAGTTCCTCCAGTTACTTTGTAGTTTACTGTATCTTGCCCAATAGTGTAAGGGCATTCATATCCCAGATTTCACCTTTGGCATTAGCTTTTTGGCTACAGTCTAATTTCTTAAAAGCTTTACTGCTAGGGCCTTGACCCTTGAAATCTGATGCTTATTGGTTAGTGTTATTACCCAGGTTTGACGTGTACATTTTGATTTGTGAGCCATTTAACATGCTAACATACTTTATTAAGCCTACCACAGAAACAGATTTACTGAGATTGTGGGGTGACTAGTCGCAAAAACATTTGACTGACTGTTAACCCATGCTCCCTCTAGCACTTGAGATGCTGCCTGCCTGCTTAAATCCTTGTGCTAACAGAGATTCTGTTTTTACAGTTTGATCTGATGGAGAGTTCTCTTAGCTCTGTCACTGCTTCAGCAGTTCTGACTAAAATCTGGTATTTATGTTGATTGGGAAGATGAGTATGTATGGATATACTTGAATTTCAGCCATTAAATTGTGCAGGTCTAGCAGTGATGTTCAACAAGGAAAAAAATATCTGTTTTGTAAGAATGGGAAGGACAATTCTATAGCATCAGAAAAAGTTTGCAGTTTTTAGCAAAGATGCATAAGGTGCCCTATCCTGGAAAAGTAAGGTGTGAACAAAATCTGACAGACCCTGGTGCCTTGTAGATCATAACTGTATGAAATGGTCAGATGGCAGAGGAACCCCAACTGAAAAGGACTTTTTACTAGTCCCTTAAACATGATGGTAATTATATGTCATAATATAACTTAAAGGGAGAAAGGAATAGAGAGAGGGAGGGAAGGAAGGAGGAAGGCAGGGGTAGAAGGAATTGGTAACAAATTTTTTACCCTCTTTGGGCCACTTTTACAGTTATAGAACTGGTGATTGGAAGGGATCTCTGGGGTCCACCCAATCCAGCCGTCTACTGGAAGCATACTATGACTTGTGGTATTTCAGATTAGCTCTGGCTTTGCCTAACTTGCCCTTGAAAGCCTTCAAGCATTTCTGGGCAATATGTTCCTGTGCAGCACCACCCATACACTCAGTCACAACTCCAAGGGTTCAGTTTGTGGCTCCAGCTCCTTTTTTTTTTACCATTCACTACTACTAAGGAGGGTAGCAAATGATCTTTGTTCAATTGATAGCTCAATGATCTTTGCCACTCCCCTTCAGGTAGTTTTCAGTTGTTACCAGATCTCTCCTTATTTTCTTTTCTGCCAGGCTAACCAAGCCTAACTTCTTCAACACCTCAACAAAAGTTATATGCTGTACACTATTGGCTAGTTCATCAGCCTGCCCTTCTGTTTCTTGACATCCTTCTTGAACCAGGGAACCCAAACCAGGACACATTATCCCAAGTGTGGACTCTTAGTCCTGAGTAAGTCCTGAATAGTACTGAATAAGGAGGGATAAAAATTTCTATACATCTATTGTCTCTGCTTCCTTCCTAATGAAACTCAATCTGTGGTTCCTTTTATTTGCAATGAAAACACACTGTTGGCTCATAATCAACTTAGTGTCCACTGTGAGAGCCACATGCTTTTCAGCTGGGCTGCTGCTCAAACAGCCTGCACTGGTGCCTGGCACCACTCAACCCCATGTGCACAACTTTGCACTCCTTGTTAAACTTCATGAGGTTTCTGTTGACCCAATTTTTAAGTTTCTCGAAGTCCTTTCAACTAAAGCTCCACTGTTTGATTTGAGAATCACCCTTCCTAAGTTGCTATTGTCCGAAAATCTGCTGCAGGTGCCTCCTGTGTCATCGTCCAAGTTACAGTGAACGTAAAGAAAAATGCTGGCCTCAGCATTGACCCCAGAGTGTTCTACTTGCACTGGCCACCAACTAAACATCAACCACTGATTACTACCCTTCAAGCCCAGCAATCCATCCAGTTTCAACCCATCTAGCATGCTGTTCATTCATCCAGACCATACTCTTCAGCTTTTTCTTTATCTTGAGGGGTTTAATAATTTGTTTAATCCCCGTTGCTCAAAATGCGAGCTGTGCTGGAGAGCTTACAGACTGTGAAGCCCTGTGAAAATGTGTATTGATGAAAATAAAAAGTGCTGATATAGCTTCCCAGCACTTTTCCTCTATTACTGCTGCAGTGGTGATTACTCTCCTCCCTAAAGCTCTCATTGAGTTGCCACCCTGCTTCCAGTGAAAAAGCAGTACTACAGTGATTGATAAGGAAATAAAGATTTTAAATAAGAGCTGGGTTGCTGCAGCATCAAGATAGAGAACAGAAAAGGCATCTTATCCCATTTTCTTTGATCCCTGAACTTTTAACTAGTGCAAAGTATCACCAAACATCCTCCTCAATTCTAGCTACATAGTTATTGTTAAAAAGAAATATTATTTATAGTATTTAAAGATTTTGCTGCCTCTTTCTCTTTGGGATACTGAAGAATTCTGTGTATTCAGAAGATCATGTTACATTGGTCCTGAATTAAAAACAAAAGAAAGGAAAGCACACCAAACATAATATTTCAATTTGGCATACAGATTGTACAGTAGTACAGCTTTCTTAGGACATCCTAAAAACTTGTGGTTTCTCTTCATTTTAGCAAGACCAGACTGACAAACAGAAATCATGCATATTGTCTTGTTTTACCCACTGCCTTTCTGAAGAGGATCCTTGGTACCTTTGTTGGATTTACCACAAAGCAACATCCTCAAATAATACCCTGAGCAAGTATGGACATTTTCAGCAACTCTCCTGCCTTCTCCCATGACAGCTGCAGAGTCTTACCCAAATGGGAAAGACTGAACTAGCTTGCTAGTTCACCCAAGGCTGAGGATAGACCATGGGAATAGACTTTAAAAAATAGAAGAAAAAGTAACATTTTAATCATTGCTGGCATGGAGATTTTCAGTTGCACAATAATGACTTTTCTCTTTCTTCTCTCTCCAAGCGTTGATGCATTATAGCAGTTACAGACATGGGAGGGATCATGAGATCCTGTCCAGTTCTCATAGATTCTTCAGGAACATGTGTCAAAAAATCTATTATGTGTGTCCTGTGAGAGATGTGAAAGCTTCCTAGAATTAATTTAAAATGCAAAAGGATGGTCCTCAACAGACAGGGATGCTGAAGAGGTTAACAGTCCTGCCTCAGAGTGGTGTGGCTATTTCATCAGTGCCTTGTTAAGAGTTCCATTAAAGGTTCCCCAGCAAAGTTGAATATTTCTATTCCACACATTAAGGGCTGGGGCCAGGTTCTTGCCACAAGAAGTGCAGCAAGAATGAAGGAGGAAAGTGAATGGGAAAAGGACAGGGAGTTGGAGAAGAAGCCTAAAGAGCTGGCAGGGTATATTGAATGGGTAGGAATATGCAAACTGGCTTCTATGTCTGAACTGAACTGTTGCCACTCATGTACTTTTAAGTCCTTTATGGGCAGCAAAGCAGCAAACCTGGGTTTCCATGTTGTACCTCAAGAAGGCAATGGGAAATGGATATTTTGTTAATGCTTATAGTTATTTCCCTGCTTCTAAACGTTATTTCTCTGCTTCTGAAAGTTATTTCTCTGCTTCTGAAAGTTACAGCACGGGAGAAATGGCATTTGCTCACAGAACAAAGGAAGATGTAACAAACCTGTCCTTTTTTGCAGGATTATTTAATGTCAGCCTTGCACATTACAATCCAAGTTGCATATTGAGAAGGTAAAATATGGTATAAAAAAAAATCCTACTAGTTGTAAGTGCTCTCGTAAGACTAACATGTTCTGCATGTGGTGATATCTCACTTTTCTGGTTTAAAACGTGTGAGCTTAAGGGTGTGACTGCAGTTGGTTAAACATCTGAAGTACCGTACTAAGAAAGTGAACTCAGGGGCTCTCTGACATGAATGACACACCATTGCGCTGCAGTCACTTCCTCCTCTGTGTATATAAAAAATCTCAGAGTATTCAGTGAGAAGTGTATGACCTGGTGGTCATGGGCTGCACCTGTTGCAAATACACTAAATTAACTGCAGATTTCAGGAAGGTCAAATTACCATTCAACTAGTAAATATAAATTAAAGGATTGAGTTCAGTGGTACCAGGGTGTAGTCCTTCAGTTTGTGGCATTCAAATCACAGTATTAATCTGTGGGCAGTAGCTTTCTAAATTTTCACTCATGAAATATTTTAGTCCCATGGGTATGACGTCAAATGTTTTGCATATGTCTTGTCTAAACCAGTAAATTTGGTTTTACTGCAGATTAAGGTATTTTTTTTAAACACAAGAACTGCAATAATATTATGATTCATGGGAACAGAGCAAGTAAGCAATGGTTACAGGAGGAAAGACATACAATGTCCTCCACTTGAATGAGAGCTGCAAATATTTTAGCCAAGTTACACTAGGTAACTTGGTTCACAGCTAAATTGCATTGTGCAATTAGTGGGTCAAATCACATGTTATTTGCATAAGTACTTGAACCAGCTTGGGTAACAGGAAGCTGCTGAGATGTTCTAACTGTTCCTGGACTTTGCTGCCATTGCACCCCTCAAAGCTGCACAGGCTGTTTTGGAGGATTGGAGTGTGATGGATCTCCATTAGACCAACAAAACTCAGAGATCCTGCAACAGGGATCACTGTGAGAGTTCAGCCAGAGGTGTTTGTATAAAAGCTGAAGTCACGTGTCCAAGACAGAGTCATTCTTTCCTTTTCAGTAACTATTCTGATGTCACTTGCTTGTCTTGTTGAATTTTTTTCAATCTCTGTGTAGCCCTCACATTTTTAATGGCCACAGTTTTCCGTAAACACAGGTAGGGAAAAGAAGTGTAATCCTTGGACCATCATTTTTCAATCTTTATTAAACTGCCTCAAGTTCTTTAGAAAATTCAAATAAATATAAACAGAAGTGCAGAATAGGAATATATTTCATGTTTCATTTATTTGTGAGCATTTCGTTAACCTCAAAATGAAAATCAAACATATTAAGGCCTGGGTTATGCTTCCTTGTTAAGTTTCTGTTCTTGAGCAGTAAAGAGAGGCCTTCCATTGACATGGGTAAGAGAACAAACTAAACAATTGTTGCCTTGTGCTTAGTTTGTCCATATGTCTGTAAACAAAGAAATATTTGCAACTTTTTAAGGTCAATTAAACTTCCCATGTTATGTTATTGCTAGGCTAATCTACATATGAACCCTTTCCATGACTTCTGACCCTGCATTTCTTCAGCGAGCTCTGAGTGAAGCCAACATTTCAACCTTTGTTGCCATCTATTGTAGTCCTACAGGTAGTGGGCATCCTGTGCCCACTTTCCAAAAGATATGACTTGCATCAGAAACTTGGTCTTGTTCAGTGGTCTCTAAAGCTAGACTGATGGTGTCATGTTTCTGGGAGCTGGAGCAATTCCTACATGCTGTGTGGGAAACATAGAGCAGTTTCTCATTCTTACCAGATGACAGACTGCAAACTAACAGGATCAAGAGTCCATAGGACTAAAAGCAATAGATCATTTGTGTGACTATCATGGTCTGGATCATGAGAGGTTTTGTATGGAAAGGAAACATCACCAAATTCTGAGCTGTTACTGTGAAATTGTCTTTGGGGAATTAAGACTTCTCTGAGCTTCTGAGATAGAGGGTGACCCATTGGGTGGAAGAAATCCTGTTCTGATTTCTAAGCAAGCAGTGAAAACCACATAGTACATGTAAGAACATTTCCACATTTCCCAACACAGAATGAAAAGTGAAATATGGGCCATTTTGTTTCATTAACAAAGAGGTAACTGTTTTTCATTATTACCATTTCTGTTAATTTTGCTATATATTTTAGATTTTTAAATAAATATGTTAAGACTCATGTTTGAAGAAATCAACATGATGTAGTAAGTAGAAGTTAAAAAAATTGTTGAGCTGTGGTTGACCATTCATATGAAGTTAAATTAACTGTGTTCATAGTGCAGTCCTAATGATTGCAGAAAGTAATGCAGCAGCAACTAAATTTTATGTTTCAGAGCTTTCATATTTTATAAATGATATAATATGTGGTAATATAGTGGACTAAATTGTTTTGATGGGATTTTTTTCCTCAAATTTGACATTATTGCTTTCAATGACGTAGAATTAAATTGTTTTCAGATCTGCCTAGCAACAAAATATGCTCTCTCTCCCTCTAGTGGAGGATAATATAATAGTTTTCCTTCTCTTTTGGGATGTGTAAACATTCAAATAATACTATCAGAGGCTGAAAGCTTTTCTGAACAAGAATATATAATAATTTTTGTTTAGTGTATAACAGAAATGTTATATGACTATCAATGTAATAGTAATATTTTCTTCTGAAAGTGCAGTTTTTAAACTGATCCTTAACAATATGAAATGTAAAATATTTACGTGTGTAAATATTTACAGATATCTAGGCACATTTTTAAATAACAACAAAGGCCAAGTCAGCAGTTAAGATTAAAAACAACTGATCTCAGAAGTAAAATACAGCTTGATGTTGCACACGAGAGCAGCTTGCATGTTGGTATTTGACAGATTGATCCTGTTTAAAGAGCCTGTGCCTAGATGATACACTTTTTATTTTAATCCAAGTGTTTTGAGCATTTGTGGTGTTCACCTTAAGAAGGAGCATGCCACATTGCATACTTGGATACAATGTGTATCCATCTCTTTTTCAAAATTAGATGTTACCATCTACTGTTTAATTTCAGTCTCCTAATAAACAAAATGGTAAGGAACAGCATAAATATCTTCCAAGCACTTAGTATTTGTTAAAGTGAAAACTGCTTATATAAGTAATGATTTACAAGGCTAAGTACATAATTAGGGTAGTAGAAAATACTTCTTATGTATTACTGATTAAACAAGATGTGCCTATAATTACTCCGCTTTTAGTTTCCAAAATCTAACAAGACCACTGTTTCTTGGCTATATTCCTGTTACTGTTTTCATTGGAAAGTTCTTTATTCTGCTGCTAAGGTTCTTTTTAGCTTTTTTTTTCTGTTTTGTGTTTCTATTCTCACTTTCTCTATTAGTATTTTTCATTCTCTTCCTTGTTGCCATGCAAAACTTCACATAGGTGGGTGGAGGAGCTGTCAGTCCAAGGGAATCTCAAAGATAAGGTGCGTGTAGGTGACTTGACAGTCTTCATCTTTGAGGGAGATGGGCTTTTTTCCACCTGCAGGTCACTGCCTTGCACTGTTAGCATTTTAGTTCAAATTAATTTGAGTTTGTGCATTTGTTGTTCTTAACAAGTCACTAAAGGATAACAGAGCTACTTCACAAGAAGTATTGGGTGACAGTTCTGGGTTGCCACTGTCTCACTAAAGTACCAACAGTGAATCTCTTAGCAAGGAGGAAAAATTTTCATTTTCTGATATGGGGGAGTGACTCCAAAGACTATGGTGCAATGAGTCATTTAAGTTGTAATTGCTATAATTAGTACAGAAATCTAAAGAGTGGGGTGTAACAGTGTGCTAAGAGATGATACAGAAGAGATGGTGGAATGCTCTTCAGAAATGCCACTATGGCCTCCTGACTAGCTGCATTTGAAAATTTCCAGCATGAAGAGGAGAAGTAACAGAAGACTAGAGGGATGTAGAGATTGCTTTTGTGGCTGCTGCAGAAGTTCTGCCCTTCCATCCCAATAGAGATAGGCTGATGTAAACACATCCTAGGCTCTGGAACTTGACAAACTATTTACACCTGTGTTAGTTTGTGCAGCATTTCAAGGAGAGTGATGGAGAACAAAAAGAGGAGCAAAGGGTGAAAGAGACATTTGTCCATTCACTGTTCATATCAAATGGGGAGACAGAACTAATAGCTTGCTGGCCAGGATAACATAATGAAGTCATCACATGCACCAGCCTGTGTCTGTTGGTTTTCCCAAATCCTATATCCCTTTCCCTTTAGTATCATAAGAACATAATAATGATTATTACTTGAGAGAAAGCATGTCAGCTCCTGGGGCATTCAAAATTTGATGTTAACTTTTCCCTGGTTTTAAAATGAAGCCTCCAGCTCCAGAGGTCGGGAGTTGCCAAAGGCGTGGCAGATGTTTGAGGATGCCCTTTTGGGACGGGTATAGCTGAAGTGGCACCAAACAAACAAAATGAAAAGGAAAAAAAAATTGAATGTTCTATAATTTAAATAATCTAAGGAGTTGCATGAATATGGAATTTTAATACAACTTATTTTTTATATATTAAGAAAGTAAATGATTGTTAACCTTCATAAGCATAATTTTGGAAGTACTTTTTGTTCATGTTTGGAAATTGTTTTTCACCCAATTAATGTGTTTCTAACTTTGAGATGATTCTTATTTTTGGCGTCTTACTATTTTCAGGTACACTGTCTTTATGATTAAAAATTCCAGACCCACTTCTCAAGATCTTTAAAAAGGCATGTGCTTTATTCAGCTCATTTCATTACTGACACGACAGTTCCCTTAGTTTATATTTTTTAATTTATTTCGTAACAGAAATGTAGTGAGACTGTAATGAGAAGCTATAGCTGGGGTTAATGAAGCTTCCTCGAATGAACTGCCACCACAACATTTTGCCGTTCCCAGTGGCCCCCTCCCCCCGCACCGCGGTGCGGGCTGAGGGCCGGTGCAGGCCGAACGCCGCCGCCAGCCTCCGTGGGCCCGTGACGCCCGAGAGAGAGGACGAGCGGAGGTGCCGGTGGCGGCCGCCCGCCACGCCAGGGGTGCTGTTGGCGCAGCGCAGCGTGAGGGGGCAGTGGAGCTGTAGTCTTAGACCGAGCGGGGTTTTAGCTTCGCGGCTGCGTGCTTTGTGCTGTAGGAGTTTGAATGTGGCACATCTTTAACCTTATTTTGTCACAGATGGAAGCAGCAGCTCGATAAGGTACTTCACGTGCGGATGTGACATACCAGACTCTTGGGTTGGGTGTGAATCGGCCGTCACATCAGCAGATGGGATCAGATCTGGGATCAGATGGGATCAGATGTGTTAATGGTTTCTGAAAATGTTGAATTATTTTTTAATATTTTAACCAAAATCCACCTGAAAATGTTGCCACTTGAGACGTAGCAAATCACATAAAAACCTATTTTAATTCGTGTATTAATTTATCTTAAGTAGTTGTCAGTTTTAAGTCGTGACAGCTGATTTACATAAGACCACTATAGAAAAGGGAGTTTGTTGTTCCACAAACAGTTGTGGTCTACATCTTTGGAATTTTATAAAAAGTCTGCTGCACTAAGGAACAGCTGTTAATACTTGTTGAGTATCCTTAGTATGCACAATTCATAGTGCTTTGCAAATCATTATAAACATTATATTGTTTCGCAAACAATGCCATTTACGTCACAGAGAAGCCAAGAGACACTCAGAGCAGACTGCTTAGAAGAATGGAAATAATGAGCTTGTCCTCTGACCTCATTTTGATGTCTCTTTGACCCCAAAAGTGGGTATTGCTTGATAGGAGGATAAGGCTGATAATACGAGCCTCTAAGGAGGTTGGAAGTTATGTCATAAACCTCTGAATCTCCAGTGTTCACATCTGTTTTCTGAACAAAAACTACCCTTAGTTTCAATATTTTTGAAATACACCTGACATCTGTTAGAAAGGAGGGTTCCTTGTTGTCAGCTGCAGCATTCTGAGTATACAGTATAGTGCAGAAAGTATATGTCTGACCTTTGTGTCAAAGTTAAATTATCCTGGTCTTTCTCCCTGCAGCTTTTCTATGGAGGCAGGGAAGGTTCTGGGTCTCACCACTGATCTCAGTTGCACTTTTTGAGAATAAAAATCTTGTGGAGTAACTAGTGAGACTACCAAATTGATGAGGTCTTCATTTTCCATAGTTACAGCAGCTTTACAGAGCCAAATCTAATCTTACTCTATCAACAGCCAATGGCAAACCTTCATTACCTTTTGTAGAGTTAGCATCAAGTCCCTTAGCCTGATTCTGCCAGAGAGCTCCAGGCAGTTTTAGATAACTGTTCTCACAGTATCATTTGTCAGACTAAGGTTTTGACTTACATAAGATCAGAAGGGAGAGCAGTCATCACTCAGTTGCCAAGTCCTCGTTTCAGGGGAGAGCACAGGGAAAGAAAACTGTTACTAAATCTTTCAAATGTTACATTATTTTAAATAATTTCACCCTCGATTTAATTCACCACTTATGAAGTTCATTTATAGACAGAAGGAAAAAAAGTTCTACCCATTGTTAAAATTGTTTTATTACATACTTTATTTATACCAAATAACGGAATAAATTGGAAAGAAACCTTGATTCTGTAAATGTGTACACTGAGTAAAGGTTTCATTACTGCCCTTTGCACAGGACCAAGTTCCTAACCATTAACTTGTTAAGAACAATTAACTTGTCAGCATTGCACTAATCCTGCAGTGTGCACATCTGGGGCCGAAACAATGCAGAGTATTTTTCTGGCTTTTTTTTTCTTTAGAGAGCTAGATTTGCATTTTGAGTTGCTGTCTATTTTAAGTCTTATGTTTTGGGGGCGATCCATCTGTTTAGTTCCTTCTCTTCTTTAGTATGTTTCAAAACTGATACCTAAAAATTTAGATGCTAATGACTTGTGGTGCTTTGATAGCAGTATGGTGTTGTATTGTTGTATGTGTCTTGATTTATGTGTTTCCTAGTGCACTTAATAACTTCTTTGCTTACAGTTAACTAGAGTGGCTTGCAGCTGCTCCACTGAAATCTGTGGGTGTTGTTTAGCTTTGACACCAGTGTGATCCTGGCTGTGCTCTAACCTAGAGGCTATGCAGCTGGTTTTTACCATACTTAGCTGGCTATGATAACATTGTATTAGTCTGAACAATGAGGAGGCAGAAGCAAAACTAAAATTGAAGCTCTAAGGATCTGACTCATTCAGTTTCTGGCACAAGGAGGTGCAAATTGCACTTCCTGAGTTTGCAGTACACCTAACAAACCTCAATTACAGCACACCCTAAAAGTGCTATGCTATGAAAAGGTCTGCTCACTGCCTCAGTGCATACCCATCTAATTTAAATGGTGGTGTTTCTCATTGCTCATTCAATGCTGGTGGCAGATTGTTTGTAGGCTTTGTGTTGCAGTTCTGCAGTTTTGCAGCCTATGCTCACTGTCACCCAGAGAGGACAGCTTGTAGTAACAGCATCCTGATAATCTTTAGTTGGACAATAACTTGAGAGATACACGGCCCCCATCCTCCCTGTCCTACCTTTTGATATTGATAGGTGGAATACTAGTAATTGCAGTACTAGTCATGGTGGTAATAAGCAACATATTGTCTAGTGTTTTTTCTTTTCTCAAAAATATAGCAGTAAACCTGGTTCCATGTGTTCAATCAACAAGAATAATTTTATGACCCCAATTCCATATCTATAGTATAACTCCATCAAAAAAGAAGGCCTAAAGCTAGCGAGTGCTCTGGTGTCTTCCTGAAAGCATGTTGCAACCTCTTTCAAGTCACAAGCTCCGCCTGAGAAGTATCAACAAAATGCAGTGTGCTGTAGTAATTTTTATCAGATTGAGCATACACTGTGCATGGAGGTAGCCACAAGGTAAGCTCAGCATGAAGAACCAGCAACAGGAGATTCTGTCTGCAAATCTATGTTGGCTAGAGTAAAGGTGGAGCTTTTGAGGGCAAATTAGAGAAGATGGTAGATGTGTTTTACCCACTGCCCTTGTCATTACACAAAATATTCTGGTGCAGAAACCGCTGCTTGCTGATGTTTCCTACATAGGATATCTGCTTGCAGCTAGTGGTGAATACGAACAAAAAAAAGGTATACTCCAGCTAACTATTTAGGACTTTCACAGACATCTCCTGTGGAGAAAGGCTGTTGTCATTCTAAGGTTTGGAACCAAAATCTGGACCAAAAATATGGAGTTTGTTTCACTGCCATTTCCCAGGCCTCTTATGTTTTTCTTCCATGGTTAAAATTCACCATGCACAGTTGACATTCTCAAAAGTGATTAAGAGTCCTAGGAAGAAATTTTCATTAAAGATAAGTTCATTTTTTCAGTGATATATAGTTACTTATGCTCTCTTGAACCTCTCTTTTTCCGCTTCTATAAAATTTCAGACAACCACAGTAAATCTATAATAGCTGTGAGATTATAGAACTTATTACAATATTTGTATCTCTTGCCGCTACTCTTTTTGGTTGAGTCTGTGGGAGCATAAAAAAATGTAAATGCCTAGAGAAAGACTCACATTCTAAATATGTAAAGTCATCCTAGACATCTTAGGTTTTAAAGTAATTTCTTTATTTTAGCTTCTCTTTAATTTATTTTCCTGCTTCTTTTACAATAAGTAGTATTTTAACAACACAGAGAAGGAAACAGAAAGATGAACTACTCCAATTTCAATAGAGACAAAATACAAGAGACATTAACTTTTTTTAATGTACAATCAAATTACATCATATTCCTTTATCAGGTGTTGGCAGGCATGAGTGTGCTGGTGAAATGGATATGTACCTTTTAAGAAATTCATATTTTCTGCATGAAAGCCTGGATATTCTCTATATGGAATTCTTACAGTAGAAAGATGAATTTAAGACTACAGTTTGTGTGATACTGAAAGAATAAACCTATACTCAGCAGCCTAAATTTCAAATGAATGGGAATACACTAGAGGATTATATTCAGTAGTAAGAAAAAAATGTTTCAGGAAAATGTCCTTTTTTATTTAAACTGCAGGATATATTTGGAAATTCCTCTTCATATATCCTTCAGTGAGTCTGCTCCCTAAGATTTGCTGACATATGTCTGTGGAATAATTACTAGAAATAATGTAGAAATTGAACTTATATTAGAGATATAGTATTATTCACGTTCTATGGAAACATCGCAAGGGGTCCCAGAGAAGAGTGCAGCTGGTATGTGTGGAATCCCTGGTTCCCTGGGCAACCAGCATGGAGGCTGGGAAGGAGAGGAGATTCCATAACCAGGTTCTGTGGGGTGTTGCACGGAGAAGGGTACTGCATGGTACTATGGAACTGATAAACTGCATGCTTGACACTCTGGGACAAGAGTCTGTCACATTTTGACAAAATGCTGTCCTTTGAGTGAACTTTGCTCATTATAGTCCATTATAATACCAAAACACACCTCCATTCCAAAGGCTACCCACCTCCAAGGTGCAACCACCCCTCACTGAGCATAGTGTCTGAACAAAGAGGAACTGTTAGGGAAGATAGGTGGTGAATAAGTCAGGGAAGACTCCCATCACTGACTGTCTCTGACTCCTTAGATCAGCCAACAGGCTGAACCTCTCTTCCCTCCCCCCCCCCACCCCCAGGGATGCCTTTGGGTAAGCTTAGACGTCTTAGAGTGTCTTCTTTCCAACTTTGCACACTGGATTATTCATATATTTGCACGTGTGTTTTGCAGGCAGGGTACTATTACTGGCAATCCCTAAGAATCTGTATAACCTGTTGCTTTAATATACTGCAATATTTTTTAAGCTGGGCATAAAAGTTTCTCCTTGGACGCTGCCACACTCTCTGAGTCTGTCCGTGTGAGTCCATGGAGTGCAACCAAGCTGAATGTGCAGTGTGCTGTTAGTGCATCTGCAATTGGGACAGGTCATAGAGATTGAACACGACCAGACAAAGAATGCCAAATTGGACATCACTCAGAATCTAAACCTCGCTGTCCCCAGACCCTCTGGTATCTGAGGATAAGCTGGAATGCAAGGGAGTTTATCTTCTGGAAAATTACCCTTTAATGCAACAGGAGGGACATCATTTTAGCCTGTGTTATTTTATTCAAAGTGGTGATATTAGCACATTTGCTTTGTAGTTGTTAACACCACAAAACTCTATAGCTTCCTGATTTTAGGTAGGTAAAATCCCTGCTGTACTGTCAGCAGAAAGTGTAGAGTCAGTACTGACACAGCTACCATGACTGTTGAAAGGGAACTCCTTCTCATGTCACATATCACCATCACTGCAGGAAGGACCACGTGTCCTACAGACACTTTACTTATTGGCTAAGCAGTTAGTGAACACTAGAATGTCGGATAGGTCTGTCACTCTTGAGAGGGTGGAATTTCTTTCTGCTGGGAGTGTATTCATTTTTATTTGCATTACCAGATAAATTCAGCAGCTAAATATGTAAGTGTGGCTAGTGGGGTTCCACAAGGATTGGGGTTTTGGGGCCAATCTTATTCAACATATTCATCAGTGAACTGGAAGAAGGGACAGAGTGTACCCTCAGCAAGTTCGCTGATGACACTAAACTGAGAGGACTGCCTGACTGATTCACCAGAGGCTGTGGTGACATTCAGCAGCGTCTCAACTGGCTTGAGAGTTGGGCAGAGAGAAACCTCATGAGGTTCAACAAGGACAAGTGCAGAGTCCTGCACCTCAGGAGGAACAACCGCACACACCAGTACAGGCAGGGGGTGACCTGCTGGAGAGCAGCTCTGCAGAGAGAGACACCTGGCAATTTGCTTTTGTGGCCGAGAAGGCCAATGGCATCCTGAGTGTGGCCAGCAGGTCAAGGGAGATTCTCCTCCCCCTCTACTCTGCTCTGGTAAGGCCTAATCTGGAGTACTGTGTCCAGTTCTGGGCTCCTCAGTTCAAGGGTGATAGTGAACTTCTAGAGAGAGTCCAAGATGATGAGGGGACTGGAACATCTCTCATAGAAGAAAAGGATGTAAGACCTGGGGCTGTTTAGGCTGGAGAAGAGAAGGCTCAGAGGTGACTTTATCAGTGCTTATAAATACTTAAAGGGTGAGTGTCACAAGGATGGAGTGATTTTTATTGTGGTGGCCAGTGATAGAACAAGGGGTAATGGGCACAAACTGGAACACAGGAAGTTCCACTTGAACAAAAACTTCAGGTGAGGGAGTCCTGGCACAGGCTGCCCAGGGAGCATGTGGACGTGTTCCTGTGTAACGTGTGCTTTATCAGGAAGATGGGACTGGATGATCTTGAGAGGCCCCTTCCAACCCCATTCTGTGATTCTATTATACATCTTTTTATTTTCACAGTGACCAACCCTCACTTTCAGATTTTCAGTTATTCAGATGAAGAAAAGTTTGTGAATGTGTTTAGTCAAAATTATATCAAGTTCTGAAAGTCAGTAGATGCAGCAATTATAAAAGATAGTATAAAACAGATTAGAATGGTAATCTGATCTTGATTTCCTTTAAGACTTTCCTAATATATTTATCAGTGTATTGTAAGTGTAATGCCTATTAGTAGCACCCAAAATAATACAATTAACCATTCTGTGATTCTGTGATATCGTGGTTTTTTTATTTTACTTAAGTAGCAAAATAGAAGAGCTTTACTTCTACAGACAGTTTAATTAAAAATTCCAAGTGAAACCTGTGATGCTTTTAAAATGCAGCTTTAGCTTCATGTATAAACATTGCTGATGCACAAACAGGTTTAATTTCCTATCAGTGTTAACATTTTTTAAGGTTTTATAATGTTGGAAAGTCTGCAAGATTAAGGCTTCTGTTCTATACCAGAAAACTTTCATCTATGGCAGAGGGCTACAGAAAATTTCCTAGAAAAACAGGAATAGTCCTAGAATACTCTAGAAAAGTATCAGTGTGGCATTGAGTGATATGCAATCTAGACCTAACAAGATGTCCTGGAATTGTTGTGGTGAAGCCAATCTGCCTGGATGATCTCAACACTGATCTTGGTTATTTTGGTAGTTGAATAGTCTACCAAATGAGGACAGCTCAAAGGTGGCTTTAAAACTTTGTCATCTCAGAAATCCCATTTCTTTGGCCAGACAAGTAAACCCTGTGGGACTTTGATTCAGTATTTCTTACATGCAGCTAATTACTATTCAGCTAATACACACAGTAGTGTAAAGCCAGTCCAATCTAAATAAGAGCAATAAACAGTAATTTTCTTTGTGGCAGACAAAGACAAAATCATCTCAGTGTCTCAACTCCCAAGTTTCCAGTAAAAATCCTGGGGAAGCTCTGCTATGCTGAGTGAAAGAAGGCTCTGCCATCCCAGACCATGCACTTAATCTTGCGTTTTTTAAACTACAAAAAATTTCTCTTTTGTAAAGAGTGATGTATGTACAATAGGTGAAAATACTCTATGAATTTCTAACCAGACAGGCAGTATAAGCATTTGTAGCATGTGAAAGTTTTGCTGTAATATGATAATGCTAAGTGGCTGTATTGAATCAGTTTGTATTGTTCACAAAAGATTCACTGCAGTAGGACACATTGATATTGATCATTCCCTGTTAAAGGTCACTCTGATTTTGCATACTACCTCCTAATAGCTATCTTACATATAAGCATAGACTCTGAGGTTCCTGTTAAATGCCAACGAGGACCACGGCAGGAGCTGCTGTGCTCTGGATGTGAAGCCATGGTTGAGTGTCTTGTGGATGAAGACTTGAGTGAACAGGCCACACGACTCTGTCATAAGAGCTGTGAAAATTCATAAACTGATATTTTACGATACACCTGCATACAGATCTAAATGAGGATACAGGTCTAAACTGAAGATGAGACCCTGAAGCTACTCTTTCTTTTTGCCCATACATAGGAAATGACCAACTGACAGATGAATGACTAAGCAAAGCACTAGGTGTTTATGCACGTACAAAGTCGGCTTTCTAGGGCTCCTGACAACCACAGGACACAGTGGTTTAATTTAACTGTCATTCTGCATTTTCTAGCAAAACCAGTAGCAGTTTTTGGCTTATTTTAGTGCATACTTTCCGTAAGTTCATCTTTTGACACAATGAATGGAAGATACAGATATGACTTTTGCTCTGAAATTACCTAACTGCTTTGGAAATACTTAAACTGTAGTATTTGTGTACATCTGTACTTCTTAACTGAGGTAACACAGAAAAAGCTGAGATTCCTCAGATCATTTACAGTATCTTCCTTGCCTCTGAATTTTTTTTAAGTGTTTGTGTCTGTTTTCAGGTATTAAATTCAGCCTTCTCAGTAATGTATACTTTTGGTTAAAAGCAGGGAACATTTATTAATGACGCCCGAAAAATAAACACAAAATGAACTGTATGTTATCTTAAGGTAACCCAGCATTTTAGACTGCACTAAAAAGATTATGCATTTAAATAAAACTAAGAAAATATTAGAGCTTGGGAGACACTGAAATATCAGAAATACAAGACTGTGAGACACTTAATTTTCAGTGGAGGACCAATGCTTACAACAGAATAAGTGTTAAGATTTTGTGCAAATGTTTATTATATGTTGCGCTTTTTTTAAGTTGGTGAGTAAAGCCAATTGCTAGTGACAATTGGCAAAATCAATTTGTCTTTAAGTGAAAAATCAATCCTGCTGTCTAAAATTTTATGTCAAATACTGTTCAGAGCTGTTTGGATACTTGAAAGTAAAAGCAAACATTCAGAACAGATTTTGTCATACTATGTGCCAGAGAGATACTACTATGAATATACCTTATTTTTCTAGTGAATGTAGTACTTGCAAAAGATTCTGGAGTCATCCATTTGGAGACTGGAATATTTTAGCCATTAGGCTTATTGTACTGCAAATTTACTTCACTGTACTACCCATATGCCAATTGAGGGACCATCAAGAAGGCTTAGTGAGCAGCTTATTCTCTTCATTTGTTTGTTCTTTGCTTTTCCCTATGAAGTAGCATCAAGTGAATTAATTTTGCTGTCAGAAATGGTAATTTTAATGATGAGGATGCTTTTCAGTTCCATACTTTCTATATTAAATTTTCTTATAAATGGCCATCAAAAGGGGACAGTTAAGGATATGCTTTACATACAGGTTTTGGTATGATATTCTTTCAACGATGAAAACCAATATATCACATGTAAAGACTACAGTAAAATCAGTTAAAAGTGTGTGCTGACAAAGCTGTCTTATTGTGAATAGCTGCTGACTACTTGTGGTTGTGGGGAAAAATAGCATCAGGCTCACTGTACAAATTATGACACCTTTGGTTTTTGTCTTGTTTTTTTTTACAGGACCTGGGAGTTGTCTTTAAAGATCATGAACATGTTCAATAATTCATCAGAAGGAAAGTGCTCAGGATCACTGCATATATAAAATGTAGTAAAACCCATCCTTTTTACAGTTGATTTCACTTGTATTACTTCAATTATGTCACTACTATCAAAGATTGTATGAAAATGCTTTTAAATGAAGGAAGACTTTCAATATTTTCTCCAGTGCCATCACCTCCTCCATTGTTCTGTCTTCTGTGACCTTGGCACGATTTGTTATACAGTACAAGTACTTGATGTGATGACTCCACAGTTTGTAATCTGGATAATCTTTGGAGTACAACAAGCAAGTGGTAAGAGAACTTTTACTTTGATGGCATGTAACCAGCGTCTTGCTGTATGTGCTGGCTTTTGCAATATTTACCACTGGGGCATTCAGTGAAACACTAAGCCATCATTTCTGTTTGAATTATACAAAACCTTAAAGATATTTGCCTGTTACTAATAGAAGACATAAAAGAACAACTGTGTTTGGAGCTACTTTTGCCAGAACAGCAAGACTGTTTTAATTGCAGTTCTTATAATGGTCATTGTTATTAGCTACTGCCTCTTCTGCAGAGAAGGGAAACATGCTGGCCATTTAAGTAACTCAAATCAAAAGGCCAGAAAAACTATCATTATTCATGGAGTGCAAATGAGTTTGTATCATCTTCAGCTACTTCTGATAACAGGTGTTGGAAGACACCCTGATAACACTATTTTACATATATCAGCCTTTCAAGGTTTGTTGTTCCCACTAGGCTTTAGCCCTGTGGTTTACAGTCAGCAAAACAAAGACCTGCAATCCAAGCTACTGAACTGGCAAAGAGGTGGTGCACTTACTCACCATATTTGCTAAGTGACTGATCCTAGATGTAAAATCGTAGCTTTCACCTTCCAAGGAAGTACAATCATCATTGTAAAATAATGAACAAAACTACTTCAGATACTCCAGCATAATGTGGGTTTATGACACTGTCTGGAACTTAAAGGATGTTGAATTGTTTAACAATTTTCATGTCCTTCTGATTATGGCCATACTACTGTGATGCTTACTATGAAACAAGATCAAGCAGAATACTGAGTAGGAATTGGCATGTGAAAATGCTACAGGTTTGCCAAAGGAAATCTAAACCAAGATTTATTTTAAAGGAAATGGAGGCCAACTCTCAATGAGCTGGAGTAAAAAAAGATGATTATAGAGAATACAGTGTAATCCATCTGCAAGTAACTGTGATTAGATAGGAAATTAAAAGCAATAAGGTATTTTGGGATCACAACCTTTCCAAATGCAGAATGAACTTGCAGAAACAAGTATCAGAATTTTTGTTAATTAAAAATGCTCTTTGTTAATTTTAAAAATAGTTTTTAAAACTCTATTAAGACTCTAGTGAACCACCATTTTTTTGTGGATTTGTCCTTTTTACTGTTGAATTCTGAAATATGTTGAAGTTAGGAATATGAACCTTTTAAAAAGTATATTTATTTAAAGCAACACGTTCTTGTTCCAATAGGCCTGATACATTGTTCTTATTGGACCTCTAAAAGTGCTATATTTGAGAGGAAGACGTCCATACTTTTTACCTTTTGCTTCCCCGTGTTCACTGTATCCCCTGAAAAATCTAGAGATTAAATTAACAAAAAATTAAAATAAATTAATAAATTTCAAAATAAATCTAATATTCTTCCTAATAAAAAGATCCCTGAATCCTATCCCATGACACTATGATGAGGAAAAAAAGTTACACTGTACTTCAGGATAAAATTTCAGTAACTGCTGCATTACTGTATGATTCACAACATATTTATATGTTTAACTTGAGACATTTAAATTTGAAAGCAGTGGCTTTGTGTATAGGATCTTACTTTTGCAGATCTAACAAGCAGATGAAAAAGAGAAGAAGAAAACTGCTTATTTAGCAGTGAGTTTAGATGAACCAATGAGAGTCCTCCACTGAAACCTAAAGTACAAAAAAAAAAAGAGGAAGTATGAGCCGGACCACTTGACAGTTTCTTTCATGATCAGGCAGCAGATAAGCTGTTTGCAGCTTGACATTTATTTTAGCTTAAAATCATTTTAAGTACAGCACAATTTGCACAGGAACCAAAACCTAAAGCCAGCTGATAATGAGCTCCACTTTGCCGGTTGCAATGAGCCATGAATTTTAGGTATGAGGAGGGGAAAAAAACCAAAAAAGAGTTTTCTGCCTCACACTATAGTGTAAACAATGGTATCCAAACAATGAATAGGGAAAAAAATGGCTTGAAGTTTGTCTGTAAACTGAGCTCTGCTTGGAGGCTAGTGCTGCCTGGTGCCAGGCTGGCACTGGCCTGGAGCTGCCAGCTCAGCGCTGCTCACTCGTGCCCTAGTACAGCAGCACGGAGGGGCTAGGCTGGGCTGGGCTGCTCTGCTCTGCGCTCCTCTCAGACCACTGTGAGTCTGCAGTTTCCTGAGTACTTGCTTAAACTTCAAGTTCAGTGAGGAAAACATCACAGGATGTCAGAAACAACACATGAACGGTGAAGTTGACATTCACACCTGACAAATGTCTTCCAGAGATGTACACATTTCTGCATCACTGAAATGCTATGTAACAATGTGAAAACTATACAATGATAGCAAATGTCCATATTAGCAGTGAAGTTTAAAATTCTTTCAGACAAATGCTAGAAAATAAACCAACAAAGGTCTGGGGTTTAACCTTTTTTTTTTTCACTGTAAAATTGAAATCTGCTTTTCTTTTTTCATCCTGTTACATACAGTGTTGAAACTGGGGAGGGGAGAGGAGGTGAGAAGAGTCCTGCTATAGAGAGGTGGGGAAAGTCCAGGCTGATAGATGGAACAAAATACTGTCTATTTGAAGACTGGAGTAATGCAGTATGAAGCAGTCCATTCTGACTGTCACTTCACTGCATTGCAAATACAGTACCAGGTTTAGAATAAGTGCAAACTAAAATGTGAATGGTGATGGAAACTGTCATCTCTACAGAATTTTGGTAACACAAGTAGAGTGACCAAGGTGAGGTGTCTTCTGAGCGTCTGTTTACAAGCACTTCTTGCCCTGGCAAAGTCTTTTATGTCCTAGACACCAGGAAGCAGTTCTCAGTTTTCCCCTTCTATAGCTTCTTTGCAGTTACAGCCCTAAGAGCAAATGGTCCTAAATTCAATCACTAGCGTAGATTTATGGTGGCTGTTACAACCATAGTAATTTTCGTATCTTTTCAAGGCAGAGTTCACAGTTAAATTCCAGTTGATAAACTGCTATAAACCTTCAGGTTATACCAGAGTTTTGCATAGTTCTACCATTAGTAAGGAAGGTGATTACAGACCACAGCTAAGACAACCACAGACCGTTTCAAACAAAACTGCTCAGCAAGTTGTATTTAACAAGATGCTAAACTTCCAGTAGCATCAAACTCTTTTTTCGCAATAGATCTCTTCCTAATGACAATAAGGGATAATGCCAGTGGAATTATTGTCAAGTAGGCAAAAGCTAATGAGAGACGTAACTCCTTTCTGACTGTAATCCTTATCCTGTATGAGAATTCTAAACTTTTGTTGTGGTTTTATGCTTTAGCTGTTTTGTCCCTGCTCTTCCTCTGCATTAGTCTGGACACTGGTCTATGCTATAGCAGCAGAGAAGCTCAAACAACAGAAGCAGCCAACTGCTTTCCCACAGTGAGTAACCATATGCTTGAAATGGCTGAGAACTATATGCCACATAGAAAAAAGAGACATAGGGAGCGATTGTCCTTGTTCTGATCCCTCTCCTTTGAGTAGATTATGATTGTTATGGCTGGTTATGCTATTCATATATCCTCAATTGCTAACGGAGAGGATATCTTCTGATGATTTATACAGAGGATTTCAGAATGATGAAGGCTGTTGATGGGTTAACATTTCAGAGAATGTAGATGGAAGCACCTTAGAGTCTATCTTTGAGCTTGCCTTCACTACAAATGTTCTACTGTCCTGCAAAGCTTTTCAACACTAGTTCCAGGAAGCTCTTTCAGGAAATGTGGTTGTGCCCACATGTGAAGATAAGTTGATGCACATGCTGATTGAAAACAGTCCTTGGGCCTAGATAGGGTGGAGGCTAGACAGCAGTTTAATAGACCAACAAATATGTTCTCTTCCACAGGAGCTGACATCAGCTGGCAATAACTTCAGTCACAGGACTGGTTTTCCAAATTTTAGATATTTCAGGAAAGAGCATGCCTTCATGTTATTCTTACCTATTAGTGTTTCTACTCTGAAGTAAAGCCAGCATCATGTATGTCATGAGTGTTCTGTCTCCGTATCTTCAAATCAAAAGGCAATACGTTCTGGTGATATGTCTAGTTCTCTATTTGCAACCAGAGTGGTCTCTGACAGTGAAGCAGTGTGCTTTTCAGTTCATTTGTCACTGGTAACACAGATCTTGGAAATTAAGTTATGCCCTTACTGGTATATGTGCAGCCTGGCTTCCTAGGCCTAGAGCTTCAGTAGCACATACAGTAGGACCGTATTGACTTCACTGGATTTGCAGTGACGTAACGGACTGAAGTTCAGCTTTAAAAAAGAAGGAAGTAGGTTCTCATCTGAGCGAAGAGAAGCTGAACTTAAATGATGACTTTCCAAAACAGATTCACTTACAGATTTAGATGTTTCCAACAAAGCTGGTTAGCACATTGCTGGCAAACAATTTTGTGAGCATGTTTTGCTTGGATTGTTCTGCTTTGTCAGTGTGGTCTGGAACACAATGGCTATTGTTTAAAAAACCATGAATGTTAATTTACATTCCATTGCTGGGTTATTACACAGGGTGTGGAAAGAAAAAGCAAGCTCTGATTTTTAATTTGTTTTTTTTTAAAAGCACAAAACATTTTTTCTTTTCATCTTTTTTCTTCCTCATGCCTGGTTCTCCTTTATTTTAGTATTTCTTTTCCAGACTGTGCTCTTTGAGATAGCAAATCTCCTCCAGCACTTTTGGGTAAATCTAAGTACATTCACAGCTGTGTCTGTAAAACAGAATAGAACAAATCTTAGTTGGAAGGGACCCACAGCAATCATCTAATCCAGCTGCCTGTAGGTCATATAAATTAAAAAATCAACTTAACTTACAGAATCAGTTCTGTAACAATGTCTGAAAGAAGTGACACTTGCAGTGTACTTGCTCTGAAATTAGGAGGAAATTGCAGCATGAAAATCCATATCCAAGCTATTCCAGAAAACTCTGGGTGTAGTTTCAGAAGTGACATAGACCACGCTTAGACCACACTGCCACCACATCTGCCATCATCCATTGATTCTCAACCTCGAACCACACGCTCCAGCTGCCTCCATGGCCTTGGTTCTAGTGTTTGTATAGCAGCGTAGTTAAGATGTATGAGCTCACTAATATAACCAGAAATAACCTCACTAGAAGAGAGTTAGTTTTCAGTTGAACTGGTGAGCTTGTCTGACTCAACTTGCACCCTCAGAAGTCTGACCCTGGCTACTGTCCCTTGTCTGCCCTGATCCCTTGTTTTAGGTCAGTAGGATGGTGTCTGGTGAGGAATCTGCTCTGGATGCTGTGATGTATCTCCCTATCCGTTAGGGCGCAGCCAGCCCTCACTGCTGCCTGACAAGGAACAGTAGCAGTGTGGTCTCTGACTGGCTCCTACTAGTCTAAACTAATTCCAAGTCGGTGTTAAGAGGTGGCACTTACAATGAAGACACTATTAGTTCTTCTAGGAACTGCTTCCCAAAAGAAGCTCTCCCGCCTCTTCCCCAGCCACAGGTACTTGTTCCCTGCACAAGCATTTGTGCAGAAAAGCGATGAACTAGAACAAACAAAAGTAATTAAGTTGGTTCTAGCAGAAAAGAAGGCATGGATTTATCTGGAGCAGGAACAAGCACCTAGTATTGAGAAGAACAGCTGAAACAGCCTCAGCCTCAAGTGTTTGTAGAAGGCTGGCTGAAAGATCACCAAGGTTAGGGTTTTTACTGGGCTGACACCAGGTCTGTCTGAGATCCTGGGAATTTGTGTGATTGGCCTAGGCTGAAGTGAGTGATGGCATGTCTTCCTTTTTGTCACTACTCAAACTAGCCCAGACATGAAGGTGCTCTGCAATTACATCCTGCAACTGGCAATGCAGATATAGCTGTGGTCATTTAGGTCTTTCTTACATAAGTAAACAAAGCAGTAAACATATTCATTTAGACACAAAGGTGCTGGGCACAGGGATTCTTTTCAGTTCATATTGAATGAGGGGAGGATCAAAACCTAAATGTTTTGTGCTTGACTCTGACAAATTAGTTGTGTGAGGATCAGCCTATTTAATACTGATTGGTCGTTTGGGGGTTTTCTACTGCTTAGTATTTCTATTGTCTTTTCAAATGTCTTCTGTATAATGAATCAGCATGGAAGCAATGTCATGACTGGTATGTATCTGAACCAGCAGTGCTCAGAAGATGTTAACTTCTGAAATCTTTAACCCATGAAGTAAAATCTCTAAGAAAAAAGTTCTCACCATTGACCATACTTGTAGGGGGGAAGATAGTGATTAGTTGGAAATGGAAACTAAGCCATGCTCTTGATCATTAAGCTGTTTTCTCTGGATCTGGATTTAGGCATGCTGAGGAAGCTTACTCTCGATCTGCTTCTTGTCTTTAGTATCCAGGTCTTATGTTATGGTAACTTACTTTAATTAAATAAGGAAAGAGGGAGAGTTTTTGTAGGAACTGATAAAGCCAGATCTGCCCAGCAAATAAAAGGTATCTTCAACATAAGCAGGTAAGAAATCTTTAAGAAGATTAATGAAGAGGGAAAATGATAATCATCAAGAATTTATTCAGTATGTTTTAGAGGGAAAATAAATTCTGTTAATTACTTATTACTCATTGTTGGACATTCATAAGGCAACATTTGCTTTCCTGCCATTGATATTGAGGAATCTGTTAAGGACTTTAATTAAGGACTTTAATTATTTGCTTAGGACTAACAAGATACATTTGCATAAAGATTTTGGTATCCTAGAGACTTCCAAAGTTCCAGAATTTAACAAGTATTGTGTACATATTAGGAATTATTGAAAAGAGAGTCTAAAGGGTAGTAAAACCAAGCAGGCATATGAGACAAACTACCAGTGTGAGTAAGGAGCAAGTGATGAATGATATCAAGAGTGGAAGAAAGAGTAAGTATTAATTTTAATTAATAATAGAGTCCCTGATGCTTGGTAATAATGAAAATATTGTACATCTTGTTGTGAACTATATTAAATCAGATTAAGATTAATGAATGCCAGATTAAGCATTTTCAAGGATATTCAATGTGGAAAGAAAGCCACAACAGCTGTTAAATGTGTTTTTTCCAAGAGCTGAAAGTGTTGAAGGAGATTAGAATGGTACTTAGAGAGACATTTGATTATTTTAACTGTTTTGCCCCTCTTTCTGTATCCAGCTTTATGTTTTGAAGTGGACACAGTTTTGGTGTACATTTCTTTGAAGTCACAGCGATGTGAATAACACAGATGATTGATTCAGGCCTAATGGCCATTACTTTAAATACCCTCTACTTTTAGATGTAAACCAACATAACCAGGAAGACATTCTTGGTGCTTATGAATGAACCTGCAAAGGTGCAGTGAGAATTTCAATGGAAAAAAAAAAACCAAATAAAGAAACTTACTTGCTGTTAGTTGACAGCAACACTTATTTCCTTGCCTGGTGAGCACTTCCTCAGAGTATTTATATCATGGTTTTGTAAGGCTTTTATAATGTTTGTCTGACATCCCACTTCCATTTGCCTGACAACAATTCTTTGTGGTTGGGATAACCCACTTGTGCACATGGTTCTGGGTTCTGTTCCTGAGTGAATCACTTAACCTCTCTGTCTTTTTCTTTTTCCATCCATAAAATTAACATAATAATGCTAATTTATCACAGGCTATAGTTAGGCTCAGTTAATGTTTGTAATGATCTCTGAGATTGTTGGATAAAACATGCTGTAAAAATATATTATTATTATTGCTAATAATTATTATTATTATTGTTAATAAAGCCTTTTGTACAACTGCACTCTAACAAAGCACTACCATTGCTCACTAGCTCTAGTCATAAAATTTCACTGAAATTCCAGAGAACTTAATGGGATACAGCTTTCTGTTAGCGTGTCCATTTCTCTTCCTGATCCATTTATACCATCAGAAGAACAGTTTCAGTTCTGAAACATGAAAGTTTGTGTGAAGAGAACTAGTGTTCTTTTATGTGAAGAGAACAGATATAATGATGGCTAAAAAGTCTGTATCTCTCTCCAGGATTTTATATGACTAAGTGAAGTCTCTTTCCATATCAAATCTATAAGTGTCTATCTAGTCCCCAAGCGAAAAGTCAGCTTCTTAAAACTGGAGAAGAAATAAGTGATATGAACATGGAAGTGCTGATCAACATAAGGAAAGCACAGGAAAGTGTAGGTATGGCTGTCAACCAAATTGTGCCATTTAGTACAAAGAAAAAATAAAATGTATAAGAACAGAGGAAAAATACAATACCTAAATTCACTCATCAGGTAAATTAGCCAGAAGTGACAGGAGACAGAAATTTGAAACCTTTGGCATAGTGTCTGGTAGCAGTTTAGACAAGAAATAGATTCTTAGAACACATAATTAGAAGGAGGGAACACATTTGTCAGTAATTAAAACACTATTCAGAGAAAAAGCAAGACAAAGCCACTTGTTATTGCTAACTATTTTGAGTGTCACGTTACACAGAAAATACAGAAATATAACGTGCAAAGGTGAGTGCAAATATTTAGAAAGGCATGACTTTCTTCTGCTTCTATAGCCATATTTAAAGAAATTCTTTAAATTCTTTTTGCTGTTTGTTTACAGTGAATCCCAGGTTTTATAATCCTTAAAGATTTTATCGTACAGTACTAGACTGTAAGTAGCTGTTAGAAGTTTCTCAACGAAAAAGCATATACAGCACCTCAGTATATCTTAGTCCATGGCTTGTCTGTAATTCTTCACTTCAGGCAAGCTCATGCTTTTTTCATAATGCAGATTCATAACACATTGATACAATGCAGTATATCAGAATACATTTAATAATATTCAGACATTCACTATTCACTTTTTTTATAAGAGGAATTGCCTTTAAATGCTTCTTTGCTTTTAATTCAGCAGTGCTGAAAAATATCCCTATCTAATAGGAACACAGGAGTTTGAACTTGCATCTTAAGACCACTTAGATGTTATTTTTGATGGCCTGTTTATGTGAGTGTGGCAATTAAGAATGAAGGGGTGTAAATCATGTATAGAAATAACTAAGAACTGTTTTCTGTCTCAGCAAATAATGGAAGAATTTGTTAAGCCATATAGGGACAGAGAAGGTACAGCCTTCTGGGGCAACTTGGAAGTTCAGGTCATGTTAGCTGTTTCAGGTATAAAAGTGTGTTACTTTGGCTCTAGAAAGACAAATTGTTGAGGTTCTATCATCAATCAGTCCTTCCCCATCTCATGTTTTCTACAGACCCAACAAAAACTATTTGAGGTCTCAATACCAAAGAGAGTAGCTTCTAAGTCATGTAATAAGGAGTAGGATTTTGGATGGAAGGTATTTGACCAGCAAGTTCATTGCTAGCCTGAATGTCTGAGTGTATGGACGCTTTCCTGAACATGAGTGCTAGGTCAGAGAATTTAGCTCATGATCAAGAGTATTTTATTTTCCAAAATAATTCTAAATTCAAACTGAGTATTGAACAACAATGTGGTGGGTTTTTTGCAATGGTACTAGTAGAATTAAGAGATAAATATAATTGATGCAACTAAATTCAGAGGCTGAAACACTCATTCCAAGAGCAGGCTTGTTAAAAGGCTGTAGCCAGTTCTGGTATGCACTTTAGGAAACACCCACCCTGGATTCCCAGCTGTGCTTCACATCCCCTTGTTGTTTTGCAGGGATGGTATCACAGAACAGTTGACTACAATTTCTTGAGGACTGGGATTGATTCTATCCTTTGTTTTCTGTATGCTGCTCATTTACTTGCCAAACCACTTAAAAATTAATGAACCCAAGCCTATGTATGTCCATTTACTCATTTATTTATTATTAAGCATAACTCCCACATCCAGGGTGCCTTCTACAGCTAAAGAGACCATTTATTCTCTTGGTCCAGCTTGGACCCATGTTGAATAAAGACTGGAAGTGCTTTGTCCCATTTTTTTCTCAAAGTCTGCCAATCTTCCAGATATTTACTGCTACAAGGTTGGTCCTTGGCAGAGTTCCCAGTCCACCAGACTGTCCTCATGTATTTCCTTCTTAGGATGACAGAGTGTGGCAATACTTTCAGTCAAAGATCAGTACAGATTTAGGAACTTGATGTGAGTCGTTCTTTCTATACCCTGTGCCTTTTTGATCTTGCTCTCCAAATGATCAATCTGGAGGACCAGGACTCTTCCTCTAAGAAACCATATACCACGAGCTGCAATACAGAGTGATGTTCGGACTCTTCAATCCTCACCAGTTTTGATAAGCTGTAGAATATAAGTAGAGATTAGATGTCGTTGCCCTCGAGTGGTGATAAATAGAGGAAGAGGAAGCATGTTCACAAGCAGAAGCTTGAAAGCGGGAAGGTTACAGCACAAATGGCCTGTGAGATCCAACAAAAATATTTCAAACAGCCTCACTTTAAGTTGATTGAATAAAGAACTGGCACAAGCTTATAGCATGGGCTGAGACAGTCCCGACAGAGCTGAGGCAGGGAATTTTGAAGTCAAGAATCAAGAGAACCAGTGCCTTGGAACTCTAATGCTTTTGGCACCAAACAGGTTAGTGCTTAAATGCAAGTTTCTGACCAAGAAAGGACATACAATTTGAATGCATCTCTACTTTGAAAATTTGGGCCTACTCTGTGCAAACTACAAGAGCAATTTAATTTTTTTTTACTATGCTACATGTCATGCAGTTGTAGAAAGGCCTGGAATCTGATTTCTCAACCCAAATTATGTTCAGTCTGAAGAAAAATCACTGAGCACTGAAGATGTTTCATTAAAGCAAGAGGCATGCATAAAGATTTGGACAAGCTTACTCCCTGTGCACTGCAAGATATTGATTCCTCTGCTGCATTCACTGCCAGGAGGTTTTTAATATTTCCTAAATCGCAAAACCCAAAACATCTTGCAGTGTCTCTCCCAGAACAGTACTTCTCTGGGTAAATGAGAATGCTGACCTCAAGAATGCAGAAGCGGATGGTATCTGCCATGCTGCTTTGCTGAAATCTGTCTTTTGCTGAAAATCACTGTCCTTAAACAAAGCTATCATTTGGTTTTGAAATTGTAGTGTGATACTTTCTCATAAGACTAACAGACTGCTATATAAGGCTCAAATCCTCCCTTCTTGTAGTCTATAGGATCTTTGCTATGTTTTAAATAGGCCATGACTATCTTGAGAGTATACATTTGACTAAGAGATGAACATTAAAATAATCTATACTTAACATAATTTAAAGCATGTAAATAATTAGGCACCTTGTAGATTAAAAAGCTCAAAACAGGCAAACAAAAAAAAAATCCCCAAAAAGCTTGCTAAAATCCTAACTTATTTTGTAATCATGTATTGGAATAGCAGTTGTTTTTGCTGGTCTGGTCTGCCTTTCTGCTGGCTGGATTCCCTTTCTGTGTGACAGATGTGCTATTTATGGAAGGGGATTCTGAATATTTTAAAGCACTGACTGTTGGGATCATCTCATCCCAGCCTTTAAAACGAAAGAGAACAAAATGCTAAATAAATTCCCAAAGAAAAGCCTCCAAATTAAACAGACATCTATTTAATCATTAAAAAAGAAACGAGGGAAATCAATGCAAAATCAGAATGACTACTTTTTCTCAGAGAAGAATATGTACATACAACAGTCTTGTTGCTGTGCAACGTTTTCTAATGTAACAAAATCAGAAAATTAGTTAGTTTTTGCTTTTAAAAAACAGGTGCTCTTTGAGAAACAAACAACAATAAAGACCATAGGGTATACAGGATCCTAGAGAAAGAATATGTGGGTGAAAATTTGTCTTCTTTCTTTCTCAACTGTATTAGTAGGTTGAATGAAAGGTAGCGTTTCTCTGTATTAATCCGGCCTCACAAGGATCTATTTATTTCAGCAGCTGGCCAGAAACCATCTATATTCACTTATACATATGGCAAACAATATTTACCTAAAGGAAATTTCAGTTAAATGTCTTCAGAGCTAACATGTTAATTTTCACAATTCTGCTCACGTGTTGGGTATCAGCTTGCGGTACTTGCACGTAGAGAGACAGGAAGGTGTGAGAAGTCACTGGAATAGCGTGTAGGGGATTATGCTCTCTAAACAGGTAGATCTGACGGTTTGTTTTACCTCACCTGATGTTTTAGCCTTCTGGGAAGATAACTGAGATTACGTTAAACTGCGGCATGAGTCTGTTGTTCTCCCTTTGGAGACACAGTGACAATGAAAATAAAGACAGTTTTTCTTATTAGGCATTTACAAACAAAATCAGATTAGCAGGCTTTAATGTTTTTTTAATCTGCATACTTTTCAATATATATGCAAAATATTTTACTGTATTTGGAAGTTTTCCAGAAAATAAGCCTTTTTAACATCTATAAGAATGTAATTCCCACAATTACTCTTGCAGCCTCTGCAGAGGGTGATACCAATTTAACGTATGCGGCTGAACAATGTGCATGCTATTAATCTCACAAGGTAGCGGAAAAATATTAAGTAGGTGATGTGGAATTTTTAATTACCATTATAGTTATTATTATTATTGCAGCTGTGGTTTAATATTTCAGATTTTTTTGTCTTAAAGACGACAGCACTTTAGTATCTGCATTGACCTCCATGATGTCAGAATGTCATTGTGCAACCGTAGCTAAGAAAAGCCTCTGAGAAAAAAAAAAAAACAAAGGAGCTTTGCATCTTCCAATAACATGAGATGTGCATCTATAGTACGTAGCATTTTGGAATTCATACTGTAGTAGCGAGTTGCTGCTTTCAGTTTGATTAGACAATCATTGTTTCGTTTTCCTTGCTTTGACAGTGAGTATGCTTGTACGCTGCTTAAGTCTTCTTAGTGCTATCTAGGTCAGTATACTTAGGATAGCTTTTATGTTCTGTAAGTCTGACAGATACCATGCCTGACAGAGATCAGCACCTATTTTTCTTTTATTTATTATTTCTGAGGAGAGAGAAATATTTTATCATTAATCAGAATTGTATACCACATAGCACCTACTGTTTCTGCATTGCAGATATATTTAGCTCTAACACTGCTTGTGGTTAACAGGGTGTAGCGTAGACACAGACAGCTGATCATGCAGTCAGACCCTGTGCTCGTGTGGTTTGTCAATACTGCTCAGGATTCTGATGGACTGTAAAAGAGAAAACAGAAAAGAAAGGAAAAAAAATGTTTTATTTGTAGAAACATTAGACCTTTACTTAGGCTATTTTTGCCATCATTGGCTTTTTATTTTCTTTTTTAATTCTGAGACTAAAAAAATAAGAAAGCACAGCAAATGCATCCAGGATTTAATATGTGCGACGTGAAATCTTTCTGCATCAAGAGGATGTTACTGTAGTCAATCCAGCGCTTCTCCAATAAGCAAGAAGACTGTTTTGTTTTCCTCGGCAGGCGGACTCAGCCATTGCACAGGCAGATTTTGATAAGAGTTTGAAATGCCTACTACTGTATCATTGTAGAATTTGGAGTTTGCTAACAGTGTGAGTGACTGGAGCTCATCTTGCATCACCAGTTGATGACAATTTTCTTTGTTCCCTCCCACCCAGTTGAACCAAGACTCTGTAGCTGATACGCAATGTCACTTACAACATTAATCAGATACTGCATTTAAGGTGAGCTGTCCCTTGCCTCCTCCCTTACCAGAGCTGTGCTGCAGTATGTATCTTACTCCTGCAAGCCTAAAATGGCAGGCAGGATTAACGTTGCTTGTGCTGTGTGCATGCTGTGTATTGAATTCATTATACTGTGCCTAGTATCTCAAATGTGAGTATGTAAATGGTCTGTGTGCCATGTCATGCAGTAGCGAAGACTGGTTTGTGCTTCATTACAGGCTTAGATGTTTGAGCATCACCTTAAGAATTCTTTTTTCATTTGCAATGTGGTGAGCTGTTAGCTTGTCATCACATTCAAACTACATTATTAGCCCTTGGAAAGGGGAAGGAAAAAAAAAAGCAAACTGTGCTTCCAGATGGTGTCACCCTTTTTCTTCTTGCGTTTACTGTAGTTTAAATAATGTATATTGTATTGTTAATTAATGTGAATATCGAATTAAAGCACTTGAAACTTACATATTTATTATGCAGGTAGGAGGCACGTCAAATCTATTTTTAACTCCTACGCAGTCCACGTTGTGCAATGGGCTTTGGTTGTCGAGTTTATATTTTCAGCTGTGATATCAATAGGCTGATTTTCAGTAAATGTGACAAGTGGCCTTTGCAGTGGTCAGCTTCAAGCTTTGAACTCTGTGAGAAGGAGAAAAAAACCCCACAACCTTGTGTTGCAGTTTCGGAAAACCTTGGATGAGGACATTTTTTTTTTTTCCCCACTCCTGCTTTCCCTGTTGATAAACTCGTTTCTCCTGATCACGGTCTATTCAAGCTGCTTCCCATCTGATTTTTGACAACTGCTTCTAAAAAATTATTAAGAAGACCAAGAACAGAACTTCTGTCCATCGCTTTACATAAAAATGGCTGGGTGCATTGCTATGCTAACACTGCACTAAGTGGTACATGCAGGTAGGTTGAGATTTGCATGTTTTACTGATTTCTTGGTCGGTGTTGCAAGAACATGAAATGGGCTTTGGAATGTAGCTTTCAGTTAAAAAATGTATTAAACTGTTAATGAAAACAACCTAACATAAAACTGTTGGCTTCACATGTTGGCATGGCAGTCGTTCTTATCTGCTTTTAAAAAATCCGTTGTGAAAGTAGAGCAGTCATGTCTGTTAAAATAATCATATGTACTAAGGGCGTGGCAACGCTTATGCAACAAAAGAATTTTTGAAAACCCTATTGATTCAATTCCATTTTCAAGCTGACTATAAGCATTACTGAGCTTGCAGTTAAAATGCAAAAAGAAAAATTCAGGTAGATAAGAATAAAGAAAAATATTTAAATTGTGTCGTAAGCGGTTTCGTGTTTTGTGCGAAATCTTAAATAAAGGCTGATATGCTTTAATGCTTCTGCTTTTAGTGTCAGCTGCAAACACAAACCTGCACTATTTCTTTTTATTTTAAGGTAGAAGGACTTTAAAGAAAGAGATTGATAGAGATGGCCCTATCAGCTCAAACCGAGTAACAGTTCATTGAACTGTGTTGCACTTCATACAAAAAAAGGTTATGAAATAAAAACTTCACAGCCTTAGGTACAAAAACCTGAATCTGAGCATTAAGAATAAAACAAATTAAGAGTATCGTGTTACTCACACCAACTTTTGTCATACATTTGTTTCAGATTAATACTGGGCCAGAAACAGTTTCCTTGGCAACCAAATCCTTTTAAAAGGTGCAATAGTAGAGATGTAGAAGGACGTTATTCTCTTTAATAGCAATATCACAATGCAAATGGAAATTTTGCAGTTGTTTCCTTTCAGTTCTAAATGACAATCTGATCTCATTTTATGTTTCCATGCGGCTATCATTTCTTAAACGATGCCATGTTTATAAAGCTACATGCAACAAGAAACTGTTTTAGTCCTGCTTTGTGTTAGCTGTTTCCAGAAACATACCCCAGTTTCTTTTTTTAATTTTACCCAGCCTTGCATGTAGGTCAAGGTTTGTACTGTGTGTATATAAAGTGAAGGTTTCATTATCACAAAGATAAAAGTAACACTGAAACATTTAGCAGCTGAGAAATGTAGAGAATCAGAAGTATGTTTAAACCTTCTTTTACCTTTGCTGATTTCAGCCACAGTAATGCTAATAAACCTTTCTCTAAATAGTGGACCCATTCTGAAGTCCAGATAAAGAACTGTGTTTAAGCATACTGGAAAAGAACTTCTGTCAGATCTTAAAGAAGCCTTTACAGAATAAGCTCACTTCTGGTCTGCGGTAATTTGCAGACCTTACAGATTTTGCAAAAAAGTATTAAAATGCCTTATTTCTATTTTGAGCAAACGTTTTTAACTGTCTCAGTAAACTCAAATCTTTTTGTGTACCACAGGTAACTGCTTATACAGAATCAGACGTTACTAAATGTCTCCACTGAGCTTATAGCGTAGTGCATCTCCTTGTGAACCTCCTTTGTACATGACTCGAGAAATTCTCACTGCTGCAACGAGACTTTTGCAGCAGGGTAGCCATTTTCCTTTCATGTCCTTGACTTTAAAATGACCAAGTATATTTTGTGTGGATGAGGACCCAGCACTGAAAATTAATATAGAGCAGATATTTGGAAGCACAGCCAATTATCAGTAATAGCCTTGACAGAGTCAGTAATATCAAACTAATTATCTTTTTCCTAAATATATCAGTTCAGTGCATTCCAAATAAACAGAGTACACTTGTTCAGGAATATGACTTGTTCTCTGTCTTGATAGGCCAATGCTTAATAATGAAAATAAAACAATTTGATTCATAATTATGAGATTAGCCTGACGCAGTGTGATGTTCCCCTGCTTGACCTAAGGAAGCAGAATTGAAAACCTAATAAACAGCATCTCTCAAGTGACATATTAAAGTTTGCAGTTTTTTGTAATTTGATTTATCTCCAGTAGCTTGCTTCTGCTGCTGATTTTCCTGTCTGAAATGTTAACGTGGGGTGCGCCATTACATGCAGTTATCAAAATTGCATGTCTTTGTTTATTTCTTGTGGTTATTTTTAAAGGAAGTTGCTGAGCAAACGCTACGTAGGAGCAATCTATTTATTGCCACAGATATTTATCTTTAGAAAAGATGGGGCACTTAGTGATAAACTGTTTTTATTACATCTTTGTGTTCAAACATACCCACTTAAGTAATTTTAAAAGTGTAGCTCCGTTATGTGAGCACACTTCGCTAGGCTTGTATTAAATCCATTTGCAAATTTGCTCTTTTGTTCAGGGGTGCAAGTCCTCTTCTAATTAATATGACTGAACTCGAGTGCTTTCGTGAGTCTGGAAAAACCCATTGGCAGCCCATGAACAGTAATTTCTTGCCACTAAAGAAACTGATTTATTTATTAAGGAGGAGTCTAGTAATTAGCAAGCTGTTTCCAGTTTGACTGTTCTACGTGGGTTGCTGTATGTATTTTAATGATAGTTACCTCTAACTAATGCAGAGTGTCAGAGTGTCAGAGAGCCAGAGGTACCATAAGAAATCTTGTGTAAACTTCATCTATTTTATTCTCTTTGGCTAAGGGGGCTAATCGGGGCACAGAGGAGCAGGTGCAGTTTTTCACACCTCCAGTACAGCCTACAAATGTCATTGTTGAGGGGCTGGGGTTTTTTTCAGTTTTATCGCATGAGTCTAATTGTTGATACTGAGTCCTCTCTTTTATAATTTAAATGTGTTCTTTTATCCATGCAAATTCCATTTCTACCCAACAGAAAATCTGTACAAGGCATGAGTAAAAATGAAGTCAAACTAAAAAACATTCCCTCAGATGCTATCCTACTTGGTTTCAGTGACGTTTCTGATTAAAGTTACTTTTCTCCCTAAACTTCATTTTGATTTGAAACTGCAGGTGTCTCTGTGTGAAACTACCTGTGTTCAGATAATATTTGTCAGACTGTTAGACAGCCTCTGGTAATAATGATCAGGTACTACTTAACTCTTTGGTGGCATCTAGTGTCTTATACTTCATTGTCTGAATTGCTTTATTATGTTTTAAGAGAGCCTTATTATGAGTAACATTAGTTTTGAATTCTAGTATTATAGAACTGGGGAATTCTTTAGCTTTTATAAGATCTCTTACTGCTGGATTCCTCCAAAGGTGGTGTTTAAGCTCCTCATTCACCATAATATTTCACAGTTATTTGTGAATATGACTCTATTGGTGTTTGACGTCGTAATGGCTTGATGCAATTTTCTATAATTCTGGCCTTTTTTTAGAGGCAAATGTGAGCTATAGAGTACTTATTCAAATCCAGATATACTAAAAATGTAGTCAGCTAAACCAACAACAACAAAGTAGCTTGTCTTCATACCTTTTAAAGATGAAGTTCTGGAGCCTGTATTTCCTGTATAAATGTTGTTTTAAAAGAGTATATGGTATATTTGCAAATGGAAGATGGATCTATGCATTCTTAATTGCTGCTGTATAAATGCCTACAAGCTGAGTCATATGGCCTTATCCACAAGATTCTGTAGCTGTTCTATGGAACAACTTAATTTTGCTTAGTATCTTTGAAACAAAGCCCTGTTCTGAATGATTTTTAAACTATTACATCATAACTCTATTAGGATGTTCAATATATAATAACAGAAAATCACAGTGTTTGACAACGACAAATAATCATTTAAGCAAAGAGATACAGGAAAACAAGAAAACAAGAGCTCCCTAGAAGTGTCATTATCACAGATACTGTGATATCTGTGAAAAAAGAGACCCAAGAGAAAAGTGGCAGAGTGGAAGGCGAAGGAAGAAAAGGCCTTTTGAAAGACTGCAGACAAACACGGAGGCTTTTAAGAAAAAGGATAACATAATTGTTTCAACAGTTTATGTGGAGTCAGAGGAACTGAGTAGTAATGATGATTGTTTCTCCCTGTACTATTATTTGTTTTCTAAACTGGCAAACTATGAAGCTAATCTTAAAATACACTTGTTTTCCACTGACTTTACCTTGTGAAACTCAGGGACCAGCTGAGGAAGCTGTGATGCCTCCTTTATTTGATGTCTTGTTAGGTAAATATGTGAGGAATAGTTTGGACATAGCTGAGATTAGGGAAGAGAAGTAGGGACAAGAATTGTTTTCAGTCTAATTTTTGCAGTGATTGCAACGAAAAAGTATTTTCAATTTGAAAACATACTGACATTTCTAGAACATGTTATGAAACATTATGTACATTGCACTATGCAGGTTAAACCATAACCATAGAATCACAGAATCACAGAATGGTAGGGGTTGGAAGGGACCTTTAGAAATCATCTAGTTCAACCCTCCTTCTAAAAAAGTTCCGCCTAGATCAAGTCACACAGGAACGCGTCCAGGCAGGTTTTGAAGACCTCCAGAGAAGGAGCCTCCATACCCTCCCTGGGCAGCCTGTGCCAGGGCTCCCTCACCTGAACAATGAAATATATTTTTCCTTCTGTTTAAATGGAACTGTTTGTGTTACAGCTTCTTTCCATTACCCCTTGTCCTGTCACTAGACACAAAAGAAAAAAAAAGTGATGCCCCAACCTCCTATAATGAAACACTGCAGGCAGAAGCAGCCTTTGCAAGAGTTTGGTTAATGGCACTGTTTCATTGCTGTAAGCCTCACAGATGTAGTCCAGAGAAAATTCTGACAAATTACATAATGTATCTGGAAATTGTCTAATCAGTCGTTCATTAAATTTGGATTTTCTTCTTTGCAGGCTGATATGCAGTAGCCACAGAGTTCACAAAATTACTGAGATGGTTTTGCCAAAAATACCTGTCAATACTACTTTTAAAAGACTCTAACAGAAGAACAATCTGGTTTTAGGTGAGTAAGTTTATGGGGTCATTATAGCAAGCTGGAATCTCTTTAAAACTCTCATAGAAATAGTGCTAAAATACCTAACACTTTAAAACCACCACATGACATGATTTTTTTTTTCCCAGTTAAAGCTGTACTTTTTGAATAATCTCTTAAGAGTCATTTTCTCTATGGTGCCCCATTGCTCTGTCCTCATGTCAATATTGTTGGATTTTTCCAGCTTCCACTGGATTTTTATTGCCAGAGAGGCTGAACAAACTAAATCAGGCAGAACAGATCTTTGAAACAGGTTGTTATAGCCTCCAGTGATTTGTATAAACCAAACATATTGGCAAGCAAGCAAACGTCCTGAGCTTGCCAGAATGTTAAGTCTGGATCTCAGTTACTAGTGTTCATTACAAACCTGTACTAGACATTAAAGGTAGAGGAACTCTCTTAGTGCCAATGCTCATTTCTAATGATGTCATCTTGGTTAAGCTGTATATAGTTCATCTAATCTCTATCCTTATACATTACTGTAATCTGGGGTAGTAAAAAAATCTCTTGAATCATGACTTGTAAAGAGTATTTTGTAAATTCAAGTACAATATTGTGATTAATAATGACAATATTTAAAAATAAGAGTTTCTTATTTTACATGGCTTTTTCAAACATCAGTAGTTTCCTTCTTACTGTGAATGTGCAATAATCGCCTTGGTTACAATAAATATGTCTGGTATCTGTGCTTTAAGGTTGAGATATATGTGTGTTGAATGAAAGGGTCAGTGAAATCCCAATTCATTCATTAATCTTGAACATGGTTCTTTGTATCATAGAGTATAATTTGTGTTACAGAAAGGCAGTAGTTTCATTGATTTCAGTGGCACTACTTGGACAAATTTCTGTAGGAAACGGTTTGTTGCATCATAGTCATTAGCACTGTGATATCTGTAAGAAGAAGTGTGTAACTAAGGCTGCTAGGCACAGTGTAAGATAACCAAATTAAAAAAACAAACAACCAAACCAAACCCAAAAGCCTCCTAAATTCCTAGAATATCTCAAAATGCTTTCTGTATTTATTTTTAATACACAACATTGTGTGACAGAAAAGAGTAATGGATTTTCAGAGATGGCATGGGGGGTTTTAACTAATAGTCAAAATGTTAAAATTACATAAATTCAGGTTACCTGGACTTACAGAAGCAAGGGCTACAAAATCTAAGTTGTACCTACTTTAAGTAAATTGTCATAAAATACTTACACAGTATATTTTAGGTAAAATACTGGGCCATAACCTGTTTCCTTGGCAACACATATGAATAAAAGGTACATTAGCAAAGCTGCAGATGTGTGTCAGTGAATGCTTATTAAGCAGCCCAATGCATTTACATACCGTGTGCTCACAGTAATACATGCATCTTGAAAATCACCATATAAAAAGATTTCTGGGCATGGCCCAATGTAGATTCTTAATACTCAAAGGTTTTAACCTAAAAAGCTCACGTTTTCAATGGAAATATCTCTTATAGGGTTTGGGGTATTTTGTCTTTGTACTTTAAATTGGGCTTGCAATAACTGGACAAAATTGGCATAGTAGGCTTGGTCTGCAAACTGAAGCCTTTCTCCAACATTCTAAATACTTACAGCACTGCTTTAAAGACAACAAAATATGAATATAAAAAAAAAGGTTCATGGTGCCTTTAAGAAATGCTCAGGCATTCTGAATTTGAATCTTGTACCAGCATTCAGAAATGAGAATGATTATAGTGTTTTGCATAGTGACAAACAAAAGCCACCACATAAAAATGAAACTGATGTTGCTTGTAGCAATTCTATCCAACTTATTCAGGCAAAGAGATAGGACCAAGTGTTGTCTTCTAACAGTCGACAACAGAAAAAGGCAAGGAGGCGGGGGAGAAAAAGCTCTACCAGAAGTCAAAATGGCAGTTGTTGACAGAGTTTCAGACTAAGATTTGGATGTAGCGTTTAGGCAGTACACTTTTTGTGTAAGCGTTTTTACAGTACTATTTTTGGTTTATATTCCTGGATTGAAAAGTAGCTCAGATTTATAAGATTGGTTTTGACAAATTTGTTTACTGACTTCAGCAAGTTTATGTACAGGTTACTTTTGGCCTTTCTTCTGAAAGTATTCTTTTGTATAGAAAATGAAAAATGTATGCAACCCTTTGGATTAGCTATGGTATGCCAAGATGCTATGTCTTTATGAGTAAGTCTAAGATCTCAATCATTAAAAAGACACGAAAAAATGAGAATCTGCAAATCCTGAGTTTAAATTCAGCTGCTGTAATCTGAGAAGTTGTTTATGTGACCAGAAGCCTAATTAAAACCTCCGTGAAATCAGTGAAAAGATTCTCCTTGACTTTTTATTCTGGAGTATGCAATAAAAGAGGTGGCTTCATACGTAACAATTCAGCAAATAAATATTATCCGGTCAACGTTAAATGTTTCCCTGACTCTCAACAGTCAAATGTTATAATTCCAGAGAGTCTGAACACTATCACATGATCCTGAACCACAAACAGTCTTCTTGTATACCATCACATGCTACAAGACTATTAAGGCTTTCAAGTGAATACGAGTTTGGGAAATTATTAGAGAAGTTCACTCTAACTGTTTTTTTCTTTTAATTATTTGTTGCTTTCCATCTGAGCTGAGCTCACCATCAGGCCAGGATTTGTGCCTGAGGCAATTCACATTGCTGGCAGAGGATGTAGCACCACCCAGAGCTGAAGCCATCAAGATTTTCTTCTTACTGCCAGCTGCTAACTGCTACAGTCCTTCCTGAGCAGAGTCCTTGCACGAGCGGAGGAACTGCTACAGCTTTTAGGCTGGAAACATGCAGCAGGATGTAAGAGGAGGAATAGGGCTTGCTCTGGGCCACTTAGGTCAGCATAAAATGGAGCATAAAAATATTTAAGAGCATACAGCCAATTGTGTGTCAAATAAGTTGTCATAATAAATGGCCACACTAAAGTGATGATTCAGAGTAATAGCTACCACTTGTGCATCAGTTTTGGCATGTTAAAGTGTGCCAATGTAACACCAAACCCATAAAAATACTTTCCAGTATTTTAAGGAGTATTGGAGATCAGTGGTGGCCATTAACAGCTTGGAGAACAATTCTGTCTTTCAAAATGGCTGTGTCCAGCCTTCTAGCAGACCAAATAAATCAGGTGTTTCCAGGGGAAGGGATTTAGCTCCATTTTCAGTCTCACATGATTTGCTACAACAACTGTAGTAACGGGGAAGAATGGCTGCATTGGCCTAGCCCCAGCACGCCTGACTGAGAATTTCTAACAGTGGCCCCCGAGCAGGCAGCTTGACTGCTCTTGTGGATGTTGGCACACATATCCAAAGGAAGTTTCCTCTAACAACTGGAAAATACGAGGCTGGGTTTGGCAATTTTTATTTGATCTTTCTGATAACTGAATGAGCAATAACATACCACATTGTAATTGTCCATAATGAATAACAATTAAATGTTATATTAAAATATATAAATTACTATATTTGAAAACGGTCAACAACAGAAAAATGTCTTCTCTTGTCACTCTGTCTGTAAACATAGCTTCATGATTGCAGTTGATCTCTGCTAGCTAAGGACTGTGAGATGTCCCAGAAGCGTAGGAGGCTAGAAAGCGGTCTTGTCAGCAGAACAGGGAAAAAAATGAAATACTTAAATGGAAAATAATACTGAGATTGTTCAGATATAGCAAGATCTAAAGTCAGCTGATTCTTAGTAGCAGTACAACATAAGCTTTTCTATTTTGTGCAAATTAAGAATTTAGATTTCTGTCAATTATTGATGCTTCATTTTCTTCTTTAGACTGCTAGAGAGACAGAGGTATAGTTACACCAAATTGCTCTTATGTGGTCTGTGTAATGTTAATGGGACTCAGATCAGGCCATGCCTACATTGTAAGAAGACAACATACCCTGGAGAAAGATTTTGGTGCATGTGCACAGCTCTCACAGTTTGAGAGCCAAATTAGTTAGCTGCTGGTCTCCTTGAGTGTGCTGCTTCCCCCTTCCTCTCCCTTCCCTTGATGCTTAGGAATAAGAAATTCTCTCCCTTGCTCATGTAACAGAAAGGTGAGCAAAGCCACTTTGGACTGCTGGATCCTTCTTGTGCCCCACTTCTGAGTGAAATGCTGGTCTGCCTGAGGGGTGCTGTGTTTTCCTCCTCAGCAGCATCACTGGCTGCTTTGACCTCAGTAGTGACAGCACTGAAAAAGAGAGCCCATCCAAGCATTTCTCTCATGGATAGGCTGGCGAGAAGGAAACCAGCCAAGCCCTGGCCAAAATCCTGTCGTTCATGAGGAATCTGCAAGAGCTGGTAATGCTTTATGTGTTGCTTCCTGCTGTTGTTTAAGAATTGAAACTGCTTGACTAGAGAGGAACATTGGAACATATTTTTCCTAGGCAGCCTGAAATACTCTTAAAGAAAAGAATACCACATACCATGAGTTACAGAAGTGAGACTATCAGATTTGAGCAAAACATCCAACCACCACCACCACCACCACCACCACTTCAGTAACCTTGGTACTGTTTTACACATTTTAAAGAAGCAAAAGTTTGATGACAATGTTTCTCTGTACCTTACAATTATACCATAGAAGTAGTAATCCACTGCTAAACTCCTTGGACTTCTACTTTAAAAGAATATAGGATTTGTGTGTTATGTGCAGTCATTTATACATTTAATGGGAACTGGTACACATACACTAGCAGTACGTGTATATGACTTGTACTGTAGCTTATGCCATAGTCCTGAAATCGGGGCTGTAGATGGAGATAAATCTTGTCCAGCTTCTCACAGATAAATGCAGTATGTTCACATAGGTCTTACTCCAGTACCAGTTCCTCCATTTTCTTTGGATGCAATTGGTTTTACATGAAACATTTTACTGAGAATGTAAAATCTTGGTGCAGCAAAGATGACCTTATAAAGAATTTCTTACTCTGAAGAATATTTTTAAATCACAAGGAGTTGATGGGACTGTGAATTCTAAATAGGTCAAATTATATATGTATGGAAATTAGTACCTTCAGTTACAGTACTAGTCACAGAAAAGGGGATTCTTTTTTCAGTGGGTGAGATGAAATTGCCTTATGAAATCACCCTATCAAAAAACCTAAAAAACAAAAAACAAGTCTGTTATATTATCTCTATAGTGACAGAGCATGCAATGGTCAAGTACAAATAAATTCAAGTCTTCAAGTAGCGGCTATCTGCTATACAAATGATAGTTATGCATTTTAAATCTTTATTTTTGAGATTTAGGGGGAAATCATAACCTAATCTTCCTTAAATTTGGATCATGTAATCTAAAAAGATGCTTGTATTTACTGTTGTTCAGTAATGCATGTCTTTATTTTAAAGGATTAAAACAGGTTTAATTTAATCCATATTATTGTATTGTTACTGAAAGCAGATTTGTCACAAAACTTCCTAAGGCGTTTGTGTCAGAAATCTTCATTAACACATATTAATATGTATATAGGCACCAGAAACAATAGTAAGTAAACAACAGACAAAGTCCAAGATTAAACAGAACCTACGTGTGAGTGTGAAGCTTTGCTTCTCACTTAGGCAGGTTGGAATAAAAAAGAAGGTTGTCAAAACTTCCGGATGCACTTTGCTTTTGCAGACAATGTGTTCTTCAACTATTTGTTCCACCTCCCGTAGCTGTTGGTAAACAGCTACTGACTATAACAGCTTGGTTTGTCATGAGATGAAGGAAACCATTTTTTAATAGCAAAGTCTCCTAAGCTAAAAGGATTGCTTAAGTAGGTGAACTTGTAATCCAGGTATCCAGAAGCAGCAAATAAGGTCTCCACAAAGATGTTTAGTATTTCTAAGGTGACCTTTTAATGTGGATTGTGTGAAATAGTAAAAGAAGTATGTATAGATCAGTCACTGAAATTATGACAATTTCCTGAGAAGGACAAATTTCTTTCCATATCTGTAAACAACCAGGAAAGCATATGATAGTACCAAGGCAAAAAAAAGACTTCCCCTCCTTAGAACAAACAGATTGTGTATCTTTGGATATTAATTAGTTGCCTGAGATGAGAAGGTGCATTTATAATGAAAGGGCTGTAGCAAAGTTCTGTCTTCCAGGCCCATCAAGGGTGACAATGATGAAAACAGGTCAAGCTTCTCGATTTAATTTTATTTTAGTCTAATATTAATCGGTTGCTACTATTCAGTGCTTCTAATGCATAAGCTTAAGATTTGAAAACAAAGTAACTGTCCAGAAAAACTTGTTACATATCAGCTTGTAAAAATAAACACAGGTTAGCCTTGGGTAAAACTCCTATATTGAAGCAAGCTTGAAGACACAGGCAAATTGTCCATTTTTCTAAGAGCACTTTCCATCTGTCTTAAAGCCCAGTTTTTCTCTGAACTTAATGATTCCCAGTACTGGGAAAACAAGTTTTGCTGACTAAAGTGACAGGCAGAGGGAGGGAGAATACATAGGAAGGCCATACCAAGTATATTGGAGCAGCTGGCTTAGTGAAATCAACCTACTTCCTTCTCTATCTAGGTAAGCATTTATTACTGCTTATGAAGCAATAATAGTATTGTTGCACTTGTTTCCTGAGGCAGTAAATAACCTGAAGAAACCAAAATGAGAGAGCAAGAGTACTGCTTAAAACAAACATCGTTGTGCTATTCTAGGAGTTTCTGTATATGCTTTTTTAAAAAGGTGATACAATCAGATAAGGAAAATAAGGTGAAGGGTGACTATACTTCAGTACCCAGGTGTCATTAGTTTCAAGTACTATTTTTTCGAGCAAATGTTTCATCTCCTTTTGAGTTGGAAGTTACGGAAGTTCTGCATGGAACTACGTATCTCTATAAATGCTCCTACTTTCTTCCTGCGAGAAGGGCTCTGAAGGGAGAGCAAAGTAACCAAAATCCTCTGATAGGTTTAAATAGTGTGGGGCAAAGCTGCGCCGATGGCCACGGAGCAAGTGGACACTGGATTTCCTCATCTTTATAAATTTACTGTCCTTGCACATGAACGACTCGGCCGACATGCTAAACATCCCAGCCGGCCGTCTTAACGAAGCACAGGGCATTTGCTGCAGAAGAGAGGCAGGAAGAATAACGTCGTAAACGACGGAGGGAAGGCCGGGCGCTGGAATTCGCCCGCGTTTCACAAGCCACAGGCAAATCCGATTACCGGAGACGATCGCAGCAAAATGGCTGCTGCGGCGGCCGGCCGCCCTCAGCGAGCCGCGCGCGGCGGCGGGGCCGGCGGCAGCCGCGGGCCGCGCGCCGCCAGGAAGACGGCACCTGTCACGTCACCCCGCGGCCGGGCCCCCGCGCGCCGCCCCGCCGAGCTGCCGCCCGCCTCGTCCGCGCCGCTAGAGAGAGCCCAGCGGGCGCGGCGCTGACCGACAGGTAGCTCAGAAACACAGTGAGTTGCGCTACGTTCGAGCGACCCGTTGCGTAAGCGTTTCTGTTGCTGATGGGGAAGAACGCAGAAAAATAAATGCTAGCGCAGGTTACGAGGCGCTGCCGCCGCGGCTAGCGGTGTGGCTCAGGCCGGAGGGCAGCTATCGCCCGTAAACAGGAAGCGTCTGCGAGTTATCTGCGGCTAACGCGGGGCCGAACGTTTGATGTCTGACGGAGGCTCCGCTTTCAGACGGGCAGAGACACTGACGTGCACGTGCCGCGTCAGGAGCTCGTCTTTTATGTAACGCGTGCAGGACTGCCCGCGCCCCGCGTTCGGCCGCGGGCGGCTTCGTTTCCTCTGCCGCGGGAGCGGAGAAGGGGCCGTCCGGGCCGCTTGCGGCGCGCGCCCGGCTCCACCGTGTGGGCGAGCGGCGCGCGGGCGGGCCCGGCCACCGGCTGGGAGCCCGGGCAGCGGCAGCGGGAAATGGGCCTTCTGCTTGGAATTACTGCTGTTATTTTTAGAGCCAGATCAGGTACAGAGGGCCCAGTTGCTGTGGGAGGACTCGCTTTGGTTTTGCAAGCGAAAGTAAACCCGCGCCGAGCACTGATAAGATTGTAAAGGCTGTTTTCCCTGTGACGGGAAACGATCGTAGAAAGTGTAAAGTAGGAAGTGCGAGAGTTAGGGACGCTACTAGGAGGGAAGAGTTACAGCTCTGAAGGAATGGTTCTTCTGGTGGCTTCAGAGCTGTTAATACTATTCTTAGACTATAATATTCTTAGGCGAAATGCCACATCACAGCTATCTGAGCTAAAAGAGAAGACAGTGTAAGGCTAAAAAATGTGATTTAAAGCCTATAATCCTTAAAAGGCTGTAGCAAAGAGAAAATGTATTCGATGTTAATAGAGAAGGATACACACAGCGAGTCTGAAATAAAATATCTTGTAGAAGTAATGGGTAGCTGTGCAGACTGCAGCCCTAAGCTACAAGCCACTGCAAGCTATTAAGCGTAATTAGACATCATTAGAACTTCCCTGCCTGCTTGAGGTTATAAAGAGACTGAAGGGACCCCAGTCAAAGCAGCCCGGCATAGCTGTACTGCCAAATGGCACCAGGGAAGTGATTCCCTAAAAAACTGAGCTACTGTAATAAAAGCGGTGGTTGGGCAGTAGGCTTCCACGTGGGCAAGGATCAGCATAGTTGAGCTAGGGGTGGGATTTTGTATGTGTATATGGTTCTGTTTGGTTATTTGTTTGTTTGTGATGCCTAGCCCTGTTTGTGCTCCAGAACAAAATAGTGTCCTTTGGGAGAGTTAGATACAGATGAACGTTCCTTCTCATTTGGGGAAACAGGCCAAAACCAAAGCAGAGATAACCTTGAAAGTTTGTTAACAGAGGGGAATGAAACTGAATATAAGAAAATTATGGAGTGAACATGATTCTGTAGTGTCCTATTGGTAAGTACCAGAAAATATTAGCATCTTTTGAATGCTGGTAGAAATGCGTGGAATAAGGAAACAGAAGGAGAGGTATTATTACAGTTTATGAAGTATCTTGCTGGTTTTCTATTTTACCTGGGAAGCAGCAACTGTCTCTAATGTGTTGGTTAAGGGGTTTTTTGGTTGATGTCACTAGCTTGTCTTTCAAATTTAGGTGGCCAAAGTGGAATAGAAGAATCTCTTCTCAAATGTAATGGGGTACGCTTGCCTGGCAATGGATTTCAGAAGTTTATCAAAAGTTAAAAAACAATATTCCTTCATTGCAACAGTTTTTTTGGTAGCAAAACATAAAAAGATATTTGTTATATTTGGGTTTCATCGGCCAGTAAAAATTCTTGTGATCTCTTTGTTTACTTCAAAGTAATATTACTATAAAAATTAACAGTATCTTCTTCCCTCTGCAGTGTCCATGTAGAGCTGGCTGCTTTAATACTTATAGTTAGCAGTTTTATCTGTGAGGCATAAGTAGTCAAACTTGTGTTTGGATGCATCAGTCTCTGATATTTCTATTAACTTCTAATATTGCTTTTTTTCACTTCAGACTTTTGTCCTAAAATGGTACCCTGTTCATGTCAGAAAAGGTAACATTATGGTTTAATCGACCTACTGACATTACACTTAAGTTTCAGGTTAATATTTAAATCTTCTCAAAGTGATTCAACAACTTTTTTATGACAGGCCAAGTCTGTTACTGTTTTTTTGAAAACCTGAAAATAGTAAAGTAACTCCCAATCAAAAATTCTGCTGTTCAGAAGCTGAAGTTACTTGTAGGTGCACCGAAGACTATTAAATTAGACTACAAAGGTACTGCTCAGATTCCTGAGAAATTACTTCTGACTGGATTGAAAGTAAAAAATATCAAAATAAGACACATATTTGCATCAAAAAAGGATGGCTTAGTAGGTTGAAGACTTTCGTTGACCTTGAATACGTCAGATGATATTTATGTACCTTTTTTGCACATTGAAAAATAATACTAGAGTTTATTCCACAATTCTATAATAGAATGCATACAGAGGACTGGTAACATTCCAAATGGACTTTCTAGTCTTATAATTGAAGATATTTATTAACAGTAATGTATCTGAACAATTTAATCTCTGTGTATCTTTGTCTCAGTACTGCTGCCTTGGAAACTGAGGAGAAGATTTTCCTTTTGCAGTACAAACTGTGAATGGAATGTAAAATATTCCTAAAATATGCTGTTTATGTGTGAGTTAGGTAGAGTATTCTGATTTTCTAGAATTCCAGGCACACTTTTCACAAATGCTAGGAGCAAGACAGGCAAGATAAAATGCAGTAGAGAACTGTTGAACACATTTCATTCAAAGGGACTATTTGAGGAATGTATAGGTTGAGACTGAGAAGCAAAAACTGTTGGCTCTGAAAATCAGTTTACTGTGGAATTTTTATCCAATGAGATATTTATCCAATGAGATATATAGCAGATAATTTAGCACACAGCAAAAAAATGTACATGTCCAAATGGCAAATTATAGTTCTTACTGTCTTTTTACAATTAATCTAGTTTGATGTTTTGCTGAGCATACCAAAATATCCAAGACTACATAAACTGGCCATCTCTGTACATCTAGGTAGAAATTGAAAATATTCAGTTTTCTCCTTAGGAGGATAAATTTTGAAGTAACTAGTTGAATAATAAGACTTCAACTAATAATACTTGGGTTTGTAGGCCTTGCTTATAAATACCTCTTAGTATAGAAGTAGCAGTCTGATATATTTAGCAAACAATATGTCAGATGATGTGTCTGAACTAAAACCAGCTGTCTCCAATAAAGAAATAGAAGAAACACAGGCAGGTTCCTATGGGGCAGTTGACTGAGAGGTAGAGTTAACATCATTTATTTCTAATACTCAGGAAGCAACTCTACCAGTAGCTCCTGTTGTGAAATGTTTTTGATGTCTAACAGGTGGTTTCTAATACCATACCACACTAGAAATTCAGATGTAAGTTCAGACATTGTCAATGGAAAAATAAAAAAGATTTATTTCTCTGGTTGTTTGAAGAAAAACATGTCAGTATTCTCTCTGTAGAAAAACTGATATGCTAGAAACTATCTATGGTTATAGATGGTTTTACAGATGCAGAACCAAAGCAGATAACCATACCTAACTAATGTGAATTTCAGGTTGTCATTCCAAATTAACAAGTATGTATTATTTTAACCCAATTAAGTGTGATAAACACACAATAAGCTGTGGTTTTTTTTTTTTTTAATATTTAAAGGCACAAAACAGTGCATCTAGATTTACAGCTGCTGTGAGTGACCAGATAATAAAGGTAACGCACATTTACGCTTCTATCAGAGTTCCACTGATGAATTAATTTCTTGACATCTGTGGAATATGTGAGTGTCAGATTTTTTTTTTTTTGTGAATCCTAGCCTTGTTTTTCTGCATTCTGTGCATTGAAAATTCTCAGCCATCAATTGCATTAGAAGTTTCAGCCATTTAGATAGACATTACCTTCCTTGCAGTGGACATGCTGCAAGGTCTAAATTTTAGGTCCAAGCTTCATTCATAGTGTACCAAATTGTAATATTTTTCATTGTACATTGTGTTTGCCTTCTTGGTAGGGTTGTCACTTTTTTTGCATAATCTGATTGGCAGTGAAGTTGGTGGTGGTTTTGTGATAAAGTGATTAGCTAGAGCGCAGGTGTACATCCCATATTACTTAGTGATAAAACCCCTGTTTTCAAGAAAGGATTACTTTCAAATAGCTTGGGTGAGCCAGCCAATGTGTTCTAAATGGCCGTTGCCGTTTAAGGAATATGAGTCAAATCTTTATTTCACCATTTGGATCAAACCCATCTTAATAAAGATATTGGCATTTTTAAACATAAGCCATTGGAGGGTAAGGGTCATCATAACAACTTTTAGGTTAAGCTTAGTTTAAGTTTGGAGCAGTAGTAGATGCGATGTTTAGAAGGTATTCCTAACCTATTAGAGCACTTCAGTGTGATACTATTTTAAGCTGTCTTACAAAATACCTGTGATTGGTCATTTTCTTTAATGTGCATTTTGATTACACAAGTTGAAAGAAAAAAGACCTTAATAAATAGGCAGATTTTTTTTTTTTTTGCTGTAATGATGAGTAAGTGCTGGTAGGACAGCTAGTCAGACTTGAAGTCACAAATGGGCAGCAGTAGTTGAAAACACTGCTCAGAGATGGAAAACAGGAAAACGTCATTATCTGGTACAGATCAGAATCTGAACAAAACAAAGAAATCATCTGTGTAAGTCAGAGATTTCCTCCAGAATCATGCTGTCAGGTTCATCCTTTTTTTAAGTCTATTTTTCATCCATATTTTGTGGTTTTTACTTCAATTAAACAAACCAAGATGTTCATACAGTAACAGCCTGGCTAATCTAAACATTTTTGTCAGCATTAAACCTCATTATTATAAATTGTCAGTTACTTAACAGTGTTTACTTTCTCAATTAAATCTTACTGTTTGGTAGAAATTAAGAACACACTACCAAATTATAAAGTGTGAACGGTGAACTCCATAAATCTGTAACTGAAGAAAAAACTTTTTACTCTAGTTGTTCTACTTACTGAATTTGTACATTCGGTTACTCAGAAATTTTAAGTAATCTTAAAGAAAATGTGAACTGTTTAAATTTAATCACCGTTTAAAAAATACATACTGTAAATAGTGCTATATACACTCTGTTGTTGTTTACAGAATTGTGTTGCTTGTGCATTGATTTGTTTATAAAGCCTTATCCTGTAACTGAAACTTTTATTTCATGGGATCTGTGATACGTATTTTAAGTATCAGCTCAGCAGAGGGATCAAATGAGGTTGTGTTGTGAAGTTCTTGTCTGACAAACAGTCCCAGAAAACAAAGTCCTCAGTATCCACAGAAATACATCAGTTCAGTCTTCCCCATAATGTCTGCCCAATAGCTGCACTGCACGCAGAGGGAATTAGCTCAAGGGTTGAGTGATTTGTTCGGTGTGAACCTGATCACATGCACCTGCTGGCACCACAAGAAGCGGATGGCTGTGGTCCCCAGTGAAAGGCAGGGGGTGGGTGGCAGACGTGCGAAGGGGCAGAGAAGATACTCTGCCTCGTGCCAAGGAGCTACTGGTGCTCTTGTGTCCTTGATCTCCTACACAGATGACTTTCAGTGGTGTTGGCACGACTGAAGCTGAGACGATTTCAACCTGAAGTGCTATGGCAGAATTTAACTCCTTCATAAAATGTAAAACTTAACAAATTAAAAATATATCTAAAATAAAAATAGAGCCATAAACTTTATCTGAAACTGAAATGGATGGAAAATGCCTTCTAAATATATTTACATCTTTTTTTTTTTCCTTGTAGATGACAGTCATGTCCCATTCAAAGGATCTCAAGGACGACTTCCATAGTGACACTGTACTTTCCATTCTAAATGAACAGCGCATTCGGGGTATTTTATGTGATGTCACCATAATTGTGGAAGATACTAAATTTAAAGCCCATAGTAATGTGCTGGCAGCTTCAAGCCTTTACTTCAAAAACATTTTTTGGAGTCGTACTATCTGTATTTCAGGTCATGTACTGGAGTTGGATGATCTCAAAGCTGAGGTGTTTACAGAAATACTGAATTACATCTACAGTTCCACAGTAGTTGTAAAGAGGCAGGAGACTGTGACGGACCTTGCAGCTGCAGGGAAAAAACTGGGAATATCGTTTCTAGAAGATCTTACAGATGTTAATTTTTCAAGTTCGCCCTGCCCCTATGCATACTGTATAAATGAAAAAGGGACTGTCAAAGAGGAAAAACATGAAAAGAGACATGAAGACTCTGCTGTGACAAACGGACCACGAATTACAAATGCATTCTCAATTTTTGAAACGGAAAACAGTTTGTTTTCTCCACTTGATTTGAGGGCAAGCTTTAAAAAGGTATCTGAGACAATACAAGCTCCCAACATCAGCCATGACAGAAGCGATGTTTGCAAAGACACTGAGCCAGCCAGTACGCTGGCTGAGCACTCCTACGCAGTTTCTTCTGGGGGAGATACTTTCCAAGGAACGCCTTTTCTTGAAAAGGACAGCAGCCCTTCATACAAGGTAGGTGAAGACCACTATGAAAATCTCCAAGCCACACCACTCGTTCAGCCAGGAAAACAAGCGTGTAGTACTCCTAAGACAGCCCTTAAGCCCCAGAGTACTGGTTTGACTACAGCACAAGCACCGGCCTCTACAGTAACCACTACAGAGTCCCAGCATGAAGCAGTTACTGAACGCCCAATTATTTCCTTTCCAAAACCTCAGAATAAACCAGGAGATGTCCATTTATCCAGAGAAGAGGAAAACAATTCTGCTAATGTCTCTGGATCCCCTGTGACTGTTGTTCCACCTGTTTACAGTTGTAACTGTTGTGCAAAATCATTCAGTGACAGGGCGTTGCTCAGTACTCATCTTCAGCTCCATTCAGAGAATCAGGAAACTTTCACATGCAAATACTGCAGCAAGCAGTTTGCAAATCTCAGTATCCTGGAAAGTCACGAACAAGTCTGCGTGAGGTCGAGCAGCTTATCGGTTCCCAATGGAAATGATCAGAATTTTGCAGATAACTATACTGCCACGGAGGGCAGGAATGCAAGTTCGTATTCAAATACAGAGCCTCTGTTGCCTGAAAACAGCATCACTGATTATTCTAATGCAAACTGCACTTTACCAGAAACAGATCATTTGGTTAAAGTCGTTGATGGGCAGATACTCTATACTTGCGTCGTTTGCAAGCGTAGTTACGTAACGCTGTCCAGCCTCCGAAGACACGCAAATGTTCATTCGTGGAGAAGAACGTACCCCTGTCACTACTGCAACAAAGTGTTTGCGTTAGCTGAGTATCGCACCAGGCACGAGATCTGGCACACTGGAGAAAGACGGTATCAGTGCATTTTCTGTCTGGAGACTTTTATGACTTACTATATACTAAAAAATCATCAGAAGTCTTTCCATGCAATTGACCATCGTCTCTCAGTAAATAAAAAGACAGCCAATGGAGGCTTAAAACCAAGTATGTACCCGTACAAACTTTATCGACTTCTACCTATGAAATGCAGGCGACTCCCTTACAAGTCCTACCGAAACTCTTCGTATGAAAATGTTCAAACAAGTAGCCAGGTTAATGAAACGGCGTCTACCAACTGCTTCATTCCAAGTTCTCTTAGCTCTGAGCTACCACCGCTGAATTTTCAAAGTAATATAGTAGCAAACAATAGACCTCTTGCTGTGGAGACATCTACATGTAGTGATACAGCATCTTCCAAGAATACTCAGAATTCTTCCCCTTGGGGAGTAGAAGTCTTAAATTCTGACCTGCAAAGGGACTTTTTCACAGCTGAAAAAAGAGTTTCCGCTGCTGCAAATGACTCTGGTTCTCGGGAGAGTGATTCCTCAGTTGTGCCTTTAACTAATGCGAGTGAAAATTCAACCTCTGTCATCAGCTACAGCAGTTCTGCACCCTCTGTTATAATGCACAGTAGCAGAGTTTCATCAGTAATAATGCACAGCAAGACAGTCACTTCTGTAGAAAATAAGACTGAATCTTCAAATAATCTACCTAGTCAACCAGTAAGGGATGATTGTAAATATGGGTCAGATAATTATGGGAAATGCATTACAAAGTCAAAAGCTGTTAAGGAGAAAAAGAAAACAGTGGTGTACAACAAAGCAGAAGCAACTGAAGATGCACAGCATGTCACAGGATCTGGAGGTTCATCCAGCAAAACAACAAGTACTGTCCAAGAGTCGAGTAAAACTGAAACGTACATTGCAAAGCCTGCCTTACCCGGAACATCCACTGACAGCAATGTTGCACCTCTGTGTCAAATAACAGTAAAAATTGGTAACGAGGCTATTGTAAAAAGACACATATTGGGATCTAAGCTGTTTTGTAAAAGAGGCCGAAAATCTAAACACGAATCCAAACCGGACAATCCAATTGAGGAATCGGAAATGGAGGTAAAAGAAAGAAGCCCCTCTAGGCTCTATAGCTCAGAATGCCTGGAAATGACAGAAATGTGTGATGATGTAAGTGATCAGGACTCCAGCGATAAACCCTGGAGACCTTATTATAACTACAAACCAAAAAAGAAATCCAAACAGTTAAGAAAAATGAAAAAGACCAAATGGAGGAAGAAACACAGCAGCAAGAACACCATTATGGAAAGCCACAACACTTGCAGTCGAGAGTATGTGCTCAGGAATGCTCCTGAGGAAAGAGCAGTCAGTCAGGAAGAGAACACAGAAATGCCTAATCTTCACTGTGAGCTCTGTGAAACAGACCCATCTTCCACAGCAGAAACCCAAGAACACGTACACTGGCACGGAGCTCCTTCAAAGCCTTACACTTGTGAGTTATGCCAAAAACAATTTCAAAGTCCATCCACTTTAAAAATGCATATGAGGTGTCACACGGGGGAAAAGCCCTACACTTGCAAAACCTGTGGTAAATGTTTCTCAGTTCCCGGGAATCTGCAGAAACATGAACGTATTCACCTGGGTGTCAAAGATTTTGTTTGCCAGTACTGTAATAAGGCGTTCACTTTAAATGAAACACTCAAAATACATGAAAGAATTCATACTGGAGAAAAACGCTACCACTGTCAGTTCTGCTTTCAGAGCTTCTTATACCTTTCTACCAAAAGGAACCATGAGCAAAGGCACGTACGTGAGCATAATGGAAAAGGATATGCTTGTTTTCAGTGCCCCAAAATTTGCAAGACAGCAGCTGCTCTGGGGATGCATCAAAAGAAACATCTATTCAAAAGTTCAGGTCCACAAGATAGAAAAGAACAGTTTTGCAGTGAAAGCACCAAACTTTTGGAAAGTCCTCATTTTGTTGGCTCAGAAGGAAGTGAAGTGAAAAATACACAAAATGTAACTCCAGAAGTTATCCGCTGAGTGACAGTTGTGCACAGAAAGAAAATACAAAACTGATACAATGTAGATGTATTGAACAAGGAAGCGTCTCTGCTCAATTTAGTGTCATTTACTAAGGTCGAATTTCTTCATTGAAACGTGTCAATATATGCAAAAGAAGGAGAAATAACGCAGAAAAGAAAAACTAGTGTTTGCAATAATACAAACTTAATGTGAAAGACCCAGAACACTTCTGCCACAATAGACTTGTAACACAGAGAGAGAGAAAAATAAAAATGTTAAAAAAACTATGAGCAACCAAAACCTTTCTACTTAGCATTACAGGAAACTACTCACTGAACTGTTTACAGTGCTGGTTTTGAGTCTGATTCCTTCTAGGCAAAATAAATATGTAGGTTCACAGTGTATTCTGTACAAGGAATTTTTGCTGCAGAAAACAATGTATTGCATTTTTTTTTTTTGTTTAAAGGAAAGTAATGTGTTTATAAACAGAATCCTTGTAATCTAGTGTATTCTAAAGTGAAGGTGGGAAATGTTTCACAAGCTTGGGTATGCTGAAGTACAGTTGAGTTCTGGTGTGCTTTTCTGTAACTCAACATTCACAAAACATACTCAGGAGTTTAAACCTCTTTTCCTTTCCATATTCAGTTTTGTAGTAATAACTGTTAAGTCTGAGTGCTTGCGTGGAAAGTATTCCAGATTTATGGTATCTCTGAGACATTTAAATAAAGATTCAGTGGAACTCACAAGAGCCAGTCTTCCAAACTGCATAAATCCCAATGTCAGTGGCCTGGTAGAGCTATTCAGGTGCATTTGTCTAAAAGTGTTTTCACAAAACAACCTAGCTGAGAAATCCTGTATGTAAATGTCCATCTCCTGGTGGGTCTGCAACTCCCGTCTTTCAGAAATATCATTCTTCTTAGCGGAAGAAGAGGAGATGTACACAGTCTTCCTCCTCATCCTGGAATAATGCCTGCCCAACAAACAGAGCAGGTCCCCATAAATGCTTTCCTTTTGGGAGGAGTAGGTAAATATTCAGATTATTGCTTCCATATATATCCCTGAAGCAGTCTAAATCTGTAAACAGGGATAAGGCCGGTTCATGGAGTTCTCAGTCATCCCCTTGCCTTAACTGCAACATCTAATCTTCACACGTTCCTTCCCAGTGCTTCCCCCCCCATCTGTGGCAGCATTGGGCCCCAGGCCAGCTTCCTGGCTGTGTTCCTGGGCACTGTGGGCCTGTAGCAGGGAGGTGCCCAGAGTGGGTCGCTGGAGGAGGAGGAGTTGGCCTTTCTGCCTCCCTCCTCCTGCCACACCAAAGCGTTACGGTGAACCTTATGGCTTCACAATTTGCTAAGAATCAGGAGAAGAGGCTTCTGAAAGACACCACCAAAATATCTCAATATTATTTTGTGAAAATGTGATTAATTTTAACTAAGATTAAGAGTTTAAGAAGTTAAAAGAGAGTGTATGTCTACAAGTTATATGCTAGGGCTCTATTGTACTGTATCTGCATTTCCAAGTAGTCATGTACATTCATCTCTGTGATGTGTTAAACAATTAAGTCAGGACAAAGGCTAGTGATCCTCAACTTCATTCTATGTGCAAAGATGGTACACACTTTGTTTACTTACTTTGTCTTCTCAAATATTTTTAAAGAAACTATAGCTTGGGTACAATAAAGTTACAATTGAAATGGTAATACAGTATTGATTGAAGTAATAATGTAGTCTACATTTATTCTGTCATTGGTGAATGCTGTGAACCCCTTGAGAAATTTTGGTTTCATGGCAGCTTTGGTTCCGTTTAAATAAGGATAATGGAAGAATAAACACAGTAAAGTACAATAATGTTTCAAAGAAAGAACACAAAGATATTGTCAAAGTGGACTTGTGTGATGGTAATTATAGACCAAAGCAAATAAGGTAGAATATTTATAAATACAAAGATAATTTTACAAATATTTTATATAACTGTATAGTTCATAAGAAAAATATGGATAGCTTGTGTTAGGTTTGGGGGGGTTTGTATATTTTGATAAAAACACAACGACTTTGTAACTCTGTATATTCTCTACAGTTTATAGCAAAGCAGTTTTAAGATGGCAATGTCATGTTTATAGTTCAATTGTGGCACTTTTACTACAAGTAACACGTTACAGTAATGAATCAAGTATTAACGACCAAATTAGAATTAAAGTAAGTGTAAGAGAAGGTAAATACGTTGTCAAAGACTGTAATTTGCTACATAATCGCATCTGTATTTTTGTTCAGAAGAAAATATTAAATGCAGATGTTAAGGATTGATAAAGAGTCTAATTTTATTTTTAGAAAGAGTGATTCTAACTCTGTTTTTGCCTGATTAAAATCACATCTTCCTATTTTTCTCTTAAGTCTCTCCATTTTTTAAGTTATGTTCATACTTGCATAATCTCCAAGATCCAGAGATACAAATCTTCTAATAGTTATTTTGTTAGAAGATGAAGTGACACAGTTACCAAATGTTCCCTTTGTTAAGGTCAAAACAGCGAACCAAGAACTTGCCAGAGCTCAAGGGAAGTGACAGTATCTCCCAGCCTTGTACCATTGAAGGTGAACAGAATGTGTGTGCTCACTATCTTAAAGGACTTGGAAGAACTGCGTTAGTACTTTGCAACATCTTAAACATGTTTTCATGAGGACCTGAAACTCAGAAGTTTCTTTTCCGTTCTGATGGTAACCTTGCACTATAGTTTGTGTATTTTACACCCAGTACTTCAGACCTTTTGGGACTACAGTTCAGAATGTAAATATCAAATTGCATAAGGAGCTAATGGAGATGGATACAAAACAGATGATGCATATTCAAAGTACTTCCCCCTTCAGCTAGGTGTCACTAGTCTGTAATTTGCACTAGAAATTAAACCTCAGCTAAATGATGCAGGTTGTCTTGGGATGATCCCCAGCACAGACGTATAACTAAACACAAGCTTGCTACATATAACATTTTTTTTTCTGTTTTTCAAATGGTAATTTAAAAGTGAATAGTCCCGAAGTTCGTGCATCTAAACGTTAGTGAATCCTCATTTACGATATACACAGAATTAGAACAAATATACTAGTTGATCTTCTGTGAAATAAGACGACACAGCTACATTGCAGGCAGAAGCACGTGAAGTAAGCCAAGTGTCACCACCACTTCTGTTCTAAATCTGGCTAGTATCACCACGCTGGGGTCACGATCCAAGGCGGCTGTCGGTGTGCCGGGCTGACCCCCGGGGGCCACGGCGCAGGGCGGCTGTCGGGGCGCCAGGACGACCACCCCGGGGCCGTGGTCCGTAATCCTGTCCGCCCCAGATCGTGACCCTGCTGCGGGCGGCCGGGCGCCCCGACGGCCGCCCCGGACAGACGCCGGCGCGGTCAATTCTGCGCCCCGACGGCCGCCCCGGACCATGGGTACTAAAGACCATCGGGCACGCCAGGATGTGTGCCCGGCCCGGTGACAGCGCCCGGGGCCCTCCGGAGCCCGGCACGGGGAGCCGCCGGCAGCCGCGGGAGGGCGGAACCGCCGCGCAAGGGCCTGCTGGGAAACGGGCGCCACCACGCATGCGCCCCGCCGCCCCCCGCCCTGCGTCCGTCTCTGGTGCCCCCCGAGGGCGGCGGCCGCGGGGGCGGAGCGGCGGCGCGGGCGGCTCGCGGCCGTTCCCTTCCCCCCGCTGCGCACTGCACTGCGCAGGCGGCGGCGCTGGCGCGATGGCGGCCGGGGACGGCGGCGACGAGGTGCGGGTGCTGCAGAACCTCCGGGGAAAGATCTGTAAGTGCGGCGCTGCAGCTGGGGCGGGCGAGGCGGGCGCTCGGGGCCGCCGCGCTGAGGTGCCCGCTCCTGGCCTGGCTCTGCTGCGCGGGCCGCCGCCGCTCCGTCTCCTCCGCCGCGGGACGAGCGGGTGGGCGCGCGGCGTTGGCTGTGGAGGCCCCGGGGCGGGCGAGGGCCCGCGGCGCCCCTCAGGCCCTGCGGCGGGGACAGCCCCGCGGGGCCCGCGCTGCCCTGCGCGGCGGCGGCGCCGGGAAAGGGGCTTTATGGCTGGCACGTGGTGGCGGGGGCGGGCGGGGCCGGGACAGGGTCTGCGCAGCCCCGGGGCCCGGCCAGGTGGGTGCGAACAGTGCGGCCGCGGGAGCCTGGAGCGTCTGTGGCTCCGAGGGGATCATTGAGTGAGCGGCTGAGCCGAACTGCCCCGTCCCGGCCTGGGGTATCGGTCTCTGTTTGTCAGGCAGAAATTGCGAAATTATTGATGTTCAGGAAGTTGGTGGTAGAGGGCCGTTCTGGAAACGGTCATTAATGCTTCTGTTTCTTTGTGTAGCGTGTGTGCGAGTGAGAGAGAGGCTGGTGACTTTATTTTGGTGGTTAGGAAGTGCTGACTAAAAATACCTATGCATTCAGTAACGTGGGAAACCAAAGGATGAGCTGGGGAGGAGGGGCCGGGGAGGAAAACAGATAGTGTGGTGCGGCTCGGGAGGACTTCAAAGTAGCAGAAACAGGATGTGCAGCGGCTTCCTGAAGGGGTATCAAAATACATTCATGTAATTCTCATGCAACCCATTTATTTCCTTTCTCACGCAGTTGATCGACTTTTTTGAGAATGAAGCAAAACGAATTGGGCACGGCCCTGAGAATAAGAAGCGGTTGTGAAAATCTTTTGCAGGATTAGATTTGGTGGAGGAAGGGAGTCTTGCTTGCTTTAATATCATCATGCAGTATAGACTTGAATATGTCTTCAGTAAACAGAAGACTTAAGTCATGAAAATAGGAGATTGCATGAAATGTAGCTGGAGGTACTGTCACTGCAGTGTGTTAGTGATAGAGCCTGATTGCCTGTTGAGCAGACAAGGCTGAAAGCATGTACCAAAATCTTCTGCTGTGTGCACTTATTGCAAAAATAGTATGTATCAGCTGGCCTTTAGAAAATAATTAGTTTGGGCGCTAAGGCATTAAGTAATGAAGCCAACTTATTTGACACCATTCCACTTCTCAACTTTTATCATAAGTTTTTTGTCAGCACTGGGAAACACAACATTGAGAGAGCTTTACATATGCTGGTTTATGAACCTGATAAAAATCTTTCATTAAACATTAAAAGACAAAACCTAAAGTATCTCGAGACTTACGTTGAAACTGCATTTTTCTCAGATTTATGTGTTCTGGATTGAGCCTGCAGTTTTATCATGAGTTTGAGTGTTCAGTTACTTGGAAAAAGTGATGGTGAAAACATAAAAAAATTGGTTGCCAAAGGTGGACTTCTAAGAACTGTAGGAGCCCATTTGGAAAATGAACACAATAGCTGCAATAAAAGACATATCTTGAAACTGTGAAAATTGCATTTTTCCAACAAAAAAAAGCGCACCACTTCAAGAAAAAAAGTGAAATATGCTGTGGAAGCTGCAAACACTCTCATTCCTAAATGCTCTTTGATTGCTTTGCACAGCAAATACTTTTATTTTCACTTCTTGTTAGTATTTTTCTAATGTATTTTTAGGGGAGAGCCCTCTGGATGAATGATAATAAACAAATGTGATGATGTAATCTGCCTTGATCTGGAAGGATTAGCAGTAGCAGACCTTTCTTTGCAAAGTTGACGTTCCTAGTCTGTAAGAATTCCTTGTAATGTGTTTCTTAGAAGTTAAACACATTTTGATACCTAACTTTGTTGGCGTTTGAACTAATACAGGACTTGACAGTGACGCACTTTGTGTTGCATGAGAGAGCGTGGTAGTTCTAATGAGGCCATATCAGTTCTGGATAACACCGCATGTATAGAAAACACGATCTGTGGTAAGGTCTTATTTGTATTGTGTCACAATATACAAATAAATGATAAAATCTGAAGTTAGTTATAGGAATCATCATAACAGATATAGAATTGAGACATATGCTGAAAGGTGGCTTAAGTAGCTGCTACCTACCTAGGAGTGAAAAAACAGAGTAGGAACATCTTTGCAGTCCCTGGTACTCATCTGTTTTGTGGGATGCCAATGTTTGCAGCCACTCTCCTGCCTCTGGTTTTCAAGGAAGTGGCAAGAGGAACTGTTCTTACCAGTTTAAGACCCTAAAATATTTTTTGAAATTATTACACTTTGCCAAGTTTCCACTAGAATCCACTGAAGGTCTGTCTTTTGTCGACTCTTCTGCATTGCTGGCTGTTCTATGTATCATAGTAATGACAAAAGCACTTTATATGACAGACACATACCTTTGTAGTTTTAGGTGTATCTCACAGTGTCATGTTTTAAGTTGTATATCTAGCTTCTGGTTTGATTTTGTGACATACAGTTGTACGGTTTTAGGTGGTAAATTATTTTAGTTGCTTTGGTTTCTGGCATGTTTTTGTGAAACCTGTGTTAGTTTTGCACTTGGAAAAAGTTTCTGCTGCTCATTTGATAAAATTCAGGATGTATTCTTTTTCAGACTTGCAGTGAGTTGTTAATACTCTGTGATTATCTTGGATTATGCTGCATGCTTCTGAAGTGGATTTAATTGTTGCTGTGTAATATGTTTACTCCTCTGAAGAGAATAGTTTAGAGTTTATGTGCATAAGTGTCTTATAAATTCCTTTGTTCCAGGTCCCTGTCAGAGGATGTACGCTACCTGCATGCTTTCAATAGACACAGGATATTATGCATAGCATTTCTATAGCTCACCTCCAGCTTTCACTTAGTTTCTAATATTTTGTGAACAGTGATGTTTTCATGTAGTGTCTACATTTAACTAGTGATGGTACAGGCAAGGAAGTTTGACAGAACTGTTGAATTTGATAAGTTGCTCTTACTGCTTGTGATACTGAAGTCATACGGAGAGTTGGGATTTGTTATGTGTTGTATACCTGAATTCCTGTGGCTCTAACACTTGAACTCGTATGGGCAGTACAGCTTTTCACTTGTGTTTAGGTTTGATCTAATCTTATTCTGAAGTGAATTTTTACTGGATATTTATATAGAGGCCCTGAACAATATTTTCTAAATACTTGAAAAATAGAAACCAATATGTGTAATTGGCCAAAGTGTGGGTTGTGTTGTTGGTTTGGAGTTTTTCTATTCGTATTATTTTCTTTTTGCTGTTTTGCCAAAGCAGCTGAATGGCAATGAAGTTAGAGACATGCAACTAATTGCAACTGCAAACTTCTGTCTCTTCAAAATAAAAAGGTTACTATTTGTTATTTTAGTACTGCATTTCATAGTTTCCCTATTAAATTAGGCTACTAAATGTGTCATGTGAAAATTATGTCTGGTTTAAGTTAGTCTGTTGACTGAAACTAGTGAATTGATACAGTCAACGCGGAGTTGCCTGTTATTACTGCTATTTCATCACTTGCATATTTCACCATTTGAAATGCAACTTGAAGTATCACTCTGCATAGTTTTACATGACAGTCTCTGCAAATATACTAGAGGTATTGTTTCACAGTTGGATTTAAAATTGAGTTCATTTCCCTCTTCTCAAAACCGCTTTATTTGATTTTTCTGACTAATCATACTACCTATGCTTTCCAAACAAGCCCTTGGAAAAACCCTGCTGTCCATTTACTCAGTATACGTTACTCATTTCTTACCTTTTGACATCCTTTGAACAGTGAAATATAGGCAGTCTTCAGAATTCAGAATTGCATACTCGATGAATGCTCTGGAAATACAAGTGTTGCAACAGATGGCTGATGTTCATACTTCATTTTTATGCAACCATTAGAGCCTTAGTTTTTTGTTGAAAAAGTAAGAATTAGTGTAGTCATTCAAATACTTGTGTAAGAATTGGGTCACTACATGGCTGAAAAGTATCCCACAATCACAGATCTTAAGAAGTGTTTGGAAAGAATGAAATCTCATACTTAGTACTTCACCTGACAAGTACTCCGAGGTTATTTTTAGCTCAGAACTGAGAATCATCCTTCCTGCCTTCCAAAAACATCAATAAACTTGGGCTACAAAAGAAAGGGTTTTAGAAAATTAGAAAACTGAAATGTGTATTTTTTCCATTCCGTTGGGCAGGAAGTTTCACTTAATGCTATATATTGGGCATAAAAATTGTCAATTGTGTTGAAATGTTTCATTCTACTCTTATAAGAAAACATGAAACTGTTACAACCAATTTCCTTGCAAAGTTCTCTGTACAGTGCCTTCACTGTGCCAATTAAGTAGTTGAATATTTTATGTGAAAAAATAAGATGGGGAAGCTGCAGATTAATAACTTACATTTCTTATCGGGAGCAACTGATATACAGTTCATACTTACTGATTACATACTACAATATCAGAAGCTCTCTGGGCTTTACTATCCTTTTCCATGAATTTATTTTTTGTGTTTTCTTACATTTTATTAAGTACTTTTTTTTTAAAAAAAGTGTTCAGTCTTTGATTGTGTTACTTTTGCAATATCTCACTCAAGAGTAATTTTCAGTTTAGTCTCTTTTTCGAGTCTAATGGCATTAAAAAGCATTTCTGTTTGTCTTTTCAATCTATGAGCATTGTGTGGTGTTTAAAAACAATAAATATACTTCTTCCTCTCCCACAAACGAGATGATGAGAAGCTCATTGATGCTTCTGAAAGCACAAGTTTTAACAGTGGAAGTTACTTGTCTGTTCATGCTCTCCATGGGCGTACATATCCCTGACATGGAAAACATGCATGGAGTGCAGTCTCTGTTCTTGTTCAAGCATCGCATTCTCTGCTCAGATACACTTGTGGTAGTCTTTCCAATGCCAGGTGTTACTGCCATAAACTGTTTAACAAAAGAAAATAGAGGAAGAGTGGATTTGGCAGAAAAAACTAAGTTCTTAACAGCAGACACAATGAAGTGTGCTCCACCATACTTTATATCTGCAAATTTTTTAAATGGAATATATGTATAATGCTTCAAATCTAGTTTCTCTGAAAGTGGGGGTGCTATGTTTTTCAGGCATTGTAAAAAATTAAAACTCGGGTTTTTTTATGTAGTTTTTGTCCTGCTTATGTAAGTCCTGCTTTTTTGTCCTACCTTATATAAAGCTTAGATAATGTTGATTCCACGTTTCAGTGGGAGAGGTATTTCCAGTATCAGGAAGGATGAATGCTGCTGTAAAAGGTCCTGGTTAAGGTCTAATGCAGAGTACAATTCCAGTTGCCGGTGTTTAAGTGGAACAGGAACAGAGAGTGGCTACTTGCAGACTAGGAGCCCCTCATTTGAGAGTACCAGTAAAGCTTGTCTTGTTTCTTTTAGCAGAATAAAAGGTGAAAAGGATCCATTCAAAGCCATTCGATGGGGAAAGAAATAAAGGTGTGGTGGAAATAAGCTAAAAGACAGCATTGCCATAAATAAATGTAAATGTCTGCAGCATTCAAGTCTTGGACGAGCCTTCCAGTTAGAGCATTAAGAGCTGACTTTAGCCAGTAGCTATTTAGAAGTAACCTTTAGCCAAAGGGCTGCTTTGTATCTAGCATGTGTTGCTGCAGTGGCCTAGCAAATCTTTGTAGCCCTGTATTGCCAATTGTCCTGTCTTGTCCATATCCTTGTTGCATTTAGTCAGAAGGTGATTTTATGGTTTTTTTCCCCTTTGACTGGACCAGACAGTTAGGAAAAGTAAACAGTACTCATAGCAGAAACTTGGATAATATATCAGTCAACTTGAAATCAGCTGTTCATTCACGTGAAAAGTAAAAGATTTGACAGGTAGGTTCTTATTATAGGCTTCCTTTAGCCAAAACGTTTGTGAAGAAATACCTAGAGAACAGTTGCTCAAACAGATCACGTCTTGGTCTTATGACCTAATGCTGCATCACCTCAGGCTGCAAAGCTGCTTGGATTTAGCAAGTTACACAGGGTCAAGCCTGAGATGAGACCTCTCAAGCGAAAGTGCAGGTGCTGGAGGAAGTGGTGTTCCTGAGTCAGGGTGCTGTCCTCATCCTGTCGACTCATGCCTCGTGAAGCTGGATGTAGCAATTTCTGTACACTATTGGATCTTAGGAATTGAAAATGGAAATGCATGCTAACTGAATGGACAAGTATATTTTGGACAGACATTAAAGCTGTGAAATTCTTGTGCCTAGTATTTTACAGGTTTTATCCCCTTCAATATTGACAGGGTTTTTATTTTATTTACAGATGACGCCAAACACTTAGTTCCCAACAAAATGAGAGACTTTTTCTGTACCATAAACCTGGACCAAGAAGAAGTTTTTCGAACGCAAGTAGTTGAAAAATCTTTAAGGTAAGATTAATTTTTAAACAGAGATTATAAGCAAGACTGTCCTAGTTCAGAATGAAGCCAAGATATTTATCAGTGTGCATGTGTTTTTGCTTATACCTCTTTTAAATGACAAGTAACTTGTGACAACTACTCAGAAATATTACGGCAATGTGTAAATTGTGATAGTAGTTAGAAGTAGACAAACTTTAGACTATTGAGTAGTACTGTGCTTTAAAACTGAAGCACGATAAAACGTATTTCACTATGACTTTTTTTTGTTCCATTGGACAGCATAACATTGTTTTTCTCACCAGATTGTTTTCAAGGAAAACAAATCTGCATGATACTTGCTCCCCATGTTGTTTCCCACTTCTGCCATGCAGTTGGTCTGTATAGGTACAATTCTGCTTTTAGTATCTGTCTTGTAAAACCTGTTTCTAGAATGAAGGAACTGGAACTTTTTCATGTGTAAGAGTTTTGTGTGCTGGAGATGTCCCCCGGAATAGGCCTCTATTCTCTCCTGAAATTCTTGTTTTGGGAACTATAACCTATAGTCACGCGGAATGGCTTGCTTTGCCTCCCCAAGCAACTTTTAGCCTAGATTCTGTCTTAGAGCCTCAAAAGCAGTGGAACAAAGAAGTCTTGATAATATAGCTGCAGCAGTGTAGACACTTGATCTCAAAACTTTAGGTGACTGATGACCCATACTGAAGCATTGTTTCAGCTGCATTGTTTAGAATCTGAGTGGCAGTTTGTTATCTGTAGGAGACTAAGCTTTCCTTATAAAACCCAGAAAGCCTATTTAAACTCTTGAAAATGTTCCTAGTCCTTGCTGTTTCCAGTGATTTCATTGTTAACATTTGTTCTGTGAGCCACTTCTGGATGTTTCCAGGTGAGGAACCGCATAGTGCTTATCAAATCTAAATAGGGAATTTTACTCTTTGAAAGCATCATTGTAAAGCCTTATACATCTATATGAAAAGCAAACACCATGTACATGCCATCAACTCATCCTCCTGATCAGATTTTAACTGGCTGCAATTGAGATGGATTATCATAAACTCAATTGAGTAATCCTTCGGAGAAGAATTTTAGAAACTATTAATTAAGCAGAAACCTAAAATTTACCCTTCAGTTAGGCAGTAGTTTGATGGGTAAAAGGGAACCCAAAGTATCTTTAAAAAAGAATTTACTGTCTCATTTTTGACATCTTAATAAGTGAAACTGAAAAAGATACTACTATACTTAGCAACCAGACTTGCTGAATTTAATGTTTATGTAGATATTTTTATTATATTTCGTTTAAAAATTCCTAAACTTAGGTACTATAATCACCTGATAATAAAACTTATGAACTTTATAGTAAAACATTTAATACGATTGCCTTAGGTCCACCATTTTTTAAAAAAACAATACTGAAATTGAACTGAAACCCAATTACATGTGGAAAAAAATTCCTTTAGTACTTTACAGAAGAAAGGAAGAACTTAAGACTCTCCCTGAATTGTTATGGACACCCCCCTCCTCAAATGGAGTTAGGAGTCACTGTTCTGAAGCATTCTTCACCCATAGGTGCCTTTCTCTTTCTGCTGACTACATTGGGAACTCCTTCATCATGTGAATTATGACTGTATTTACTGCCTGAGTAGGGTTCTATACAAACTGATGAATGCAGTAAAATAAAGTCATCTTGTATTGGCCATAGCTAGAGTTGGATACTAGCACTTGATTACTAGTTATACAGTTATAAAGACTTAACAGTTGTTCCATAAACTTAATTACATCATCTTGTTCCTTATTACTGTCTTAAGATAGACTACAGTACTAACCTAAAGGTACTGAAGGGGAAGGTGAAAGCTCTGATCTCTTATTAGTCTGAAAACTTTGTAAGTTGCCAAGTAAGATGTAGCACAGTATCATTTTAGTCATAAATACAATATTCAATTTAAATGTTCTGTTTTATATGTCTTGCCTGCTTTTTCTTAAACATGTAATTCGATGTCTATTTTTGTCACTGTATTCTGGGTTGCAAATTTATACTAGCTATCATCTAAATTGTATTCTGTGAGTATCCACTAGTTAAACGTCTATGAAAGTAATTATCACTAGAATTAAAATGATCTTTCACTACAGTGGTTGGAAACTAGTGAAGGAATGTATTTTGAAAACGTGCAAATAGGTTTGGGCTTTCACCAGTACTGAAACTATTGTTGCAGCACAGATGTGAAGCAGAGGAGTTTTCAAAGTTAGTAAAACATGAATTAATACTGAAGTGAGTGAAGGATATTTTGACTAATAACTCAAGAAATTTTCCTGACACAGTGTGGGATTTCTGTGGGTTCTGAGGAAACAAGGGGTTTCTTTGCCTTGGAAAGCTTAAAGAACATCCATGAGTCTTCTAAAATATCTATGATCAAATATGAGGAACTGGGGAGGTGGTGTGGTATTGTGTTGGTTTTTTTTAAAATTTAAACTTAATTCAGTTTCCTTTTTTTACACTGAATGGTGTATGACTGCAATGTTAGAGTAAGAAGATATTTTTCATATATATATAACTTTAGGTGTTGTGAAATGTCAGATTATGGGACATTGGGCAGTTCTGCTGTAGAATCATCAGCTTAATGTAACAAGGAAGGGAAGAGCAAATGGCAATGTTAAAGGTTTAAATTTGATCTCCTGTATTACTATAATCCAGTTCATCCTGTATGACAGTCTGCTTTTCCTTTGAATTAGCACAGTCTTCTAATTTTATATCCGTCCAAGTCTTTAAAGTTCTTGCATCAAAGTCATGAATGAAAGTACTAAATTGACTCAATCCCTGAAGAACAGGTTGAGTGAGTTCTCCATTTTAATTATTCCTCATTGGTATAACCTTTTGTACTCCTTCAGCCAGTTACATATCTACCTAAGAGTTTAAGTAAGCCTTTGTATTCTCCACCTTAATTTTTCTCTCTGTGCTTAATACTTTGCTAAAGAATAATCAACAACTAATTCATAAGGCTGTAGTGTTAATCTAGGTAAGGAAAAAACTATCAATATCAAACAATGCAATACCTTCCGTTTGTGCTTATACTATTGATCTTCTGTATTGATCTGAGGTCTTCATTGATCTCCATTGATCAGAGACTGAAGTCAAAGATTGTTAGTGGGTGGTCATTCTTTGGAGAACATTGGGAGGATGGGATGATGTAGTTGTGAAGTTTGCTCTCTTTAGCCACAGGGTATGGCTGCTAAATAGGTTGTTGGAAATCTCTACTTAGAGTCTCCATCCCTAATGATTTGATTATAATAGGATTCATAGAGTTACATAGGTGCAGCAAGAATAGCGACTTAACACTTAGTGGTATACAGATGTTAATACTGTTAATACAGAGGTTAATACCTCATAGTCTAGTGTTCTCCTGAGGATGTCCCACTTCAACTGAATTAGTACCAGTTTGCCTTGATATCAGTGTCAGCTAGTTCATCCACTGCTTCCTATTGTAATCTCTTTGTACTAGTGCATCTACTATTTATGTAGCTTTTAGGGGAGCCTTATCAGGGAGTTGGTCCAAGTTGAAAATAAGCCTTTTTTCATCTTTCTTGGTCTGAGTTTTGAGCAGTAAAGTAATAAGGAAATTGAGACTGCTTAGGGCTGCACTGCTGCTGAAGGTAATGCTCGTGAATTTCTACCTTCAGTGGTGATGCTGACAAGAGGAACTCAGCCCTCCAAATCAAAGCAGAATTTGTTGGTTTTGGAGCAGGGTGGGGGAAAGTGGTGAGTTGAGAAGCCAGAAGCAAATTTTTCAGCTTAGAGTTCTTACAGAGGTGATACTGATGTGTCTGCTTGAAGCCTATGTTTGAATCAAAGGAACATTGTCACTTGTGAAACTCCTCAGAATGAATTTCTGCAGTTAAAGCTCTTGTTTCTAAAAAGCTATTCTGTTAATTTGAACACCAGATTTTTCAGTTAGTTACCAACTCTCCTCTTAATTTTAATTTATTTAATGAACCATTGGTCCTTAAGTATTTGGTGTTTTTTCAGTAATTATTTTGGAGGGAACAGAGCCGGGATGATACACTGTTCTTCCTGGTATACTTTTGGATAGGTCATGCTATGAACTGATTGCTCCAAACATAAACATGTTTATATTAATTTAATAAAGTAGTGTAGTAATGCAATATCAGCAATGTGCTTGACTTGGAAACAAGTTAAGTAGGGTGAACTGTAAAAATTATATTGGAGTTCATTAGGTGGAGAAATGTGATGACTATTTCAGCATGTGGGATGTGTATTTGAGATTAATGTTTCTCTTCTTCACTCTTCTGTTTTATGGTTGTTAACGCTTATGACTTCTTTTTACAGTTCTGAATCTTTGAGCTCTAACAGAAGTTAGAGCTGAACAAATGTCAGTTATTAAAGTAATTGTATTTTAATGTAATTTAATCATGTACTGAATGAAAAAAGAGAAACATAAAACTTGAGTGTCTCAAGAAGTCTTTTGGGGTGGGTAGAGAACCAACTAGAATAATTACAAGACAGAAAAACAGAGCTGAAATTGCCGAGGGTAACACACTCTGTGTGTATATGTGCACTCTTTTTTTTCTTTTTTTTCTTCTTCTTGAACACGTGTAAGACCTTTTAGTGAAGTTTTATCTTGCAATGTTACTGTATGTTCTTATAATGTCATGGTTGTGGGTGGCTTTGATGACAGATAAGTATATAGCTCAAGGCCCAAGTCTGGAATGGCAATAAAAATGTAGCATTTTAGTGTTTGTCTATTGTATAAATTACATGAATGTTTCTCTGTTTTAACTTTCAGTCTTTCTTTTCAGCCCTTACTTTGGGGAAGAGTTTTACTTTGAGATTCCAAGAACATTCCAGTGGTTGTCCTTCTACATTTATGATAAAAGTGTTTTACAGAAAGACCTGCGTATAGGTAAGTTCCAGGATGTTGTCTACATCTTATGTAGCATTTGGTTATTTTCAGTATTATTACCTGTAGTATTAAAAATACAGTTATTCAAGTAGTGCATTTTTCAGAACAGTGTGTAGTGCACTTAAACTAAATGTTCCTTTAAAGTTGGAAAAGCAGGGGTTTATTTCCTTGCTTGGTTCTATTATACTAAAATATATTTCTTTTTTAGGCTAATGAGACATTTTATAGTCTTACAGTCTCCATATGTTTCTAAATGTCTGTGTATTTCTTCTGCATTTCTGTTTCATTGGAATATTGAATTGTCACCACCTGTAGGTCTTTAAAGAATGAATTGTGGAATAGTTCTACAGTAATTGCAGTTGTGCAATAATTCTTAGAACTATTTCTAGAGATTTTTTTTGTCTCGGTGCAAGGTGTGATTACTGACTTTGTAAGTTGCAGCAAAATGCTTTGTATAGCTTAGCTGAAAAATTATAGGAGGTAGATGATATTTTTTTTCCCCCCCCACCACCACTGTACAATGGCTCTATTGCAGCTGCTGTTTGGATATAGTTGCCATAAAGCTCTAACAGTCTGTTGTGGAAGAAGGCTTCAAATTACTTAAATTGAGGAAGGAAATAATTTGCACCAGGATGCTAGATAATTTGGTGTAACAACAGCTTTCCAAATAGCAATCAGCAGAGTAAAAGGCATCTACCTTCAGTTTCCTATTTAAACATTATTCAACACCGTTACAGTTCTCTCAGATCTTTATGATGTTATTTCCAGCCATAAGTGTGTTCTTTGGCCCAATCTTGTTATTGGTGGTATCTAAGATAATGCATCGTAACTAACTGAATTTGGCTTTATGTAAACTATTTTTCTGCTTTACTTATGCTTCATGTTCCATATAAACTTTTCATATTGCATTTTAAGCTTAAAAAAAAACCCCAAAACACTAAAAGAAATTGTTTGAACAAAAATTAAACTTCGAATCTTTTTAAATATTTGTCCCATTCAGGTAGAGGTGATATTTATGCTTATCTCTCCCTGTCTCTCTGCCCCAGGAAAGGTGTCAATCAAAAAAGAAGATCTATGCAACTACACAGGAAAAGAGAACTGGTTTATGCTTCAACCAGTTGATTCTAATTCGGAGGTTCAGGTAACTATTACATTTCACATTTCCATTTTAAAATTAAATATAGGTAAGTGCAGGTAATGGTAGAAGTGTATATTGAGTTGTAGCAGACAAGAGGTTACCATCTGTCTAGCTCATGTGAGACAGTTGTGTCCTTGAGCTTGATTGGAGAATAATGCATATTCTGTGCTTCTAAATTGGATATATTGTTCCTTTTGATACTTAAAACTGGCAGAAGACTTGAAGAAGACCTCCAAGGAAGGAGAATTCACACCCTCCCTGGGCAACCTATGCCAGGGCTCCCGCACCTGAACAATAAAAGAGTTTTTTCTTATATTTAGATGGAACTTTTTGTGTTCCAGCTTCATCCAATTACTCCTTGTCCTGTTGCTATGTTAGGAGGTCAGTGGTAGACAGTAAAATCTACATTTCGGAAGTATGGTATATGTTTAATTTTGAAAGCTGGAAAAAAAGCTGATGGAAAACTGCTAGAACCTGTATCTGCTGCGTAGAGACGTTTTTGCAGTAAGCCCACAGAATTAACAATTGTGGTGATATTAAATGTAATTTATGGAGTGTTCTAGAGCCTTATTTTTTTTACGTATTCCCCTAGGACTCCAATTTACCAAAGATACATCTGAGTGGATAACCTGGGTTGTTCTTAGGGTTTTGTTGCTGTTCTTTTGTTTGGTTTTGGTTTTTTTCATTAAGTTTCTCTAACTTTTGGCTTGCAATCTTTTCCTTCTACTTAGATGTTGACATAATGTGTACAGCTTAAAGATGATTTATATTCTAACAAATTCAGTAGTTCAGTTGTGATATTTGTTCCATTGAGGAAGGAACTGGAAAATAACTGTTAGCATTTCTAACTGTTTAAACCCTACCACCACCCTCAATAACTTTCCCAAGTGTGGACTACCCTTCAGAAAAAACAGTTTGCATCTCTTTTTCCTGATTTTAAAGGAGGGAAGGTTTTATGAAGGGAATTTAACACTGTCCAAAGTTACTTTATGGTACACATGGAACAGTAGGGTGATTCTGTATATGGAATGTGGGCGTAGTATGAGTCCCTGTTGGCATAAATATTTAAAATACAGTTGCTAGCCCAATTTCCACTTGAGCTCAAGGAAACTTGAACATTTGTATTTATTGTAGATACTTGTAATATTTCAGTGTGTAAATGATCAAAATACTGAAACAGGAAAGAAGAAAACTCTTGAAGTGCAGTGTTAAAATGGACTACTAATTCTAAAAGCAAAACTATAACTATAAAGTTGTTTTTGTAGTTCTGAAGTTTAGGTTCGTGACTTGGATACTCTGTTTTAGGATACTTTGTTAGTCTGTGAATCTCCACCACATGATCAACAGCTCCATCTTCCTCTAGTCAGTATCTGGAAGCTGTTAATCCATTTATTAAATCAAAATGGTACCTACCTGCCTTCAAACAACCCTGAGATCTACAGATGAAACATACACTTACATCAAGTGATCTACTTGTTTATTGTAGAAGAGTGGCTGATTTACCTTGTTTTCAACTAAAACCGATCTCTACAACCATGTTTAAAACCCAGTTGCATATTATGTCAAATGTTCTGATCTAGCTCTGTGGATCAGCCACTTGAGGAAACCATTGTGCTGGTCTCAAAAAACAAAACACAAATGTACCTGAAACTTTCCATACATGTTAGGGAAATGTTTACTTAGAAGTATGTTACTGTAGCCATTATGGTGCTGAGTTTTGAACAAACTACTTTTACAGGTATTAGTAAACTTGCTATTTTACTCCTGTTGATGGGTATAGAATGTACAATTTGTGTCTGTTTTTTTTAAAGAACAACAAAAAGAGAATGTTAAAAGGGAGATGTTTTGGCCATTCACAAGATCTGTCTACTAAAACTAGTTAAGTCAGGTATTACAATAAATACTAGTAATGTTGTCTTTTCATTTGTCATTCAGAATGTTTGCCTTGTAAGACTGTTGGCTTGCTTCTCTGTATCCGGTTTTTATCCTGTAAATCTAAATTTGTATCTGAGTTTCTCTGCTTGGCAAATATTTTCTTAATGGACCTGTGTTCCAATCCATGTAGTAATAGTTTGCAAAACATTTGGCAAACATCCCAAAATAGTTACGTTTAAAATTTCCCTATAAAAGAAAGTCTGCTTCTTCTCCCGTGTGATGTGCAGAGAGAAACACAGCCCTTGCCCCAGGGGATTTACAATAAAAACATTTCAGGTTTATGTCAAAACATAAGTACTATAGAAATGTGTGCAAGGTCAGCTAAGAGTTTTTACTTCCTTTTTAGTCCTGTACAGCAAAACTGCAGTTCAAATCATAACCTACTTCGTTTGCCACACTCAAATTATCTTCCAGATCCCTTCCCTGACAGTCATAGTTGTGGACAGAACAATGTCATCTGATGTTCCATTTAGCAGCTAGATAAATTCCCAGAATACTAAGGAGACTGTGGTTTAGAGGAAAGACTATGTCAGTGTCTGCTTACGTTCAATGTGCAAGCCAGCACAAATAGCCAGGCACCAAAAGGAGTAGCAGCATTATTCTGGCAGTATTTTACAGCTGTATACTAAGTGTTGCTGGTTATGTCTACTGCATAGCACTCTACTTCTCTAAATATACCTTAACTGCCATCAGAGTCTGAGATAATTTTAGAACTTTATCCCAAAAAATCATCAATTGACTGTCTGCTTAAGGATTCATCCTGTTCTTAGGACAAAAAAAAGCTGAGAGGGGTCTTTTGTTCTTCATACTTCCTCATGCTGGAAGAAATATTTTATGTGTGTGTGTGTGACGTGTGAAAGCATGACCAATTCACGTGCTGCCTGCAGTTGAGGATACCGCTTCTCTGATAAAGAGAAGTTCTCTTGAAGTTCTAATGCATTCATCATACTTTATTTGCAGGATACATGCTTTAGAATAGACATTTACTTGAAGTGGCTATACTGGAATGACCTTAAATAGTTTTTAACTGTAAACTGTATTACTGTTCCAATTACTACTTTTAAAACTTGTGTTTCTCTCTTTTTTTTTTTTTCAGGGAAAAGTTCACCTTGAATTAAAATTGAATGAACTGATAACAGATAATGGATCCGTGTGCCAGCAACTAGTAGTACAGTAAGATAATACAGTAATCATGGAGTATTTAGTTCTGTGTTAGAACATTATATGATTTATCTCTCTTAGTACTGAATGTCTGTATATCCTGATATAAAAAAAACCATTTTTCTATGCCTTTCCCTGGAGCCTACCTTGCTGAGGGAATGGGTATATGCTTAGGGAACACCTGGAGAAATTTTTCCCAACTGCTCATCTCTGTTCCTCCCAGGTCATTCACTTTTATTAGGACTCAGAATGACTGTCTGATATCACTAATCAGTATCTTGTAATTCCAATAGAATTGAGTTTGGTGAGAAAGCTAGGAATGCTCACTGCAGCTGGTAGCCAGAACTTGTGATGTTAGTCACAGAAGACAAAAATTCCACATGTACTGGCCATTTGGGATTTTTTTACTCATTATTAAGCAATACATCAAAGTCCAGAAGCTAATGTGAATAATAAATAATACAAAAATGTTTTGACAGTTTCAATGGATGTTTGTTTGATGAAGGCATACTGGAAGGTACCAGTCTATTTAGAAACTATTCCTATCTTTGTTTTGGATGAAGTCTGACAGCCTTTATGCTGTTGCCTCTGGAAGACTGCCTTCATTGATGAGACCAGTGGAAACCAATGACTTGTAGAGACTCAATGAGATTGACTGTGTTCTCTTGTGACCCCTCTTTACATTCTTAGTAAGGTTCAGGAGAACAAGCCATCCTTACTGCAATTTTTTTGTTTTAGTGCTTCAGAAAGACTTTTCTGCACATGTCTCCTAGCATGCTGTGGGGTAGGCCATGTGGAGAAAAGAGTACAGACAAGGGGGGTTATAAAGACTAAGGGAAAATTAAGGTTAAAAACTGTAAAGGTAGTAAGATTCTTTAATTTTGCTTTCCAACATTGTTCATTAACTTACATTTATTCAGAGAGAGAGGAGTTTTGTTTGGTGTGTTTTTTTTAATCCTCTTTGAGAATTCAGTGTGAAAGAACTGATTGTATTGTGAAACTGTGAGAGGAGGAAATGGTGTGTGGTCTTCCGTTTCTCTCTGACTTCATGTTCAGATCAGCTCCAGTGAGTAGAGGGAGACCATTGCACTGTCAATTTTGCTAATGTAGTTTTCATTAAGAGGTTTAAATTACATTCTTTCTGTTTTAGTCAACTATGTAAACCAAGATGAGTGGTTTAGTTAAAGCAAGACCTAGCAAAATAATATCTCTGCTTTTCTGTAACTTACTTGGTATGAAAAGGGAAGCTAATTCTGTGGCAGGACTAAGCCAGTGAAACTGGTATTGCCATAGTGGCTACTGTAGGCTGACAATTCAGGTAAGATATGGAGACTTACTGTACATCAGAGTCTATCTGTAACTTAAAGATAGTTCTGAATGTATTTCTGCTTGTATAATTGAGCAGCAGCTTGGCTCATTGGGAGTCCTGCTCTGAGCTTCGTATCCCTTTTTATAGCTTACTTGCAGCGCAAGGCAGAATTAAAACAACTTTGCTTTTTGCCTGTGGACTTTTCACTGTAGGCTATTCACCACCAAAAGCTGTCTGGAGCTTTCTGACTTGGAGTTTTATTACCAACTTAACTTTCCAAGAGACATCTCTTTTTGAAAGAAAAAATACGTGTATCCATGCGCTTTAGTTTTAAGTTTTGGGTTTTTTGGATTTTTTTTTTTTGCTTTTTTAAAATGTTTGAATTTTTCACATGATTAAGAGAAGCTGCTTTAGAAAGTTGCTGTTGCAGATTGCAGTTTTGAGTAGGAAGTGGTTTACTCATTGTGCCCTCTCTTTGGATCTCTTATGACGGAGATAAATGATCAAAAGGAAGCCAGAGTTCCTCAGTGGTTGCTGTGCTCACCCACTCATTGATCTGTGGGAGAGGATTGTGCACTGAACACTGCGGTATTGCATGAGTACCTTTGTCTTCATCTGAGATTATGAAATGTCCTAGAGTTCCTTAAATTAAAAATGCTTAGTAGTATTTTATTGCACATGCCAATAGCCTTGAAATGATTGGTTGTATAATTAATACATTTTAGATAAATATATTTATTTACACGTGAGAGTATGAGAAAACAATTCTGTCACTGGATGTAGTGTTGTTGAAATGGATGTGAGGGGTTTTTGAGACAATTTTGATCTTAAAGCATGAGGAACTTAAAGAAAGTTGATTAGAGATTCTTTAATAGAAATGTTAAACTCCTTTAAAAGTCTGCTTATCTTGTAAGCTTCTGAGGACAATTAGTAAGTGGTGCAGCTATTGCTATGTTATTAGTCACCAGTCCCTGAGAAGTCATTGTATTAGTAACTCCTTTGACAAAGCTGAAAAATAGGAAGGAGCAGAGCTGTGATTAAGTGAAAAAGGGCATATATGTGTATTCGTCTTCTTGCCTCTTCTTGATGGGTCCAAAACTGAAAAAGTATTTGTCAAAGAAAAAAAATGTGGAAAAAAAAAACTTCTTAAAATATGGACTACAGTACTTGTCTTTCAGAGCCATGTTTTGCTTCATGTGTAAGTTAATGGTCTCTCGATGTAATGAAACAGCCTTTTAAACCATCAGCAGTTCATTTTTCTACAGGATAGGAGAATTCTAGATATGTTTGCTGGCTTCTGTGCATAGGTGAGTTTCAAATGGATTTCCACCATGTATTCCCTGAGACTCCAGAATTTCTGCAAAGATGAAAAGTAGTAACTGTAACTTTGACAACACAAAGTTAAAGATTGTGTTAAGTGGACAGACAAGTAATTCAGGAGCTGTGATTCTGAGCATGATCTGAAGTTCTGCATCATCTTTTTATTTATGGCTGAACTTCTTAAGAACAGGAAGTTTCCTTCTCTTGCTCAAGTTGACAGAAAATGGTTATGTCCAAGATCTACCAGAACTGAGTGATCTCCTCTTACTTGATGGAGGGGTGGGAAATGGTGGCCAGTTTTCTTAAAGTGGGACTTACTGAAGCCAGTTAGGGCTTTTAGGTTTTGTAATCATTCTAAAAACAAGATCCTGAAAAATATTTTTCCCCGGAGAAAGTCAAATTAAGGCTTGTATAGTTGCTTATCTTCTCCCATTTAAGACATTGAACTTTTTTTGAAATACAAGGATAACATTAATCTTCCTTTGTGAAGGAGACTGCTTAACAGCAGACTAAGCCTTGATTTTACACTTTTTTTAATTGATTGGAAACTTGCTGTTAATTTTTACTGGGCTAAAACCTACAGATGGTTTTTTAATTAAAATTTTTTTACATCTCTGATGCTAGTTGTTTCCTTTTCTAATGAGTGAATGGGGGGGGGGGGAAGATAATGCAATAAATGAACTGCTGACTCAGTGTGAGCTCTTTTTTTCAAAACCACAGTGGCGTGAGTAGTAGCACATTTAAAAAACATATGCCTGCAGCTCTCCTTTCCAGCAGTCTGAAAAAAACAAGTTTATGTGGCAGTTGTTTGCATATTTCCTACTGCTGAAACAGATGATACTTGAATGGTTTCTTGCCAGATTAGGCTATTGGATTGTACGTGCCTTTTCTGTGTTTCATGTGACTTCAACTCTGAAAGAAACAGCTTTGTATGTTTAGAATAACTTGAAAACCCAGAAATGGCTTATTACAGTTAGATTTTTGGCTTTTGTTTTTACTTTTTAAAATAAATTATCCTATCTTAAATTAGCCTGTCAATTTGCTACTGTCTTGTTTATATGCTCACATAGAGTCATTCTAGGGAACATGTCAATCTTTGAAGCATATAAATCCTAATGGCTACAGTTGTTTAGTTTCTGCACTTGGATAACTTCAGTTAATTTGAATGGGGGAGTTAGAGTCCTTCTGTCATTTATGGGGTTTATTGTGAGCTATGTCTTTTTAAAGACTTATTTCCATCTTAAGAGCTGAATATATGCTGGTTGTATCTGAAAGGCTTGTCTTTCCGGTATGAAACCTCTCTTGCAGAACAAAGTCCTGAGATGTGAAGCAAGAGTTAGTGTAAACTGAAAGATCTCTTATGCTGTACCGTAACTGATCAGTAGTTTGAGAACAGAAGTCCTCTGTTGGCTATTACTTAGACTTTACATGAGGATGTAATAGTTTAAAATAGAAAATAAAAAGGCTTTAAAGTTCCTGTCTATTCAAACTGTATGCATTTGTGCCTTTTGAATGAAAACTGCTTGTGCCAGTCTAGATAAATGAAACCATTTGTCAAAGGTGAAATGTTTGCCATTGGTGGAAATATTATAGTTGTCAGAATAAGAATGTATATTTAGTGGTAATTTCTGTTTTCACTGATCAAAGTGCTTGCAGAGTGTTTTGGTTTTGTTTGCTGAGAGTTTTGTTTGGTGTTCTTTCTGTTGTAAAAGATTGCAGTTCAAGTACTTCGTCTTAATCTTTGTGCAAGGGCAGTATTCCTGTGGGATTTGATAGCTGGTAAACTTCTTGAAGTTGCACTTTACTGTTTCACTTAAGTCTACTCTATCTGAGCCTGTCAAAAATTTTTAAATGTTTACTTTACTGAGGGCTGTTTGTTTAGTAGCTTAAAACTATCTGCAACAGTTCAGTCTCATGTATTCAGTCCCTAGGGGTGACAATCTAGTTCAATAGTGCTGAGTTGATTTAATAGCTTCTTACCCATAATGGCTACTTCCCTTGCACTGCCTTTGGAGCTTGTGCCATGTTCTGCATGACTAGGTTAATCAAATTGCCAAACAGAATTGAAGTTGCCTCAAAACATAAACAGTTCTCTGTAAAGTCAGGAAACAGAATTATGGTTGGTGATAAATGGAAGGCGGCGGTATAAGAGGAGGTGGATCCACTGTTTCAGTGCAGTTCAGCTGACTTAGCTGTCCTGTCAGGTGATGGGTGTTAAGCAAAATTGAGGCAGTAACAGAAGAGTTAAGGGATGGTTATTACTGGCTAGCTTGGAGTGAGAGATGGAAGGGAAGGAGGAGAGAGAAATTTGGAACATTTTTTTAATCATGATGGGCCTGAAAAGGAAATATTTGAAAATATTGGGAGTTGATGGTCAGTGGGATTGGGGTATTGTTTGGTTTTTTGACATGTTGGAACAGCATAGTCTGTCTTAAGTAGACTGTAATTGCTGGCAACAGAGCTAGGACTTGGGCAGGAGATGAAAAGGGAATGCTGGAGCTGACTATACATGGAGACTGACTGGAGCGTGAAATCAGCTTGAAGTGACAGATCTGAAAGATGAATCTGGAGATTCTAGTTCTGCTGCAAGACTGTATAATTGTCAGTGGTTTTCAACTTGAAGGAAATCGCAAATGAGACACCTTTTAGTTTCTACATACTGTGGTCAAGCTGTAAGAAGATAGGGAGGCTGGAACAAGCTGTTGATGTAACCACAAGTAGAGCATTGTGATCAGTTTTTGTTGGTGAGATGCTGTATATTTTCCCACAGGATTATTGTCAAGTGTACAGGTCATTCATACAGTGATCAAGGAAGGAGTGAGAAACTTCTTGTGTAGGGAAAGAAACTGCTTTTTGTGGGCCTTAGATCTGTTTGATAGAGTAATCCAGGAGCTTAGTCCACAGGATGCAGGCTGAGGAACCGTGGTGTTCATGTTCAAGTGGTTGAATTCTATCCAGGTAAGTTTGAGTTGATTCATCTGCTGTGACTCTCCTATGAGATTCAAGTCTGTAACTTAGAGGTACACTCAGCACTCACACCTGAAACTAAAAATCTCAGGGAGCTGCAGAGACAGTATATTTAGTGCTACAAAATGCCCAGTACACCCAGTAGTCTGAAAGAATCAAGTCCCAGCAGCCTCAGATCAGATAACCCAAATGACTGAAGTCTAGACAGTTCAATTTTTTTGCCACTGTTCTGTGTCATGTGTGTCTTGGAGGAGGAATCAGTTAATGCTTATGAAACAAGTGGATATTTTAAGAGCCCATTTAAATGGTGGGTTTGAAATCACTGTAGTGTTCATTGTGGTTCAAAAATTATTGAAATGCTGAAGGCCACATTCTTGAAAACTGGAAGAAAAATAACAAATGTCTGTGTAGTGGTTCAGCACTAAATGTTCCCTGAACTGACTAAGACAAAGGGACTTTTAGGGGGCAAAATACCATCTGTTTTATAATCATGAGTGCTCCAAAGAGGGTTGAGTTTTGAGGCAGCTCAGAAGTGTTAGTGTCTGTTGTTTCCTCACTTGTAACTGTTGGAGTTCGCAGCTCTTGATACTCTTTCGATACCATTTTTCTCCAGTGCAGAAAGCATGTACTTAACAACAGTGTGTAGCTGCTGTTGCTGCTATGTAACTTTAACTTGATCTGCACAACTTGATATTCCACATTATAGTATTAAAACATTTAATTGACTGTTTAGTTGGATGTGGAACAGCAAAGTCTGTTTTCTTCTCCAGTTATGTAGGTATTGGATTTTATTCAAACTGGCTAATTATGGCAACCACAACTTACTTGCATTAACTTAGTTAAATTCCTGCAGTACATTATTTAGAAATAGTTAAAAAAACCCAAACAAATCCAAAAATCTCCCCGACAAATGGAGAACAAGAATATAACATTCAGATTTCATTTGTGTCTTTATGAGATTTTGTAATCTGCTGAATGCTTCTGGACTTAATAAATACTGCAGTGGCATGGCTACATTAGAGTGTCATTTTGCTAGAAAGTCTGGTTTCTGCTGTGCCTTTATGAACCGTTTTGCTTTACTTTTGTTGTTCCAGCTGCTTTCAGTTAATATTTATTATGGGGGCAGCATTTGAAATTTAGTAAGCTTGCTGATCCAGCTCTGTTTCTAGCAATGTTGCTGCTGTGGTGATTCTGAAAGATTGCAAGCCTTCAGAAAAGATCCAGAGAACATCTCTGACCCCATGAGCATTACTCTCTAATCATCCTGTTGCTTTTGCATCAGGAGTGGTGAACGGTGTGTGTGCCTATGTACCTGTTGAACACCAGCCTACAACTTACTGTTTTCTTTTATAATTCATACTGTCTTTTTAAAGGGACATTTAACCATGATCATGCACTGTTGTGAAAAGAATTTGAAAATTGCCTTTGAATCATGTTTATAGTTTAAGTGATTCTGTCTGTGGGTGAGTAGGATGGAACCTAGACATGCTAGGACTGTATACTAATAGTTTTGGGTCCTATACTCTAAATAACATTTCAGGATAGGACTTAGCATTTCTCAGCTTACTCAGAATGTAGTTTAGCTGAAACAAAATATTTGAGTGCATTTTACTGCTTTCCAAATGTAGCTGCTGCTATGTGGATGAGGCCAAATAGACTTTTGTGGACCTTATAAAATCAAATTCAAAAGTTTACCCTAACATAACAGTTCATTCAACCATGGATTGAGTCGTATGTATGTGATACTGGAATGTCTTTTATCATGCAATTCTGAGAATTTTGTTCTCACAGAGCCCCTAAGTCTGACAGTACATTTGAGTATTACCTTGTATTAACATCCACAGATCTGTAGTTGCAATGTGCTGAATGTACATACATTACATTGGATCAATGTGTGTATCTGTGTAATACAACAGGATTTAAAAAATCTTCAGAAAGAACAAATTCTTCAGGTTTGGATTTGTTTTTGTTTGTTTTTTTTTTTAAACTGAAGACATTGCTTCACTGACTATTGATTGTGTTTTCCTTGTAGCATAAAGGAATGCCATGGATTGCCTCTTATAAATGGACAAAATTGTGACCCTTACGCAACAGTCTCTCTTGTGGGACCTTCCAGGTAACAGTTTCTTATGAAATTAATGAATCTAAAATGCTATAATATTAAACTGGAAAAGAAAGTCAGAGGTTTTAAGCAAATAATATATAGAAAAATCTTAAAATGCACTCTGCATACATCATACCTTGCGTAGTTACTGTACTCTGCCCTTCCCTGCTATGCTCTCAGGATTGTGAACGTGCTGGGGGTCTGTCTGACCCCACAGTTGAAGTATCTTTTTTTTTGGATTAGTAATCCTCAATAAGTGTTGGAGTTTTTCATTTAAGAAAAATCCCATATCCCACACATTGACCATCTGCAAGTCCCTGCACAGTAACGTCTTGAGAGAGATATGCTTCGGTTGTTTCTTTTTTGCAACGTCAAACCTCAGTCCATTTACTTCTCTGGTACTGAAGAGTTGCCACTGTAAGCATAGTCCCAGAAAGTCTTGTAGCAGACTTGCATGTTTTCAAGACTGTGGAAAAATTGTCCCTCAGTAAGATCTGAGTGAATGGGGCATTTTTTTTATTCTTGGTCATACATGATCACTAGGGTTTTTTAGATATAGGTTAGAGACTTTTTGATTGGTCTTGGTTGAGGCTTATTTTGTAAAGAAGACTAGAGAAGTTCAACTGTTATGCCTAGGATATATGGTGTAGGTTGCCAAAGAAGGTCAATTGACATATTTCCTGCTTGGTTCCTGTGGTATAGATGAAACTGAGTGAATGTTGGTGCCATAAAATATTTACCCTGTTGGTATGAGAGTATATGTGCAAATCTGACAAAAGTCCCTGGTTAAGATTTTCCAGTCTCATGCATATATGACTCACATACCATGACTGGAATATTTATATGGCCAATACCTGAAAACGGTTGCCTAGGACAACTCCTTCATCTATATTTTCCCACATATTTTTTATTTGTTTCTTTTAGAAAACATTTTTATACTGTTGTAGCCCTTTTTTAACTAAATAAGACTGTATTCTTTTATGAAATATGTAAAGTAAAATTTAAAACACCCTAAATTTTCTATATAAAACATGAAGGTGGGGGGAGCAATTGTTTGTATTAAGGCTATTCTATTTAGCATCTAGCTCTTCCTTTCACAGAAGGCACTGAATTTGGTGTACACATCGGTATGTAAATAAGCCGTGGGTATTTATTCAATACAGGAGGGTGGGGGCAAACTAGAAATTGGCAGTTGAACAAGATGGAAACTGCTTATAATCTGCAAGCACTGACAAAGAAGTGATGTGCAGTCTTAAGTTTGAAATTCTTTACAAGTTATTGGTGTGTTTTACTCGATATGTGCAAATTACTTAATTTCACAAATGATTAAGAATATAGAAGTTGGACAGGTTCAGGATTAACCTAGATACAGCGCTTGCAGTTTTAACTTACCAAACTATGTTTTTTCATTGATCAAAGTGGTCTCTGAAATGACAAAAAATATTTTAACTTAAATGCATGAGTCCTTTTTGACAATAGAATGTCTTTATAATTGTGTGTTTAAGTTGTCTATGGTAAAAATTTTACCACATTGGAACAGGAATGACCAAAAGAAGACCAAAGTAAAGAAGAAAACAAGCAATCCGCAGTTTAACGAAACCTTTTATTTTGAGGTAACTTTTTGTGTGGTGTTCTGCCTGTTTTTCTGTGTTATGCAACCTTTCAAGTATTTTTAAGCAAGCTGCATAGCAGTACCTAATGCAGAAAGCTCTCTTCAGGCAAATTAAAGAGCTTTTACAAGCCTCTCAAATGTAAGTGAATGGCATACTTAAATTTCTTGGGGCTGCCAGATGGTAACAATCCCCATCAATTACTGTGTGAAGGTAATTCATTATCCTGAGTCACTTTATATAGCATCAGGAGTTCTAAGAGAACTTTAACTTACTTGTGGAATGAGCTAAAAACTGCTTCAACTTACTTCTTCAATAAAACAATGTAGTGATTCTACTCAATAAAAGCCTAATTTTATGATTTTTAAAAGCATTAGATTTTTTGTTATTTAGGATTTTATTTCAGTTTTACATGATTTACCCTGCAGTAACCAAATTGTGAGTTTGAATTTTCATCTGTTTTTTCTGTGTAATAAAAACTACATTTGTGTGTAAGCATGCTATGCTGTTCAGCTGAGAACTGCAAGTAGTACATGGGAACTATTACATGGGCCTCAAATGTATTTGTTGTTTTCATATAGGTCCTGGTCCGGCTGTGGGACTTCAGTGAGAAATAGTTCCATACTTAGGTATAGAGTGTCAACATGTAGTGGGTATTTCAGTTGACTCACTCAAGATACTGAGTGGAATTTATTGTAGGATAAAATAGTGATCCAAACCACCTTATTAACTTTGACTTGTGATTGATTGGAGTTAAACTGAGAATGCAATCAGTTAAGAAATGGGGAAAACTAAAAAAAGAGGTTACAACTGTGGTATAACTAGGACAAGAAGAGCAGACTTTTTATTTGTTGTTTCCTTAAACATCTCAGAAGTAAGTTTAATGCTTTCTTGGGGCTCATGCTGAAACCAAAGAAATTCGTGCTAGTTTTATGTCATACTTTCTTCTTGATTTTCTGATAGATCTAATTCTTTTAGATACCAGCTAGCCCTCATGTGGCTCTACCATGAACCCTTCTTGACCTGATTTTCACCTACTTTCTGTCAAAAGGCAGTTTATATGGTGAATTGAACTTTCCCTTTTTAGAAGGAACAGTTAGTATTCACCGATTTTTAGATGTGGAGGTTTTTTGTTTTGTCATATCCATAACACAAAAGTCTGTTAATTTATTTGCAGGTAACTAGGTCCAGCAGTTACACCAAAAAGTCCCAGTTTCAGGTAGAAGAGGAAGATATTGAGAAACTAGAAGTCAGGTAAGTTATGTAGATTAGAACATTATTTGTTTTATCTTTAATGAATCATAACAGTATGATCAAGGCAATAAATTTGTTTAGGTGTAACTTCTGTGGAATTACTGATCCCACTTGTAGGAAAGATCTTTCTAACATATAAAACTGCTCAAATTTTTTGGAGTGTTTCTTTACTGAAGACAAGAGGATTTTTGGTTTAGTAAATCTAATAACATAAACCTATTTCCTGTGCCTGTGAGTGGAGTGAGGACCTCCCAGTAATGTGTATTAGTTTCAGCAAAGTACTGATAGTGAGACTTGCATGGAGGATAACAGCATACCTGATGCTCATCTGTAGTTTCAAATGTAGTTTGCTGTTTTAATAAAAGCAAAGGGAAAAAGCCTATTTTATGAGAGTCTTGGAATTTTGCATTGCTTCTTGGAGGAACATTTGGTTTGTATCTTTTCCTCGCAAATGTAGGAAATACTTCAAAGTATATTCCTTTATCTTTTCTTTTACCCTCAGACTAGGTCTGTCTGTCTTTATGCTATATAATTAGAATAGTTGAGAGTCCCTGTACTCATTTTCTTCAGTGTGCTTACGTACACCAACTCTGCTGAATGACAAAAAATCTTAAAGCCTAGCATATATGTTTCTGAACAGGCATCAGAAGAAGAGTTTAGTGCCTAGCTTTAATAATTAATTTGTGGTGGTTAATTTCAATAATTCTACAACTAACTTGATGTGTGCATTTTTAACTATTAGCTACATGAGTATCTTAATTGGAATTGTATATTTCATTATAGATGCAAATACAGAAAAATAGCTATGCCCCAACAAATCTAGTATTAATTTTTCTTGTTCTTCTTAACAACTGCTGTCTGTCAGAAATGTCAGAGAGGTAAGAAGTAATAGAAAAAACCCAAGGTGCATGTCTGGAGTCTGTGATTCCTTTCGAGGTTTTAAGCATACAAGCTGCTGTTTGGAAAAACAAGCGCATGTATTGGTGTGGCATTGCAGTGTGCCAAATTCTAGCAATCAGATAGGGATACGTAAATATATTGACTCAAAAGTTCACTTGAATTACCTGAGAAGAAATGTGCACAGTTTTTGGGGGTGGAGACTGCTCAGAATATATATATATATGTTGCCAATATCACTTTGATTTACTGATGCAAGGTCTGCAAATCTAACTTTCACTGTTTGTTTCTTTATCTGTTTTTTATGGGTTAATAAGCCATTTCTTTGATTCTTCTTGATTTAATTAGAATGGAGTGAGATTTCTAACATTCTCTGCCTGTATGCATGTGGATTAGTGCTGTAAGGCAGTTATTAACTTCAAGATTTTTATTTCTCTCTGAGAGGGAAAAAAAATTAAGCAGTGTTCTTATTTTCAGGGTTGACCTATGGAATAATGGAAATTTGGTACAAGACGTCTTTCTAGGAGAAATTAAAGTTCCTGTGAAGGTGTTAAGAAATGATTCCTTTCAAGCATGGTGAGAAATGGTGGCTCAGAAGTGAATTTTCTTCTGTCTTGCTAGATTTCCCTTGCAAAGAATGTCTTGTTGTAACTATCCATTTAAATGTTTTCCTATTCTAGTCTAGGTAAAAGTTCTTTTGAGAGTTTCCCTGCTCAGTAAATTAACCTACCTACCACCACTGTTTATGTTTTTCAGGGGAAAGCATGGGTAGTGGAGAAAGGGAAGAGTGAACATAACTAGCGTTCAGCTTGGTGGATTGTAGTGATCTATGTATGCTTTGCAGCCTAACCAACAAATCTGGAACTTCTCAGAATTGCATCACTTGCACTGAAATTCTTAAGTCAGACTTCTAGAATGACTGATGAATGGATTGTTTTTAAAGTACTCAATAAGTATGGGTTGGAGTTGTTTTTTCTTCTTCCTTGGGGAGATTCAGAGAGTATCTTCTGGAACCAACTCATTGTAATTTCAGGGGAGCAGGCACAGAAATGTAAAAGCTGGAAGGGAAGTCAGGGAAGACAGACCTCTGCTTCTAACATAGCACCAACCTCCCTTCACGAGTTGTTGCAACAGGAGCCAATCTCTAGCCTCTTTACTGTCCCAAATGCTTAGAGGCAGGAAGTAATGAGTACAGCAGATTTCAGTGCCTCCAAGTGTATAGAATTTTCTGCTTCTAATGAACTTTTCAGTACAGAGTCAAAAGTGTAGGAAGCCTTAGCATATCCACATAGAAAACATATGGGAAAGAAATTGTTAAATAGGAACTGGATGGAACACAGGCCTTGACCAGGAATCATTATGGCTGTGCTGCAGTTATCATCTCAGACTCTTGAGTGTTTGGATGTGTCAAAAGTTGAACTCTGATTTTTAGTCCTACTGTTTGAATGTGATCCTAAACCTAATAAATGTTTGTGGTGGTATTTTCTTGTTTATACATTGTGTATTATAGACACGGGCTTGTTCTGCCAGTGCTCTGAATGGATCAGAAGCTGTCTGACCATGTTAACGTAATGACATGCCTTCGTTAACAGCCTGCTAAGAGAAAGGTTATATTGGCATGGAGTCATTACTGATGTATTATGTTTGTATCACTTCTTGAATTGACCTGGCTCATGTACACTTGAAGTATCGATACATAGACTTGTGTCTGCTTTGTAAGCATACCATGTATTGAACATTCTCATATCCAATTATGATCTGCTTATCAAAAACCTTTCTGTGGTTAAAAACAACTTTTTAAAGATTTCTATTACTAATGTTTTTTAATACAGCTCAAGTACAACAGATACAATAGTATCACTAATACTACTAAGTGTTGGGAAAATCAACCCAAAAATCATGCTGTCAAGTAGAAGGTCTCTTCATAAATCAGTTTTACTTGATTTTAGCATGCCTTCATGGGCAATGCATCTGATTATTTTCTCTTTAATCTTGTTTTAAAGGAATGTAGCCCGTTAATGTTTTTACTGGTTTCAGACTATGCCATTTAAATTCTTGACACTAGCTGTTCCATCTGCAGTGCCCAACACCCTAAATATAACCTAGATGTAAAATTAGAAGGTCCAACATAATTTCAAACTATTCCTGCTACCCCAGTTGATCTACAGGAAGAATATCCTATTTCACCGTTCATAAAAATCTGAGAATACTTTTTTTTTCCCCTGTGTCAGAGTTTTTAATGTGAATTTCACTGTTTGTTTTCAGGCTCAGGTTATGTATACTGAAATAATTCTACAAATTAATGTAGAATTAGTCAAATTAATAAAATGTGAATCTAATTAGAATTGCCCTGTTGGCTTTCAGGTACTTACTTCAACCAAGAGAAAATGGAAACAAGTCTTCTAAAACTGATGATTTGGGATCACTTAGATTAAACATCTGTTACACTGAAGACTGTGTACTTCCCTCTGAATACTACATTTCTCTAAGACACTTGCTGCTAAAATCATCAGATGTTCAGGTACTTTTGTTTATAATTTTTTTTAAAATGGAAAATTAGAATGGCTTAGGCAGTCTTGTGTGAGACAATATGCATTATGCCTATTCAGAGGGGGGCAGGGGGTTTGTTCCTCTTTGTGAATTACTTCTGTCACAACCAGGTGAGCAGCTTGTAGAGCAGTTGCTTCTGCTGCAGACTCCCAAGATTTTCTAACTTTAGAAGAACCTGCAGACTCAGTGAAATAACCTGTGCTCTGTGACTGGAAGAGATAACATACTCTCTTCTTCTTAGTTGGTGTTTTCAACATTGTTTTTGTCCTGGCTGCTATTGACCCACTGGAGTTAACAGTTTTATGGGCACATTGATCTGTTGTTGGCAGGTGGGACAGATAATGACCTTTACCAAAAATTATCTGCTTCAGATTTGATTTCTAAATTCCCTTCTGAATTGCTTCTGTCTCTTCCCATATCTTAATCAGCATGATTGGATTTCTCATGTGGACATGATGATAGAGAGGGAAGTGTGGTAGATGGTTAAGTGTGACACTGAGAGGTTAGTCAAATGATAGTAACCAGGCTTCAGATTCCTGGGTCTTCTCTCACCCTTTCTTCACTTCAGTGTTAGTGATGTACTTGCAGGGAAAAGGAAAGGTAAAGAAGCAGCAGACTGTAACCGAATTTTTTGCTAGACTACATTCAAATACTACTTCATGGGAATTCAGGAGGAGCTCAATGTGCAGCTAGCAGCAGTCAGTAGCTATCTTTTAACCTAAAGTAACTGGATCAGTTTTTGTTTTGAAATTGACAGCTGTAGAATGGTGACAGACACTTAAAAAGTGAGAACTGTATTTTAGTGTGCTCTGATGATAGTTTTAGAAGCCATGTAAAGATATGTGACATTATTTACCCGCCTGGATGTGTTCTTGTGAGACCTGATCTAAGTGGACCTGCTTCTGCAGGAGGGTTGTGCTAGATGATCTCTAAAGGTCCCTTCCAACCCCTACCATTCTATGATCTATGATTATAGTCAAGCAGTTGCTTACTGCCTATTGGATTTGTGACAAAGCCACACTGTAACCTTTTAGGGAGAATGAGAAGGGTGAGTAGTTGCTGAATTCTTAATGTTGAGTATAGAGTAGATAATACCAATTTTCTAGTAAATATTGCTGTGGAATGGGAGCTTTCAGTTGTCATGTTATACAGCAAATGTTGAAACTTTCTGCTAAGAGGTTATGTCTGTTATCGTGTTAGATTTGATCTGTTCTTTGCCTAATACATGATCATTTAACTACTGCACTGATTGTTTGCTTTCTCAGCCAATTTCTGCATCTGCTGCCTACATACTGAGTGAAGTTTGTAGAGACAAGTATGATGCTGTTCTGCCTCTTGTACGACTGTTGCTACACCACCATAAGCTAGTTCCATTTGTTGCTGCAGTGGCAGAACTAGATCTAAAGGACACACAGTATGTATCTCATGTTTAGTGATGTCATGCCTTTTTATTACTAGAGTTTCAAAGGGCTTCATGATAGAACATTTCTGTCTCTTACTATGTAAAACTGACTAAATGCATTCATTTTTAATGCTAGTTTAACAAAAATGAATTAAAATAATATTGAAGCCAGGAATCAGAGTTAATGATTGTGTGCTATTTAGTAAAATTTTGTAAAATCTCCTTGGAGCTCTCGTACAGCTAAACATAACAAGCTAGTAGTCTAGAATTGTGTGTAAGAGCACAGAGTTTTTATTTTAAAATGTCCTAATACGACCACTCTCCATATTTTACTGGTAGTTAGATTACTGCTTAACTTTTCTAAAATGACTGAGAGTCCTGTTTACTTCAGTATGTGACTTAAATGAGGGGTACTCTTTTTCTGCAAAGGTACCTTCTAAGTAAGTACATGTCCTCCTGCATGCCTTCGAAGTAGGAAGCGCAGGAGTTGGTCCACTTCGGTTGAAGTGTCTGAGTTCACCAGTGTAGTGTAGCAGTGTGCTGTGTATTGTAGCTGGTAAGGTGATGTTTTTCACCAGGACTAGTGGAGGAAGAATTGTATATTGGTGAGTCGTCATGATTTTGGAATTTTCTCTGACTGTTCTTTTTCACATTCAGCACTGCATTATAATGACTAAAAAGTCTTAGGCTTTTCCTTAGGGTTTTATCTATGTTTCTGGTTTAGCTGTAGTAATACTCTCATTTATTCTCTTTCTGTTCCTGAGTGCCATTTTAGGCTGGGTATCTTAAGTTTTCGATTTCCTGACTGAAAGACGTGAAAAAATTGTTTTGAAAAATGATATAATAGCAAGATGAAGTATTAATCAGATTTTGTAACTGAGCTCCTTATTTTTTCCCTGTTCAAACAAAGTTATTTTCTTACAGAGAAGCAAACACAGTCTTCAGAGGCAACTCATTAGCAACTCGGTGTGTAGATGAAATGATGAAAATAGTGGGGAAGCACTACCTAAAGGTTACTTTGAAACCTGTTATTGATGAGGTAGGTTATGTTACTGAACCTTTTTTTGCCCAAGACACTTGGTGCCCTGGCATATCCTGTCTCTGATAGGAATTTTTCTTGCAGCTCTGTGTGTGTTAGAATTTCCCACCTGGGAGATAAAGTTAAATTGAGCCATAATTGGTTAAGGTCAGTGAGAGGAGCTGGGCTTTGTTATTTGTTCCAGGTGCTTGAAAATAAAGTCAATGACAGTTACTTCAGCTTCTCACACATTACAGAATTTACCCAGATGATGCTTTATGTAATTGATCTGTGGAGAAAGATGAACACAGAAGTGAGAATGATTATTGCATGCTATTATGCCTAGTTAAAAACTGCTTAGAGTTTTACACCTAAATCTAAGTCAGAATCTGGTTTTAAATAGGTGGATTTCTCTGATTTCTGTCTGCAAAATTGAATTCCTCTAGTTTTGTTTGTTTCAGATATGTGAGTCTCCTAAGCCCTGTGAAATAGATCCCATCAAATTAAAAGAAGGAGATAATGTAGAAATTAATATGGTAAGTTTTTTACCTGTTTTTCCTATTTTAAACTTTCTCAAAATCTGATAGGAAAAAAAAAATTCAAGCAGCTGTCTAATGAAAAACTGGTAAGTTAATGGTAGCAGTGCAATTCTCTGAATTCCACAGTAAACAAAGGAAAAGTTGTTTTCTTATCCGTATTAATGAAAACAGGAAATTAAGGAAAACCCGATGGAAAATGGAATTGAGATGGAGAATCTAAAGAGAGCATTACCATCTTCCTTACTGATTTGTTTTATTTTGTGATTCCTGAGGTTCTGTACATAGCCTCTGGGCAATGAAGTACCTAATTAGGACCGCTTTAACTCTTCTCATTGAAGTTTTGCTTACTGCTTGACTGATCTGAGAGGATGACATCTGTGGCAATAGTGGCTACAAGAAACTAAATTAACTTGCACTAGATTTGCATGACAAGTGCTCCTTCCTTGTAACAGCTGTTGTCAGGTTACAAATACGTGTTTTGGTTGGTGTATATTGCTAGACACTGCTTATATACTTCAGTGTAACTGAGTATTGTTAAACTGTCTTAACACTGGTAATCCCATATAAATATCATGAGGCTTTTAAAATAAGCCTTGTGCTTATGTATTATAGTCAATAATTGAATAGTCAGTGTTTCAAAAAAGAAACTCTAGCCTTATGTTTGTGTTCAGGAGAAAAACATAGAAATGCACATGTTAATGGTCTGAAAAAATACCTTTTTTCATAATTGCAGGAAAATCTACGCTATTATGTAGACAAAGTGTTCCGTGAAATTATGCAGTCAAGTATAAGTTGTCCTACGCTAATGTGTGATGTTTTTTATTCTTTGAGGCATCTGGCTGCCAAAAGATTTCCAAGTAAGTGTTCTTGAAAAACTTTTGAAAATGCTTATCAGAGTGAAGTAGTGAACTTCTGCAGTTCAGATTCTTGTCCAAAGCTGTGTTTCGAACTTCTTACGTCGACAATCAGGCGTTTGTTTTTCTGTCAATAAGAAAGTTACAGTAAAACCTTGTGGTCAGTCAGCAAGAATTTTGTATTTTGTGATACAAAGACATAGGTCAGAAACACACTGCAAGACAGCAGCAAGTGAGAAGTCAAAGAAAAGTATGAGATAATGGAAGAAAAGCACAAGCAATACAGGAAGTTATTTAGCTGACAGATACGTAAAATCTGGAAACATTCATCTCTTTATTGCTTCTAAAGAAGCGAGATCTGTGAAGATGTAAGCTTAAATACATTTGCTGTTTACGTGTTAACTACATGAACTGCAACTCCTTTAATTATGACTAGCATGTTCATAACTCATATGAAGTTGGCTGTACTGCTACCACCATAGTCTGGAGCTTCTCATTGATTCATGTTTGTCACTGGAACTGACACCATAAATTCCTGTGAGCGAATCCCTTCAGAACAGTGAACTTCCCAGACAGATCAAATGGATGTTGTTATTAGAGTAAGAATGTGATGCCACTCTATTTCCCAGCAGAAAAGTATAAATCTATCCAAAATGTTAAATGAGAGAATCCTCATTACAGCATCAAAATTACATAACACTGTGGTTTGATGCAACTCTGAATTGGAACAGTTGTTGTTCATGTGTTACCTGTGTTTCTGGTGCAGCATTCATGTCTGAGTTGCACAGTAATTAGCTTTATGAGTGAATAAACCCAGTAGCCCTAGTGTTGAAAGGCAAACTTCTATGTTGTTTTCCTTTTTAGTTCAAGGTGCATACAGCCATACCTAATCAACACTATGTATGCTTGCCATAATCTCATTGTTCCTAGTAGTGGAGCTGATGAGGCAGTTGTACAAGAACAGAACTTCTTTTCAGAGAAATAAACTGTCTGTTACAAGTAGAGCATTTCTTACCATGATCACCTTTCTCACTTCATGCACTCCATTGATTTTTCTATTCTGTTTTTGAAATGTAAATGTCTCCTCTGATGTTACCTTCTAAAGAATTTTTGTGTTAACTGTCTTCATTATTTCCTATTAAGTTTAGTGCATGTTACATTTCATGGTTTTTCTCTGCAGATGACCCTCATGTACAGTATTCTGCAGTGAGCAGCTTTGTGTTTCTTCGTTTCTTTGCTGTAGCCGTAGTCTCACCTCATACTTTTCATTTACGACCTCACCATCCAGTAAGTTTCATGAAGCTTTGTACTGTTTTATCCATAACTGTCAGATCTGTTTATCTGGGAAGGCCTAAGTTACTTTCAGTGAGTCTCAAAATGGGAAATAATATTACTAAATGTCTCTAGGTTGAGTTTTCAATCTAAGACATTTGCAGTTCTCTAAGCATCAAATTTCTCAGTCTTCCAGGTGTTCTCAAATGATGTAGAAGAGCTTTTGATGTCAAAGACACTGTGTCTTTTGGAAGTGTGCTTCTTTCTTAGAATATCAACATAACTGAGGGTTCTTAAAAGCAAGTGCTTTAACTGCATCAGTTCCTTCCATTGTGGAAGTTAAACATCCAGATGTCACATTTACTTTTTAAGAACTATTTCTTAAAAAAGATTGTGGAATTATGCACTAATTGGTCTGCGTATTTATTCTGGACTCCATTAGTTGCAGTGGGTTGCCAAATCTTCCATTATTAGTTTTCTAATTTTCAGTAAGAAACACATAAAAATACCCTTCAAAGAAAAAAATATAGAAATATGAAAAAATTACTGTATTGTTTTCACATAAAATACAGAATATGTATGAAATTTTCTGCTCCAGATGTTACCTTTTTAGCTTAGCTACTTACATGTGGTTGCACTTTCAAAAAGGAAACTTCAGCTTAGTCATATTAATTTCTTGGATGTTATCTAGTTTGACAACTAAAAAGATGACAGGATTTTATCACTTCAAGGTTAAACCTTTTAAAGGAACCAGCAAGGCCCCTTTCTATGGCTATGTTTATAGGCCTGAACTAAAATGCAAGCAGTTAGGTCACAAACAGATTAGGCAAAATTCTTCAAGGCAAAGTTTTAAGTTCACTTTGTATTATGAAAATTTTTACCATTTGTCCAGCAGTAGTTCATTGTTTAATGTTGAGTTTTGAGTAGTTCAAAAGTGAGATTATGAGATCAATTATGAGATTTGAGGGGTTTGAGGTAATTGTATAGGTTAAAATATTTTTCTAGGTACTAGTAATAAATTTTAGTGGTAGTGAGGAAAATATTAAACACGTTGCAGTAGCTTATAAAATATATTCACTTAGCACAAGTACAAATAGAGGACAATGCTGCATACACATTTCTTCTCTTTGGGTGAAGAGGAAAAGGAATGAAGAGATGTCAGATGTTCTACTACACAATGTAGTACAATTTTAGTAAAACTTGCATTTTAAACCAAAGTTTTACCTGACATTGTGGAAAAAAAAAAGTGACTTCTGAAATTTCTTTGTTTTAGGATGCACAGACTTCTAGAACATTAACTCTTATATCAAAAGCCATCCAGACTTTGGGGAGTTGGGGAAGTTTGACCAAAAGCAAACTTGTAAGGCTACTATAATTCTTTTTCATTACATAGACAATGTTCTTTGAAAGTTTATTAATGTCAATATACTTTTTCTTTCAGTCAAGTTTCAAGGAGACATTTATGTGTGAGTTTTTCAAAACATTTCAAGAAGAAAAATTTACAGAATCTGTTAAAAAGGTACCTTTCAACTAGGTTTTGTTTTAATGGTCAATGTATTTGATCAGTCTTAATTCTTAGAAGGTCGTGTTACTATGCAGTTTTCTACTAGAGAGAAAAAACAAAGCTGTGGTCCGTTTCACTTCTTGATCTAAAAAACGGCCAACAAAATCCAAACAGTAGCAATCACAAGATTTATTCATGGTGGATGAAACTAACTGTGGGGTTTTTTTGGGGGTTTGTATTTTTTTTTTGAAATAGGCTTTTTAGATCTGCTGTTTAGGAACTAATTAAGGAAATATTGTGTGGCTTAAGGACGTCCCTTGTTCTGAGTCCCTGCAATATATTTTCATTTCACCTGTTGCATTAAGTTATTGTTGTGTTCTAGGAGAAACAAATGTATTTTCTGAATAGCTTTTGGTTGTTATGTATTTTTTGAATAGTGTATATTCCTTGTATATTTTCTCCTTAAGTTCCTAGATGATGTTTCCTCTACTGAAAGTAAAGAGCCTAGTGGTCTCAGTGAGCCAGTACATCTAAAAGAAGGGTAAATACATTTGGAATCTATACATAGTACAAAGCAGAATTGACTTTACTGTTTTTTCCTTAATGCTGTTAGACTAATGCTCATGTTTGACATACTGTAGAAATTATTATATTGGTTATTTGCAGTAATTGTTGGTTAGTTAGCAGTTACATTAAACCAACAGCTGTAAACCTTCATAACTCATATTTTAAATACTTTGGGAAAAAAATAAGTAAAAGCAGCTTAAAATCTATTCAGTCCTGTCTGTATTTCTGATACAATTCACTATGTGCTCTGTGATGGTTTGTTTCAGGATTGTGAAAGTATATTTTAAAGTAATATATTAATTTAATTTAGAATTACTTTGCATGTTGTTTAATCCCAGATGGCTACATGTTCTGCTTTTGAAGTAGATGAGAAAAATTAGCCTGTAGTTGGAATACTCAATAGTAAATGATAAAATGCTTTTATAAAAACTGAGCTGTAAATCACTCTAAGAAATTTTTAAAAATTACATCAAGAATGCCTGATGAATTGATTTAAACAGCATTTATGGAAAAGAAACATCTGATTTTATCTTAGACATACATTCATAGCAAGTAAAGATTCTTTGAAGCAGCATCCAGATTTCAAACAAGGAAGAAATTTATCTCTTAATAAAAAAACAAATAGGAATTAAGGAGACAGTTGTAGTGCATGAATACTTAGTTATGGAAATTTGGAAGCTGATCTGTATTATAAATTCTTGACTGTCAGTCAAACAAAGTAGTTGCCTGTGAGTACACTTAAAGCGTACTGAGTAGAGTTTGGGTCTTCTCTTGCTGTAGAGTCATGCAGCGTCTTTTTATTTATATTCAGTTTCTGATCCAGATAAGGCCAAATACATTTACATGTAGAAAGTGGCAGGCAAGTGAATTTGTAGTTGGATATGCCATTATTTTTGTTTGGGAAAATTTGGAGTTCAAGACCTGAATAAGGACCCACTCCAAATTTACTGTGGGAAACAAGAGTCTGGATTGCATGTTTTTCAAACTCCTTTCCTTTTTATGGAACCATGTACATGACGGCCCTGTACATATTGAGAGGTAAAGTTGAGGATCATTTTGAGGAACGAGTAGATCTTTTGTTTTTTCTCAATCTACAATGAAGTAGATTTTTTTTGTTGCTGCATAATGAACAATAATATCTCAAATAGTTTTGAGTGCTCATCACAGGACTAATGGTTATATTTAATTTGATTCTGTCTTTACAGAGAAATGTACAAAAGAGCTCAGGGAAGGACTCGGATTGGTAAAAAGAATTTCAAGAAGCGGTGGTTCTGCTTAACAAGCAGAGAATTCACCTACCACAAACAACAAGGTAAGTTGCGTTTGGTGTACAGTTACTTTTACTGTCTCACTATTTTCTAAGCGTTTGCATCTGATTTGTGCTTTTTAAGTTGTATAATGTTTTTCTTCTCCTGAAGTACATGTGTTATGTTGGGTACCTTTACCTTGACTACCAAATGCTTCTGTCTGATTCATGTACATTTTCTCAATAATAAAAACGCACGTTTTGAGAGCTTAACCTCAGTGCTAACTGTAGGCTATAAAGCAGACTTTTAAAAATCACTTCACACATCTATGTACAATTTTTTTACAGATAAAGAACCAATTTTCACTATACCAATCAAAAACATTCTTGCAGTAGAGAAGCTTGATGAGAACTCTTTCAACAAGAAAAATGTGAGTCAAGAGATTGTTTGTATGTAATTCTTGATATAGTCTTTAAATAGAAGTTCATAATTATACTGAAGCCCTATTACAAAACACTTCAGAAAAAAAGTCTTTTTTAGATCAGAAATAAAAAGCTGTATGTGGCATTTCCAAGTACCCCGAACATGGAACTTAACATGGGGATTTGGATTTCTGCGCTGATTTTATTACTTTATTCCAAATTGGAATAATGATTAGAACTACTGTGACCTTATTTCAAAGCCCTTTAATGTATTGTTTTATATTATTGTTTTCTATTTTACTAGGAATGTAAATGTGAGTTTGGTAATATTATTCATTTTGGTGAGAACTTGCTCCAACACCTTCATCAGCTGAGACAGCTATCTGTGCTCACGGCCTTATTCTGAACCTGTAGCACATCAGTATTTTGTTGCTATTTCGATCCAGAATTCTGAGACAGTATTAAAAGTACAGATGTTAGGCTGAGGATGGCTAAAGGAGAGGTTTCTGGGAATCTGTTGTTGGGGTATGAAACATGAAGTCTGAGATGACATTTCAAGATACATGAATGAAGACGGCAGAAATTGCATCCTGCTCTAATTATTTAAGGATTCTTTTTTGAATGGGGTGATGGTAGGCAGAACACAAGGAGCTGTTTTGGGGTTTTTTTCCACCAAAATAGAACTGTGTAGTAAAATGAAAGAGGTAGAAAGTCATCCTTTCTCCCTTGTCTCATTTTCTGTCTTAATTTGGCTTTGTTGAATTGCCTGAGCTTTGAAACACATTTTGACATATTTCAGGTTAATAACTGGGTTATTTTTTTACTGAGCAGAAAAATGTTGGATTCCTTCTACAGATGTTTCAGGTACTACATGGAGAAAAGCCCCTCTATATCCAAGCCAATAACTGTGTAGAAGCCAGTGAGTGGATAGAAGCTCTTTGCCGGGTAACAAGATGCAACCAGAAGAGGCTCAGTTTCTACCATCCTTCTGCTTTTCTGAATGGGAGCTGGCTTTGCTGCAAGGCTACAATAGAAAACACGGTGGGCTGTGCTCGTTGCACTGCGTAAGTTGTTTCTCAAATGAAAATACCTATATTTTGTGGGACAAATAACGTATGATTCACGATACAACTGTACGCAAGGTTTCCCTATCTACTTCAGCAAGTTACACCACTAAACACATGCCTTACTAAAACAGCCCAAAGTACTAAATTTTACTAAGTCTCTTACTTCATCAGCCACCGTATGAAAGGAAGGTAGCCAATTCAGTATGTAGATCAGAAATATTGAATGGTTGATTGCTTTTCATACAGAATAATCGATTTAATAGATCAAGTTTATTCAGAGCAAAGCTGAATACAGACACATCAATGTCATCTATATGAATTGAAATAATTCGCTGCAGGAGGCTCAGCCTGGAAGTCTACATCTTTCCCTAAGGTCGTTGTCTTGTTTTACACAGTCAGTTTTTTACTTTAATCTCACAATTTAAAATGCAGTGTACTTAAAAACCCAGCTAAATAGTCTTGGATATAGATTCTGACAAATCATTTGGTTTGTAGAGGTATGTATAAAAAAAAAAAAAAGTGTTATTGCCTTTCATTAAGCTACTAATTTCTGAAACCAAACAAATGCTCTTATTTTTTCAAACCAATTATTCTTAACTGGGTAAGCTGCATAAATTACAGACTAAAGCTCTCAGGCCTCTAAAATTCAATATAAGTATTACAAGATAACTTTCAGAAAATACCTGTAATACTTCCCATCTTACTAAGTTCATTTTTATATTATATTTCCTAACAGTTCAAAAGTTTCCCATTAGTAAATAACCTTTGGTTGCTTTTGTCTTTCTGGGTTTTTTTAACTTCTATGGTTTAGGAATGTATCTTGTCCTTCTGTTTACCTTTTGAGTATTGTAGATTTTAAAACAAGTGTTTAACTGCCATTTGATAACAACCTTACCTTGATGTTTTTTAATTTTTTTTGCTTGACATACTGAATAATGAATTATCTTGGGAAAAGCTATTTTTCATATTCTTCTATTCATTACCCTCAAATCAAGATATGCCTGTTTCTATAGAACACTTGCAATAGTGCCAAGTTTTGTGTAGCAGCTGTGAAGCTGACTGTTAGATATATTACAAGTCTAAGAATATTGAAACAGAAACAGTTTTTACTAGCTTTCAAACCTTTTTTGAATGACTTACTGGCTACCTGTCTCTGTCTTCCTCTTTTAGAGATGTTCCTGCTGATACTCAAATTGAGATTGACGGAGACAGAGAGACGGAAAGAATTTACTCACTTTTCAATATCAACATGTCTAAAATACAGAAGTTGGAAGGTACTCAATCATTCAGAAGAATTCTACTGATACTATTCATCTCTGTTTCTTTAGGTCCATAACATCAGTTTGATTGCTTAACAGTTTAAATGAAAAAAAAATAGAGTATTTAGACACAGGTTGTTTTTGTCATCTTAGTGCTCTGATATCAGACATTTTTCAGTCATTTCTTTACAGTAGACATAGGCATGAACTTTGCTCTAGTTGAATTTGCATATATGAAATATCTTAAGTAGTCTAAACAGAGAGACTTCAACTATAGCCGGATGTTATTCTGTCTTTTGCACTCCTTGACTGTGAAGTGAAGTTTACGGAACATGACCGAGTTGCAAGAAGCATTGGTCTTTAATGTGAACAGGAAGGAGATGGGTGCTCAAGGGGTTGAACACAAAAAGCAGACAAGAAGCCGCAGAATTCTTAATTACATCTAGTTGATACTATCTCCTGCTTTTATCTTGAAGCCTTTTTATCTTTTATGTTGTGTAGAAGCTAGAGGAACTTTACACTTCAGAATCACCATTTATGTAAGAATTATTTCTCTTTGTTGATTATCTAACTTGTAATTGGGATAATTGTGGTAATTCTTGTAGAGGCTTGTGGAAGTATAGCAGTCTATCAAGGTCCACGGAAAGAACCAGATGATTATTCTAACTTCACAATTGAAGATTCTGTAGCAACTTTTCATACACTTCAGCAGATAATAGATGTAGTAGAAAAGCTGAATGAATCGCATGAAAAATACCGAAAGAAAAGATCTTCTAGTGCTACATATGGTAGTGAGTAAGTATCTTCTGTAGTTTTTATATATAAATGTGTATTTTTAGAAATAAATCACAGAACAAGGTGATTGTTGAGGCAGAGATAATTAAGCTAAGGTTAGACTCAGACAGCACAAAGACATGGAGGGAATAAGGTGTGTCACTTGTATTAATGCAGATTTTTACTGGTAGATCAAAGTTGTTTTTCTAGTATGAGATTCATCTGTATTCCTGTTGAGATTCATGTAAGTGGGTGCAATGGTTCTGCTGTTTCTTTGCAGTGTAACACCTGAAGTGAACACAGAATTTATCCCTAACTGCCTACCTTCTAATTTTTTTCAAAATTTCAAATTTCAGTTAAGAAATAATTAAAATATTAATTTCTAGAAAGCTGTAAAAATTACAAGGCAGAAACATATCTTCCATGCAGTGTATTTACTGTTTGAAGTTCACTTGCCGTACTCAACGAAAAATACTGTTTCTATTGAACTAAACATTTTTTTTTTTAAAATCTGTTCTTTGGAGTACCTCGTTGTTCCAGAGCAGATTCTTTCAATTCTGTTTAGCCCTGGTTGATATTAATGGAACACCACTATAAAGTTTTCTGATTTCTACTTAGCATCAATAAGCTTGAGTCACCAGGAAAAAAAAATTGGTCAAACCCTAATTTGATTTACCTAGATTTAGTATTTGATCAAAACTGTTCAGAAAAATATACTTTGATTTAGAGGTCTCATATGCAAGTACATGACGTTGTCCACAAATCACCACAAATAGTAGCAGAAATTATGCAAAAAATGTAGATTTGCTTAATAAATTAGAATTTTTATAATGAGATCTAGAAAGCAAATGTTTAACCTTAAAAATATTTACATCTAACTTCTTTTTCCAGAGAAAATCCAATTGTTGGCAAAGTTTCCTAATCAAAACGAACTATGGCACACTCGGATGAAAAAAGAAACTGGAAATGTTCTTGAGTGTTTTGGTTTTGTTTTCTTTTTTAAATTCATTATATGCATTTTTACGAAGTATTTAAGAACGAGCATAAATGCTAGTTGTTTTGACAATCTATTTAATATTTAATGGAACAATATCTGCTTGGAAATCTAGTCTTAAGGTTTATTCTCATTTTGCTGAAGAACTTGAAGTTCGAGGTTCTTGAAGTAACAGGTGTGAATAAATCTAATGTTGTTTTGCCATCATTGTCATATTGGAAAGAACAAATAAGCTTTTTAATGGAAGAAAGTCCACACCACATGTGTTCGTTGGATTACATCTCTGCATACTTACACTGCAAACTTGCATGAGTTTACCATGAGTGCCTGCCCTGCTGAAATGGATCTTGAAGTAGAAATCCCAAGAGACTATGATATGGAAAAGATCTGAAGTTTCATACTCCATTGGACTTTTTTTCTTGTATTAGGTGTTGTCAGGACTCGATTTATCTACAGCTGAAGTCTTACAAAATCATGCAATATGCTGCAAATAATCTGGACAGCAGATACCAGTGTTAGTTAAAGTACTAAAGAAGAAGAAATCAGGGAACTTATGTTGTACTGCTTGTTTACATTTGGGATGAGTAATATATGGAGTGTCATTAGACCACTATTTTCTTTAGGGTTTTTTTAAGGTACATATTTTGTCTTAGTCTAAAAAGAAATGCAGGGTAGCAACGTTCTTTTAAAATAAGTTTGCGTACAGATAGAAAAATCTAAATGTGAACAGATCGTCTTTAAGTACTGATCAATTTACATCATCCCATGTATGATTTTTTTTTTGTTTTAATAAAAAGTAATAACTAGGTCCAGCTCACCTTTTGACTACAAATCTAATAAATAATCTTTATTATAATCACTCAAAGCACTTTAGATATCTGGACTATCCCAGATTATTTTTAGATACTTTGTAGTATCTACTTGTTATGATCAGTTGAATGATCAACATTGTTTTGTCTTTATGCAATGCTTCAGTGAATATTTTTGTATCTTTCGTTACATAGATTCATATTTGCCACTTAACACAATTTTAAACTGGCATTCTCAACTTAAGTAAGATTAGTTTTTTCTCACTTCATCTGTGAAGTTAGGTTTATGATGAAAAAACATATATGTATATAACCAGGAAGAAGCAAAGTTATTACCATGGCAACTTTGCTTCATCAGTATTAAATACAATGGTACTCCTTGGAATATTATTTTTAACAGTAACTATATGTGGTACTTTTATTTTTGGAGCATTTGCTGTGAGGTCTTTTGTTGTTGTTCTTGATGGATGTGGTTTTGGTTTTGTCTTTTTTTACAATCATGACTTGGCCAAATTGATTAGGAAAGTAACTTAGAATAGAAATCCACAATGCTTGAAACTGTCAGCTGTTTAAATTACTGTCCATTTTTTTATACTGTTGTAGGGAGATTTTCTATAATAGAAGCAAGTTGGTAAGGCAGGATTGAAATCTCTTTTGGAATTAATGTAACTTGTTAGAATAACTGCTTGGTCTAATACCAGACAAATTGTTCTCCAATATCCAGGATTCAGTAGTAGTATCTGCAATGTCACAATCATTTAATCGATTCAGCGGGTTTTGCCTTTTCCTTTTTTATGCATTTGATGTATTCTAAGGTACTCTTATTTGCCAACAGATGAAATTGAGGCGGTGGAATATAGTAATACCAAGAAATGTATTTTGCCAAGGTCAAGTGGGTCTGATTAATTGCCATTAATGAAAACCTGCCATTAAACAAAGTTGAATGTGGTTGAGTGTCAAATTTGGGGTTTGCTGTATGTGGATTAACCCTGTGGCAAAGTGTCTGTTCCTTGGAGCTATTTTCTGTTATTTTAGAAGTCAAATTTATGAGAAATTGTATACTCTTGCAACATTGTTTTTAAAATAAGCACTTTTTTGCTTTGGTACTGGAATATCTAAGAAAAAAACAAAGGCCATTGAATATTTGTGATGATTTAAATTTGATTTGTTATTTTATAATGTTTTAAAATGCAGTAGGTGTTCTTGAATTTAATTAGGTACAAGTAGGATGATTAATAATAAAAGTTGCCTTCATTTTGATTAGTCTAGAAAGATGATGTTATTCAGCAATTGGTTCTGTTAGGCTTGTAAATTATCATTAGTTTTAATTTGTGTTGTGATGATGTATTGTTGAATGTATTTTTATTTAAATTTTATTTTCTTATAAAGACATTAAAATGTTTTGTAACATGGCTTGACAAGAACTCACAAATAAATTACAATGAACTTGAGGTATGCTGTGTAGTTCTTACAAGGCCTGGCTTTTAAAAATGTTAGCATTTATCTGAATACTGAATTAATAGGGGTTTACATACAGGAGCTGTGTGTAAATAGTTAAATCTAGTCAACAGGAAAATAACCCAAAATCAAGTTGAGGGATCTTTCATGGTCATCTACAGCATTGTTACATTCTGACTAAGATTAATGGTTCGAGAGACAAGTGATAGTTCATCATTTAGCATAACCATGCGCAGAAGCTTTAGTAATTTGACAGTTTTTAAAATACTTGGAGCCTACATGTAGGATAGCATATATAGATTTTATCTTCATATAATCTACCTATAGACTGTATATATAAGAAACAGAATCAACAATATATGGAAAATTAAGTGTTTAAAAGACATTAGCTTTAATTTATGCTCATTTATTTTTCTCTTCAAGTTCCAAGTTTGCAACGTTCAGTCACGTGTGATAAAAGACTGCTTGAGTATTGGTTTTAAAAGAGCATGCACATGGAACAAAAATTAGGCCAATAAACAACAGCTTCCAGTAACAAGTAAGAACAACTTCCAGTTGCATGGACAAATGCTTGTAACTTACTTAAGGCTCTTAAAAGAGTAACAGCAGTATGTTTTACATTTATGTGATTTATGCAGATTAAAGAAACCAGAAATCCTTTAACAGCAGTAAGGAGATTTCTATCAGTGTTCCTGCATTCAGCTGTGATGAGACAGATGCAGGAATACTTTGTGTATTCCCGAGAGTCTGCAATGTAGGCAGCTGCTTAAAAAAGAAAAAACCAAATCAGTTTTGAGAGTAGATCTATGAGAACTCGGTATATAAACTGACATTTAGCTAAGTTACGACAAATATGTGTTTTTAAAATCACTTAATATACCTAAATCCAGCACAAAACTTTCATAATCGGCTACTCCACAATCAGAATAAGGTTTCATAGAATCATAGAATGGTATGCCAAAGTCAGGCAGTGTTTGCCTCCTGGATCAGCTTTTGCAGGCTGTACCTACTGAAGGGCTGGGAGCTCCACAGGGTTTAACCCTGCCTGCTCAGCCTTCTCTCTTTTGGATGCTGTGACATTGTTACTAGGTAATACAGAAACAAGCCTTCAGCACAGGGCAAAAAGCAGATGGCAGAGATAAAACTGGGAGGAAGGAAACACCACTATAAATGGAGTGGTCTACAGTAATGTTCAGTTCTGACATGTATGTTGCATCTTTCATCTGTAGACATTTAAAGCACTTAATGAAAGAAGGGTAAGTATATACAGTTCAGTCTCTTCTTTCCACACTGAGGGATGGCAAGGGGCTATGTCTTCTATAGCAATGCAAATTTTAAAAGTCCAAGAGGAAGGAGTACTTCCCTGTAGTTTCTGTAACTAAATGTATTTAAATGGTGCCAGATGTAGAGAAAATGCCTTGTCAAGTATTTGATCATTTTAGTCCTCTCAGGTCTTGAACTGACACCCCAGAGGGTGATAGTGTAAGCTGAGAGGTTTGTATAAACACTTTCTCCATATGATAGTGATGCAATATAGCTTCCAAATTATCTCACAAGTTGTAGTCCTGTACCTTTCTCTGTCTCACCTTTTCTGCGATCTTCCACATTTACCCTACTATAATTTCAACCAAAGATGTTACAGATTATCTGATTGATTGTACCAGAATCTTTAAAACAGAAATAATCCTAGTCCTGGATGTGAGATGTTAAGCATCAAGCTGTACAAGTGACAAAAGAAGCAACAGTCCTAGTACTGCTGAAAAAAATGTAGAATATCTATTTTAAAACACAAAACAAACAATGATTTCTGTAATGATCAAAATAGTTCCCCTACTTTCTTCTCAAGTAGTTGGCTGAGACTACTGTCAAGTCTCCCCTGTCACACCATTCTTGTGTTGTTTGACATTTACATGGGTTTGAGTCTTTTTTAATTATTTATGTATATACTTGTAAATGCATGTATTCTGGCATTGCTTTGACCAAAATCTAAAAGTAGAAAGGTGGGTTGAAGTAAAGAAACATATTGAGTGACATGGTACAGAAGGTACAATGTCTGCATGAATGATGAGAGGATAAACTACAGCTGTGCTTAAATTACTGCCAGTAATTTAAGCAAGTGAGTAAAGGGAATTTCCATAAGGCAAGTTTCTGTGCAGCACCTCTTGCTGGTGTTTTTGGTTTGTTCAAGTGTTTTTGCTGGTGGATTGAGGTTTGGGTTTGGTTTTTTTTATTGGAGGGCAGGATTTGCTAACAGTGGCTAATGGGGCCTATCCTGATACTAGGCAGGATCCAAATATTGGTAGGATGTTAAAAATACTCAGACAAACTTCAGTACCTGATGAATTTACGGGAAGTGTCAGTATTTCAAAATGGGAAGTTTGCCTCCTCAAAACAACTTAACTTGGCTTTTAGTTCACAGTTCCATCCTCAGTCAGATCAAATCAATTAAAATATGCATGATTCTGTCTTCACAGTTTGATTTTATTAGTTAATGAAGACAAGTTTCTAACTTGAAAATCCATACTGTCCAGAGGAATAGTGGTAACTGGAGTTTCACTCAGTGGAGTAAAACAACTAGCAAAAAAGAACCTAGTGCAGGATTTGGTGAAGCAGCCTGGGGTCCTTGTGTCACTGGCTTTCAATTTCTGCTTCAGTAGGAGAGATGGGTGAGCCTGGGGTTTAAATGAAGAATGGAGACATTTCAAGGTTTTAGACTTAACTAAAACAGCTCAGTGAAGTCCAGAGTTACTTAGTCTCTTGTCAGACAGGGTTAAAACAGAAAGGTTCTCCTGCAAAGGCCATGAACTTCTCTGTCTTTGAACTTATTTCTGGATTTCTGTAAAGCCCATGCCAAATCACATACATAAGTGGCAGTACAGAGGAAATGATGGGGATGTACCTTTTTTAAATTCCATATGCTACTCTGGATAGCAATATATTTCTGTTATATCTTCCCTCCAGTCTCTCTTCCAGTCAGATCCTCCCAGTGTAAAAGTGGTATGCAATTTATTCCACAAGTGCAGTATGTTTCCCTAATTCTTGGGTTTGGTTTCTTTTTCTATCTCTGGATGTCTGCTTCATGCTTTTCTCACAGTAACTGCATATTGAAGTCTCTTTTGGCAGTTGCATCAGGCAGTTGCAGCAAAACCTTATGAATTACTGCAGGTGGTTTTTGTCACAGATGACAGTTTGTGTGCTGAGACAGTACTACTTCATGTCCTGTTTTCCTCTATTGCAGCTCCGCTGGCTGCCCTTACCAAGGTCTCAGCTATAACTGCAAAAGTATTACTAGTCCTGGCCATTAATAGCCCTGTTTAGCATATTCCTACTGGTAAAATGACAGAGATGCTTAGATGATCAAGAGTTTAAGAGAAAATTTTGGCATAGAGCTATGCTTAAGTTCTTTTATTTGGCAGATAAATTGACACAGTACTTGAGTCTTCTGATATATGTTAGTCTATTGACAGAACAAACAGTAAGTGTAAGAATACAATCCAGCACGTGCATTAGTTAGCCAAGAAACACACATACTTACATAACTGTTCTTTGCATTATCATAAAACTGACATTTCTGTAGCAGCTTTGTTATTAGTAAAAATACTCTTCAGTTCTGCATTTCAGAGTAAACAAGCTGTGGAAAAAAACAACAAAAAAAATCTACAAGTTGTCAGAGCAAGGAAGACCAAAAAAAGAGAATACAGGTCAGGTCATTTCCAGATAACTGTATTCTGAAAAGATTCATGAAAATCTTTGAAAGGCATTGTACATTGTTCCAAACCACTGTCTGTGCAATATTCAGTTTAAAAGGTGCATAGGGAATGAAAATGTAAAATGCATCTGTGTATTTATTTGAAATGAGGTATGAAAACAGAACTATTCTAAGTTGAGTGTCAAACGATTGGAGCTTTGGATGAGTAATTATTTTACATGGAGACAATCAGAATCCAGAATCAATCCTTGATTAATTACACTGCATCCTTACTGTGAAATTACTGCAACAATTTAATAGATTTTAAATACAAACAGTATTCCAAATTTGGGTATGTACTATTATGTACATCCCCTTTCACAGTTGCTGGACAAGTTGGGTTTTTTTCCCCCCTTCTGTAGCATACAGTTGCCTGAGCAGCTCTAGTTCTAGCTGAACGATCACTTGATAGGCTGAAAAGCACTCAGATCAAGTTCCAGTATTTAAATATTCAATCTAGAATGTTTTTGGTGAAGTCTGAATGAGGTAAGCAAATGCAGTCATGTTCTGTGTGTCTGTAGGGTGCAGATGTATTCTAGAGTGCCAGGACAGTATTTCTCCAAAACACTTTGACATTCTTTATACAATTCTTCAGATGATAAAATAGCCAAGAAAATAATTGTTAGCTTGGAAGCTATTATTTCTGTAAAACAGTAGGAACAGAGTTAAAAGTAACTGTATCATACTTGCTCTACAACTTTCACTGCTAAATTTAAATTCTGGCACTGCACAGTAAAAAGTGCAAGTCCTTAGGAGCAGGCAAGACAAAGCAAGCAAGGGTATACTAAATTCAAAGTTACCTGATTATATTTTGAAAAAAATTAGTTTTCAAAACAACTCTTTCATCCTAATACTGAAAACAGTGCTTCACATTAGCAAGCTCTCTTCTATCAATGAATATCCCAGTCTTATGTAACAAATTTAGAGCTGAATCTCACTTCAACTGACATGGTTGGCAAAGGAGCTGGTTATGCCTGATGGCTTCTTACATGAGGAGGTGAAGAGGAGAGACTAAATGAAGGGATCATAATTGGTTTGATATTTTACTGAGGTTTTTTTTTCTATCCATAGGCATCTAAAGCAGTTCTTGTATACTCTAGCCACTTGTTTTGCTGCTCCCTTTCTAGTTGGTCAGGAAGAACTGTTTTATAGCATCATGAAGCGATTAAGTTCATTGAATGGTTACAGGTTAAAACTAGTATTGCCAGATGATTGAAATCAGTGTGGTTTGTATTTACATTTGCAAAATGTACAGCAAATGTGACATTCTGACAGCACCCAAACATAATTATCATCTGTGTTACAGTTTGCTCTTATGAGCTCTTAAAACTCAAGAGGAGGATTGCATCCAGTTTCTATCTAATTTAAAAAATAAAGTGACTACAGCAGGCTTTATTTTTAATCTCTTTAGAGGCAGCTGATATTTATGTAACAAATTACATGTGCTTAAATTACAGGATATTTTTACTTTAGGGACAGATACATTAAAAGTTTAAACATCCATGCAAAAGGTATAAAAATACAATGTGTTATCAAGGGAAATTATGTATACATTTTCTCTTCAGGATTTCCAAAAAGGAGTTTTTAATTTTAAACTTTTCTGGATTATCCCTAGTCCCAGTAATTTAGATTCAGTAGTTCAATTGTAACGTTTTTTCTGGTTGGGAAATGGGAGTTATTGAGGGGTTTTAGTATTTATGCTACAGTCTGTGTCACAGTAACACACTGTGCTATTAGCATAATGATAGTAGAAGCCTGAGCATTACACTCAGCTGCGCCGAGCTGATAGTGCTCTCAGCTCTGGCCAAACTAGAGCCTCGTTGCTATCAAGGCAGCCACTGTTCTGTCCATGGGACTTCTGTTGAGTGGAGGAATGGGACAGTGTGGACTGAGAGAAGAGTGAATCAGCCAAGCTCAGCACGCTGACGGAAATGCTGCTCTGGGGTCCCATCGCCACCTTGAAATAAAACCCGTTCAGGTTGTTGGTGCCAGAGCACGGCCGGCCGGCCCCTCGCCCCTGCCGCCGGCCCGACGCCGCGGCCCCTCGCTCGCCGCTGCGGCCGGGGCCCGCGGCACAGCGCCCGCCAGAGCGTATGGCACCCGCCGCGGCCGCTGGGGGGCGCTGCAGCCCCGCGCTGCCGCCCGCCGCCGCCGCGTCCCCGCCCCTCCGCCATGGCCGATGTGGAGGACGGGGACGAGCCCGGCGCCCCCCACTTGCACTCGGGCTCTGCGGGCTCCAAGGCGGGCGCCCCCGACAAGATGTTCTCGCTGAAGAAGTGGAACGCGGTGGCCATGTGGAGCTGGGATGTGGAGTGCGACACCTGCGCCATTTGCCGGGTGCAGGTTATGGGTAAGGGCTGGCCGCCAGGCCCGGGCCGACATGGCCGCCGCCCCCGCTGCAGCGGGCCGACGCGGGGCCCCGCTGCCGCGCCCTCCTCCCCGCGCACGCCGCCGGAGCTGAGCGGCGCGGCTTCCGGCAGCGGGGCGGGAGCTGCCTTCGCCGCGCCTCCCCTTCCTCCTCCGCGCTTTCCCTACCGAGGGCTCCGCGGCCCTTGGGACCCAGGGGGCGGGTGGGCCGGGGCGCTCGGGGACGCGCACCCACCCCTGTGGGGGACCGTCCCCCCCAGGCCCCGCTGCTCCTCCGTGCGCAGCCCGCCTGCCGGGGGAGGCAGCGCCCGCTGGGCTTCTGCGCCGCGCATGTCAGCGTGCGGAGCGGCGGTGCCCGGCGGGCTGGGCCCGGAGGCGGCCCTCCTGCCATGCCCGCAGCTCGTGTAAGCCGCCTTCTTCGTGAAGTCTAGTTCGTGTCCGGAGCTACAGCCGAGCTGACCGAAGTGCTAGATGTGTGGTGCTGCTGTGTGGGGCTTTGTAAAGCAGCAGTTGTGAGTGTAGATACAAACTCATTTTCCGAATCTGCTGACGGAGAGTCTCTTTAACACTAAAGTGCCTGGTTGCTAGTGCAGTTTAACGCACGTCAACGTACCAAAAAATCTGTTGAAAATGGTTAGTTCACCCACTTTTGAAATCTGGATACTTTCTTTGAAAGCAGCCTCGTTGCCCAGCGTGAACATTTTCTGACATCTTTTACGAGTATAATACTTATCTTGGAAAATGTACTTTAAATTCTTCCTGTACTGTTAAATCTGTTTCTAGTTTTTACTTTTGTGCTGAGTCATCCTAGGCATCTATCCTCTCAATTAGGCTTGGTACAGTCTGCCAGAACAAATAACCCAAGATTACCTCCAGAATACCTTGCTTTTATAGGTCCAGGGACCGTGATGCTGCAAATCCAGTTAGGTTTTTGGCTTAAATGAGACAAAATAGGCAATGCTGTCATTTCTCGTATATGTTTATTAGTGAGAATGTTGTGTGGAAAAGCAAAAAGGTATGCTAGAAGAAGAAAGATGCAGCCCAGATTTGAATGGTAGGAAATTCAACATTTGCATAAGCATATTTTGAAGGTTGTCTGCTTTTATATGTCAAATAGAGACCACCCTTGAAATGCTAAGTTGTTTTCATCTGCCATTTAAGCCGTAATTTTAACAATGTATTTCCCTGTTCTAGCTAGCCTGTTTGAGGCCCCTATAAAAATAACTTAAATGACTAAAGTCTTACCTAGAGCTTTTACAGAAGTTCAAAAAAATAATTTCATTTATCATTCTTCATACTAGACCAAGGGAGTACTTTTCATCTGAAACTAAAGAAGAATCTGGTAACCATTTTTTGAGAACAAACTGCATGGCAAGAATGTGAAACTTGATCATTACTGACTTCAGTAGCAGTCTTATGTTGATCCTGCCAGACCTGGTCTGTTTCCTGTAGAGCCCCACTGCCTGTGCAGTAACCTTAAGTTGGAGGCAGTGCCAGACTTTGGGTGGCACTCATTGAAAGTTAGTTAGTTTGATTTTTGCAAAGGAGGGAAGTGTTCAAGCTGGCTTAATTTTCTCCTAGTTTAACTCCTTGAACCAACATAGTCTTCAGGGATCACAGAAGCACAAGGGGAAGAAGCAAAAATGCAGGTTAGCTGGGAGGCGCTAATTGCAGCAGTACTGACACCTTTCAGACTTGACACCCTTAGGGTTATTATGCAGGAGTGGGGACAGCTTACCTTGGTATGACTGCAGTGATTTCTGTCCTCAGCTCTTTGTACTGCTTCTCTGAAACTGCAAATCTAGGGCTAGGATAGGAAAAATGTTTTTAATAGTGACTACTAGTCTGCTACAGCTTACTATCCTGCAGGTTGAGGTGACCCCAGATCAGTTTGCTTCAATGTACCATGTCACAAGCTGAAGCAGTTTGGCTGAATCTTATCTCCAGCTTGTTCCATGAATGCTGTGGAAATGTAAATTATAGGAACAGATAACTGGAAACTTTATTTACCGCCTTATTTTTATATCTGCAAGGAAAGGCCAGCTGTTTTAGAGTTTCTGTCTTCTTTCTTGTGTATGACCTGAGAAAATTAGTAATATCTGGGCAGATAAATCTAAAATATGGCCTTATCTGGTAAAGAAAACAAAAATACTCAAATCTAAACTTGTAGCATGTTATGTTTCTGTTTTCCAGGAAAATATAGGTAAACTAATGACTTATAGTCCAGGTCCAACCTGTGGAAAACTTATTTAAACTCCTGCCTTTTCTTTGGAGGAGATGAAGATGTCTGTGCTCCTTCCTGTAACAGCTGAACACTGTTGTATGCAGTATATGCACACGTGTCTGTGGCAGCCCATGGCAGGGTAGGGGAGAAACAAAGGTGTTTTTCCACTGTATGTGTGTGGCACAGTACTAAGCCTAGAAGTTGTTGCTTCTGTATCTTACCAAGTCCTGAACCTGCCATCCAGTTCTATAGCCACTGACTGGAATGCATAAAGATGATAAATATTTGTAATTAGATACTGTTCCATGTTTACCTAGTCATTTGTATTATCAAATTGACCAGTATGTTTGCATGTTTATGCAACCCGTGAAAATTACATGCAAGTACTTATTAAGGAAAACTGGCTGTACAAGAAGTAGGAAGAGGTGGGGGTCATGGTGAGAGATGTACAGCCTAAAAAAAAATCTCAAAATTGTGAATTATTTCCTTAAAAGGAGATGCTGACATCTGGAAAACAAAGTCCTATAATTAGGGCTTGGCTTTGTACTTGCACTGGTCTTAATATGCCTGAGTGCCTTGGCACAAATCTGCTGGTTGTTACATCTACAAAATGGAGAAGGCTTTTTTTTCAGTAGAAGTTAGGAAAATACCAAAGCAATGGAAAATAAATAAAGCTTCTTGTACTGTTTATAGTCCTTTTGATCTCTTTCAGATGTATATTTCATTGTCATGTGCATGGTTTTTAAATTTAGGGGAAGTATTCAATGTTAAAGGGCTGAAGTGGATGTCAAAACCTTTTACCCCAGTGAATTGGTTTTAGTGTTGATATTTTTCTCTGATAAACCTATTCTTAAGATGAAATCCTGAGAATCAAATTGAGTCTTGTTCTTGTTTACTTTTAGATGCCTGTCTTAGATGTCAAGCTGAAAACAAACAAGAAGATTGTGTTGGTATGTAGTGATTTCATTTGCTTGTTTTTCAATTGAAGTTTCTCTCAGTAGGGTGCATTTTAAAAGTTTGAAGATGATAGTGATTTTTCTTAGTGCTCAAAAGTAAACTGGTGTTCCATTCTACATTGTGTCATCTTTTTAAATTAGTAATACTTTATGCTTTATTTTTGAACACTAATAAAACTAGTTTTCACTTCAGACACGTAGAGCAAAACAGCTTCAAATTCGCCGTCAGCACATCCACAACTCCGAGTTTTACATTTCTCTCACTCTGAGCGTAGCTGAAGAGATGATAATGTACACTTTTGAAGTGGGTAGGAAAAGGCTACTTTTTTTCCTTCTGTGATGTGTGCCAGAATCTTCTGTTCTGAAGGAAATGTTTGTCTGGGTTAGATAGCAGTATTTGTCCCAGTCTTAATTCAGACATAGTGGAGGCAATTGCTTGTTCACTTTTCATTTGAGAAAGTGGAATCACTTGAGTTTGCTATAATGCTATTTGTACATAAACATACTTTCATACCAATGTCTGTAGAAGGAAATCTTAATTCTGTTATATTTAAATTGAAAATAGTGGAAATTGTCTCAAAGAGTTTGCTTTAAACCTTTAATTTAACTTCCAAACCAGTGATAAAACTTTCTATGCAACTGTTGTTCTTTCTTTGTTGAAGTATATTGTCTCAAACTTAAACCACTGTTGGTTTTGATGATTGTTTTAATGAGAACAGGAGTTTCCTGTTCCAGGTATCTTAACTGTCTTGCTAAATGTCCTACTTAAGATAGTCAGAGAGGAAAAAAAAAATCCCATAGTTTACAGAACTCCCTTGATTGGTACCTTCCAATAAGGAAAATGTGAAGGAAAAAAAGCAAAGTGACTAATACAATTCAGGAGCAGATGAACAATTGATCTCTTTTTTGTTGGGTTTGAAAAAAATTGTAACCTGTGAGTAAGATGCTATTTTGAGCCTATATACTGTGTCAGATGTGCCTCTGTGGTGTCATACCGCTTAAACACTGTGTTTCAGATGAGAATTAGATTATGTGCTCTTGTGTGGTAGTCAGTCAGTAGTGCATTGTCTGTATTTTGGTGCTGAGGATGATGAAATGAAGAACTTAGATAGTTGCATTTATTTCCTGGACAGAATTGATCAGTGTATTTATACATTCACAGAATGGTGTCACTTTATACAAGAAGGTGAGAAGATATGCATTTCTTCATTAATATTTGGGAATAAGTAAAAGAATTGAGGACAGATGACTGACCATCATAAGAATTGCCATAATAATCCAATCTCCATGGATAGATCAATGATGACCATTTTGTCTCTAAAGCTTGCAGTGGTTGTAAACATCTGAGAACAATAGTTTGGATCTTGCTGTAGATGTTGACTGTACAGCTCACTGTGACTGGAACATATTCTTTCTTCTCTTTCAGTGGTTTGGGGAGAGTGCAATCATTCCTTCCACAATTGCTGCATGTCCTTGTGGGTGAAACAGAATAATCGCTGTCCCCTCTGCCAGCAGGACTGGGTAGTCCAGAGAATAGGCAAATAAAACCACTGGAATGTTTTGAGGCGTTTTTTTGTTGAACATGTTGCAGTAGTGTGTGTCTTAGGCTGTATGCTCATACAAAAGAATGGAACATGTCAATCATGGCATGATTTGTTCAGTTTATCTGCTACAAGATCAGTGTGGTTTTGTTGTATGCTTTCTGCTGTACAAGGAGGCAATCAATGGTCAGTCTTACTGCAGATATTTCCAGAATTGACAAAAGAGAGACACTACAGTAACAAATGTATCTGCCACAATTTGAGTGTTAACTGTATCAGGGCATAGAAATGTGGTGGTGCAGATGATACCCTAAATACAGTTTGTTGTTATTTTTGCATAGATAAATAAATTAATTTGAAAGATCAACCTTACTTGTAAGTCTGATACGCTGCATAATTTCCTGCCAGGATAAAGAAATTGTTTTCTAAGTAATATTGTGTACAAAAACACAGTTGTGAGTTTTTGGAAAGTATTCTGAGTTTTATTCTAAAATGAATAGTGTGTCAAGCATTCACTGTGTGCTTTTTCCATCACACTGTACTGAACGTTTCCAATTTGAGTTTTCTTGATGACTACAAAATTTAGTTTTGTAGTATTTCCAAGTCTGTTGCTGTGTTATATTCTACATGTGATTTCTACAACCGTAGTATTAAAATATTACAACATTAATAATTCTTTAATTTATATTTCTGTTAAAGATCATGGAGACATGTATTTTTAATCTTGTACAAAGACACGTCTTTGACATCAGTTAAGTAGGAGCATAAACAATCTGGCTGGTTACCTAATATAGAAAGCAAACCAAGTGGAAAATTTAAATATCCCAAGGAAAGCAGGTACTAAGTAATTGTAGGTGAAATGAGAAATTGTGGTTTCATGAAAATAGTAATTTTGGGTTCATTTTATTGGTTACAATGTTTTGGAAATGCAAGAAGGCGTTGTTTCACCTTGGTGGAAATCCCCAATATAACATCAATTTTTATATGAATCATGTGATATTTTTCTTACAAATGTTTAAGTGCTTGCTTCTGACTTTGTCTTTTCTCTACATATCCAAAGTAATTCCTATCAATTTGAACATATGCTGAAGGGGTTTTTTAAAATATATGTGATAGGTTGAATTACTGCTTTGAGCTTGAAATTGTTACAGACTTAATAAAACGGTTAAAAACCTGGGTGAAATTGAAGTTCTATTATAGCATATCATCATTATTCCAAAATTGAATGTCATCTTGAATGTGTAACATTAATGCATTTCTCAGCAGATGTATTTCTATTTCTGTTCAAGTTTAAAGAGACTTCATCTTCTCTGTCTAAAGCAGTTCCAAAGGCAGTCTGTGTCATCAGACAAACATGCAGAATTCACTCCCTTTTTGTTGAGTTTTTGTAATCTTGTTCATAAAATGTTTTGAGTTTGTAAAATGTAGCTTCTGTCTCACTACACACTGAGATCAACATCCTCTGTGTTGCTATTACAGTTATCACATCAGTTGTTATTATCAGCAGATAATATCAGTTGTTATTAAGCAATATCACAGCCATTCAGTGTTTTCCCAATTTGCTTAGACATGCATCCATCACAGCTGGTATAAACTTGTGTTCACCTGTAGGTGCCCAACCACCAGCCGTTCACACTGCTCCTGTTTGAGCTGTGGTGTTATTCTTGCTAAATGTAAAAAAGACTGCTGATGGTTCTGTTACCTCCTTTCTCACATTTCTGTACCCAGGATATTTTAGGAATGTGTTGCTGTGGGCACCATTTTCAGGGAAGACAGCAGCAGAATCCTACATTTCTTCCTTTGATTTTTTTCAGTTTTGCTTACTCTGAGTTATTAATCCCTTTACATAAGCCCCTCCTGCCCTGTGTGTGCCTTCACCTGGCACAATTAGTGCTCGCTCTAGAGGCAAGACCTTCAAATACTCTGCTTTAGAGCACACCATGTTCTCACACACACAGAACAGTTTGCGATGGATGATCCCCTCAGTGCAGCTAGAAAGACACTCACACCTCTAATGTAATTTTGTCGAGTATAAACATGACTTATATGTCAAATAGATTCAATGCAGACAGGATTAAGCATGGAAAACCAAAATGCTACATAGTAGTAGAGTGACAAAAAGCAGCCCAGCAGGGCTTAGCACTTACTGTAGGGAGTCTTGAGAGGTGCCTGTGTTACTCCCGATGTTTAGTGTTTCTGATTCAGCTCTTCAACTTGCTCTTAAGAGTGGAAAAAAAGAAAAAACGAAACTTGACCTTGACCTCAAGAGTACAGCTTGACTCTGTTGCTACAGAAAGAATCATGGAAATGCCTTTCTTGTTCCCATAATACCTTGTTTATATTTAAAGGAAGTTTTAGCTGCCAAATCACATGACCCACAGCAGAAGGGGGCTTAGCCTAGTCAGTGCCACACATGATTTTTATTCTCTGGGCAAAAAAAGGGGCACAGGCTTCCTGGTAGGCAGCCAGTGAGTGAAGTCAGGTGGAATTTGTCTTCACTTGATTATAATCAGCCTTGTCCCTTTGTTGATGCCACCTCATCCATACGCTGTTGCCACCTTCTTATCCTGCCACTTTCTGTTACAAAGCTCAGCATGGAAAATTAACTGAGGCCACAGTGACACATGAAAGTGTCTTTCCACGATTTGGCTGGCCATCTGAAGTGTTTTTCCTTTTTCTGTGGCTAAAAGATGAAGTATGAAATATATGTTGTTTCATATTTAGGGACCATTATTATTAGACCAGCTGCAGGTCTTAGCCTCTGCAGGTAATCTGCTCAGACTGAGCCACATGAGGCATCAAGGTTTGCACTAAGTGTCTGCAGAGCTGAGAGTCGTTGATGTTGAGTCTACCTTCAGTTTTTGAGTTGTGGATGCTCAAAGCACTGAATTGTATGATAATTTAATGCTCAACAACTTGTGTTCATCCATGTCAAGTTCTGTTTCAGGCATAGCAGGTGCACAAGAAAAGCTTTTTATAAAACCATTTCCCAGCTTATGTAGTTGTCAGTACTCTGGCATTCTCTGTGTCAAGTGAGGAAAATGTGAGGCTGTCCTGTTAACTGGGGCCAGAGTGCCGCTTGGTTTCAAGAGAGTATGTATTGCAGCCAGGGCCAGTGCATACAGAAGGCATCTTGGTACAGTTAAAGGTTATCTGGGCCCATTCTGGAAAGCACCAGCGGAAGCGCATGCGTTTGGTGCTGTCAGTGGGAAGGTTTGCCTGGGATGTCATCTCTCAGCTATACATAGCAATCTCAAAGCTCCTTACAGAGAAACCTCTTACCAGTCACTTTCCACAAATGGTACATATACCTAAAGGTACTTAGTGAAAATCCTTGAGAGGTATTTAATGCAAAAGCAGTTAGTCTCTGTGGTGGTTTTCGGAAGCTCTCACATCACTAGCAGGAAGGAGTGCAGGGCAGCTACAGCACAGCACTTGGGCCAGTTGCTCATTTTATCTCAACCAGGCTCTGCCACCCCAAGAGCTTGCCAAGATGTGTGACATGGGGGGGCTTGACAACCTGATTGCCAACACAGCCTATCTGCAGGCAAGGAAGAGCGGAGATGCAGACACCAAGGAGATGCAAAAAAGACGCAAGAGCCTCTCACTGCCCAAGATTGAGCAATGCAAAGAGGTTAGAGAGTCCATTGTTGCCGATTATGACAGCATCTGTGAGCAGCAGCCTGTTGGCAAGAAATTCTTCAGAGACTTCTTAGAGACAGTGCCAGAATATTTAGTAGCTAGGGACTTCCTGGATGAGGTGTCAAACTGGGAGCTGGCAGAGGACAATCTCAAGGGCAGTACCATGGAGAATATGTTCACCAGTTTTCTTAAGGCAGGCTCCAAAAACCATCTGGCTTTCATGAGCTCTGACTTGTCTAGCAAATGCGAAGCAGCTACTGCAAAAGACTATGAGAATGTTATGCAGCTGGCCAAGGAGGAAACCAGACTCTTCCTTAAAGACAAGCCCTTCCAGGACTTCCAGACCAGCCCCTTCTATGACAAGTTCCTCCAATGGAAAGTTTTTGAGAAGCAGCCAGTAACTGAAAAATACTTCTATGAGTTTCGAGTGCTGGGCAAAGGTGGCTTTGGAGAGGTAAGAGCTGTACTTTTAAGGATGTGGGTCATCTCCCCTTTCAAGACCAGCAGGTGGGTTTGCGAAGAGGAACTTGGTAGTGGATTAAGAAATTGTCTAAGGTTTTGCATAATTTGCTCCTGCAGATTGCCTATTGCCCAGAACTTAGGCTGCATCGTTTTAGCCTGTGCTATCTCTCACCGTCCCAGATAATTTCTAGGTGTGGTTTAAGGAATAGCACAGATCAGGATCAGTTCCCAAAACAGCATGAATGATGCTCCCTTTTTTGAGGCAGAATACTCTTTAGCTATTTTAGCTAAACAGGTGCAAGCTGTATATGCTGCTTGTTCTCATGGTTGGAGGATGGTGCCTTGTGCATTTTATTTACTGATACATGTCTACTAATGGTGTCCTCAAGAACTTTGTGTAAGGTCCACCATATACCTGTCTGGAACAGAACAGATTCTATGCTTCTTATTTCCTTATTTTTCTCTGCTAGTGATACTCTGCCATGGAAGTTAGCATCAGCACCTACCAGGAGGCATCTGTCATTCACTAGTTCTTATCTGTTAGTGACATTGATATTCAATCTGTATGTGTAAAATTCCTTCATTGGTTTTCCTCATGGTCTTGCTTCACTAGGTTTGTGCCATCCAGGTGAAAAATACTGGCAAGATGTATGCCTGCAAGAAACTAGATAAAAAAAGATTGAAAAAGAAAGGTGGAGAGAAGATGGCACTACTGGAGAAAGAGATCCTGGAAAAGGTGAACAGCCCTTTCATAGTCACACTAGCTTATGCCTATGAGAGCAAAAGCCATCTATGTCTTGTCATGAGCCTCATGAATGGAGGGGATCTGAAGTATCACATCTACAATGTGGGACAAAGGGGTTTGGAAATGGACAGAGTCATCTTTTACTCAGCTCAGATCACCTGTGGGATTCTGCATCTCCATTCCATCAAGATTGTGTACCGGGACATGAAACCAGAAAATGTCCTCCTGGATGATAATGGTAATTGTAGACTGTCTGATCTTGGATTGGCAGTGCAAGTCAAAGAGGGAAAAAGTATCACTCAGAGGGTGAGTACAAATTCATTAGACATGGGCAGTGGGAAGGGAAGCTGTTCTATTTGTAATGCATTATGAGTCCAAGACTTAATTCCACGGGATTTGTTCTTTGATAAAGACCTTACATGGTCATTTCATTCTAGGAGACAGGTGGTAAGAAGATTTGGTTAATTAACTCTTTAGATGCTATATGTAGTAAAATAATGTCTCTTACACAGAAACAGTAGAATCAACTTGATTTGTTGTTTCAAAATAAACTCATGGACCTGTGTGTCAGTTTAGACACACAGATGCTTTGTGCCTTGAGCAATAGTATATAGTCAGGGATTTAACAATTGCTTGTTTAATGAGCAGCAGTGAACAATATGCCTCCTTCTGTATTCAGTTTTTGTTCCTAGATTTTTGCTCCTGCACTTTCTTCCAGGTGACTCTTAAGTGATGGTACTTATTGTAGGTGTCATGGTGCTGCACAATAAGCCATTGCCAACTCTCCCCCGCCTCACAATTAATTCCTGAAAAAGTTAACAGACTTGATGACAGTTTGGACATGTACATGCCTGTGCATATGTAGGAAGAAACAGCTTGATGACCAAATCATTTTTGCTGTGTGAATTATATTGTGCAGCATTTCATCTGTGCCTGTGGTCATCCCAAACTAACCCAGATGTGTAATAATGCCATGAGGTTTACCCAAGAAAGATGTGTTTAGGTAACTTAGCTATGAAAAAAGTGTATTTTTCCCAAGGTATCTGGAGCTTAAAAATGTATATAATGAGTGAATGTATCTGAAATGCACTAAGAACAGGAAGAAATAAAAGCAACACTGTAAACTGCCTTATGTTAAACTCAAGTCTTTCAAGTTATTCTGTAGAAATTCAGTAGAAGTGGAGGAGCTGCTAGTAACCCTATGCGTCATTCTTGAAGTACACACGACCTTTGACATTGTTACTCAATACAGTAATTTGTAGTTTGAAGGATATATTTTTTCCTGGCAATTAAAAAACCTTGTACTCTGAGTGATTTTAGTCCTTTGTGAAAGAAAATACAGAAACCAATGTACTTTTAGATAGGAAATCATTTTGAAATGAGACCACATTGTGTTTTAAATGTGAAAATATAGTTTCAGTGAAAGCTAAGGCAGGTTTTTAAATAAAAAAATGTGAAGATGGCTTCTTGATCAGTGAATCCAAAGCTATAAACCTTATTGTGCTTTGCAAGTTAAAGATGCACGCAATTGTTGTGATTATAAAAAAAAATATTTTGGCCAAGGACAGTTTTTCCTACTTGTAAGTATGTGAGGTTTGGCAGAAGGAAAATAAAGCAAAATGAACGAGCGTATTTAGAAATGTCTAACCACTTCTGTTGGTATTAGGGTAGAATCTCAAAGCAATAGTGGACAAGGCAGTTGTTCCTCCTCACCTTCTATGGCAGTCATCAAGTTGTTATAATGGTTTTTCTTCCTTTGTTGTTCACTGTTTTACGAAGCAGTATTCACCATTATGTGAGTACTTTTATTAGAGTGAAATCCATAATGCATAATACACTGCATGATTGTAGTGTGTTACAAGGAATTTCTGTTAAAGGCAGTTTTATTCATACAGGAAATTGAAATAGGAGAAGAAAGAAAAATCTTTGAGCTTGTTTTTCTTTTGGTTTTATTCTGTATTGTAACTATGAGGGAATGTCCTGGTTTCAGCTGGGATAGAGTTAATTTTCTTCCTAGTAACTAGTGCAGTGCTATGTTTTGGATTTAGTGTGAGAACAATGTTGATAACAGACTGATGTTTTAGTTGCTGCTATTTAGTGCTTAAGGATTTTTCAGTTTCCCATGCTGTAGTGGCAAGCAGGTGGCAAGAAGCTGGGAGGGAGCATGGCCAAGACACTTGACCCAAACTGGCCAAAGGGCTGTTGCATACCATAGAATATCATGCCCACTATATAATCCGGGAAGAGTTGGCCGGGAGGGTGGGATCACTGCTCGGGCATCAGTCAGCAGGTGCTGAGCAATTGCATTGGGCAGCACTTGGTGGGGGTTTTGTTTTGGTTTGGGTTTTGGTGGGTTTTTACCCCTCCTGGGTTTATCTCTCTGTTATATTACTTTTCATTGTTATTGTGTTGGGGTTTTTTTTTTGTCATTATATTTTGCCTTGTTTTAGGTACTGAAGTGTTCTTATCTCAACCCATGAGTTTTACTTTTTTTTCTGATTCTCTCCTCCATCCCACTGGGGAGCAGTGAGTGAGTGACTATGTGGTGCTTAGTTGATGGCTGGGATTAAACCACAACAGGGAGTCACATGAATAGTAATTCCCAGTATTACATTGCATTTCTAACCCTATTTATTAACCCATAAACTAACCCTATTTGAGTCATTTGCAAACTACTACTAAAAAACATCATGGAAGAGCTAGATATTACTGTTGTTAATACTGACGTATAAACAGGAAGACCTAAAAACACCTTTATAAAATTTCTTGTGTTAAGCTTCACCATGTACCCCTGTAATAAAGTGAAAATGGTGTTGTTAAATGAATTTTGTTTACTAATCACAGGTACATTGTGACTTTAAATTGTCAGTTTCTATCATGGTGTTTTTTTTGAGTATGACAAACAAATTGTTACCACTTAACAAATATTTTTTAGGTCTGGCATTTTTTCGCCCAAAAAGATATATGGGCCCAAGACAGATTTATTGCATTAAATTTTATCAGTTGCACCATTTTGTGGACACAGTTTTATACAGGCAATTTTGTAAGCTGAAGCAGAAAAGATATTCTTCCAGGCCAAATCTGTGTTGTACTGTATATCTGAGTGAAGTGCCTAACATCAATCATAAAGCTATTTATAGATTTTGGATGATAGTCTGAACTGACAATTTAAGGCTTACAATTTTCAGTCCCTAATTATAAGGACAATACTAGTGATCTGTAACATAAAAACTTCTAATTTAAAGAATCCTTCTGTTTTGAAGGAGGTAGCAGTACACTGAACTTCAGTTGTGTCTCTAGCAGTTCTGACTTCAAAGCCTTGCAACCCTATTTTATGACATGATTCTTAAATATCGTAAAATACCACTGTATTGCACTATAAGAATAATGCCTAACTTTGCTTTAATAATTTTCATAAGTCATTCTACTTCCTGAAAGTAAGTAGTAATATTGCTAGTACCAAAAGAAACCATGGTGTAGTTGTGTGTTACAGTTAATGGTAATTTATTTCATCTATTAAGATAAATTTTACTTTGCCAGTCTTACATATATTACATGGCTTGAAATTGAAATAGTTTATTTGTGAAGTGTAAGGTAGAGATATTTTTTTAATTGCATATCTTGTGGTGTTTCTGTAAGGTAATATATTAAAAAAGAAGTTGGATTTTTTCTTTCTGCTGTCTAATGAAAGCTTGTGAGCTTGAGTTGTTTAATCTTCTATTTTATTTCTTGTTTTTAGTCTTAGGAATATCAGTAGCAGCAACTCTTGAATACCATTTCAGAGGAGAAGAAGTAATATTATTTTCTGGATCATATTTTAACAGTTTACTCACATTGAGCAGATTTCTACAATACAAGCTACTTTTGTATTCAGTAATGCTACTTTTATTTTGAGACTGTATCATTCTGAGTGTGGAGATTCTGTTTTGGTCTCATTCTTAAATGAAGAAGCAGAATGGTGGCTTTTTAAAAATAGAGTGCTTTCTTCAGAATTGTTTTCTAGGGGTGTGAACTAAATAGATACTAATCATAAAGTGAAATAATCAAAGAATTTTCAACAGCTGTCTAAAGTCTTTCTTGGTGATTTAGGTTTTCCTTCCTGAATGCTAGTCTTTTAATGGTCTTTCTAGTTCTTCAGGTGTTAAATGCATCTTCCTTGTGAATAAGCAAAATAAAATAGAAAACTCTTCCATAGCTTTCATATATCAGGAAGAGCAAGGAAGCAAACGTGGAATAGACATCTGATCTTAGATATCTGCTGAAAAAAAAAGTTCACCTCTGTGTGTTTGACTCTAACCTGACTGGCATGAAAAGATCTCAATATATCACACACGGTAAATAAAGCTGCATTTTTCTCCCTTTTTTTTCCTATGTCTTTTTTGCCCCCCTATATGTCATGAAGTAGAAATGCGATGACTTTAGTTCATTCCTTATACAGGACTGAATAGTATATAATACCTGGATTTATCTATATCTTTGTTTCATTAAAGATTGCAAAAAATGCATTATTTTGATGCATTCTGAAAGTTTTGTACACATCTCATGAGTGTACAAGCCATTAAAGGTAAATTTGGTTTGCTTTCAAAGCATCAAAAAAGTTCCTAGCCTCTCATGTAGGAATAAAAGCACATCACCCATACATCAGCTGGAGGATCCATAAATCCCTTTGTAAATCTTGTTAGGTGATTAGGTTATCACATGGCACAAGTGATAAGCTAGTTAACGAGTTCCTGGATTAGACATTTTCCAAGTTTTTGTTGAAGATTTCTATGAAACTATAATGTTTATGTCTTGTTTACCAGCCCAAGTTTTGAGGGTTTTGCAAATGGAAAGTTTTTTGACTTTTAGATGGGTGGCTTTGTATTTACTGCAGTAAAAGCATTGTGCAGCTGATGCTTTACTACTTATGTAACTGAAGAAATAGCCTTGTTATCCCTTAAGTATTGTCATTCCATTAACTTCTTTTGAGAAATATTTCTGTGCTGTATACCAATTGTCTGTAACTATTATAAATAAAAATAGCCTGCTTTCAGAAACAATGCTCATTACAAAGGTCTAGAAAGACCCAGCCTTAGTTTTCCCTCTTTCTTTTCAATTGCTAAAGCAGCAAGTAGAAACAACTGGCTTTCCATGTGAATATTGTTTTGAACATGTATATGCTCTTCTAATTGGTACAATGGTAATTGCAGAGTTTAGAAAACTTTGTTTTCACTAAGTTGTGCTCATTTGTATTTGTGAAGTGCTATCTGGCCAAAAAAAAACCCCTATCCAACCCAAAACACGTTTGAACAGTGACAGTCTTGGAAATAGAAGAAAGCAATTGAAAGCTACTTCCAGTGTATTTTTTCTACATGAAACAAACACGAAGTATATAGGATCATCTTGTGAAGCATACATGTACCTGTGCAGGCTACCTAGAAATGTGTATGTGCACACTTACCTCAGGCAGAGTTCTTACTGACATCTCTGGAAACAGGAATACGTTTCCCAGTGATAACATAATTTTTCAGTACCTTAGGGAATAACATTATGACTTTTCATACAAGTGTGCCTTGTAGCATCTCTTCTGATGTGTTGATGTTCTCTTTCCCTTGGCTAATTGAAATTGGCAACAAGGAGAAACTGAGAGTCTGCAAATACGGCTTTTGCATAGGGAAAATGTTTTATCTAGTTATGTACTTGCTTGCTTGATTCTGGAACTAGTTCTTCTTGTGTGTGACAAAAATGAGGAGCCTCTACAGTTCGACCTGGCATCTTTTTCTTGAGGTCTCTGAACTTTTTCTCATACAACTCAAAATTCACTTGAATTTGAGTCAGATGTTCCTGCCTTTATCCAAACTAGTAATTCTACTTTATTTCCTGAGAATGATTGTCACAAAAGTAAGCATGTTTTGTTTGGTACCCTGATACTTTCCACATATCAAAATATAGAGGACTTAATTCCCTATTTCCAGAAGTCAGTGCATATTTGCTGTTTATTTCAGGAAGAACTTTCTGCCCTTACTGGGCGAAGCGAAGCTTTTATACAAAGTAACTGTTGCGTGTAAATTGTGAAGTACTTTTGTGCAGATGCATGTCAGCCAGAGAGTTTAAATATTGACAAAATAACTGTGAAGAATAAGACAAACATATTTTTGTAGTATTTATAAAAGTGAATTCATATCTTCAGAGGTGTCAGGCTTCTTCACAGTTTTCCTGTGCTATGTTTTATATATTTGAAGGACATCATAATATTTTTATAGGAAAAACATGTTTTGGTTAAAAACTTTCTCAAAATGTCCTTTTGCCCTCCTGTATGTTTGTTTATTATAAGATTCTATTTCTTAGGAAAATAGAAGGAAATCTATTTAGATGTTCCTGAAACTTGCAGTTTAATTTCAAGGCAGTTGAGAAGTGGGAGGAGGGTTTAGACTTGTGAAATAAAAAATAACCCATCAATTTATTCTACAGATGACCTTTGGTCATTATCTCATGGCATTGTTATTGGACAAGATTCTGTAAAAATTTATCCTTCCTTTGCAATTTTAAAAATGACAGCACCTGATTTGCTCAGGATTAGAGTGACTTGCTGCTATTTTAGACTCAAAACCATCATTCTGCTTGGGCATTTTTAAGTACAACATATAAAATGGATTATTGTTTTCCACACAGAACTTTGTTCTTAAAAATGTTGATAATCACAGTTGTTTTAAGTGCATCATGGTGACTGATCTTTTTAATATCTGAAATATATACTTTACAGAATGCAACCTTATCCACATTATGATTGACATGATCATGAGCGTGAAGGGAGGAAAAATTATTTTGTGGGTTCATTTTGCCTCCTGCAGTTTTGGAGGTGGGAGAAAGGATATTGTAGTAATCTAAAACTATGAGAATGCAATGTGTCCTATAAAATACTTTACCTACACAGGGTGTGCCACCCATGAGACATGCTTCTCTCTTTGGGAAAGACGTTGGAGAAGACATAGCATCAAATCTCTTTGCGTGACTTTTAACCTTGTTCTTCATTCAATTTAATCTGACAGTTAATAGACGTTGTACCATGTTCTATAAAACAGCAAGAAAAAGGTCCCTTATTGAGTTCCTAGAGCTGGTAGAAAGCTTATTCTCTGAACATAAAAAATGCTATGTAAGTACTAAATACTACTATTTAGTCCCCTTGTGTCTTGAGTCTTATTATAAGAAACTATACATTCTAGAATGATTTCTTTCATCTAGTGAGCCACTTCAGAATTGTCAAAGATGTTTTTATTTTACTGGATAAGGGATACAACTTTTTTCTGACAATATAATTCTTTGAACTGTTATTTGACAGCTTTGACCAGAAGCAGTATTGCAGGAACAGTAAGGTATGGGATGGGAGGGAGTGTAGTAGTTCTTGTTGGAGCACATGTGACATTCCACTTACTGTGATGAGCAGTTTCAGTTAACAAACTTATTATGACTTTTTTTCTGAAGACAAAAGAATGAAATTACAGACATAAGCAGGTGAAAACTGTGGACTTGGTTTTCCCTATTGTTCAAGTTGAAAATCCATGGAGGTGATTCTTAACAAAAAGTGTAGTTAAGCTGCAGGATTCTTTTGCAAAAGATCTTGTATGGTCTAAAGATCTATCTAAATTCAGGAGGAGAGTAGACAATTGATGAAAAACAACTTTGTTGTTTGAAACCATTTTTGTATCTGGAAGTCCTTGACCTGCAAACAGTTGGAGTGAGGAAAGTATTAGAGAAGTATCAATGTGTACACTAGGTTCCCGCAATATTCCCTGTGCATCCATTTTTTGGCCAATTCATAGACAGTAAACTGGCCTTATGAGCCTTTGGTCTGATGCAGCCAGTACCCATCTTCCTGGATTTACATGTAAAAGAATTGAACCCCCAATATTAGTCACAATCCTGAAAGATAAGTTGGATTTCAGTGATAGACAGTAACCATCAAGGCCTCGTCATTTGTGCTGCCTAACCTACAGGGGCTGTACCTATCTTGGAAGGCCAATTTTTTTCTCAGAGCACCTTGCAGTCTTGTTCTCTCAGTCACACTAGCACTGAACACAGAATTCCTCTTTGATGTCCCCTTCTTGAGAAGGCCACCTACACATTGTCCTATGATACTGTATGTAAATTCATTATGAAGACCTTCATAAAATATGCACAGAGCTAAATAGATGAAGAATTTTCTCCATTATTAATGTTGTTTCTAGGTTACTCTGTGGTCATTAGATAATAAAACTGTAAACATCTCTGAAGTGTTATTCCCACAGTACAGATGGGAAATGGTCAGGAGAAATGTAAAGGTAAATTGAAGGGAAAATCATGTCACGGGAAGACTAGAGAAACCTGATAATTCTTGAATTCTAATTGTGTGGGAGTTTGCACCAAGTGTTCTGCTCGTCCTACATGCTTCAATCCTATAATGTCTCATTGCTTCACTGTCTATGAGTGCCTGTTTCTTCTGACAGCACTTCACCAAGGTGGAGGATGTTAGCAGGTTCTATCTCCAGTAGGGCTCTGAGGCAAAGATAGTGATGTCTGTGTGATCAGCCAGGAAGAAAGCATGGAGATGCTCCAGAGTCCAAAGTTAAAATTGGCCCAGTTTCTGGACTGTCCTTCCTCAAGCCATTTACCACTGGAAAATATGCTGTAACTCCCTCTTCTGTGTGAACACAGAAGCAGCCTGCCCTTACTGTCACAGAAATGGCTTTCTCTTTCATTTGTGCAACTTGCTTGATTTCAGTGACTACTGATGTCCAAGCTTAAAAGAGTAAAAAACAATGGTGGATTTTTTTACTACTCCAGTTAGTGAATTTGAACCCAGAGGCAATTTTGTTGTCTTTATTTTAATGTACCAGAAATTAGTTTTGTCCCTTTTGTGCTTTTTATCTGTGTGGGGTTTTTTAAGGCAGCTTTCCCTGTTAAAATGATGTCCCTATGTGAAAATGAAAAAAGCTTTGGTCTTGAATTTTGTGTAGACTTGCGGGATTCAGTAGTGCCTGTGCAGTCTTTCTCATTATCTTTTTGTGCTACTCTGAGCAATCCTCCTTGTATTCTTCTGAATCAGTAGCCCATCAATTTATGATGGGCCATCCCATCATAAGGTCCTTCCTTTTGCTAAGCATTAACAACATGCCAAAATCTTTGTTCTGTGAGACTTTTCAAGAGTGCTTTTTGCCCTAATTAGATTTTATTTTATCTTCTTGTGAAAGGTAGTTGCCTATACATGTAATCAGCTGTCTTGTAACTGTATGAACATGTCGGGAGGAACTGCAGTGCTGTGTGATTCATTTAAGTTATTCTCTGTTCCTCCTCACAGTGGCTCTTGGGAGAAAAGTGAATGATTGTAAAGTGAGTGACAGAGGCTAATCAGTTGTTCTTCTCTAAATCTAGGGCCTATTAGCTTGTGCACAGCAAAAGAGTTTTCTGTGGTCTGTTCCTGCATTCCTGCAGGGTCTATTAAGGCCATTGCTGAAGGAGTGGAGGAACAGCTGGACAAGAGAACAAAGCAGGCAGTGGCACCCCTTGGAGGAAGGAAGGACCGAGCCCCAGGAAACAGCTGATAGAGCTAAACTCAGCTTGTTTTTTTTCCTCTGTTCAACAGTTCTTGTGCCATGGCAAACAAAAGATAGACATTCTGATTTGCTTTACTGTTTGGTTTGTGATATCAATTGAGTTTGTTTTGCAGAGATCTGTGGGAAAAGGTAGAGAGGTCTAAATCCCATTTCTCCTCATTTCCCTGTTTCTGTGCTGCTGAAAGCTCCAGAGAGTTCTGTTTCTTTCACCCTTGCATCTACTGGAAGCTGGGATAACGGTGGTGTTCAAGGGCCATTCCCTTCTTGGGACAGCGACCTGGATAGGATGTGTGAGTGTACTCACATTGTGGGCCTCATTCTGCTCAGAGTTCTGCTGTGCCAATTCCCCTTTGACTGTACTGGGAAGCAAGTGCACTTAGTGCTTCTCAGGATCACATCTTGTATTATTAAAACTTTATAATTATATGACCCTTAAAAAATTTATATAGGATCGCATTTCACAAGAGAAACATTTGTATACTTTCAGATGAGTCATTTCCACTGTGCCCTGTCAAACCACACTCAAAGCTGTGATTCCTCTTAACAGAACTTCTTCACTAATATATCCACAGACAACATTTGGTCATTACATTTTAGAGGGTTATTGAAAACATTTTATTTTGGGTTGTTCTCGAAATAGAGGAATAAAAGGAGAAGTAGATCCATTGACTCTTCCCAAAAGCAAATCAATAAAACTCTAATTGACTGAAATGTCTATTTTCATATTTGCAACAGCATACGCAAGTGAGGCATTCTGCTTATCATCACAGAGAACAGTATTACATGGAGAGCTACTGTTGCACTTCAGAAAGTTGTGTGCCTCTGCAATGGCATATGATTTCTGCCTTCTGTAAAGAAAATTTGGGATAAATAAAATTCTAAGTCTCCATTGTGACTTCCTTTTTTTATTGTGTCCCTTTAGATGCTTCCAGATCAGTGAAGGAGTAATTCCATATAATGTGTCTCTATAAGACTATTTTAGCAGTCAACACGTATTTTCATATCGTTCCTGGTCTTACCAGGAATCCTATAGGAAAGAAGAAAATAATGTGCTTGGTCTTAGTCTCATTCAAAACCCAATACACATCCTAGCAGGGCAGACTGGACAGCAAAGGACTTCAACTTTCTGAGTGCAGTTTGGGGGTTTTTTTATCCTTTTTGTACCCGTTTCCATTTAAAAAGTGAAGTTTATCCATGTAAAGTAAGATCTAGTAAGAAAAAGCATTTTTCAGTTACTATGCCACTTCTGAATTTACTTATAAGTTACATAGAGTGAAAACACACCAAATCCTACAAACGTAATGATTATTTTGTGTAATAGAAATAGCAGTAACCCCTACTTAGAGGTATCCATTCTGAGGCATGAGCAGGTAATTCTAACTGAATTGAGTATTCAATACCAGACCATGGAAAATAGACTCTCAAAAATAAGGTATTTATCTTTTTTGTTATAGACTTTGATTCCTTTGCTGTCTTTTTTTTCTCCTTTTTACATTTGAGTGTAATTTGCAGTATATTTGTTTATTCCTTGGCCTGTTGAGAGTAACTTAACTCATTACTCTGATTCACTTTTGCTTTGGGAATCAGTGGATATATTTCCCACCTAACAGACTATTTTCTTGCTGCTCAAATCTTACCACTGCTAGTCATGAGAATGATACTGGTTGAAAGATACCTTCACTAAGCTGCTGGTTTACCTGCTTAAATAAACCTCTCCAGAGTCATTGAAGTTGCCTTTCATGTTGCCACAGGATCTCTTTTCACACTTTTTGACATTGTTTTTTTCCATAGTGATTAATGCAGGGCCGTTAGGTTTTAGCTTCCCTCTAATGCTGTCTGATAGAATTAAATCTTCATTTGAAAAATGTATGTTCTTCCATGGGTTGAGTAGTTATTTTTTTGTGTGTTTCATAATAAAGCAAATACTTGTGGCTTTATCATATTTATTTCCAAATGATTTTGCCAAAGCTCAACATATGTAGAAATGGGTGGAAAAGACTAAAATTTAAACTTTCTTTTTTCCTTTCTTCAAATTCCTGTTTTGATAAAGGTGCAGAGATTTATGTATTTCTTCCTCCTGTCTGTTCATATGTTCCTTCTCCCTTAAACACCACTGCTGACTACTTGTGAAATGTGTTTGTTTCTTACATAAAATAAGAAAGTTTAAAGTGAGTTTTGAGTCTCAGGGTGTATGAGGTGAGGCTTAGGTTCCTGCTTCTCAGCCTGTTCCTTCATTATGAATCATAGGAAACCTTCAAGACTGGGAGAGATTTGTTGTAAGATTAGGTTGAAGTTTTGATGAAATTCCATGAGAAAAAGATCTCTCATAAATTTGTAAGTTGGAATGATTTGACATATTAGAGGAACAATGTGTTTCTAGACATCTCTCAGATTGAACTAGCTCAGCTCAAAAGATTTCAGTGCTAATAATTTAGAATTTTGAAGTTTTCATTCTTGTTGAGAGTAACCCCATCCACAGTCTTTCAGTTCAGTCCAAAGGGAGCTGCTGATGAGCTATTTCTGTTTTCTGTTTAATGTGGTCACACCATCTTTTTGGTCTGCAATTATGGTCTTACTTTCTCTGTTCTTGAGAAACACGACTACCGTGTCGAAGTATGGTGTTCTTCTGTGTAGTGTGACTTACTGATGGTTATGTGGAAAATGCACATGGGAGAGACTGAAGTTACTTGGCGGCTGTTTGTTTTGAAAAAACAACTGTGGAGGAAAGAGCATAAATTAAAGGAAAGACAGGCACTCAGAAAGGAGCTGCCTTGAGACAAATTGATGATTGCAGATTTCTGACTTTTTGATGTCAGATTTATCCAGTTCCCATATCATGATGCTAAGATACAGCAAAGTAATGTCATATCAGAAAGACCACATTGTGTTTGTGTTCACTAACCCACAATGAGCTCTGTGTGCATCTTTCTGTACCAAACTTTCTCTACTGCTTTCAAACCCTCCTCTCTCTTCCAGGTTTCATAGTCTTCTGAGGCCAGATGAATCTGGGTTCTGTGGTCAGTATTTGGGTACTTGTCCCCCTTTCTGAATGGAGCAGTATTTGTACATAAAAAATGGAATACTGTCAGGGTATGTCTCAGTATTAACTTTTAATAGAAGAAATTCAATGCAAACGGTACAAATTACCTGTGGAATGATGTCAGCTGCTGCAGTGCCCATATGACTCCTCTGTTTGGTTTCAGTTAAGGAGGGAACAGTTTTTCTTTTAACCTTTTGCTTTCAACCTGACTGCTGTTTTTGTTCTTCTCATCTCATTTATCTTTTTCAACCACATGGAAGATTTTGCTCTATATCCCTAAAAAGAACCCCAAAAAAGGATTTAGTGTTCCGTCCATTAGGCTTATGTTGTACTTGAGACTAAGATGTTCCTTCTTGCACGCACTGCTTACAGCAGAGTATATGCCATAATGTGTAGTGGCATGAGCTAAAGTTTATAGGGACAGCTGCCTCGGAAATGCTGTGCCTAAAGTTGCAAAAATTAGAGGAGTTACCCAAACCCCATAAAGTAAAATGTGTATGTTAAGCTCTGATTCTTATAAATATCACTTGACCAAATGACCTCTGTCTTGAGTTACCTTTTTCTGACTGTGTTGTTTTGGAGTGAATCTCTGTTACTGCTTCTGTTCTCATAGCAGTAATGAATAACCTTTAGTGAGGTTTTGAGCAAACACAGTTTCTTCATTTAAATTTTAATACTGCTAATACTTCAGTCCTAGTATTTAAAAAAGAAAAGAGCAACTTCTGACATAACTTCTGTTCGCTGACTCTGGTAAATACGGAAAATAAGATATAACATCAGGTGTGGCAGGAAATGTTGGGTCAGCTGAGGGAATGCTGTTTTCATGTAAATCTCACATCCTCAGGCATATAACAGTGCAGCAGAAAGTGTATAGAGAGGCTGACCTCCTCACTTCCCTCCCAGGTGAATTGTCTCCCGAGAGAGAGAGAGGCAGCAGGAGCTATTTTGAACTCTGTGCAATTTGTCCCAAGGGAAATGTTCCAGTCCTGGTCGGGGAAGGAAACAAGCAGATTGCCCCCTCCAAGAGCAGTTACTTCTCTTGGAGAAGGGTCCATAGGTGCTGTACATAGTAGTAGTCTTTATTTCAAGCTTTTTTATCAGTTAGGAAATATGAACTCGTCGTTTCACCTGAATGCATGCAATTTACTGATTATTATTTTCATAGGTTTACTTTCTTACAGTGGTTTTAAGAGTTTTTCTTGGTATGTTAGTGGTAGTACTTCCTTCCTGAGACCAACAGGGTGTGCAGGTGAGAACTTCCTTGTGCACCTCAGCTACCAGCTTGATGAGAACATTCTCATTGGTAGCAGACCCCTGTGTTGGACCAGTTCTAACCACTGAATGGAGAGGAGAGGCAGTTGGTGATTGTCTGATTTTTGTCTTTCTTTAAAGTTTTCAGACTCATTGCTAGTTGTGTTTACAGGACAAAGCTAACAACACTGTCTTCATCAGGAAAAAAAATAACATGAAAGAAGAAAGCAAGCTAAACATTAATCTAAAATGAATCACTTTTAGGTAGAAATTGCACAGATATTTCACTTCTGAAGAGCATATTTATGACAGTTTTTCTATATGCTAAGGCATGTAAAGGCAGGTATAGTCCATGTGCTAAAGCAGAGCTCTACTTTGGGGTTCCTAGATTTTAAAAAAATCAATTTTACAGATTTTTTAGATAGAAAATATATCAATTGTATTACAAATACTTTGGAATAATTGTAGGCTAGTTTATTTAATTGTATGCATTTCATTACTGACCTTGTATAGTAAATCTGTCTGTATATTTGCAATAGGCCGGGACAAATGGTTATATGGCTCCAGAAATCCTGAAGGAAGAAGATTACTGCTATCCTGTGGACTGGTTTGCTATGGGGTGTAGTATTTATGAGATGATTGCTGGGCGAACACCGTTCAAGAATTACAAAGAAAAGGTCGATAAGGATGAGGTTAAAAGAAGAACTCTGGAAGATGAGGTGAAATTTGAACATGCCAACTTTACAGAGGAAGCGAAAGATATTTGCCGACTGTTTTTGGCTAAGAAAATAGAGAATCGTTTAGGAAGCAGGTATGCCTTACTTCTCAATCTCAGTGAAAGCCAGGTATAAGCTTCAAACAATGTTATTATTTCTACAGCATACTGAATTTTCCCTTTCACTTCTAGGAAAGGAAAGGTAAGAAGTTTTGAAGATAATATGGCAATACAGAATTTGTTGCAATAGTGTTTGTCCATCCTCTCCTTAGACTTCTCTTCTTAGCATTTTGTGGGGTTAGTCTGTATAGAGTTTAGAGAAGGGAGCAGCCCATTTCTCTTGCATTTTCTTTCCTAAAGGGAAAGGATATTCAAGTAGATGCCTGCATCTGTGTTGACGCAGAGTCAATGCAGAATCTTAGGCTGTATCACTTACTGGAATGATGTGGGCAAAAATCCAAATCTGCAATGTGGATTATCTTCCCTGCGGATATCAAACTTGCAAAGCTGCGTCATTGGCTTCTTACTGAAGAGACATTAACCCCTCTGCTTTACTCAAGTGCTTTTAAAAGATCTTGTAGAGGTTCTGGTCTTCCTGACTCATCTCAGGGAGAAATGGAAGGAAAGAATATTGGGTACAAGCTCTTGTAAATACAACCATTTTTTGGAACTTCAGAGGAGGCTTTAGGTTGATGTAGATTGATGAATGTGTCCCTGACTTAACAATTTCAAATAGCTGTTCAATAAGAATAAAACTGTAAAGCTATGTATTACAATATTTAGCTTATAATAGCTCTGATTCCTTGTATATGTGAGCATCTCTCTCTCTGTCTATATGTATATATAAAAATAATTTAGTGCATTTCTAATGAGATAGATTAGGGATCTACATTTGCAATATAGACAAAAGAAATATAATAGCAATTTTAAAAATTAATAGGAAACCAATAGTACCCATCTTTAGAATACACCATGATTTGAATAACGTATGAAAACAAACATACTGGGTGATTGTCCCATCTAAAGGTCGAGTGGACACTGAGACTTAATGAAAATGCACAGCTGGTCTTCTAAATTTATATTTCATAACGATGTGGAACAGTCCTGCAAAATGTTCATCACAGATTTGTCTGAAAGAATTAATGAAAAGTAATATATAATTAAGATACATATTGATCCAGTGCTAAGTGAAGACAGCTAGCCTTTGTGCTTGCTGAGTTTTCACAATTCTGCAGGGCTGCAGAAAGAAAATTCGTTTTCAACATCACATCGAGTGTGTTTGATACAAAATCTGTATTAGTTTCAATATGTTTTAAAAGCTTATTTAAAACATAAATTTAATATGAAAACACTTAGAGCATTCTACCTTACAAGTCAGTGTGCTTTACAGACATTTAATCTTACAGCATTTTGTGAAGTAAACAAATTTCAGAGTAGGGGAAGATGAAACTTAGAAATTCTGAGGGAGTTGGCCAAGTCATTCAGCAAGGCTGAAGCAAAACCACCAATAGCCTATTCGCTTCATGTAACCAAGGGAGTAATTTACAGTCAATCTGTGTGCTTACTGTTACGTTATTTCTCAGCAATGGGAGAAAAGTACACAGAAAGGTAAGTGCACAGATTGTTTTACATGTTCTGCTATTTAAGATATTCTTCCTCTTATGTGCCATACTTAGAGAAGGAAAACGATAGGATGTGTGCCATGCCTGGGCAACGGACAGAATAAAAGCCTGCAATGTACCTCTTAAACAGGGTGATACTATTCAGGACATCTCATCCTTATGTAAAGATTAGCACTGTAATTCTACTAAGGACAGTCAGACCTTGGGTTATCTATATAAGTGCCTGTTGCATAAGTTAAAGCTGCTAAAGGACAGCTTTGCTTTGTACACCTGACGTTTTAAAATACTCTATTCTTTTATTGAAGACTTGGTGTAAGTGGCTACCTCAGGAAAGATGTAACCCTTTTTCTCCACTCAAGCTTTTGGGGATTGACATATCAAATCCCAAATCTATAAAGTAATTTAAAAAATAATGGAGGAACAGAAGATTGACAGATCTTAGATGAGTTCCTTTGCTCTTTCTATTTAGTTATGTAATCGTGCAGTTCACACAAGAAGAGCTCACGTTCCCCTCCAGGCCGTTGGAAGATCCCTGAGTCAGTTCCAGTAGATGGCGTTCCTGTAGCTTTATGGTTTTAAAATTTCATCAGTTTGCTGGTGTCTGAAAATACATCGGGAGGAGAAACACTGCAGCAGTCCATTCTGGAGCCTTCACCAGCTGCTAGTGCTTTTTGGTTTATATTACAGAAAGGAAGAGCAAAATAAAGTGAAGTTTTTGTGAGTATATCTGCCCAGTAGGATTGTCAGTATGACTAGCGCACTAGTGTCCCAGGGCACTAGTTAACTTGAACAGCAACTCTAATGCACTTCAAGCTAACAGTGAATGAAAATAAATCACATCAGGCTTGAGGGCTGCTCAAGTAGTTGGTTATCACTAGCTAGGAGATAGTTAAGAGATGATTTTGTAAGACTGTATATGCAGAGATCAGGATCCCTGTTGGTTTAATCTATACATTCATAATTGTCTCCATATGGCTCTTTTGGGTTGAAAATGTCATTTTTTTCATTGCCCAGGGTGCCCAGATGGCAGCCATCTATCATTCTTCAGGCTGTGATTTAGGATCCTGGTCATGGTGGTATACAGTGGTTGGTGGCTGGTGACCTGCTCAGAAGAACCAGGCAGCAGAGGCACAAAATGACAATTTTCTAACAAGGGAGCTGAAAAGAGCAGCTGGTAGTTTCATCTCAGCTATGCCTGGATAGCACCAAGGCAGACTAGAAGCATGGCAGGACAGCATATAAGGAACTGGCAGTTGTGACAAGCTGGAGGAGCTGTTCTGCATACATGGTATAAGTTCATAGAAAAAGGAAGATTTTCTAGAGTCACACAAATCTACTTCTGTATGGTGTCTCCTAAATGTTTGCAAAGACAAAAAAGCTTACCAAAGGTTTGCATTACATTTTGTTCATAGAACATTGTCTAGAAATACCTGAGGGCTTACACTTTGTAAAGAAGTGGGAATAGAAAAAAATCAATGTGTTGGCAACTACTGTTTTCTGAGGAAAAAAACCAGACATTTTTTTTCTTTTGTTACCGTTTTAAAGACCAGTGCATCCATAAGGACATTTTAAAAAAGAATGCAGAGGTGTAGAAAATCCAGTGGTCCCCTCTGCTCCTCCTTTCACTAGAATTCAAGTCTCAAACTTTGCATGCCTTGACACTAGAGATGTAGTTCAAAAGCTGCAGTCCTTGGTTATGCTTTAATGAGCACACATTTGAGGCTCAGATTATCATCAGAATATCCTACAAGTCTCTCTATGGGTCTACAATGAAACAATTCACTGTATCTTTTACAGGAAAAGTTCTCCCTGAGGTCTACAGTTGTTTTCTGTAAAATGTACTTAAAATATTTCCTTACAATGATTTTAATCCTTTCTGGATTTTAGTATTGGGTTTTAATGATATTATTAAAGGATTGTGGTGTGAGAGCATTTGCTTAAAATCTTAAAAATCTAAAATTGTTCATTTATGTGAGTAGATCATTTGGATGAACAGACTCACTAAAACTGGATGTTTATTAGGACAACATAACAGAGTTCTATGATGTAGATGTGTATCTGCTTTCAATTATGATAAAATCAGAAATGTCATTTGTTACCAGTTACCTATTCAACTTGTTGTGCCTTGGAGTCAGTCCCTAGATGTATTAACCCAGTGTACCCCAGACAAAAGTTTAATAGATGTTCTTATCCTAATTACCATTGAACTGTCATTGTTGGTCAGTATATCACAGAATCTTAAGGGTTGGAAGGGACCTCAAAAGATCATCCAGTCCAACCCCCTTCCAGAGCAGGACCACCTAGAGCAGGTCACACAGGAACTCGTCCAGGTGGGTTTTGAATGTCTCCAGAGAAGGAGACTCCATAACCCATCTGGGCAGCCCCTTCCAGTGCTCCCTCACCTGAACAGTGGAGAAGTTTTTCCTTATGTTTCTTTGGAACCTTTTATGTTCCAGCTTGTACCCGTTGTCCCTTGTCCTATTATTGGACATCACTGAGAACAGCCTGGCTGCATCCTCCTGACACTTGCCCTTTACATATTTGTAAACATTAATGAGGTCACCCCTCAGTCTCCTCCAAACTAAAGAGCCCCAGCTCCCTCAGCCTTTCATCATAAGGGAGATGCTCCACTCCCAAGACTCCTCTCCTCATCCTGCTGTATCTTCAGTTCTGGTTAAGTGTGTCTTTGGATATGAGTGTCTTAGTGGTTGCCAGAAGCAGCACTGCAACTCTTGCATGGCACCTTGCCCGGACCGATTCACCCTGAAAGGCAGAGTAATGAATAATGGGATCAGGATGTTTTCTGCTTCTCAGCTCTGCAGTTTAATGTAACACAGTGTTCCTTGGTTGGGAAAAAAAGGAATTGCATTGCATGATGTAGATATGTGCATATATATATTTGTCTTCTTACTTTAAAATACTCTTGTGTATACAACACAAAAACATACCATGTCTGAGAGCAAAACCAATTAACAAACTTTTGCTTTATTTCAGAAATGAAGATGATGACCCAAGAAGACATAATTTTTTCAAAACAATAAATTTCCACAGGCTAGAGGCAAACCTTATTGATCCTCCATTTGTGCCAGATCCATCAGTTGTCTATGCCAAAGATGTTGCTGACATTGCTGACTTCTCTGAAATACGAGGAATTGAGTTTGACGACAAAGATAAGAAGTTCTTCAAGAGGTTTGCAACAGGTGCTGTCCCTATAGCCTGGCAGGAAGAAATTATTGAAACGGGACTATTTGAAGAACTGAATGATCCCAACAGAGTAGAATCTGGGGGTTACGCCAACGGAGGTGAAGCTAAGTCAGGAGTTTGTTTGTTGTTGTAAATATCACATCATTAACAAAAAGAGTAGAAAGTACCTCAGAACTTTTCATATTCTGACACCGTTTCAGATGCTCAGTGCATCTGTTTAAGAAGACCCAATCAGTGTAATATGAGGTTGCCAGGCTATGTAGAACCACGAGCTGTATAGACTATTGTTTTCCTTTGCTCTAACAAAGGAGATAATATTTTTGTTCTATTGGAGATATGAAGAGCCGTATTCTCTAAAAAACTTAGAATTATAGAAATTCTGACATACAAAAGTTGCAATAGAGTGAAGAGGCAGCACCTTTTGGAAATGACTGACTACTCTTTTGAATACAATGATTTGTTGGTTTTCTTTCCACTTTCTTGTTATTTTTACCAACATTTCCTCTTTGTTCTACAGTTTTCGAGAAAGACTTTTTAAAATTTTGAGTAATATTCTCAGTTAGACAATGGAGTTCATATACCATGTCAAACTTGGAATTTATTGGTTAGCTAGTCTGTCTGTAGTTTTCTGAATTTCTGTTAGGTTTTGTATGGTTTGATTGTAGAATGTTCAAATTGTCATAAAACGTAAAATGAGGCTCTGCGTATCACTAGGAAATAGGACTGACATGATCAAACTCTTTTCAAAGTTGATTTTAACAGAATGAAGATGATAAAGTTGCACCAATTTAACTTAATAAAGAATTTATTTATTCTTATTAAGTGTATTCTTTTAAGTTATACCATATACAAAAAAATATCTATTTTTAAGTAATGCTTTTACAATGAATTTTAAGCTTTTAACAGGTTTCCTGATAATTTGTCTGTATTTTGGTGATACATTAAGCTACAGTAAGTCCAAAACAATTTGTAATGGGCTTTTTGTAAGACATTTATTTCAGTACAATGTAAACTTTAATTCAGTAGTTGCAAAATGCATTTTACTATCAAGTGCTGTTATGGTGGAAAGGTTATGTGTGCAAGTTGACACCATCTTCAAACCTTCTTTGGGTCTCATGCAAATTTCAATGTGTTTTATTTTTCAACTTTATGACAACATCAATAGAAATAATTTTAAATACTTCTGCAAGTACCTGCTACTGCTCAAATGTATTACTCATGTGATGCATGCTGCTGATTTTCTATGGTAAGAAAATAGGTGGTAATTGTTTTCATAAATTTTAAAAACTGATTGTGCATGCTGTTTGCTGTTACTCATCTAGCTGTAATTCCCATTGACTGAAGTGAAAGTTGAAAGTGCTCCATTCCTTGGAGTCCTGAAGGCTGGTAATAATTTCCTACTTTTCATAGAGCAAACCTCATACTGATCTCAGACTTCATTTATGTAGACACTGGGATTGAATAGACACACCTGTATTGAAAGATGAAAACCAGTCCTATAGTGGGTCTATCATATGCAACACACAGCTTTAGTATTTCTTTATAATCTAATAGTGCATCCCAAACATTGCAGTATTCAAAAACTATTTAAATACTTAAAATGATTTAGTTACAGCTAAGTAATGCCTTAGTAGTACACTGTGGTGTTCTACGTAGAAAAACATTCTTTCCTTTTAAATGTGCTTTTCCAGCGCTTTATATTCTTACTTTTCAAGTGAAAATCTTGAAGAACAGTGTTATTTGGGATTAGTGGATAATTCTATTCAAGAATTATAAGCATATAATTGTTTGCCTTTTGAGGGCAGACTTTCTGTCAAATAGTTTAAAGCAATATAAGCCAGATTCTAAATTGTGCTTTTAATTGAAAAGGATGATCCTGAAAGACTGAAAAACAGAGGAGGTTGAGTGACGAGAGTCACGTGGTCCTATCACAGGATGTCACTCTGACATCCAGTAATTTGATTTCTCATTGCTTACATTTATACAAAGTTCTCACAGAGTGGTATTAGGCCAATATATTTAAGAAACCAGGGTAGAAAACTTTATTATATACACGCATTAAGAGAAAACCAAACAAACCCACAAACGCCCCCCCAACTCCCCACCCTGTTACAGCTGGACACAGCTGTTAGTGCTAGTGGCATCAAACTTTTGTCCTGAATTAGTACACCTCAGATCCATAGGAATGCCATTTCATAATGTTCCAGAGTCATAAAGCAGTACTCTGAAATGGCTGTAGATTTTTCTAGTGCGTAAGGAATTTTTCAGTATATACATGTTGCCATATGGAAAGAGGTTATGTATAGGCAGAACCAGAATTTAATGTCACATTGGAATCACAAATCCTGTATGATAACTAAGTGTTGCAAGTCTGGGTTTTCCAAAATGTATTGCAATGCTGAGATCTGTGAATTTAGGGCATCATATATGCATAACACTAGGTTATTTAGTTTTACAAATGTTATAGTGTCAGTAAATCCCAGCAGGATGTATATCAGTGAGACACTGTAATATTAGGTGTTTCATGGATCAATCAAAGAAGCACATCAACAGTCTGATAATGCACAGTTTGGCCATTAGACAAACACAGAAGACTGTGTTAGTTTGAAAGTATTCCTTTTAATTTTCTAAAATTCTCTATTTCAGAACATGGACAACTTCTGTTTGCACTACGAAGAGACAGGAGAGCAAAGATTATTTCTGTATTTCTATTATAATTTTCAGTGCATCTTTTAAAAGTGAATTTCACCTTTAAGGAATCTGTTAAATGTTTGGTTCTTTTCTTCTTCTTGCCACTGTGAAGTTCCTTGTTAAACTTTCAGGAACAGCCAGTGATGCTACTCACGTAAGTAAACTTAAATGCATATGCAAGTGTGCAAGATCAGGGACCAAGTCAAAGTATTGACCAAGTCACTGGATGTTTGTGATAGAAAATGAGGGGTGAAGTGGGAGGAAAATAGCCTTGTGGTTGTGGGATAATGGAGCTCTTATGGGGAAAGACAATTATATACTTCAGATGTTTTTTTCTCCTAGCTGTGTCTCTTTTTCTTCCTTGGCCAGTTCTGTTCTGTCTCACTTGCCTGCTTCTTTTTCAGGCAGATAAAATGCATTCAAGCATTAATCTAATCTAAAAAACTAAATTGTGAACTCTATTGCATTAAATGCCACTTGTGAAAGGCTACTGAGTGCCCTGGCCACTCAGCAGTGATTGCAGTGTCTTTCCCTCCCTGTTCTAATTGGTACTGTTATTAGAGTTCTTGATAATTTTAACTGAAGGCTGAAATGTGAGATTTGTATTGAAATCTGTTCTTGTAAGAACATCATTTGAAGTACCCTGGACAACACTGAAGAAAGGCTGTTAGCACAGAGAGGGTATAAAAGGAAAGGCTTTCCATTGTATCTCAAGTCCAAATTTTCTTTGGTACTATCCCTGTTACCTCATCATTACTCCACCAGTTTAACTGAGTACAAAGAAAGAATATGACATTTAGGGTTAACCAACTGAAATCGTTCTTCACAGAAGTTATTTATCAGCGGCAATAAAGCTCTGTCTGTGTACCTCCAGTTATATCATGGCAAGGCTCATTTAGACAATAAACACCTTGGGTTGCAGGAAGTAGTTCACTTTTCTATTTCAGTATGAAATAGATTTAGTAATTGGAACCTGTATGCAATTTCCAGGCTATTGAGTAGCATCCGTATTAGGGAAGGCACTTTTGAGTTAAGAGCCTCTAAGAAAACATAGTACTTGGGTAAGTTATTTCTTCAATCATAAACAAATGTCAATACAGAAAGCAAAATGGAACTCTGAGATCTCTAGTCAGAGCAGATGCCTGCCATTGTGCAGAGCAGCTGTAAAGTGATGCATGGTTTTATATACTTTTAATACCACCCTTGTTTTTTAGAAATAAAATGCTTTTAATACTGCCTTTAAAATATTGCTACTTTTACAGCTTTTAATGATATATATGTAACATTTTTCTGATATGAGTAACTGCGTCCATGATTAAGATAAGTATGCTCATGCCATTTACCTTGAAAAGTGGAAAATTGCATCTTTTATGCTATGATAATAATTTGTGTCTTTTTATCATTAGATTCTTAATACCCAAATATTTAAGTTCCTTTAATCTATTAATGCAGTAATGAATTGTAAAACAGTATTTTAATTATGCACAGTTTTTTTTGTCCATGATAGGATTTAAAGTAAGAATTAAGCTCTTGGCAGCTACGCCTCATAGCACCTCAGAAGCACTGAATATCCTACCAGTTCTGGGACTTATGCTAAAAGCAAAGCTTACCTTTTTCCCAGGTGACAAACACACCAATTTTGAAATCTGTGGCTAGCAGAAATTGCTGGCATTTTATAGTTTCAGACCTATCACTTCTAATATTATGGGTAAATGTCACTTAGGATTGTTGTGGCTTAGGGAGTACATTTGAAATCTTGCATTATGATAGCCTTAGGGAGCTTCATAGACACATTAAAGAGAGCATGGACAGAAACTGAAAACAAATTCAATTAAGCACATGACTTCTTATAATTAAGCATCACATTATTACAGCAACTAACTCTAAATCTAGTATTTAATTTAAAAATAGACCAAAAGATTAATGTTTCTTAGGAAATGATTGCTTAGTATTTCTCTGACTGTCATTTATGTAACTGTCTGAACCCAAGCAGAACTAGTGTATCTTATCAGTTAGCCCTCTGCATCTGCTAAAGCATGAATAAATCCTTAGTGTTCATAAGGGACTGGAAACCTTTTAGGTATCTTTTGCCTGGAAAAGAAGAGCAATAGCACAGGGGGGTGTTACTGTTTAAACATTTACATTTAAACTGTTGATCCATGCTTTTCAATGTCTGAGCTTTGTCAGTAGGCCATTTTTTTCCAAGTGTTTGGTTTTCTAACATAACTAGTTAATTTTTATATATGTTTTGTCAGAGTTCTTTAGCAAACCTAGATGTTGGCCTATGCAATTCATTCAAGTTCTTCTTACAGTTACGTTTTACAGAGTGGAAAGATACAGCAAGGCTGAATGACTTTCTGTATACATGCCCTTATGATGGGAGTTCCTCATGATGAATGTTTCTGTGATTCATGTTTTTAGAAAGAATGCCAAAGGGATGACTAGGGATGTATCAGTTGTCAGAACTTGTAGTTCAGTTAACAATAGTGGAGTAACTGTTTAAAAAAACAGCTATTGTACAGGAATGTTCAGTTATGTTTGCTTTGCAATACTTCAGGCAAGCATGACATAGGATGTGCTAGACACGTCTCGTGACTTTTGACTCGCCGAGGTAAAACATCTGCTGCAAGTAACAACAGAATTAAGTCCTGTCTGCAAGCATTCCTATAGTAATAGATACGATTCTGACTGAACACTTTTTGAACAGTCAGGACAGCTTTCTTTTAAATACATTACCAGTTTGCAGTGCTTAGTGATATGTCAGTCTGGGGAAATGCATTGATGGAACTGTGAAGCAGTAAATTGTTTTGATATCCTGAAGTTCTGAGGAGGACGTAGAGCAGAGCATATTGCAGTACCGATTGCTGCTTAGGGCCTGAGCCTGCTTCAGATGTTATCAGCATGTAAGTCAGGAGTGGCTTTGGTAATATGAAAGGGGAGACAGAGAAATCATGTTGCATGATGCCCTGAGTCAGTTCAGTCCAACTGTTAGGGCTGTTTCTCTAGATCAAAGGAGAGTGAAGCAATTTCGTGATAGAAAGGGATGTCTGCAACGATACCAAACAAGGACATCTCTAAAGCAGTCTTGTTTGTGCACTTCTTACCTGAAGGAATTAATAGTAAGAAGTGTGGACAATTTTTATTTGTTATTGGTGGTAATAACATAATGGTCATAAAGAAGAACCACAAGTGCCAGTTACCAGTGAGGCCTGTTCCTCTGTAATAAACTGAGGAGAGCTGTCTGATTTACAAACAAGCCCAAAAGAATTTTGCTTCTATTCCCAAAACGTAATACCAACACGACATCATGAACAACAGGAGGAAATTCTCCATTATACTTCTACAGAAGGACAGTGACAGAGTAGTTATCTCAAATATAATGTCTGGCTTGTAAATGTTTTATTATGTTCTAATTATGCAAAACCTGTGAAGTTGATTTGAAAACAGTCATTAGGCAAAGAGGCTTAGTCTGATGAAAAGGAACTTTTCTTTTTGCTCTTTCCAAAGTATCTGTTTCCTCTCTCCAGACCAACTTCTCTGTTATCCACCCTTAGGGCTTGAAATATTAATGCATTTCTGCAAACAGGTAAGAGACTATTTTTGACCACAAAACCATGATGGGGTTGGTAAAAGCAGAACTACCTTGAAAATGTAATGAGAGATCAGCAATTAACTGGTGTCTAAAAAGATGAAAAATATTAAGTTGACATAGAATGAAAATTAGGCTACAGTTTAAGGAATATTTTCTTAAGCAAAGAGGGGCTGATTTTAACTCACATCAGTTCCTTAGTACGATTACTGTACATGTCTGTAAATAAACTGTATCACTACTGCAGGATACCTTAATAAGCATCCATGGAAAAATTAATATTCATCCTAATATTAAGTAAGGTTTGATGAGACCAATTTAAATATCTTGCTGCCCAGAGTGAAGGCAAAGACTTAATTCTGAATATTTGATTAAGACTGCTAAGCTGTGCTGCCAACACTGTGCAAGTAAGTAAACTTCTGGTTTCCTGTGCTAACATACTAAATGTGAGAAATGATAGTGCTGAAATCTGGAATCTGTCATCAAGCTAAGGAGATGTCAGGGCACACTTTAAAAAAAGAAGATATGGCACTGAAAAGGATGGATTCTGAGAGAAAAGGTGGTGTAATGGTTGGATATTTATGCATCTGTCGGTCTCAGATCTGGTTTTATTTAATAAATAGTAAAAGCAGCAATATTCTCAGCACTTTTTAAAGAAATGTGGACAGCTGTTTTTTACAGCTGTTGTGCACAACTGCATCTTTTCATTGTATGCAAGGGGAAGAATTAGAAAACGTGCTCTGAACTAAATGGTGAGGATCCTTTGTGTGCTTCCTAAAATAATCCAATAATAATACTTTGATACAACCTAAGAATCAGATTCTCATGCTGTCATCTTAGTGTAAGATGTCCCATAATGAGACTTCTTCCCTGTTAAATCAAGCAATGGGTTAATGTTCAAATACTGGTTTTCCTGAGTTCCCTCCCAAGGTGATTTTTCTCATTTCTGCAGCTCACATTTTTGCTTCTCTCCTCATCTTTCTGTGTCAATTCTAAATCAAAATCTTATATTCTTTTTGATGTGAATGAAAATAAGATGACAGATGCTGCTTGAAAAGTCCTATAAATCTTGAATTCATAAGCCTGATCCAGGTTCTGCGACCTATGAGAACTAAACCCAAGTGTGTACTCTTATAATAACTTAGTCCTTCTAAAGACTCCTGCATTATGCTGGTTTCAGGCAGGGAAACAAAGGAATGGGTAATCGCAGAATTTTCCATATGCCTTGTAGAGAGAATAGTGAATCAAGTGTTGTAAAGAAAGGAAGGAAACTTTGATTTCTTGCCAAGAGATTGAGAACTCCTCATCTCTTACCAAGCTAGTTTATTTTGCTGCCAGCAGTTTCCTCACCTTAAACACCTCCTTTTCATCTGCAGAACTACAGTAGTGAGAGAAACAAGCTCTGCAGAATCGCAGCACTGTAAGAATTTGCTTTAGTTAATGAAGGCACGAATCCACATTCAGATTTAGGTATGAACCAGAAAACAAGCACAGTTCCACTGTGGGGTGTCCTCAGATGGTTCTCAACCATTTAACTTTTTTTTTCCTCAGAAGTACATGAAGTTGCCTGCTTTGCAGATGTTGATCTCCTTCTGCACAGAAATTATTTTTCTGACTTTGCCACTGAATAAAATATGCCCCTGATCTTCAGGGTGCCAGAGATTCTTTAAAAAAAAAAAAAGAACACATCAGTTCTGAAACTTGGCCTCTCAGAACTAGAGAATTAATTGTGATGCAGATCACCCCCTTTCCTTAGTCTTTATACAAGTGGTTTCAGTGGAACACAAGCTCTTGGGTATTTTGCATGTCTCTTTTCAGTGAGAAAATATAGATGTTTGGAAAAGTCTGAAATCAGAGGCTGGCCATGGGTACTTATTATGCTAATAAACCCAGAAGCAGACGTGTATGATGATCTGTGTAGCAAGAGACCATAAATCCTGCACACCCCTCCAGCCTTTTGTCCCAATCATATTTATGCAAGGCTAATTAATTGAGGGATGAATCAGCTACAAGTATCAGTTTAGTCCTTAATTTAGAACTAAAATAGAGGGAAAGTAATTGAAATGAGGGAATTGTAAATGAAAACATGGAAATTATTACTTTTGAAGGGAGGAAGCTGTAATTAATGAGCTGTATTAGCAAACATCTTCCAGTTTTTGTCTGGATGTTTTTCTGGGATTCCTGGAACAGCCACTGCTCCAGGCTGTAACCCCTTGTTCTGAAAGGACTGTGATATTGATATTATCTGAAAAAATAAACATTTCAAAATTGGTTTAAGACAGGATATACAGGGCTTTAAATCTTCATTTTAATCAGGAATGGCAGCGAATGCTTTAATTGTGTTTTGTTCCTGCAATCTTCCGGTAAGGAAAGGGAAAAAACCCTTATTCTGTAAAAGCTATTATTTTAAATGAACAATGTTTTTTTTTTAGCATCAGCAAGAGAGGAAATGCTGCCTGAATCTTTTTTCTTTCCTTGCAAATACCTTCTAATTTATAGTGAACCAAGTCAACAATCCTCTACTAATGTTGTTTTTCCCCTTATATAGCTACCAAACTGCAATTATACCAGCAGAACTTATAAATAAGACAATGAAGAAATAATGTTTCAGACTTTGACATATATCTTTGGGTCACCTGGATTATATGAAAATATTGGGATGTTTAGAAGAAATTAATTTATTTTCCAACAATAAGTGACATACACTTAGGTAGCCTACAACCATCAAGCTGGAACTTCACTGTTCATCTTCAGCTAACTGCAGTGACATTTTCTGTGTTTGTCTCTAGAGGGATGGTTTACCTGCCAACTTCTCAGGTGCTCAGTGTACGATTCAAAGATTTCTGCATAGCCCTCTGTCGTTTTCTGTTCCTACTGAAAACATAAATGGTTTTATCACCTTAAAGGACTTTTATTTCACTAAAAAAGCAAAGCAATGGGAGGGAGGCACAGAAGGAGACACTTGAACAACTTGAGAGCACTGTATATGTGCTCAGTAGAACTCAATTAAAAAATCATTTTATTACAAGAGTCTCTATGGTCACAGATGCTTATCTGTGTAATTGTGATAGCCTAAGGATTTTTTTTCAGGCTATTCCACTGCTTCAAGTTCAGACAGCAGTGTTTTTATTTACTTTGTGCTTAATGTCAACCCTTTTTATAGCAGGAAAAGCTCTTATGTAAGAGAAAGTTAGAAAAAAAAGTATTTTAAAGCATAGAGTAGGAAATGCCTTTAGGATTGCATATACCTCTATGGAAAATGTAGTCCTTCTTGTCTTGTTTGAGCAACAGCAATGAGCTCTAAGTGAAGGAATACTTCTTATTGCCAGATGCTAGAAGGATTTATTCTGAAATAATTTGTTTAAAAAGAAGTATACTGAACCCAGCACTACTGGACTCAAACTGCACACAAACTTAGGAAAGTGAGCAATATGAAAGATGGGATTTTTTATCAATAGGAATGTTATTCAGCTCATTGTCTCTAGAAACTGATTTATTATGTATGATTTGACTCAAGAGAAGTGGAAACTGTATGTCTAGGGAACAGCAGAGTATGTAACAATGGGATTTAATCTTTGTTGGTACTACAGAAACCAGGTTAGAAAATAAGATCACAGAATCATAGAATGGTAGGGGTTGGAAGAGACCTTTAGAGATCATCTAGTCCAACCCCCCTACAGAAGCAGGTTTTTTTCAGAGTTTGCAATGCTAGCATTAAAAGCAGGGATAGTTGATGTATGATTAACAATGGAGGTCATATTTGACTGTTCAAGATATCTGTTGTTGATAATTTACCTCCTGGATTTAGATTTTAAATGAGCCTTGCTGCATTTTTCATGCTACTAAACTGTGTTGTTGAAGAACAACTCTAATAACAGAAGATGTACTAAAATAGAAAGCTGCAGATGAAGAATTCTGGCTAAATTAATTCTGAGAATTAAATTTTATCTTGCTGGGGATATATATCATCACACATCTCCCATGTCACTCTTATCCGATTGTTGTATTTACATATTCATAGCTATAATTGTCATATAATGTATAATAAATATATATCTCTTTGAGATGACAGACCCCTTGAGTCACCAAAGGCTTTAAAGTAGACCTGCTCAGACTTTTTTTGAAGTGAACATGCTGAAAGAAGCCAAAAGTTTCCTGTCTCTGAAGTGAGATGGCATTAGCACACAAATGAGCAAACGAGAGCAAGAGGGTTGTTTACAGAGAAAATTGAGGCTTATCACTGGAGTCTGATTCCAAAGTTTGCAGTTAACCCCTGCCCAGTATGTCTTATGGGATGAATCCCTCTCCTCAATTTTGCCTTCCATTTGGGCAATTTTCAGCAGCCTCGTAACCTGTACATGATTTACACCGTTCCCCTTAGTTCCTATGGAAACACCTTTATTTCTAGGTCTGGGTCTGAGCCTTTTCTCTGCTGAAAGCAAACCTTTTTGTTCGTTTCAGCTTTCACGCCTGCTGTTCCCTGCTTGCTGTGCCTCTGCCTGCCCTACCCACCCTCTGCCTCAGAGCTGCTGCTCCAGAAAGGTCAGTGCTTCTCCAAGCAGCTCTTCTCCTCAGGCTGCAACCAGAATAAGAGAAAGGGCAGTCTGCCACTCTGCTCTCTGTACCAGTCATAGAATATATATATATAGAATCTATGCATAAGCTATAAACAAATTAGTAAAAGAAATACAATGTTTGTCCCATCGTTAACTCTTCAGCATTATTTTTGCACCTCCATGTTAATCATAGGCAAATATCATTAAAATGGAAAGACAAAAGTGATGATTAAAACAGTACAGTACTCATGGCTTTGTAAATAAATGCAGTGCAGGAAGTTCGAATTAAATGATGATTTTTGCATACAGCTACAGACTTTGTTTCAAAGTTAATGGCTGAGGATTGCAAATGAGGTTTTGTGTCTTTCCACTATAGATACGGCACTAATGAGAAAACCTCAGTCCCTTACTGGTTTCTCTTAAATCCAGAATGTCTTAGGTCTGTGTTCAAGAACATTGTTTGACAGTAATTACTGACTGTGCCTTGTGCAACATAAACAGTTCCTTCTCCCTTCTAAATACAGAGCTTTCAGTTTATGTCCAAGTTTAATTAATGGTACGTGTGTATGGATCAGCTTATTTAGATAAGATGGACTGGGTTTGTATCTTGGTAGTTTGAGTTCTTAATGATTAAGTGAAGCAGCTCAATTTAATATTAAGTTTTGAAATTCAGCCTCCTTCTAAGAATATTTTGAAATACAAAATATGTGTTTACAAGACATATTTTATCTGCCCTGCCTAGACTTCGCTGTGGATATTCACTTAATGACTTTGGATGCTAACAGAAAAATGTGCTGTCATTGAGATGACCTCAACCACTTGACAATTACCAAAGGAGAGGGAACAGGTATAATTGTATTTCATGGTCAAACTTAAAGCAAATGTTTAGTATTTCCTGGTGAGTATTTCTTTGAACAACATTCTGGGCAATATAAAATGGATTTGAGAAATCAGCTGTACAGCATACATTGTGTCAAGAGTATGAATTCATTGTCAGCTGTCCTCTGAAACACCCTATGCAAATAACCATTTCCTCTTCAGCGACTTTGGTGCTTTAAATGCAGTTAACTCTTTGTTTTTCTGCTGTAGTTACACAGGGCAACAGCAGTAGTTCCTCTCAAGTATTGGTTAATAACCTTTAATAATCTTAATAACCTTTTTCTGTGTGCCAAATTTCAGTAATCCAACTTGATGTGAAGTGCAGCAGCCCTAGAACTAGAGGTGTCCTCCCTGCAGTGACCAACTGTGCTTAGTATGTGTTTAAGTGCTAAGAACACAGCCCTAGGCTTCATCAGCTCCATAAATCATCTTCCACACAGGGAAACTGCTCTGTGATTTCTGCCAGAGATCACAACCAGATTTGCTCTTTAGGATGACTTTAGGGACTTTGCTTTATGGAATTTTATATTAAAAAAAATCTATTTCTGTGGCCCCAAGTTCATTAACAAATAGATCTCTTAGACATAATCAATACATCTTTGGACTAAATGTTGGAATGTGCAATTATGATTGCACAAATCTAGGCCGATGAGCTTTTATTATAAATGATCTTCTCTTTCTTCTGTTAAAAAACAATTCAGTTAATAAATAAAAAATGAAGACTGATGGTATTATAACAACAAAGTACCCATTACAATTACAGCAGCAGAGAACTGCAGTAACAAGGATGCAGAACATTTCATCCTACTTTTTAATACTCAAGGTTTTTTTGTAGTTTAAGATTGTCTTTTCTATAGGCTCTGTGATTATAAGAGACCACATTTTGACAGGGCTTCTTTCACGTTTTCAGTGGACTAAATCCTGCTCCTCCTACTGAAGTTGCTTCCATTCCTGTATGGGTAGTGTCTTCCCATGCACAGGGGAACAGCGTTAGGAGAAAACACAGCAGTTTTAGCTATTACATAAACACCTGAATGTGGATTTCTGATGGTTTTATCTGCAGTATGAATCTGAAAAGAACCTTCCTTAAGTGACTATGTATTTAAAAACTTGTATTTTACCATCAGCTGGTAGTAACCACTATTGCCCATAAAGTATATAGAGATCAGTTAAACATACTGGTTTAAGTATAGTATTCTTTCAAAGGATTGCATCTGAGAGCAGGAGGTAGAATGAACAATTTGAGATTGTATTACGATTAGGGAGCAATGGAAAGGGAGGCCTCTTCTATGTGCTTCTTCAAATGTGAGAGGAATTGTAAAATAAATTTAAAATCTTTATTGGTGACACTTTTGGGAAATGTGCCAGTGGGAATGAAGCCTGCAGGAGCCTGCAGAATCTAAAGAAATGGGAGTATGGATCCCATGTAGCTGTGATCCTCTCTATTCCTATAGTATTTGTTTATAAAACTGTATTATAGACTACAGAGTGTATTTACTGCTCTTTCAAAACCACTGATAGTTAAAAATCAACAAAAAACAGTTGCAAAGAGGTTACCATTTTCTTTTTAAATTATTAATTTACTGTAAGAGTAGCATAATCTTGAAAAAAATGCTGTAAAAAAGTCAGACCAAAAATAGAGTAATGGTGGAATTCCCACACATTCAGACTAGAAGAAAAAGCTGATTCTCATTTTCCATTTTCAAAAGTTTTCTTTTTTCCAATTTCCTCTTTCAAAATGATATAAATAAACTGATTGTGTAACATAAAAAGTTAACAGTATCTCAATTTGTAACTCCTGTGACTTTGTGGGGACTTTGTGGGGATTTCACAATAGCACTTACCATAGGGATCCTCCCTACAAATGAATCTATCGAGAACAGATGGATGTAGGACTTCACTGAAAAAATGCTGAGCATCTTCAGTATCATTCATGGTTGATGAGAGCTGAAGGTGGTTAGCCTTTTAACAAATCTAGCTCTCATGGAGTGGCAGAAATATTCAGAGAGAGTTATTAATAACCTCAGATGGATACATTAGTCACGAGCTGTTCTTGTATACTAGCTGGCTAAATATTTTTATTAGTTCAGTTTGATACCACCCACCATCACCAAGGTGTCTGTATGCCATACACACTATTTGCGTTAGGAAGTAAAATGGAACATACCCAAAACAAGTAGGTTGTGATATGTTTTTTTAATAGTTAAAGAACTACATGACAATGCTTTATGTAATTCAGTGAACTTTTTGCTAAACAGTACATAAAAGCTAGGTTACCATAATTTTTTTTTAGTTAATGTATGCTCAGGAGCACTAATAATAGGCCTTATGAGTCACAAGCATTCATTAAGTAAGCCACCAGAGCTTTAAAAGCATAACAGTTGAGATCTGGTCTGTTTGAAATGAACAACTAAATGAGTAGGTTTTAAAAAATAGTGATTATTTTAAAAACACTATGATAACATGCTTCTAAATATTTAAGATCCTTTATTCTGTGCAAAACCAGCCTGTAAATTACTGGACTAGCAAAAATGTCTTTCAAGACCGAACTTGAACCCATCTTCTAGGTTTTGAAATGTGTTTGGAATGCTTGACTCCCTCATGATGGTCCCAGGGGAAAATGTGTTAGTCTCCCCCATGTTTGTTTACTCAAAAAGGCACGGTTTAGGCATAGCTTTGGTTTTCTTTAGTTTTCCAGCTGGCTTGATATGGGTACAATTAAATGCAATGCTTTGTTCAAGGTCACTTAGGGAATCAGTGACTTGACTGGGGGAAGAAATTTGGACTGGGAAAACTGAAAATACTCGTTCCCACCACAGAACAATTACTTTGTGGTGTTTAAGTAAATTAGAGGGGCAACCTATTGTATTTCAGTCACCTGCAGAAACTATCACCATTGTATAGACTAAATTCACATCAGTAGGCAAATGCAGACGTAGAAGTAAAAGTGAATGAGAAAAAAAAGAACACTTTCATATGACAAATATCTAAACAGTCATACCAGATAATGAACAGGAAAACTAAAATGAAAATTTGTCTTCCAAAGCTTTGGGGGTTTGTAGGTATCACTTTTATGGGAAAAGACTGTCTGTATAATGAGTTTTTCTTGCTTGTCTTTATTAACCAACCTATATGACCTGTAATTCTGGGATTTTTCTCACAGGTGTTCAAAGTTTCATTGTCTTTTTTATTACTATTTTTTTGTTAGTTAGCTTTTCCTTTTCCCTGTTTTAACAACCTAGACACATGTCAGCACTATCATGAAACCATCATGTTGGTATGATACCACCACTGTTATCAATAAGATTAGATTGCTGTGAAAGGTTTTTGCCTGGTGCATGCATTGATTGCTGATAAAAGTTTTTATCTTCTGTGATAACAGAAGGCAATGACATATGCACATTATTAAGTTGTTATCTTCTGTGATAACAGAAGGCAATGACATATGCACATTGGCTCATAACTGGCATCATGAAATTTGGCGTTAAAGGAATGGTGAAATTTAACATTTTCTAATGTAGTTTCAGGGCCAGGACATGGTGCTCCAGCAAGGACAGAGAGTCCTGCAATTGCTTTCTCCTCCTTCCTTCCTTCCAAGCCCCACCTCACTTTTCCAGGCCTTTCATTCCCTCCAACATCACTTTTTCAACAGTTTTCCGTCTTCAGACTCTTGATTTCAGCCTCAGTCTCCTGGCTTAGCCAAGTGCTGGCTTTCTCCTTGGCTTGCTGCCCGAGTCCCCTGCTGAACTCAGGATGTGGTTCTGCCAATCTAATTGTGGGCTGCTACTGAAAAGGGTAGTCCCATTCCTGCTACTGTCTGCCCTGATCTCTCTTGTGAGCCGGGTCAGAGAACTGAACTTCATGATTTGTTTTCTTTCAGTTCAGCTCTCTGAATCAAGTCATTGTGGGGTAAAATGAACACCAATACTAAAAATCACAACCGGGGTTGGAAGAGACAGTGGAATAGGAGAGGAAAGACTATCTTTTTCAGCAACACTTCACAATTAATGTCAATTTTATCATTAAAGTTCATTTTTGGCCCCAAACTCCTCACTCTGCCTTTCTTGGTCCTTGTCTTCCCTCTTTAGCCCCTCTTCCTAATAGCTTCCCAATTGCCCCTGCCCTGTCTGCTCCCATGCCACAGTTACCCATCAGCTAACACCAGCTGTGTTGCCCAGCTCCTTTTTCTGCCTCAGTCCTTGTGTTTTACTGTTCTTAAAGACAGACTTTGTCAGTAACAGTGCCTGTGATCCCTTACCTGTTTTTTTACAAAGTATTAGCTTAAAATGAGATAAAAACACTTCAGCAATCAAGACATACCATATTTTTATAAACTGTTCTCAAACCAGCTTTAATAAAAAAGCTCTTTTACTTGTCCATGAAAAAATTCTGAAACTTAACTCTGACTGCATGTTGTGAAATATAGAAAACTGTATGGCATGTATAAAAAAATCATTCTGAAGTTAAATTCCTACCAATTGAGCTTTCCTCACTTTGAGCCTTCTGTAGTAAAACTAAGCAATGAAATAGTTTTCAACAACAGTTAAGAGGCTCTTTTTCCTACTGTAAACAAATGCTAAATATCTGGGCAAATGTCTCCTCTGCGCAATACAAGTCAGCTCCCATTGACTTAACAGGAGTTGTCGTGCTATATGTGAGAGCAGAATCTTGTCTCTCTGAATAAAGGAGTATTTTCAAGAGTGAGGGGGCTCTGCACAATGAATGCATTTTCACCAGTCCCGTCTGATTCATTGGCAAACTACCAAACACAAGAACTGTTTCTGTAGTCTTTCTGCTCTCACAATGATAGACATTTTCTTTTTCATTTTTAGTGGGAAGTCTTTTGTTCGAGTTTTTTTGGGGTTTGTTTTTTTTTTTTTTCTCATGATAATGTGTGTCTTATGTTTCTTGGAATTTTGTACAATGAAGTAGAAAGTGTTTCTCAGTCATAATATTTTTGAAATTGGTCCTTTCTGAGTTTATCATAAATCTTCTAGTTCCAGTTTAAAACTTAGCTGGGGATAAAGAAGCTGATTTGGGTCTAACTTGCATATATGTCTCTTGCAATTCAAAAGCTGCTTTGAAACAAGACTGGGCAGACCTCAGTGGAAGTTACAGCAGCCCCAGGGAGCTATCCAAGTGACGCCAAAATTGTGTCTTGCTGTGGTCCACCCTAGACTACCTCCTAGAAAAGGAAGTAGCTTTCTAGCCATCAGGAATCCTCCAATGGGCCAAAGTGAAATTCCCTTTAGCAGCACAAAAGAAATTTAGCTTGTGCTAAGAGCTGCTCTCTCTAGAGTGTAGCAATCTTACTTCCTTTCTTTTTCCTTCCTTCCTTTCTTTCCTTCTTGGAGTTGTGTGTGACAAATTTGAAAAAAAAAAAAAACAACAACTTAGCAGGTATCTTTATACAATGAAAAGTGTGGAGTTTTTGTGTTGTATGGTTTACATGTTTATCATCATCATCCATTATCCTCTGAATAGTGAGGAAAGGCAGCTTTCTTCCTGCTGTGCTTGGGAAAACACACGGGCAATCACTATTACAAAGATCAGACAAGTAGATAAAACTGTCTTTCCAGAGAAATAAGAAATTGTAAACTGAGGACTTTTGCTAGTGCTGAATGGTGTGTGAGGCAATGAACCACAACTCAACAATCATTTGACATCCATGTTCAGAACCACTCGCATCACTTGTTTGTTCTCTCTGTAAAACCCAACCAAATATTTCAGTAACTGTCTGACCAAACATGGGCAAAATCTCTGTGGATAGCAGACACAACTGGTCTTGCTTTCTGGGCAGTATCTGCAAGCAGAGGGTACTGTTTCTGCCCTAGAATGTCACATTGCAATGTTATTGACTGTAAGCAAAGTCCTGCTGCCTATCTGCACACAACTGGATTTCTTCCAAAGCTCATATAAACCCCATATTTAAAGAGTACATCTAATCTTGTGGTTAAAACCTAAGCAAAGGTGTACCTGTTATCTCTCCTGATATAAACTATTTAAATATTTAATTGCCCTCAGAGTCAGGAAACATCAACATTAGGTTTGTTTAGCTAGAGTTTCCAGCAAATGGGTACCATTGCCATTGCCAGTGAGGTTGAAAAGGTCATACTATCAAGGGATCTTTTCTATATTTAACTACCTATTCAAAGTAATACGGACTCTTGTCAGGTTTTTCTATCCTTTCAGAAGCTGAATAAGCTGAAATGTGGAAGCTTTGTATTTTAAGTTAGCTTGTTTTCTTCTCCCTGGATCATTTTTTCAACACTCTTTGAACTATTACTAATATTTCCATTTTGCTGCTAAATATCAGAAGTGAGCACAGGTTTCTCATATTGTTTCTTCACCGCTATGCGCACAGGGGTCTTCTTTCTAGAAGACAAGTTTTTATACACAGATTGGAACAGTTCTTTTTGCCACAGCTGCCTGTGCTTCGCTGAATGAATGAACGAACATACAGATTTTTCTGTCTAAACATGATTACCAAAGACTTTATACAACCACTTAGACTGCTCATGCAAAATACCTTCAGCTTAGGAGTCAACACCCTGAAGGATGCCACTAGACATGCATCAAGTTGTTGATGTCTTGCCACTGACAATTACATTTTGAAAGGTCAGTGAGCCAGTTTTCAGTCCAGTTACTCCTGTATAATTCAAGTGTTTTGAATCAAAATGTTTTGTGGCAGAAGATCAACAGCTTTGAGAAATCCAAGTTTAAAATGGAAGTGCAATTAGTTTTATTATTTGAACATTTAATTGTTTTAAAAAATAAGATGTTTGTTCCTTCTCATCAGGGCCCTGGTGAGTTTAATAGACCTTAATTGTCTTGATAAGTCTGACTTGACCCTTGTTCCATGTGGCCCTGGAGCCCCATTTCAGTGGCCCTGGTGCCACCAGCAGCATGCTGGTCTCCAGCCTTGGCTGTGCCTATACTTGACCATGGGCCCTGCTGATCTGGAGCCCAACTCCAAGGCTGATGGCCTGGCCTGCCTCAGACCTGGGTTCTTCTCTGCCTTCCCACAGCACCCCCAGCCTGCCCTGCTCCCTGGCTAGGGGCAGCAGGAAGAGCCCCTGCTGTCAGACACCACGCTGTGACTGCAGTTAATTGTAGAGCAGATCATGCTGTTGCCATTCATTACTATTTATTAACAATGACTGGAACACGAGGAGACCTTGCCATGATTTTACCTGGGATTAGAGTCTAGCTAATGGGTTTCTATATACACGAGTCAAAAATATTTCCTCTTGTGCATCTCAGAAACACTTTCATTTTCACTGGGGCCAAGGATCCACCACTCCATGCAAGCCAGGCTGGGCTGACCAGTGATTTTGAAAATGAATAGTTGTTAATGGTCAAACTGAGCCTCTGAACTCACTGGATTGGAACATGAAAAACTATTCCTATGTTTTATAATCAGCAGACTGAAGAGTTTCAGTGGTTGCTGAATAATATTGGTCCTTCTAATACTTTGGTTTACATCTTTGTTAATGTTTTAAAAATATGAATATATTTAAATATTGACACGTCATTGCATAATGTAGGACATGGTCATTCCTTAGAAGCAATCTGCTTTTGTTATCTGTATTAACTCCCTTAATCTTTACATCTAGTAACCTTTCATGTTATTGATTCAATATTGTGCTATAGATGGCTATACGCAGATTTTGCTGACATTCTTGCTTAAGAGTGCAGGACACCTATTTTAATAAAACAGGAAAAATAATTTAGCAAAGCAGTTGTTAGAATGTAATGACATTTAGAAGAAAAAAAGAAAAGGGTGATGGCTTACTTTTGGCCTGAAATGGAAAATATTAGCTGTGTGACCCAGAGTAAGTAGTGATATGCTATTTTCTGTTGTTGTTTCATAGCAAGTAGAATTATTTAGATGTTTTACTGTACAAGAAGAAAAGAGACTATTGGAATCAGACATTAAGGAGGCAAATAGGTTTATTCTATTTTATGCTTCACATTTACTGCTTTCTGGCATGAATAATACTGCAACAATCCTAAAGATTTAAAATAGCCATACTGATAAATACTTAATTCCTCTTGTTTACAATGTCTCTTATATTATTCCTCTTACATTTTTAAGATGTAGTCTTAGCTTTTTCACTTGGGGTTGATCTCTGGCTTATTGACCGATAATTTTGAGACCTGCTCACCTGTACACTTGAATTTTGCAAGGTTCCTAATTATGGTTCATTATTTACACTGTGAGCAACATATAAGGGAGACTATGTTAGAGCTGACTTACAAGACTGAGTCATGGGGCTGGTGGTGTGCAGTGGCTGGCACTGCTCCCTTCAGTATCAAGGAAAAGGGAAATTAAAGGGTTGATCCACACCAAAGAGTAAATGAAATCTGTTCCTCTGCTGTCAGCTGAGAGATGGGAGAATGTTGGTTTTTTTTTTTTTTGGTGCTATTCTTACTATGACCTTTAGGAGTGTGGTAACAAATGAGGTTTTGAGCTCTTAAGCTCAAAGAAGTCATTATCAATAGCCATTCTACAGCATTTTTATGCATAAGAGTTCTCTTACATGGAGCTTCAGGATGACGGCACAATTATTAAAGGAAGTTCCAAGATGAGAATTACTCTTGCTAACCTTTGTGTATTCGGATGTTTTCCCGACACACAGCTGTGCGCTAGCAGCAGCTCCTGCCGAGCAGCAGCGCTCACGCGACACGCACTCCCGTACGGTTATGGATGCGTTCAGCGCTGTACAAACACAAGTGTCACAAACGAACCCTTTACAAAGCTACCAGGATTAAAAAAGCGGGGCCGTTCCAGCGTTAGAAGGCTGCCCCGAGGCAGCCTGCGGCCGCCGCTCGGGGCTCCCCCGGCTGAGACGAGACCCCGGCTGGAGCTGGCCGCCGGCCGGGCGGGGAGGAGGCAGAGGAGGCCGCAGGTGCCATTTAGGGCGCGATCCGCAACGTCGCACGTCTCTCTCCAGAGACGGCCATGTCTCGCCGCCGGCCCTGGCCTCACACTGCCGGCCCGAAGCCTCTCAGAAACGCCGCCGAGGCGCCAGAGCCGCCGTCCCGCTCCCCCTCCGGCGGCGGGCGCTGACACCGGCGGCCGCCCGCGCGCCCCCAGCCCCAAGCGCCGCCGCCCGAGCGGGCGCGAGGCAGGGCCGCGTGCCAGCGCGCACGGGGGCTGCAGGCCGGCAGGGGGCGGGCGCGCGGCGGGCCGGGATTGGCTGGCGAGGGCGGACTGACGGCGCGGCTCGCCCCGCCCCGCAGCGCGGTGGGAGGGAAGGTCCGTGCGTGACGCGCCGCCGCCTGCTCTCCCGCCGGGTGCCGCCGCAGCAGTTACTTAGCGGTTGGGAGCAGGCGCTCGCTGCGGCTTTCTTTGCCTGGGAGGCTTCGCCGTCGGGGTGCGCGACGCAGCTGCTTCTCGCCTCGCCATGTCCAAGGAAACGAAGAAGCCCTTCCGCCAGAGCATGGCCGAGTGGCGGCAATTTGTCTACAACCCCAACAGCGGCGAGTTCCTGGGGCGCACGGCTAAGAGCTGGGGTAAGGGCTACCGCGGGAGGCAGGGAGAGGGGGGGGGCGGCGAACTGCCCTGGGCCGCCGGCCGAGGCGAGGAGCGGCGGGAGATGATGCCGAGCGCGGCGGCGTTGGGCAGCCGGAGAGCCCCCCGCCGTGCGTGATGCGGGGACTGCGGCCGCCAGGTGAGGCGGCCCGCGAGGCCGCGGCGCACGCGCCTCGGTAACCGTCGCAACCGCCGCTGCCTGCCAGTCTAAAAATAGCTCCGTCCGTGACAGCGGGGGGGAGGGAGGGGGCGCCTCCCGGGCAGGTGGGGGTCGGGGGAGGAAGAGGAGTTTCTGGGAGCGCGTCCCGAGCTGACTCACCCTCCCGCCTCAGTACGCAAATGCAGTAAATGGGGCCCGCAGGCTCCTCCTCCGCCCGCTCCGTTGAAGGACGGCGGCGGCGGCGGGGGGAGGGAGAGCGGGCGAGCGTGGGGGGACTCCGGGGGCCGCCGCGGTGCGGCTGTGACGGGCTTCCGCCCCGGAGGTGTGGGACCAGCTCCCGCCCCGCGCCTGGCGCTCCCGGGTGATGGCAGCCTGCGTGCTTATCGGTGCGGCGGCTCGCCATCCAGTCCTTCCCCACACACACCCTGCCCGGCTCCCCGGCATCGCCTGAAATCGAGAATGAATGAGCGCTAAGTGCATTCGTGCTTCTGGGCTCTGACTGCAGGTCAGAGAGGGAAAGGAAAAAGAAGCCAAAAACCCCAAACAAGCCTCGAAAAGTTAATGAACCCCAATTCCAAATAGTCTGCAAAGGAATAATCCTTCTGTATCACTGTGCTAAATTTGTTCTAACATAGGGTTTCTGGGCCATTTATTCTTCTGAAATGAACCTTTTAAAAGGAGATTCTCTAGTTAAGGCTTGTGAAGGCAGTGTTTGTTTTCCTATTTTCAGGTAGTCTTCCCGTTGCTTTCATCTGAGCTGGAAGGCATGTTATCATAATCTTGTTACTTCCAGTAAAAATATTTGGATTTTCTAAGTATGTTTTCTCATATTAAGCAGTTGTATAAATGCTTAATATTAGGATGTTTCTTCAGTTCTCGTGGGACGTACTTGCTGAATTCAGAAAATGCAGCGTCTCCTCCCAAGACTTGGATGTAGTTGGGATACTTAGTAGTTGTGCTTACAAAACCAACAAGAATCTCAGCGTGGCATAAAGGAACAGGCCGATACATCCTTGGCCTTGACACAATCTCAATGAATACTGATGTTGAAATAGTAAGGAGGAGCCTGAGCAGACTGCACATGGGGTGTACTTTCTTTTCAGTGCCAGCGTCTCCTGTATGTCAAGAGAGGGCCCAAACTCTGACGTGAGTTCTCCCCCATTCAGATGGAAATAAGAGTTTTTGAACTACTCTGCCAGTTGACTAGCAAAGGAGAGGAAATTTCCACTATGCTGTTGTCTAGTGATCTTTCAGGCAGGTTTCCTGAAGTGTGTGGGTTGGATGAATGGTGTATGGATTGCAGAAGTCTGTCTCTGCCATGAATCTGATGAGTGCAAAGACTGTGGGCGCGTTAGAAATAGCTTGTAACTTTTTTTTTTTAAGTGGAATTGAGACTACTTTCTCAATTTGAGCCTTTCGAATAGGGTCTTACACTGTAGCTAGCCTGTCCTAGTCTGGGTTGATAGATAACACTTGAAGTCTGTGCTGCTTAGTTGGTAATTGACTTTGCATGGTCAGATCCCTTGATAAAAGATGTTCTTCCACATTAAGAAAGTATGTTTAGTTGTAGATAGCCGTTTGAATTTTCTTAAGTGGTTTAGATGATTGGTATGTGGTTAGTTACCTTTTTTTTAGCCTGGATGTTGAGGGGACTGATCAACTATAAATTTTCAGTATGGTTTTTTGGTTGGTATTAATTTGTGGTGGCATTTTGTGATTAACATATTGGGCATATTTAATTTAATTCTTTATACACAAAATTATAGGTTTTGACTGTTTTCGGAGTGGTGTTTAGCTTTCTGTTTGGCGGTTATTTTTTAGTTGCAGAACACTAATTGTCTCTGGCACAGAAGAATGTGCAGGATTTGGTGTCACTTCTGTCTTCACAGTACTGATGTAAGCTTAGAGCAGTCTCACTGACTATTTTTCCTTTCCTCTTGCTGGTCAGGGAAGGCAGCCCCAGAAGAGAGCTCCAGTTGCCACTCTGCACTACTGTTGGTGTCTTCAGGGGCAGCGTAAGAATTCAGTTGACTCTGGTTCTTCTGTGCCTGTTTCTCTTGTCTCAAGACAGCTTCCTCATAGAAATAAGACAGGAGTGGAGAAATTCTAAAATAATTATTCACAGTTTGTGCATATTTTGCCTTACTTGGAGGTGGTCCATGGTGGCTTAGGTAAATTGTTACTGTAAAGCAGTGATTCTCTGAAGCCAGGTGCTATGACATTGGAGTACTTATCTGCCTTTTTGACACCAGGATTTGTAAAAAGATCAAACAAAAGCAGCTTCTCTACTGATTTGTCCCATAACAGAAGCATATTGCCTTTTCAAGTCTGATAGAGTTTCCTTTTACAGTTTGGTAAAAGACCTGTACTAAGTCTCCTTTTGCTGTCTTTTTTTTTTTTTTTTTTTTTTTACAGACTTAAAGAATATTTCAGTTTGAGTCTTTCACAGATGGGTAGCCAAATCTAACAGTAACCACACCACGTCACCCTCTCAAACCCCTTACATTTCTAGGTGATGTTTCTTGTATTAGAGACAGAAAAAACTGTTGATGATGGGATGCTCACTACACACTCAGATGTATGCTTAATCTTACAACATATCCAGTGAACTCAGAAGAATAATTTATGCAACCCCCTCCAAACAACAGCCTAGAGATACTTTTTTATGGTCACACTAGATGTCATGTCAAGCCTATTTAAGCCTTTCTGTAAAGCAAATTATGTCAAGATATTCAAGGTAGAGGTGACATTGTCTTGAAGTATGTAAACCTTCAGGCCCATTGAGTATTTTTTTGAATGCTTAACTGTATCCTTCAGTGCACAAATATGTGCTTGAAATTAAAAACAAAAAACCCCACAGACAAAAGTCAACACCTTATTTTTAGGAAAGTTCTCCACCATGTCAGTGGGTATACAGTCTTGTCAGTCACCATAACAAAAGGTGCAGGTTTTGTTTCTGTTCAGTCTTGGCTTAGTTCTTATTGGGACTTAGAGTGCTGTCCAGGTTTTAACTGCTTTTCTGACTTCATTCTTCTGTGTTTTTTATTAGTGTTGTGATTCAGCTTTCTTCACAGGTAACATAATGTTAAACACTCTGGCATCTCTGTCTGCCATTGCAGTAAAAGCAGTTATGTATCCAAGTTGTGAACTGGAGAGACACCATGGGGTTTTTTTGTATTGTAGCAGATGGACAGTTCATTTAAAAATTGACTGCAGTGAAAATCTTACTAAATTTTCCATGATACTGCGTGTCATAAGAAGTGAATATTTGAGAAATCAGTGAAATATTTAATTTTCCATGACCCATTTCGTGGAAGGAAGAAGGCTTACCTGCAATAAGAGAACGTATCAGTAAGGTCTGGTGCTACAGGAAGGGTATTTTGGGCATTTGTTTTTTGTTTGGTTGGGGTTTTTTGTCGTATAAATGCTTAATCATGGCTATAAGCACAGACTTTTGTGATTCTTTGCAAGTGTTGCAGGTGGAATTTTTTGTCTGCTGAATGTTTAGCCATGTTATCTGTGGAGGCCTGGCTTGTGAAATAAACTGTAACATGGGGTTTAGTTGCTTCCTGGAGTCTTCCCTCTCTCTTTCTTCCTCTCCCTCCCACTACCATCCCCGAAATTTGAAAAACAATAACGCTCAAGAATCTTGGGGAAAAATAGTTGAAATGTGATTAGTGCTTATCGAATATGTATAGTTCTGTTAGCTTAAGGCAAGGAAACCCATCTGCAAGTGGACCAGAAGTCTTTCTTGATGTTGCTGTTTTTTGTGGTAGTCAGTAGTGTTACTTAAGTATTTAAACCCACTAAAGATACTGAAGAATCATCATGCAGTTAATAGAATCAATGTAGAGTGGAATCCAGCAAACCATAAAGACAATATTTTCATTGCAGGAAATGTTGTATAGTTGTTTACATGGCTATTGTGAGACTGTTTATATTGATACCTGTATATGCCTGCCTATGTATTAGGTACAGAGGAAGGGTGGCTGGAAAGCTGCCTGGAGGTCAAGGACCTGGGGTTATTGGGTGACCACTGCCTGAATATGAGCCAGCAGTGTGCCCAGGTAGCTGAGAAGGCCAATGGCATTCTGGCTTGCATCAGAAAGAGCGGGGCCAGCAGGACCAGGAAAGGGATTGTCCCCCTGCAGTTGGCACTGGTGATGCTACACCTCAAACACTCTGTTCAGTTTGGGGCCTCTTGGTACAAGAGGGACATTAAGGTGCTTAACTGTGTCCAGAGATGGGCAGTGAAGCTGGTGAAGGATCTCGAGAGCAAGTCTGACGAGGAGCAGCTGAGGAAGCTGGGGGTGTTGAGTCTGGAGGAGGCCAAGGAGAGACATGATCACTCTCTACAACTCCCTGAAAAGAGGTTGTGGCAAGGTGGGGATCGGTCTCTTCTCACAAGTAGCAAGTGATAGGACGAGGAAATGGCGTCAAGTTGCACCAGAGGAGGTTTAGATTGGATATCAGAGTTATTTGTTTTTTCACTAAAAGGATCTGTCAAGCATTAGAACAGGCTGCCCTGGGAAGGGATTCGCTCACCATCCCTGGAGGTATTTAAAGGCCATGAGGATGTGGTGCTTAGAGACATGATTTAGTGGCGGCATTGCAGTGTACAATCGACAGTTGGACTCTTGATCCTAAGGATCTTTTCCAATGTAAACTATTCTGTGGATCACCTGGTTTATGTGAGGTTGACATGCTTTTTATCACTTTCACTATGTAAAGTTTGGGGAGTTTGTATTCATCATGGAAATGATGGCCAAATATGTGATATCTTGCATTCACCAGAGTTGGTAATTTGAATTTTTACAGTAGAGAAATGTTTTTATCCCTGCAAATGAACTCTTAACTAGTGATGACACCAACACATTGGTTGAGAAATATCTGTTTTCCAAATGTGACTGTTGCTTATCCATAGAGTTAGGATATGGAGAGCTTTTGGTACTGTGGTATTCTTAAAAAGAAAAAAGCCAAAGAAAACCCCCAAAACAACCCAAATAAAACAAAAACTAGGTAAATGGTAATGCAGAATTTTGGTTTTGATGGTTTTCCTTATGTAATAGTTGTAATATCAAAGGCTGGAGAGACTCAGAGGGTTTGTGTAGCAAGATATTGTGCAACGATTGAATTAAGTTGCATGTTGGATGTGGTAGCTGTACTTTTCCTGGAGTAAATGATGAGGATAGCTTTCCACTGTTGTGTGTGTACATCTTGTTTCCTGACCAGAAGTGCAATGTTACGTGAAGTTATTTTGGCAGAGCTTCTTGACAGGTTATGGCTTGTTCACTGTGATTAGCTTAGGATAATTAATACTAATAGGCTCACAAAGAGCAACTTACTCGGTTTGAGGCTGTTGGAAATTGCAGAGGGGTTTTGTCTTGTTTGTTTTTTCACTCTTTTTAGTGCATCCAAGTAGCATAAATTGGTCAGTTTAGGGATTGGTGTTCTGCAGTACATTTACAAAGTATATTAAAATAAAGATTAGAAATAATGTGTGTGTGCACGTGTGCTTTGCTGGGCTGGGGGAGGTTAGTGAAGTTCCAAGGCTTAAATAGAAACAGTCTTTCTAACCTTGTTACTGCTGCAGCCCTGGTGGGTGTGATGGTGGTGTGAGAGTGAAGGACTCCATAAAGGACTGTTCACTGTGGTTTAGACATTGAGGTCCCTCTCGTTGTCCTCAGAGGGAGCGTCAGTAGTGAAGAAATTGGAGCTCACCAAGAAGTGCCTACATGGAGCAGTTGTGCCCTGCTGCAGGTCTTGGTGGGGGAGGGAGACCCCATCAGCTGCTTCCCAACTGGAGTAGCGAGGCTGTGTGGATGCATAGGCACCATTGCCTTGACATAGGGAGCAGGGAGCTGTAGCAGGTTGGATCAGCTCTTCGAGGCGCTTCAGAAGGCTAGTATTGCAGACATTACAATAATGTTGGCCCCAAGCAGCCCTACACTTGGGACTGTGTCAGTGTTGGACCTGCTGGTAATAAACAAGGGGGCAGGGATTCTTTTGGATTTGTTTTTTACCCAGTGAAGTTAGGTGTCATCTTTTGGAAATTAAAATATAGATGTAGTCTGAAATAGCTCAATGAAAGAGATTTCCCTTTCTTTCTTTTCTGCTAATTGCCACAGAAGGTGGTTGTCTTCTCTTAGCTGTCAAACTTCTGTCCCATTGGAACTGATTAATGACTGAGTCACTTGATGGGAAGTGTAGTTTTTACACAGCTTGATGAAAGTGTAACTTGTAGAGATGGAAATGAGAGCCGACCAAAGGTTTTGTAAGGCAGCTTCTTTGTTTTTGTGATGTCTTCTACTTAATACACAATGGTTTTTAGGTTATATTTCTGTTTTAAATCCAATTAAAGCAATTTTAGGCTTATAGGTAAAGCAAATATTGGTGAGCCAAGTACAGATGTGACTTCTGTAATGGCATTTGTAGATTAGGATTTCTACTGTTTGTTTTTATATTATCTTTTCAGCTTCTAAGTAATCTTAGAAATAGTAATAGGTATCTAGCTGTCTTGTTCATTCTAGAGTAAGCCTGTTCTTGTGTTAACATACTTTGCTACTTAATCACTGCCTTGTATCTTACATCTCAGTGGTTCCTGAATGTATTTTAAGTAGCTGATCACTTTCAGATTACTGCAGTAAGTAAGCAACTTTCTCAACATGTGACACTAAAAACTGAAACCAAACTAAAATCCAGTAACATTCTGCTGGTTACTGCAGAGAACTTATGGCAAAGATAATTTGGGAACCACTGCATTACCTTAATATATGTACACTGAATTCTTTCAAGAGAATTAATACAAGTACTTGCATCTTTGGCAGCCATAGATTACTGGGACCTGTAGTACACTAAAAAATATCTCAGTGCAAAGTGCAAGCATAACATCTGGGGTAGGAGCCAGGGTTAGGCTTCTTTCTGTCATCTTCCAGCATCACTGGGGTACAGCCATGTTTGCTTTTGATTTTTCCTTTTCTGTGTAAGGTTGAAAAATACCGCACTTGATAGTCTCACATTATGCAACATGCTGCCACTGATGATTATATGTTTAATGTGCTTTCTTTGACCTGAGTTTTATATCTCTGGCTTCCTGATAGCCTTGTGGCAAGAATATTTAATCGAATCTGCGTCATCATTTGTATGTTTTTGAATTGGAAAGGGTTTGAAGATGGCTCTCTCTTCAAGCAGCTGCTGCCTTCTGTGCTTGTATAGCTCCTATTCTTTTTGTCAACATCTATGCATATGTCTTCAAGACTCAAGTGTTCAGTCAGAATCTCTTGCTCTTTTTTTAGATTAGTGTATATACTTGATTAATAAAACAATTCCTGTTGAATTTTAAATGTCCCTTAGTAAGTGTTTCATCCATACGTATGTTTTATCTTTAGTTGTGAACTATCTCCAGGTAAATGTAAATTTTAAAAGCTAATCTAATAGTAATAGTACATATTCTCAGAACTCCTGAAAACAAACCCAAGGCAAAATAGCAAATAGTATGCTGTTATTTGTTTTATTTAATGAGATGCACTAAAGTAGGTCCATCCGGATCAAAAGCCAAATAGTTCAAGTATACAAAATCTTGTCTGAAAACTTAATCACTAAAGTACTTTGGATGTCCCAAATTTTAAAAGGCTTTTAAATGAGTGTTATTCATTATACCTTTGAGAAAGGGCAGAAAGTTATTTGAAAATCTCTGCAGTCCCTGTAGACTCCAAAGTAAGTTTTTGAATTTCAGCCTGTGTGGCCTTGCCTTTTCAGTAAACAACTGATGTGTGTAACCAGAGTGCATGCCAGTGCATGCATAATGAAAAATGAGGGGGAAAAGAACAGGGGGAAAAATAAAAGCACTTAATCACAGTAAGTTTTCAAGCTGTTTTCCTAAGTGATATTCTCAGTGGTTTGTTGCAGCTAAGTGATGGTGAGGTACAGGCTGCTTGCTTGAGGATGTTTCCTCCAGTTTGGAGGAGTTCTTCCTTAAGCAACTGTCAAGTTGAAGTTAGTAACATCTGTGGAATTGGTGAATTCCAGGAACGTTGCTGAGTCCTGAGGTAGATTGGTTAAGCAGGTGAGTATTAGACAAAAATGAGTCTGAATAGAAGGCCTGGTTTGTTTTTGAAAATATGCAGCAGAAAACATTTTTACCTTGAAGACTCTTGTAATAGGATGTGAATGTGAATGAATTCTCTTTGTGGAGTTGTTCCAAATATCAACTATGTTATTAAAGCTCCAATCGCTTCCAACCTGTTCTGGATCCAGTGTGATAGTTTTCTCTTTTTACTCAGTTCTTTTGTCTTTTCTACAACTCGTTCATTTCCACATACAAAACTGTAATTCACTTTAAGAGCTGAAATTATTGTTTTTCTAACAGTTCTTAGTCATCTTTGCCAGCCTTCTTATGTAGTCCAAAGAGTAGTTTTTAATGCTTCTTTCTTAAAAATAGCCATGCCAAAATACCGTGTAAATTTAAAGTCCAGAAAGTATGAAGAAAAGGTTTTTACATGTGTTATTCTGCGCTGTGCAATACATATGTATGCTAAAGACATGTTGATTTATAGCTACAGTGTAGGAGTGGCAAGGGATTGGGAGTGAGGGGGCAAACCCCATTGTTGTGTTTTCTTATTTCCCATTTTGATTTCCAAAACAGATAATTCAATTAGCTGAAACAATAATAGTAATTTTAGCTTTTTTTCCACAGGTTTGATCTTACTATTCTATCTGGTATTCTATGGCTTCCTAGCAGCACTCTTCACATTCACAATGTGGGTTATGCTTCAGACACTGAGCAATGATATACCAAAATATCGTGACCGGATTTCTAGTCCAGGTAACAGTGCATTTGTGTTTTTATAAACCTCTGTCTGTCTTTAATAACTTAATTTTGTTACAGTTTGTTGTTTGAAGTATAAACTGCCTCTGAGAAACTTTATTGTTATTCAATTACTTACAGGCTTCGAAGGTAAAACTTAGTGTGAGGGAAGTTATATATGCTCATAGCATAAATTCAGACGGTAGCTTTGTATATGTGTGTGCGCTAAGTTTCATTATTTTTTTATCTAAAGTATTTTCAGTTGAACTTGTCATGCATGTAGACTACAATTTTTACCTGCAGGTCCACACAACATACTGTTGTAGAAGTCAGATTGTTATGTAATCACATTGCGTTAAAGATACTATCAAGCAGTTCTCTGGGATCAGATGGAAGGCCACGTGTAATTAGTATTTGATACTTTGAAGAAAGTGCAGGAAGGCTGTACTGTGGAGTTGATGTACTTAAGTGTGTGAAAGGACTAGGATACAAAGGCGTTTTCATTATGGTATTCAGTAGTGTTCAACTGACGTGGGATGTCTGTGGATTTCAGAGGTTATCGGCTTATTATGCAGGGATTCACTGAAGAGAGAGGGTCATGTTTTATTATGAAACTGAGACCATGTAACATGTAGCTGCCACTAAAATTGGTGTTTTGCTTCCTGGAACATGGGCATCCAGTTCCACTGGATGTGACAGGAAAAAAGCCTTGCACAAATGAAAATGGTCATCTTTTTTTTTTTTCTTTTTTTCCCTCCTTCCTTGTTTTTTAATTTTAAATATTTTTGTTAAAGATTGGTTTAAATACAGCAGAAAAAACTGTCATTATAGGCTCTATTTTGATGTATCTCCATATTAGGAAAAAAAAGTAAAGGGTTGTCGGTTTAAAAGATTTAAAAGACGCTTCTGTGCACTTAAACTACATGAAAGATTAATGTTTCTAGTTATTGTTGCAGGAGAATGTGTGCATATTTTATTTGTGTGTGCAACTTAAAATGATTGGACCACTTGAAAATTTGATAGGCCTTCTCAAGTTTTATAATTTGGCTTTGGGACCAAACTTGTGATTAAAACACAACAAAGTTAAATGGTTGTGCAATATTCATATTTTTGTTAAAGTTAGATGATGTCTTCTTTAAAAATGCTTTTTGCTTTTCTTAAACTCCAAACTCTTGAAGTTAAGCATCATCTTGCAATTGCATTACTACCTGAGATGATACAGTAGTGTGTGTGAGCAAGTTGCAATTGGGCCAACTTGAAAAATGTTGCTGGATTCTGAACAGAATTTGTTCTAATGTAGTGTTCAGGCCTTCTCTAACAAGTTCTTCTGACTTGTAAAAAATACTTGAAGGTTTATGACTTTTTTTTTTTTTTTTTTTTTTTTTTTGAGAGAGAGAGGGGAAAAAAAATGGGACTTAGTTCACCATTTCTCCCTGTTTCCTTTGTAGTAAACAGAATCTCCGTAGTGGTTGGAGCTATGGGTAACTGACTTGAATGACATTTTTATCTCTTGTGCCTCTTGCAGTTCAGGGTATTAATTAAGTCATAAGAGACTTTTAAAAAATATTTATACCACAATTAGGTTTTAATTTAAGAATTCCTATAACATTTCTGAATTATTTTTTTATGAACAATGCCTTTACTTATACATAAAAGTTAATGCAATTGCTTATTTCTGCTTTAATGTTTAACTCTGTCATTTTTCACTTGCAGTGAAACATGTCATGTTCCTGGCTGTAAAACTTAAATTTTAAAAAAAAAAGTATTCTACACACAAAACCTGGATGGCGTAGCTCAAAGGTTTTACTCTTGTGTTAAACATACTGGGAAATCTCACGTTTGATTTATTTTGTAATTGATATTTGACTTGTGTTGTGCACAGGGACATAATAACATCAATCAAATCCAGATGATTAAACCCCCTTTTTAAAAAATAAGAAAATCCTTCTTGGAATTGTTGGCTAATGTAATCGGTTACAATCATGATGTGATCCTCTTTAGAGGCTGCTAATTCTGCTCCTCTGAAAGAGCCCAAATCCTGCATCTCTCACAGTCCACGCATCAGTCCTTCAAATAGCTATTTCTGTAGAATTTACACCATAGTCTGTAGGCAGACTGTGTGTGATCCACTGCAGTTGGAGCAATCTCTTCGTCTTGGGATGTTTCTGAAGATCCCCTGAAGCAATAAATCTCTTCAAATTATTATTTAATTCATTGATGAAATAGTTTAATGAATAGTTTAAAAATTGTTTAGCTTTGTCATATTCCCTTTGAAAACTAGCATCTAAGTCCTTCATATACAGTACAATTCTACAGATAATAACAATTAATTCTCCCCCCCAAACTCTTTCATGTGTAAAACCTTTTCAGTGATTTATTTTTTTAGCCCTGTTACTAATTTTCTTGTATTGTGTTGAATCCCAGTTCAGTGTGGAGGCGAGGAGATGATGCAAAGCAATTTGTAGTCAAAAGTGGTATTTTTAGTTCTCTATGGACTGTTAGTCATTAAGGCATTCAATTGTGGCTTTTCTGGAAATAATTTAACTGCTGCTAATGCAGGAAGGAGATTTATGATTTATTGAAAATTCTACAAAAAATTGAGTGAAAAAGCATTAAATTAGATGTTTTTACAGCCCAAAAGATGATTGTCAACAATAAATTTCTAATATATACCTTTATTATTTACCAAATAGAAATATTTGTCATAATTTCTACCATCAAATGGAAAGCTTGATCATTTCTGTACGTAAGTCTTTAATAGATCTAGGCTGCCTTATTGCACTCCTTAAATGCTTTCCATAAGCGTGCTGTGATTTGCTAACTACAATAATGTATCAAGAATACAACATCAAGACAACTTATCTGGCTTTATCTTCCCACTGTAGTCTTATCTTCTAAATGTTTATTTTGTGAACAGAAGGCCTGATATTTTTTTTTTATTATCTTTTCATTTTAGGAGATGAGTTATGGTTTATGCCTTAAATTTCATTCAAGGATCTAGTTTTAATTGGCTTTGCCAGAGGACAAGCAACCACATGGCATTCTAAGCTGATAGGATTAGTTGCTGCTGTAATTGCAGCTTCATGGCACTTCCCTTTTCCCAAATTTGACTTTCATCAAACCCTTTATATATTCTAACTTAGAAGAAAACCAATCTGATTTAAAAAAATAGATTGTGGTTTGTGATTTTTTTCTTCTGTGGAACTGCAATGTCAGTTCTCTGCTATACTTGAAGAGACAGATGCATGGACAATCAATCCTCTGTTAATCATGACGACAGGGCTTTTATCTGTTCTAATTATTTGTATTAAATAAAAGTTACCTTAAGGTAGTGTGAATAAAGCAATCAATCATACACTTACTTTGAACAGATTTAATCTCGTATGCAATATCTGGTGGTGTAGTGCTGTGTCATCTGCTACTGAAGCTGTGATAAATAATGATAGCATTAGGTACCTGTAGTAGTGCAGCTCCTGATGTTACAGGGCTGTATGTATTAGCACAGAGTGTGCCTTTTGCTTTCCCCTGCTAGAAGAAAAATCCCCAAGATGTAACTCTGTACCTTTCTTGACCCATATCCTCGGAAGAAGGATAGTTCACCTCTATCAAGGGCCCAAACTCCATGTCAGTGCTTGCCTTGTTCATCCTTTGACACCAAGCTGGAGCTCAGCATTTAGTAAGCTGTGTGCTGGTTTCTCAGGCCAGCCCTGGCTCCCGGGCTGTTGGGTGTTCCTGCTCCGGTGGCACCGGCAGCAGCTGAGTGCCGCAGCGGGAGCCACGAGCCCAGTGGCTGCGTGCCTGGTGCTCGCCAGCGTTGGTGGTTGCTACAGCCTGACTAAGGCCTTCTCTGATCAAGTGACACACATGTAGTGCTGCAGTAATGTTTCTTCTCCATGAGACAGATGATGTTATACTTTCTGTTTGAGGATAAGTAAGAAAGGATTAACAGCTAACTTGGCATGTCTGTTTTGACTGGGAAGTCTCTCAAGCCACCGTTATGCTCTATAAAGCTTCTAAAAATTCTTTGTTTCTTGTACTGTGACATCAGTACAAGCATTGCTTTGGTCTACATTGCCTTGAAGCATAGCTTTAACTGGAGGCTTTCTAAATGTGGTTTTGGGTATTTTTTTTTATTACTGTTAGTCTGGGTTGGACTAGATGATCTCTAAATGTCCCTTCCAACCCTACCATTCTGTGATTCTATGAATGTGGAAAATGGGAAGAGAATCGGTAAAATTTGTGATTGGAAGTAATTGAGCTGCTGATTTTGCTGTTCCTAATCATTTGGGTTCAACTTGTGAATTACAGTTTTACACTGAATTTAAGTATTAATTCATGTAACATTGGTTTTGGTAACTGGCTCCAAACACAAACTGCCTTCCAGTCCTGTAGAAAATAGGGGTAACATGATGTATCTTTACAGATGGCTGTTTTCTGATTTATCGTTGTGATTTTTTTTGTGGGTTAGAGTGGTCTAGGGAAGTGATGTTGTTCAGTTCTTTTACTTGCACTTTTTCTTTTTAAGGACTTATGATTTCACCGAAGCCAGACACTGCACTGGAATTTTACTTTAACAAGAGTGATGCCCAGTCATACGCAGAATATGTTTCTACACTTAGAAAATTCCTTGAATGTAAGTAAGTTACTTAAAACTGCCCAAGTAGTTCAGGAGTCTTGATGCTGAGCACATTAGTTTCCTTTTTTGCTTGTAGTTACCAATTGCTAATGAAGACTGGTACAAGTTCAGGCTTACTCTAGACATGTGTGTTATTAAAGTATATACTTCACAGGAGGTAAGTATAAATACGTGTATGGGACAGGGAGCCTGAGCATGAGCAATTGCAGTTCAGTGGGTTTTGGACTCTCAAATTGAGGATTGACTTTCCCTTTTTCCATTTTACTTTGTTTATGCTTAGCTGGGGGCAGGGTGTAGGGGAGGGAAAAAAAACATACAATGAGTTAAATGCAAATAGATGAGCCTTTGTGACAATGTGATCTTTGTACTTGTGAAATAGAAGAAAGTGAGAAACAATTTGGGATGTTAGTGTAACATCAATTATACTACCTCTTGTAAATGTAGAGGCACTTCAATGACTAATATGAAATTATTTGGCGTTTTCCTGTGCATTTGTAAAAGAAACGTGTAAAAGGAAAACTGGTTTAGTTTCCAGGGAAAAGCTTGATTTGTTTGTATTTAGTTAGTTTAGAAATAATTTGTGTACAGAAATTAATGAAGTTGTGATTAGTGATAGGATTTGAAAAGCAGGGCACTTCATTTCTTTTGTAATTCTCTTTTTATTCTTTTATTCAGGTGCAGTGCCCATTCTTGATAGGCTTTGAAAAAAGTGTTTTAATATGATTGTGAGACATAGTGCTTTGAGAAAACTGCTAGACAAGTAACAACTACAACTTAGATGTTAGTGTTTGCATTTTTTCACTACTTTTATGCTTTATACCATTGATTTACAAGCTATTTCTGTTTCATAGCTTATGATGATTCAAAGCAATCCCAAAACATAAACTGTACACCAGGAAGGATTTTTGATCAGAATGATGCTGCTGTTAAAAAGGCATGTCGATTTAACCTCTCTGAGCTTGGACAATGCTCTGGAAAGGAAGATAAGACCTTCGGCTATTCTAAAGGAACTCCCTGTGTGCTTGTGAAAATTAACAGAGTAAGTGCCTAGTTATTTTTTTAATTCTTTCTGTAAGTGCTCTCAACTACTACTATATGAAAAATGACTGTAGAAAAGGACTGAAATAAACGTTCAGTTTACTTCCAAAGGTATTTGCATTTCTGGAATAGTGTAATTTACAAAAATGTCTAGCGATTCATGTGTTTGAGATTAGAATTAAGTGAGTTTTTTGAGCATTCTAATACAACTGTTGGCTCTAATTGTTTGTGTGATGAAAATACCTGTTTTAGGAAGTGCAGCACTCTGGTTTTGCTTACTGTGCTGTGTAACAGATTCTAAACCACTGTGCAGGTAAGGTGTATTTACTTCTGTCTTCTAGAAATGTAATTAGAATGTAATGCATTCTGTAACTCCTAAACTATGAGGTGATGAAAACTTTTCTGAACAAAAGTAATATTTTAACTTTCTTTTCTTCAGATAATCGGATTAAAGCCTGAAGGAGAACCACGCATACACTGTACATCTAAGGTCAGTTCTGAATATAAGAAATAGGAATGTAGTTAATTTGCCTTGTGGTTAGGATCAAAAGCGATGTACTGTGTTAGAACATTTCTTTCACTCCATGTCTTGTTAGACTTTGTACTTTTTTCTTGTTTTCATCTTACTGTGTGTCTAGTTTAGTTTTAATGTCTTTAATTTCTTCAGTGCACTTATAGATATCACTTTACTGTTGCTGTTACTTCATCTTTAGATGTACTTGAGCTACCTTATTTGCTTTAGAGTCAAGAAAGATGTATACATGTTACTTGTGATCATATTTATTTGAGTTGTGTTTTGGTTTTTCGCATTTCATAACTTGTATTTTTATTTTTTCTCCATGCTGCAAGTGCACCTTAAACAATTTTATAAATGATGGGTAAGACACAGTGTGGAAACTAATGTTACTGTTTGAGTAAAAGTTCCCTTCAAATCAAGTATAAACTACTTACAATAAGAGATTATGTGTTCGTATTTGTTGTGTACCAGTGGATTTCCACAGAATGTTTTATGGCAACTCTAATAATTACTTTGACTTCTGCGTATTTTTCCTAGACTGCCTGGGGAGCAGTGAAAGCCTTGGTAAGTTAGTAGCTTAAGTAAGGGATGGAGTCACGGCTTTTAGCTTAAGGTGAATGATAAAAATGTAGGCTGAGAAATTTCATCAGTTAATGAGACAGTCTTAAGTGTTCCTCTCTCCATCCAAGGTACCTATGGTAGGCATAGATGTTAATACTTGACTTTTTGTGGAGTCTTTGAAAGCTCTCATCTCCCACTGAGAGTCTGTTGGAAAAAAAGATGATTCCTTCTCTTCTTTGAGGCTGAGTCTTTGTGTCCATTCTTAAAAAAGATGTTCTGTTGGAGGAATGATTTATTTCTTTAGAATAAAGAAATAGGTTCCTTCTACTTTATTAGCACTCTTTTTTCTTGGACTTCTCTAAGTATATAATTTTTCATTATGGTGTATCCCAAAATGACAGAAATTTGCCTCTAGCTGAGATATTATTAATGGCAGAACTTTTCCTTTTGTCATGACATTGGAAGTAATGTTTGTTGAGGTAAATATGCCACTTTTAATACATTGGGTTTATTTTAACCATATTACTGTTTAGATCTTTCTTCTTGTTATTTTCCAGCCTGTATTTGTAGATTTCTTGAAGTTCAGACCTTCAAATTTCTTGTTGCTATTTTTGGCCACCCCCTCTGTAATTTCTTGTTATCATTTTAGTGAGATCAAGTTGTCTGATGGTTTTTGAACTAGTGATGGCTTGGTCCATTAATGAATTACTTCCTTTTACATCTAGCAAGTCCTTACTGAAAACATTGAATAGAGTCCAGGACAGTCATCTTCATTTCCACCTAAAATTTCTTGTGATTTGTGGAGAACTAGTCTTCAAATTATTTATACAATCTTGATGATAATCCTACTTTCTTATGTTTGTATTTCTTCAGCTTTCTTATATGGATGCTCTATGACACAGTGGTCAAAGCTATACTAAGCACATCGAGATCATTCTTTTTCTTATCCTCCCTAGCAAAATAATATGTTTGATAACAACTTGATTGATTATGGTGGGGTGATTTTGCTTTTTTTTTTGCCCTTTGAGATACTTATAAATTGTATGTTATGGTTTGTATTTTCTTGCATCCTTTTTCATTAAGTCTGAAATTGTTTTTTAGCACGCCCAGTGAGAATTTCTCTGATCTACACAAATGTGGTGTTTTGAAATTTTACTATTATTAATCTTAGTTCTTCAGTGTCTTCCATGGAACATATTTGTCAGGCTTTGCGACTTTGAATGCGTATATTTTATTTGTAGCCTATTCTCCACCCTAACACATCATGATTTTACCGACTTAGGAAGGCTTAAGTACTGTTTACAATTCCTTCTCTGTAGACAAAAAAGAAGCAGAGTAAATACCTTTCTTTTTTTTTCCCCTTGATGAATTTTTACAGAAGTTCTCTTATGTTATGTTATGTTAGATTTACATCAACTTATGAGGCTTTGTTTCCAATTACAGTTTTATTTCTTTGACTCTAGGATATGAATGTGGTGTAATGATCTCTTCTGTAGTGGATAAGGTGATTGCTTCCCTAGAAATAATATCTTGTGGCCTTTTTGGATCTTGTTGATGCAAGGATGTGAAGCGACCGTCTTGTGTGCACACTGGAAGGGAGGATAGCTAGTGGGCTTGTGTGCATTTCACACACAAATTCATAACTGCGTTGCAACTGCCACTGTATTTGAATGTTCCCAAATACTGGCCCATAACAGAAGTTAAAGTGTAGTGGTAATTTGTAACTTCTGTCTTGCTTCTCTTATTTAGAACGTTTATCTAGTCTTTAAGTAACTGATGTGTCCTGTTGTGGTCTTCTGGATAGTTTGGTGGTGATGGGTTGTTTTTTACTTCCGTGTTGCTGTCAGCAAATGGGAATTAAAAGAATTCAGAGTGTACTAAAAAGTTCAATCCAAGTGACATGCGTTTCTGAAAAGAACTCCCTGCTGGATATTAGCTTCATAGAATATATGTGAGCATTTGTGTGCAGTTCATAGCACAGATGCAACTTACTACTAATTTTAAATTTTCTACCTGAAATCTTTTAACATCAGAGTGACAAAGACAGAGTTTGCTTAAAAGGTGACTTAGTTGAGTGGAGTGCATATGGTACTTTCATGTTCTCTTCATGTTCTACTTTTTTTAACCTGTACATTTGCTGTTCACTGACTTTATTGTTTTTACCTTTTGCTTTAGTCTGTGTTTTTTAAACATTTCTTATTCTGTATAGTGAGAGTTTTATAAATATTGAGAGCAATTTGTAGAATCATCTGCCTGGACTTAACACAATTGGAAATTTCTCTTTTAAAGAAGAGGATAAATCTCTCAAATTCAAAATAAGGAAAATAGCTTCTGTCTTTGCATCCTGCCAGTGTTTGCCACCCGAAATGTCATTTACATTCTTCCTGTCAGAACTTATGTGCTTCAGACATTCTCCTATGAGGTGATTTGTCTCTCTTCTCTCTGCACTCTTGCTGTGGGAATTTTTTAAAGTAGAAAAGTTTTAGATAGATCTGTGATTTCAAATCAGCACACTTGATAGTTGGGGATACTTCTCTCTCTGCCTCCATATAGTGGTAGCTGTAGTCACTGTAATTTCTGTAGAAGTCAATGTTTGCGGTATCAGATGCTAATTACTGCTAGTTCTTCCTCCTGCACCCTGGAGGAACGATGCTGCTATAGTCCTGAGGATCTCCACAAAGAGAAGCAAGCCAAAAAAGGAATTTGTTTTCAAAACGTTTGAAAGTCAGCATTTTAGATCTTTAGTTCGGGGCTGGAAGTGAACTGCAACATGATTTTTATTTTTTTATAACTAGAAATAATTAAAAAAGCCTTAATCCCAATATATAGATATAAATTTCTGCTATTTAGTGACCACTGTGACTTTGTGTTAGGTGTTCCTTTCTAGTTGACAAGAATAAGAATGACTATATGAATAACATAGTGTACCTTGTATTGTCAACATACTCAGCCTCTAACTTCCCTTGCATTTTGGGACAGAAATCTTAGGTGTTTTACAGTTTCTAGTAATGGATACTGCTCTCGTACAATGACATCGTTTCTTCTCAAATGATTACAGACCAGTCTTGCCCAAGTTCTTTCCTTGAGTCCTTGTACATTATTTTAACATCTGTAAAATTACTCTTTCTAAGACACAGTCTTAATAAAGACCCAGTAAGTGAGGTGGAAGTCTATCTGTCCAGCTAAGAGGTCTGATTTTTAGATTTGCTGACTACCTGCAACTCTTTCTGGAAGTTGTAAATGGTAAGCAGAAAAAGTGACACTCACTAATGGACTGATTCTTGAAGCTCTTCAGCAAATGCAGCTTGATAGATGTTGTTTGGGTTTTTTTTTAATTATATTGGGATACTAACTAGGATTAATTAAATTCTTAAGAAAATACCAGACCCCAGAGCAGTTGCATGAGACAGGCAGTTGCATGTCCCAGAACCGCTCTGCTATTGCATTGATAGCCTAATATGTATATATTTATGACTGCATGCATGCCTGGTGTTAAGCTGCTCCAGAAAGCTCTAATCCTAGTGATCATGCTTACGTTACTCTGTATCCTGATTGTTTTAACCATTATTTCAGAAATATATTTGAAAATTTTCATCTGTGTGAGTTTTAATTAAAATGAAGAATAATAGTGAAAAGAAACACATTTCTGCCTAGTCATTATATTTGCTAACTCAAGGTCCAAAATATTTAATAAGCATATATGGGAAAATTGCAATAATTTTGACTGCAAAGGAACAACATTATGGCCACATTCTAAAAACCATTTTGTACATTCTTTTGAGGAGATGAGAAGAAGGTATTCAACTGTGGTTTATTCTTTACTATTTTTTATTACTTGTTTGAATCTTTTGCTTAGTTCTGTTACCACAGTTGTCTCCTGAACTTTGTAGTGCATTGTTGAAAAACTGCAGCTACGAGAGTATAGAAAAAACAATGAAAGCTACTGATGCACTTTGAACTTGTGAATTGCACTGAATGAGCACTGAATATACATTTAGCATTTTGCAGGGGTTGTTTTAGTGCTGTTTCCCTTTATCATGGTCATACGTTTACCTTATAGAAAGTCACCTTAGATGTATTTCCTGGTGGTTTGAGCTTGCAGTTCCACATCCTGCCAGGATGGAGAGTCCTCATGAATATTGTGTATAAGGACATGTCTTGGTGTATCGCTGTACTGATAGCCTGTGTGTGGGACAGCTCAGTTGTGTACATGTTTTTTGTGTATTTTACAGATTGAATGACTCCTAAGTCAGAAATGAAGCAACAACTTTGTAGATAGCTGCTGCCTATTACAAGATTTTGGAATGTAGGGGAAAAGTCTAGTGATAAAGCATGCAACTCTGCTAACATCACCATTTGAAACTTGAATTTCCTTTATGTAGCCTGTGTTCCAAGGCTAGTGGAACAACTCTTAGAAATAGTACACCATTGCAGGGAGAGAGGGCAATAGTTCTTTGGGGGGGGTTGTAGTGTTCCAAATTTAAGAGGCTTAAAAACCTGGCTTTAAACAGAAATAAACTTCATGAATGTGCTCTTGCTTCACCAAAATATACATACTTGGGTTAAGTCTTGGATACTTGGGATCTTAGCTTATATATGGAGTTTTTTGGTGGTTGTTAATTTTTTATAGCAATGAATATCCTCTCCCCTCCCCTTTTCTTTTGACTCATAAGAGAAACATGAAGGCAAGCTGTCTTGACTTGATTACTAATTTAAATACTGTTGTTAATAATCCTTACTGTAGCAGATGTGTGCAGCATGTAACTGTTTGCCAAAAATTAATTTGGAAGTTATTCGAAGTATTGGTAGCTCAGTTGCCTTTTTTAAGGATCTTGCACATTTTATTATTGAGTTAATCTACTGTTAATTTTTATGTAATCAGATGTTAACTTTTAAATTTGTTTCTATCTCCAATCACAGGAAGAAGGTGCAGTTGAAATAAATTATTTTCCTCCTCATGGCTTGATTGACTTAATGTACTTTCCATACTATGGGAAAAGCTTGCATGTAAGTATGCCTTAATGATGGTCTTCATTCTGGAAATGTTTTGCTTCTTTTTATAATGGCTAATATCAGATTGGTTCATAAGTTTGAACTTTGTAAAGCGGCACCCATAAGGAATATTACACATGTAGAGATTTCATAATGTTCTATAAGTTTACAGATATACTTTGACAGACATAAAGAAAATAAATAGGACATTTTCTTAAGGAAGAGATTTTCTTAGCAGTATTAGGGGCATCTGCTGCATTTTGGTCACTGATACCTTTTAGAGTCTTTGTATATAGGGAAAAGCAGGAAAAGGAAACTACTGTAATAAAAAACCTACTTTTTTTTAAAGTTAATCCTTTAAGTCTAGGTTTAAGTTTAACTTAAGTTTAAGGGGTTTAAGTCTAGGATATTAAGTTTATAATTTGTTGTGGTGGTGTTGATTATACTGTGGTCATGATTTTCTATTTGCTCTGATTTTTAAGCTTTTTTAATTGTCTTAATTTTTAAAAAAAACCCACGTTTTTCTTTGTTTGCTCCATCTGTCCTCATTGTATTTGAACATACATTTTATATAGCTAATTGAAGAATAGTGGTGGTTTGTAATTTCCCTAAAATGATTAAAAGATGACTAAATTATTCCTTTATCAGTTATTTTTTTCCAATGTATTCAATACTTATTTGCAGCAGTTCACATAACTGTTTTTTATCCTCATAAGGCATTTACTAATGAGGAAGGAGTTTGTTTTTCTTGAACTCTTGCTGTTATGTTACTTGTAGGTAGTTCTGTGTTTTCCATTTTTGTTGCCAGACTTTGAATTGATAAGCCATCCATTTTCTTAGACATACCAAATTAGATAAAGACTGTCAACCTGTGCATCCTACAGGCAAAGTCAGTAGGTACTTTATCCCCTTCCTGGAATAAAAGAATAGGAAAATAGAGTACTGCTTCCCAGAGAAATGCAAAACACAGCATCAGCAGACCTTGAGATGTCAGGAGGTAGTTTGTATCAAAGGTAGGATGATGAACTTCATCTCATCAAGATAGAATTCCTGTCTTGCTGCTCTACTGATGGAAAAGGAAAGATTGTGAGAGTGTATGAGAGTAATGAAATCAGGCAAAACTCAATGCTATTCCTTCCTTGACTGAAAAATAAAATGCTTTATTTTTGTTTGTTTGGTTTTTGATTCAATGTCCTTTTCTATTCATTTTGACATATGAGATAGGTGCTATGGTTTGAGGGATTCTTGATGTGAAGCTTAATTCTCATAACATCAGTAGATTGTGAGACAGTAAGGAAAGTGGTTAAAAGTTGAGGGGTTTGAATAGGTTTGAAGACTGTATAATTTTTTTTTTTTTTAATCTATACAACAGAATTTCTACTTTGTATCAATGTGGAATTGTTTTATTATTCTGTAAAGATGTTTAGAGGATGCAACTAATCTTGCTACTCTGGCACTAAGGCAGGAGCCATAAAAGTACTAGTATCTACAATTTCATGTTCGAGTGGTTGACTTTTTCTGCTCAGCACGATGAGCCCAACTCCCCAGCCTCAGGGAATGGGTTTTTTAGAGGATTTGTAGTGTTTAATGAGGATGTTTAATCTTTTCCTTCCCCCAAAATTTATATTGAATAGAAGTATTGAAATCATCAGTCTTCAAAACATCATAGAAATTTGTTTATCTGTTTTGAAGACTCTTGGTGATGAGAGGCCTTCTCTGAGCCATACAGTAATTGTATTTATGATTTTTAGAAAAATCAGTACTTCAGGTGTGGTATCACCCTTACAGCTGGAGAATTTTGAGGATGCCTTGACAAGCTGCATTTCCCCTCTCAGTTTGAAGTTGATAGAGCACAGGGAAACTGCAAATCTAGGAAAATCACCATCCAAGGAAAGCTGTTATTTCAGTCTTCTTTTTACGAGTACTTCATGTTAAAGATTTTAGCACATCAGCTTCCATGCCATCATTCTTTGTAAATGAGACTGAGTATTCTGTAGTGCATTCTTTGGTGGAGAAGATAGGTTAAAAAATAACAGAAATGTATTAAGGAGTCTCTTTAATTAATGAGGAAAAATATAATTCATTGTTTTGTGTGATTAAAATTTAAGGCTTATACTTGTATAATACTGTAGACTCACTTAGTCCACTGGCTCAGTATTAAGGATATAGACAATTTTACTTGGTCATCAGTATTACCTAAAGATAGAATATTGGATGAAGTGCTGCTTTAACAGTGTATAATAAATAAATTCTTATTTAATTCATAGGTACTTGACAAGAGAATTCAACTTGTCCGACTTGAATTGGACTTGAAGTTAATATTGGGTTGACTAAAAAAGTCTTGAGTTTTTATTATAGGGAATAGAGTCACCAAATGTGATTGACCAGGACACTGTGAGAATACTCAAAGAAAGATTTCTCTGTAAAGCCATCAAACAAACAGCACATTTTAAAATGGATTGTTGCTGAACAAGTAAATGGGATAAGGTGGAAGGGAAACTAGTTTGCTAGTATTTATTGAATCATACTTTTGGCAAAAGCCATTTAAAACCAGTCTGGACAAGTTAGTGCTCTATAGTAGATTTGGAAAAAAACCCAAAAACTAAACCCAAAATAAATAGAAGAGATAATGGAATGGATAGGAAGGGAGGCTTTTAAAGGATGTTTCAGGTAGAGTTTTCTATAAAACTTGGACCTACTATAATAGAAAGGGGTAAATTCATATGGCTCTTGAAGATACTGTCTCTGTACTTAGGTAATTATGTTGAATGTATTAGTTAAGGAATAGTATGAAGGATGTACACCTGACTATCTAACTTTGGAAGAAATCTTTCCTGAGTCAGATTGTGGTTTGAAAAGTTTAGTTCTTAATTAGCTTTTTTTCTCAACTGTTCTGATAGATTAAATGTTAATTTAAATGCAAAATTACTCTGGTATCTCAAATATTTTCCCCATCTTTCTGTTTACTAGGCTCACTATTTACAGCCTCTAGTGGCTGTTCAACTAGCAATTAACTCCAACAGTACCAAAGAAGAAGTAGCAATTGAGTGTAAGATCCTGGGCTCACCTAATTTAAAAAATGAAGATGAACGTGACAAGTTTCTGGGACGAATTGCCTTCAAAGTTCAGATGACTGAATAGCTGGAGTAGAAAATTCTCCACTAAGTAAACATTGTGTTGTCTGTTTTGTACCAGCTGGACATGCCATTTTAGGATATGAGACCACCTTGGAGAATGTTAAGGTGGCTTATGGTGTTCAGGGTAGCATAATAATATGCTTCCAAATGGTATGTTTAAAATCCCTCAAAATAAATGCCTCTCCTGCTTCTGCCTGCCCCATTGGAACAGTGTACAGACTATAGTTATGTCATAGAGACCTGTAAATAGCTGTTTTCAAACACATAATACTGGTGACCTTTGTCCTGTTCTAAAATGTGGTTTTATCCCCCAAGTGAGTGTCTCAAGCTTAACGTGCTGTGCTATGTAAATATTGTATTGATTTAACACTGGTTTAACTGTCATATCTCAATGCTGACACAGTTATAGGGATAAATAATAAATGGTACCTGATTGACATAGTGATTTTTTTTTTTTATTTGTAAGAGTAAACACCTTCAATGTAAATTGTGTGTCTGGGAGTGGGTGGGTGGATGGCTGTGTGGAGATGCCTTAAATTGTAGACTGGGTGGCGTGGGAGAGTTGAAATGGATTGAAGAGTTGGCATGGGTTTCTGAAAGTAAGTGCTCAACTAGTACTTTCTTGTGCTTGTCACTGTGCAAGTATTGTGTACATGTAATACTTGGTATAGAGTTTGGTATTCTAGCTGAGGAATCTTTCTTTGTGTTGTTAATTGCTTGTGATATGTGGAGCACAAATAAAATCTATAGAGTATTTTAAAACCTTTTAGTTCAGAAATATCAATATTAAAAGATTTAAATTGTTTAGGGTCCTGGTAACAGTTGTGCAACAGAGCTGCTTGAAAGAAATGGCCTCACTATTGTGGGAATAGGCTTTCATTTTCCAACTACAAAACTTCCTGAAGAACCTCTGTTCAGAAAAAGGATTGTCTTGATTAAACATTCCTGTTTAATTTATATACTGTTTTGTTGCATCATTTTAACGTGCTTCACATCTCTGTCTGCTTCATCTTGGATTTTCTGTGTATTTCCTCATCATCCATTTCCAAAATTGGTGTCATCAGCTTTTTTATAGAAGTACCCCATTGACTGGGAATGGATTATTTGCAGTCTAACTTGAATATTTTTATTAATCCTGTTGCTAAAATGGCTACAAATACACTGGTTTATTTGTGACTGCTCCTCATAGTAAATAAAGTGGACTCATTTTATGGGGTTATAAATTCTGCAGTCATGTCAAAATGGGATTACTGTACTCCAGAGGTTTTGTTTGTTTTGGGTTTGTTTTTTTGAGCACATGGTCCACATTCTGATGTCTTCTCAATATTAAAGATCACAGCAAATCAGCATTTGTATAAATACCTGTGTGTCTGCCAGTTAGGCCTAAATTTGTTACTTAACGTGTTTTTATGCCTAATTCTTATAGTGGATTTTATTTTTTTTTTTTTAAACAAATGAAATGAATTCTTGCTAAAATTCCAGATCCAGTCTTAATGCCCTGCTTTGGAAATGTCTGAAGCCAGTTTAAGCCACATGAGTGCAAAACTTATTTAACACCTGTGCATGCTTTCACTGGGGCACACTTGGAGGAAGCTGCCCTTAATGGAACTTGAATAGTGTCTTGAACCTCATTAAAAATAGATTTATACTGATCTGATACCATTCAGCATGCTTTTTTGTTATCTACAGAAGAAAAATTGTTGTTCCTACGCTATGCAATGAGTACTTTTGTAATAATAGCATGCATTAATACTGAGTAAGAATGTTCTTTCAAAATATTTCATTACTAATGTTTTAAATGATGCACTTTTCGAGCTGGGATACCTGGGTTTTCAAAGATATGACTAATTGCTTCTCTGTATAATTAATACTGCCTGAAAGTATTTTAATAGTCGTGAGGGAGTTTGAAGTGTAGATGTTGCATCTGAAAATTAAAAGGACTAGCTTCATGTAAAACTTTTTCACATTTATGTTCACTTAGGAATGGTGAGAATTTCTGGAGTAACACTCAGTTTTCAAATGAGCTGAATTTTGCAACGGTTTCTCTTTTGACTTCTTTACATAGACAAAGCATGAAATGACAACTCTTCACCAGCACTTTTCAGATACGTAGAACTCAATAAACTCCTGTTCTCCTTAGATTTTTGTAGAAGTGTTTTGTTTTTTTTTAATTTAATAAAATAAGGATTATCAGTTGGGGGGGAACAAAGCTGAACACTTTGTAAAGGGGTTTTTTTTCCTATCAAAACATACTTAGCATGTAAAATGTACCTAGTTAATGAGACTAGTGTTAAACTACTGAATTACACTGAAGTATTTTCTCCTTTTCGTTTCTGTATCCTAAGATTACAGTAAGTCCATGATCTAGCAGTTATTTATAAGCAGGTTTATTGACTATTAGGACATGATAAAATTGCTACTTTGTGTGAAATTTACAGTAAAGATTCCTTGGATTCAGTTTTGTGATTAAATATTTACATTTACTGCCTTGTTATGAGAAACCTGGCATGTTTCACTTTTATACTGGTAAATACTTACATGTCTTATTGGGTAACTTTTAATGCCTTTGAGTCAGGAGCAAGGGCTTTATGGAATTGGCAGTTGCAGGTGCTGTTTCATACCACCATGAAAACCTACTCATCCAATTCAGTTGAGGTACCACTTTCTCCTTTCTGTGCTCCACTGCCACTCCCCCTGCCCACCACCATGAACACACCTGCAGGGTTAAAGGAGAAGCTTAAGAGAAGGTTGTTAAGAGACAAAATTAGGGTATCATTTACATTGATCATGCAGTTGATAAGATGATCCCTTGATGGCAGATCACATTTAGCACTAACCTGCCATTATTTGGTGCTGGGGCTGATGCTGTTTCTGGGACACTAGCAATGAAAAGGAAGACACCTCTTCCTTGTGTACTGTTCCCAGCACTAGAGAGAAAAAGAAAAAAACCTAATGCAAATGCAGATTCGAAGGCGCTGTAGGTGAAAGGAGTTATAAATCAGTATAAAGACAAAGATCAAAGTTGGGGGAGGTGTTTTGGGGTTTTTTTTAATCTGCTGCAGCCTGCCTGTCTCTCAGTAGGCGACTTGGAAAAGAAAACTGCATTTCACTGCACCAAGCCCTGCTGACAGATTTCCTACTATGTTCTTGGGAACCTTGCGTGGAACTTGGATTTTCTGTGTTTCAGGATGGTTTTTTTTCTGCCTCTCTGTGAGGCTTATTCAACATCCACAAGTTGTGATACAAATCAAATAGAGCTTGAAGCTGAACATTAAAGTTTTGCGTACTTAAATGTTCAGAGAGTACAGTTTGGCAGGTTTACTAAATGAAATGGTCTTCCTGTGATGGAGAAAAATGTCTTAATTGTATAATTTAAAGCTTAACTGAAAAAATACTAGATACTGGGATAACTAGATACTCAGAGTACTTGAAGCGTCAATCTTAAGTTGCGTCTTTTTGCATTATTCAGAGCTTTGACCTCTGTGCTAGCAAAACATTCTTTTTGCTAGTTAGGGATTTCTTAAAAGACGTCAGCACTCCTGCTAAATCTGCTTTCAGACTAATGAAGCCTTGTAATGAATTTATCTATATGTTAATATGTTTGTAGTCAGTATCTCTTAAAAACTAAAGGGTTCTTTTTTTCAAATAGAAGAAATCTTTCTGTTAATACTATCTACCAAGAAAAGTCTTAAATATAAACAGGTGATTTTTTTTAGCATTTTGTTAATAAGAGAATATTCAAGCCGTGAATGTGTTCAGACACAACTGTTCAGTTTTGCCCGTAGGTCAGATCTAGCTCTGTAGGTCTTGAGAGCAGAAGAAACTTCACCTACAACAGGCAGAACTCAGCTACAAGCTGCTGCAAATTTGGAAATGGCCTGAGGCCTTTCTGCTTTCTACCTCTGCTGTACACTATGGGAACACAATTTTACTTGGTTGTTTTTCTAGTTTGGTGTTTATTTTTTTCTTTTAAGTAAGAACAAAGAATACAGGTGAGGTTTCCTTCCAGTTTTACTGTTGACAAATTATCCCTTTTGTAGGGGAAGCTTTACTTGTTTCGGGTACGCTGATGTCACTTTTAACCTCAGCTGTTCAACATCATGAATCTTTGTCTTGGTGCTTGTTTGGTTACAGACATCGGGCTACACACCAAAAGTGTGACTCCTCTTTTACTTTGTAAGTTACTTGACTGAAGTCAGTGGTGCTGTAAAAATTCCATCATAGAGGTTTGATTTTTACAGTAGTCTTAGTTGCCCTTCAGTTAAAATGCATGCAGTAACTGTCATTGTCTTGTTAGAAGCATTTGATACAAAACATCAGAGTGAGTTCTCTAAGATCTTTTCTAAAGCTTTTCTTCTTGTCAGAATGGGAGAGAAGAAAATGAGAGAGAAGGTAAGCTGAAAATTTGGGTTAATGCAGGTTGAAGTCTGCTTATTTGGTGACTAACGCTTAATGTAAAATGAGTGCATCATCAGGATCATTAGAAGCTTGCCTGTCACTGTAGTTTGTTTGGATCAAATAGCCCTTACAATTCATGACTAAAAGTAAGACTTTTTTTCATGTCTTTAAATCTCAGGTGAGCACCCAAAGAAGCCAATAGAGGAAATTACAAAGTTATGTTCAGTAGCATGTACTTAAATCTTTTTATGTGGTGCGACTCTGAACACTGAGTATTGCACATGACTGTGGAAGCAGTGCCTCATTTTGATTTTGCATTCACTGAAGGGGTTTGCTAAGAGTGTAGTCTGGATTTGGCAGCAGTTCCTCAAAAGGGCTAATAGGCATCAGCATATCTGAAACAAAAATATAATCCCATGTTTTATTGTAGAAAGTATACTTAGCTGTGTACCTTATGTGTTAGGATTATAATATGTTCAGTTTGCTTTACAGTTGTATAGACTAAAAATGTGTCTTTCTAGTACCCAAATATTATGTGACTTGTGAGCATAATAGTGCTATTTCTATTTTTCTGACACAAGAGAGCCCCTACAGTGATAACTCCTCTAGGATTTATTTTCCCTAACAAGGTCTCTCTTAAACCTGCTGTGGCTGTAAATTCTAGCTTCAGAAACTGCCACTTCTAATTACAAATGGGCCAGATGCACTTTCTAACACTTTAAATATTTTAATGACTATACTACTATTCCTTAGTATCAAGTCCTCTGAACATTTTAAGTGTTCTTGAGAATGGGGAAAAAACATGATACCTCACAGCTAGGGTAAGTTTTAGTGTAAAGAATGGGGTTTTTTTCTTAAATCCTGACTACATTTTGCTTCTGTTGCCTTTTAAGTGTAGGGAGAGGTTAGCGTAGAATTAGCACATCATCTGTAATTCTGTAAGTTGCTCTCTACATTTGTTTGAGTGTAGAGATTGCTTAATTTAAACCCTGCTTCAAGTGACAGTAGTTTTCAGCTTAATTGGTTTAAATGTCAGTTTTAAATGAATCCACAGGTAAGGTTACAAATCTTAATCTATGCTTAACAGAAGTTACTAGAGTGGCTCTGCCTTCTTTTGTGGTGGCAGTTACAGTAGCAGCTGTTATTTTGTCCTCTTGTTCCCCTAAGCAACCTACTCAGTTCATTGAGTTACTCACTTCAGGCTGACTATATTCACAGGTGTAATGCTCAGAGCTTTCTGAAGCTTTTCCCCTGGTCACCCACCCTCAGCATTTTGAGTGATTAAAGCCCAGCACAGCGAGCCTGTAAAGTACAGAGACATTTAGCTGCTACAAAAGTGAAATGAGATTCTTGATCTGAATCGGATTCTTGAGTTTGTAAGAAAACAAGACAAAATAGATCCACTCTGCAAAAGTAAAGCTGAATTCAGATAAATTTCTCCAGGAGGTTGGGAGCGTCTTAGTTGCTTCACTTGATGTTTTATATAAATGTCTTTTCAGTGGATGTGCATGGATACACATTGCATGCCATGAGCAAGTGCTGTCTCCTGGGGCTAGCAGTACAGCTTGAACTGGAGGAGTTTGTGCTCATGTTGACAATATGTGCAGGCTTCTTGTAGCAGAGTCTCATCTTTAGGCTTATAACCTCTGTGCTAGGAAATGGAATGGAAGTTGTCTGGCAGAAGGATGTAAGTTTTGAAAAGGGAAATCTCCCTCTGTCTAGGTTGATACCTCTGTATGCCCATGGTTGAGGCTTTTGTCCCAAAGGTAACAGAATAGCTGTTAATAAAAGGAGGATGTAATGTGGAGTGGTTGGGAACTAGGGGTTGTCAGGCACAGGGCAGGGAAGGCTTGTAATGCTCAGTGGATTGTATAGGAAAGCCCTTGTTAGGTGCATAGTTTAAAAAAGTGCTATAGGGTTAAATTAGTGGTCAGTTATCAAGACTGTATGGCAACAAGTACATGTGATTTAATGTCAAAATCGTATCTCTATAGATAAGTGAGAGAGTATTCCATTAACACGAGTATAGAATGACCAAAGAAGATTACAGGACGCCATAAATGCTGGGTCAGTATAATTGTTCACAGTTGTTTTGAGCACTGGCACAGAATACACACATACTGGTATGCAAATCAGATGATGGTGTGTATTGTCTTTGCTTCAGCCATGCTTAAAAATTCCCATAATAACAGAACCAGGGGAGGACAAAAAAACTCCAAACCTTTCCAGCATTGTTCTGAAATAAAAGTACTGTGTTGATCTTGAACTTCCACATGGTTTGCAGTGATAAGTGTCTGCAGGCCTACTCAAGCAACAGTGGCCAGACACCTTAATTGGATTACAAATTTGAATTGTGTACACTGTGGAATGTGACATGTAACTTCTAAAACACAGTCCTGTTTATCGTGTGGGAGTAGGAAGAGGAAGGGGCAGTCATCCCAATTTTTTCTTGCTATTTCCCCTCCCTTCCTGTTCAAGGATTACTTCTGATTAATAGTGGGAATACTTCTGCTGTCTTTCCTTTAGTAGTTGTGTTTAGCTCCCCAGCTGTACACATTTATAGTGGAGTAGATAACAGACGAGCATCAAAGATCCTCTTTGATAAGACCTTTAGTTCCTCAAAGACCTTATTCCTGGAGTTTGGGAGGATGTCTAGAAGCAGCCAGCTTTCTTCTCTGTTGCTAACCCTGAAGTGTTTTATTGTAAGACACACAAGCCCTGATTTGAAGTGTTCTTCAGGAAGCCAGCCTAGATATGTTGAGAAATAATAAGTATGACAACTCATCTGGGTGATTCTAATGGTTTGACAAATACCTTGAAAATTGAAGGCTGTTATTTTTTGTCATCTGAATTTTGGTGGTTCAGTGTATTTGTGACTTGCTTCCTGCTGCAGTACAACACAGTCAGAAAGCTGCTACAGTCAGTGTTGTGTTTCCAAGTACCCCGACATGTTAAAGTAGGTCAAAAATTGCATAAGATGCCATTACTGGAAACTGCTGTAGGCTGACTTGCATAGAAAAACTCAGCAGTGCAACTAGCAAATGCACTCTGACAAACAGAAATGCAGCTGTGACTTAAAATATGACAAGGAGAGTCTCTGAAGTCTCCCTAGGACATGGATGGTTGTTGGAATCGTGAGATGTCTTTGCCCTTTGAATTCATGTTCCTGCTATCTTCTGAGCCAGAGCAGCCTGCCTGGCTTATCAGAGGCTTCACATTGTTCTTGTCTGCAGGGAGCTTGGGCACACAGCTCCTTAACTCGTTCTGGATCGCAAAAGATGTATCCTGTACTTTCCTGCTTACCAAGCTCCTCTGAGGAACAGATACACACAGCACAGTGAGAATCACGTAAATTTTAGAATCTATAATAGTTCTTCCACTGACTGAACAGTTGCTGGTTGGGGATCAGTAATAAGCAATGGGAGTCTGTGGAGATAAGTGCAAAAGTCTTTGTAGTGTCTACACATGGGAGCAGCCACTGCTGTTCAGTTTAACAGTGCTGTGCCCTGCCGAGCACTGAGCAGAGTGTGGTGCCTGCCTTTTCCCACTTCCAAAGCACTCTTTCATAGCTTCAGCACAGAGGGGGAATGCAGACGAAGGTAACCGATTTATGCAGTGATTTACCTTCTTTAGAGTTACAAAAAGATGTAAATGGAGAGGGCAAAAAATAATTCTGGACATACATAGTTACCACCTTCAAAAGCTGGTGGATACTTTTTCTGATGAGTCTGCTTTCATGGGTACAGGATGCACACACACTTGCAATGTCTGTTGGTCCCCGCCTGTTTCCATGCCCTTGTACTTCACTACATTGGGCAGCCTTGACAGCAGTGCATAGGCCACTTACCTGCAAGTTTTGTATCTTCTCAGAGTCTGACCACTGCTAAAGGCAGTCTTCTATAATTTTTATTTTCCTTCTTGCTACTGACATTTTCAGATTTTTCTAATGCAAATTTAACTAGTTGAATAAAAACAAGAAGAAACCTCCCGGTTTCAGTGGTTATAGCCATTAGCAATCAGAGCAGGGTATATTTGGCTGCACTTATCTTTTAGTATATTTAACTGTGAACAGTTCATTAGTCATACCACTTGATGGGTGCATTTTTCCAAAGTTTGAAAAAGGAGTACTTCTTTATGAAACGGATTAAGGAGACCTATGTCAGCGTCTGCTAAGAATTCTTTGGATTCTGCTGTTATTTATGAAAAATCTTCACCAGCCAGTACAACTTTATTTCCAAGAATTGCTGCATCTCTGTTAATATACCTATTTGTTACCATGTCAGTCACGTGTTTCCTGTATTTACATAGACAAAGAGATATCTTAGTATCAATCATCTCAGGAACACACACAGTCATACAGTTCCATGGGCTGGAAGGGTCCTCGGTTATTGTACAAACCTAGTCAGGTCTCTGCCAGTGCAAAAGCTTCTGCTCCTCATCTGCTGCTCAAGGCCAACAAGTACTGACTTGATAAATGCTCTAATAGAGCTGATTCAGTCATTTGGTGATGAACCCTAGAACGGACCTGTCACATTCCATCTTAATTAAGTAGTCTTAATATGTTGCCTGATGTTGGAAAACTGTAGATAGGAGCTTGGCAGAACACAAAGTTTGTAAGCCTAGAATGTTTCCAACTTGACTTTAGTCATGTTAAAGATGATGAGATAATATCAAAAATGAGAAGGTTCAAAGTAATAAGAAAAAACCTCCTGGGCTTGCTCTGGGCTCACATCAGAATGACTAGCCTGAGTACAAACAGCCATCAGCTGTATTAATTGTACAGCTCATATGAAGTTATCTTAGCAGTAGGATAGCAGCTTCTACAGTTTGAGGTCTCCCTCAAAGCGTGTTTTGCAAGCACTGGATATTTTTCCGTCTTTAAATTTTTGCAGATTATCCAGAGCTGTGGGAATTTTTTAACCCTCCAACGTGTTCAAAACAGTGAAGGTTTTTCATATCTGTTTAATCACTTTTTACCCCCCAGTTTAATATTATATAGATTTCCCACACTTCATATGAATGTATTCTCCCTGTCATGATTGTTCTCTATTACTCTGTATGTTGAGAATTTTCCTCCTCCTTGAATTTCATAAATCCATTCAGGGGGTCCATGCAAGGACTAACACTAGGAGAAGTCCCAGGCACTGATGTGGAAGGCTTTAAAAGGAGAACAGGTTAAAGCACTTACCAGAAACTGTTGGGGTTTGGCCACTTCTATTTTAAAATAAAAATAGACTCTTCAATTCTAGCACCCGAAAAATCTTACAATAGTTCAATGGAGGCTTGCGATGGAGTTTGTTTTTTGCGTGGATCAGGGCAGCCAGGCCACACTGCTGAAACACTTGGGTACAGCTGGTGAGCCCTGCTGCAGGCAGAAACGAGAGGGTGCTGCTCCCCAGTCTGTACCAGCCAAAATCACCTGGCAAAAGACACACATCTGGATTAATCCCCTAGCCCTGTAACACATCAGGCTGTAACTGGAGCCTTTTGTTGCAGGGAGCCATGAACTCCTGATTTTAAGAGGTTCAGTTAGGTGCTAAGTGTTCCCAGTCAAGCTTTGCCAATGACACTCTTCAAAAATCAAGAATGTTTGTAAAAAGATTGATTTAGCCTTGGTTTGCTCTCTGGGCCTACATAAATCCTATGTAGGGATGGTTCCAGGCTAGTTTTTTCTTGGTGTGGTGCCCAGCAGCTGCAGCACAGGTGTGTGTCCCGGCGGGCTGAGAGCCAGGAGTGGCTCCACTTGCTCACAGGTGCCGATGTTCAATAGAAATTGACTCGCATTTCAAGGGAAGCAACGCCATGGCGTTACAGGGTGCGGGCCGTGCCCGCGTGCCATGCTCGCGCTCGCGCTGCGGCCGTTGGGCGCTGAGGGGAGAGCAGCTGGAGCCGCGCGCCGCAGCGAGCGCAGGTAACGGGCCGCGGGCACGGCCGGGCCGGCCCCTCGGGAGCGCAGCGGCCGTCGGGCGCTGAGGGGAGAGCAGCTGGAGCCCCGCGCCGCAGGGAGCGCAGGTAACGGGCCGCGGGCACGGCCGGAGGGAGGGCAGCGGCGGGGGCTGCACTCCCGGCTGCAGGCGGCAGGGCCGGGCTGGGACACCGACCGGCCTCGGGCACTTGGCGCGGCCGAGCAGGCGATGACCTGGGTGTGTCTGGTAGAGCTGTGAAGGAGAGGAGGTGTCAGCGGTGGTTCCAGACCGTGAGATGCGTTTCGACTTCATTCTTTGTAGGTGTGGGGAATATGCGCACACTAAATAACCTGGGGCTACCGCAGGAGTGAGCTCAGATGGCAGCTAGGCTTTCTGGGCAACGAGTACCAAACAAATGCTGAAAGGGTGCATCTTGTGTGTGTGGAGCACTCTGCAGTCCTGCCTTCCTCAGCTCAATGGCTGGTTATGCCTTTGTGTTTCTTCACCGCTGTAATAAGTCTTGGCCAAATTGTGTGTTTGCGAGCTGTTCTGGGCCCAGCGTGGTTGGAGGGCAGTGGTGCCATAGGGCCATCGTTCCCGTCATGCTTCTGTTTAAGAGCAGACTGAACTGATGAGCAGTTCTGAAGCACAGACAGAGGTGAGCATGAGAACTTGGCAAATACAGGATATATCCTAAAGACACTGATTTTTTGGGTTTTTTTGAAAGGAGACTAACAAAGGCCATTCTGGTCACAACTTGCCATTCTGCAACAGTAAATGTAAAAAGAAGGTAGATGTAAAGAACTGCCTCTTAGCAAAATGCATGAACATGCAAATACCTCTTTTTTTCTGATGCTTAGCTGAGGTGTAGCCTTAAAACATGCCAGCAATTGTGGAAGCCCCACTTTGTTTTTATTTTCCCCTGTAAAACCTTACCTTTACCACAGAGCAGCTTTCTGTGGGGTACAACATGGGAAATTAGAGTGTGTGAGCTATCTGTGGTGAGTTCACACCCTTCCTTCCCTTGCAGTAACTTGTCTGTGCCCTCAACCTAGTCCTGATGCTGAGAGCTCTGAATCCTGTTTAGCTTCGTTATGGAAAGCCAGAGGCTTAAATTGTACACAGATAAAAGCTAGGACATTTTCCCATCATCTATGTGGTTTACTCATTTCAAATCCTTTTAAATCCTAAAGGGACCAAGAAATGTATGTCTTTATGGTGTTTATTAGAAATAACTAGCTGCAGTGAAAATGTAGTCAGGTGCTTTTTACGTAATATGATATTAAACAAGATGTTTGTTATTACTATTTGAAAAAAACCCATTCAATGTCGATAGATTAGTTAAATGGAATATTTGTGTATTGTCATTGTTGCATAACCTGGACTTTAATGCCGAGATGATGAAACCTTGGGTTAGCACAGATCACTTGAATTAGGGGAGAGTATTGGTTTTGTGGGTTCACATAGTCTAAAACAATCCTGCATAGATCACTTTGCTGCTTTGTGACTTTTTGCTGCCTTATGTTGGAAGAACATGAACCCTTTTCCTTGCCAGTACTTCTTCCTTTTGATGTCATCTCCTTGTTGCAGGCTTTTACTGACCCTTCCTGCTCTTCTGTGGCAAGGACAATGGTTTTCAGTATCTGTGTGTGAGTTCTCTGACTGTCTGGTGAGGGATCCTTGGAACATACAAAATCAAAGCAGTAATCAGTTGTCCAGTCAGGAATGCAAATCCTTCAACAGCTTGTGGTTTTTTTCAGTGTGACAGACTTGTTTTAACCATTGTGACAGATGACTGATGGTTTATCCTGTAAAGTATATATGGACACTTGGCTGTGTTTTGTTACCCTTGAACAGTGGTTTCAGCAAGGAGACAATCCCAGTGCTGTTAGATTTTTGAGCCTTTTAAATGATCTACAGTAGGAGCAACAGAATAGGAATTTGTTACTAAGTAGGACCTCAAGAGCAAAGATGTTTTTGTTCTTCAGGCAGACGAGGGATGGGCTCGCTGCACTAAAGCTGAACCGTGTTCAGGAGCAACCTACACAAATCACACAGAATCAGGGACATTACTCGTGACCATGGCCTTCCACAATGAAGTATTGTTCAGATTTATCTCCTATCCTACACTTGGGGTTGAGACGAAATTTAATGAAGTTTAATGAATAATAATCCTACACAGAATCAGTGGTTTTCTTTTTCTGTTTTCTAGGAGGGGGAAATCGGTGGTTTCTTTTCTTTAGCAAACATACAAATATAAAACAGTTTGTACAATACTGTCTTATTAGACATTCAAAGAAAGTCTAACCAGAAGCATTTGTAATATCAGAGCGAGCTGTTTGCAGACATCTCCGTTCCTAGAGAACCAGGCCAAGTACTTCTTTCTTGGAGGAATAAAAGAGCTTTTATACTTTAACATTTTCTCTGTCTCTGTGTTGAGCTCCTGGGGGTGAGATTCCCCAGGTGAAAACGTGGTATAAAGAAATAAAGTAGCTTACAACAAAACCCTGTCCTTTTAGATTCTTTAGAGGAGAGTGTTTATTCCAACAAACTTCACTGTTAGTTTAATGTTCCAGTATCCTTCTGGCAGCAGCTTGTACAGCACTGACACAAAAGGAGGTATAGGTTTTTAGACAACTTTATTTTTTCCTAAAATAAGCAATCTCTTTATTACTGAAAGACTGTACCTTCTCAGTTCTCCAATTAAACCACATAAGAGTTTTTAGTTATCTGGGACTAACTGGAGTCTCTCAGATCTATTACCGAAAATGTCCTTCTGAATCTGCCACTGCATTGTAAATGAAAGGGGTCTGTAATGTTCTGGTTACTACACAAGAATGACTTAGCACGAGACGCAAGGGCAGCACATAGAGAACTGGAATACAGGGTGCTGAGCAGAACCCCTTGGGTTCCTTCCTAGCAGACTTGACTGTGACATAGAAGGACCTAACACTTTTAAGAAAACTGAAAGAGTCTGGGTGAAACATGCATTCAGTTTGATGTGGCAAAGAATGAACCATTTCTGAGGCCTTCTCTTGGGTATAGTTTGGCTGCATGTCTTGATGAGAGAGGGACAGTAATATTCCTAAACATTTGGTAAGTTACTTTGTCCAAATGTAACAATTTCAGAGGTCTGGCATCTTTCCCTGGATAATGGCATACTAAGGTTTTCTGAACGGTAAACTACGAGTGAGGCCGCAATGACCATTTTTATTTCAAACACCCAAGGCTGCAATATTTCCTGGACATTACATTGTACACTAAGAGGTTTCCTTTTTTTTTTCCCACATGAGGGATGGGTACTGTCAACATTAACCTTGAGCAACCTTTTTTCCACAATGTTTTTCTCAAAAACAAGCCTGATCCTGTTGCCTTGAAATTCTTTTATTCAGGTCTTCTACAGTTAAGCTTTACATTGCTGTTCACAGACAACTGGATGTTTTCTCCAAAGCATACATAGTTTTCTATCAGACTTGTCTGCTCCCCACCCGCATTTGCAATGTGCAGTTCCCACTTGCAGCATTTTCAGTAAACATGGGATCCATTGAGTATACAGAAATAGCTTCCTCTATAAAATTTCCATTAAAAAAATAACAAGTTTTTATTTACAAAGTGTTTGCTACTACAAAGTAATATTTCCTATTGGTTCAAATATACTATTTGCAAATGCCAGTGTTCCTATTAGGAAAGTAAAACTTTGTATATGCATTTTTCTTTTATATCTTTGTCAGTGTTTAAAGCACATATAATACTACCTCATTCTTTTTTACACTACTTCTAACCACATACAATGTGGTAGTAGAGATTAACACTATTTGATCAAGACAAAAAATCAGCATAGCTTAATAGCAATCTTTCTGCAAAAATAAAACTTTATAAAGGTATTTGGAAAGAAAGAAATGTGTGGAGAATTCAAAAACGTGCAGCAAGTTGTTTAAAAGATGAATGGGCAACTTGGACTTTCCTGAAGACATAAGACTAGAGCACAAGAAAAGGGAGACAAATTTCTGCCGAGGTGTCTGTGAGATACTTTACGCCAGTATGTGTGTTGGGGGAGGGGGGGAGTAAGATTAATTTAAAATTAATTTAAAATTCAGATCCCATAGGTAGCATCCTCAGAAACTGGATTTGTCAGTGCTTCTTTTCTTCCCACCCACCATGTTTACAAACCCTCCTCGAGTTCAGCATTGAAAGAGGTCATGAAATAGCTTTCTCCATGACTGGCCTCATTTTAAAGAAAGAAAATCCCTCTTCTTTCACAGAAAAGTTAACAGACTGCCAAGTGGTTTCTGCTTTTTTTTTTTTCTTTTTTTTAAAGAAGCATCTCTACAACTTCCTTCTCTGTAGAACACAGAGCATGTTAACAAGTGCTGCTCTAACGGGGCTCAGACAGACCTGCCTTGTCATCAGCTCCTGTGTGTGGCAGTGGCTGCCTCGGCTGGCACGTGCTTAGCATTAACCACGGCCAAGGGGTGGATCTGTGCCAGGTGACTGAAGCCCAGCACACAGACACTGTGGTAAAGCTGTGCCTCTGCTGGCTGGCTGCTTACTTGTGATGTGGTGAGGGACATGCACACAATAAGGTTGGTGCCTGGGTCCCAGGAATGAGATTGAATTTGTATCCCTATTCTTCCAGGTTTACTCAAAGCAGGATTAATTTTTTCACAGGTGCTTGTGAGACACAGTGTTGTAACACTTGTATACACTTTTCTGAAGTATTTTTCATACATACAGCCTGGCTTTAGAGACAGGAGAACGTACTAGAAACTTGTGTGATGGGTTGTGTTTCAGCTAGTATTTTCCTAGGGAATTTCTGTGAGAGCTATTTAACCCCTGCTTTAGTGCAACCAATCTACTCATTCTTAAGTTACATTAGAGATTAACAAACTCACGGGAAAATGGAGACTGATTTTTTTTTTGTGTTTTGACTTTTGTGGCTGTTCAGAATTGTACATGACCTAAAAAGTTTTTTGCTCTTTGACTGCCTTAGTCTTATGGGTGTGCCATTGCTGTGTCACGGAAGGTACAAGGACCAAACAGTGCTAAGGACTGATTCCTCTGTTTCGCTCAGCCTGGGTTAGGGACTCTTTTCATCTTGGAAAAAGCTTCCTATATACTGCATAGATGAGTTTGGTTTACACATACAACTGGATTTAAATTTTACATATCTATATCCTGCTATCCCACCTTATTAATATATCTAAAGCACCTACACCTAGGCAGTGTTGAGTATTTAGAGAAGTTAGGAAAGAATGGTTGCCACTCTAGATAAAACTAAAAAGAGATGCAAGTCTGGGCTACTGAGGGATTCCTGTATCTGTTTGGAATGATCATGGCCCTCACACAGATACTGACCTGATCCAGGCCAGCCTCCTTTTCATATTGGAGAACAGAAAAAAATACGTTGTTCTTTTGTTCCATGTTGTTCCTAAGTAGGAGGCTTTCTCCTGGGATCTGGAGGGTTAGCTTTCAGATGCTTCTTCTGCCCAGTTTTGAGCAGGGATTTTTGGTGTCCTGGATATTCTAAATGTTGGATTCTCGCGTAATGTCAAAGAGATGTAAACAGAAAGAGAGTGTTTTGGTTTAGGTTGATCTTTGGGGTAGGCCAGACGAGGTGAGAGTATTTAAAGATGGAGAATGAATATGCACTTGATAACCAGCCCCTTCGGTTGTTACTGTTGGACTGCATTCATGAGCATTCCCTCCCCTGGCAGTGACAGCTGGGCCGGGTACCCATGGATGCCAGCTCAGGCAATGAGGTGGAATGAGGCAGTACTTGGGTGAGCAGCTCTATAGCAGCTTGAAAGGACAGTAATACTTAGCAGAAGGAATGAACAACTGGAAGTAATGTTGATTGTGGGGATTTTTTGGCAATATACTTTGATCCAGGGGAGAAGAGTTGCTCACAGCCCCTTAGAATTCAGTCTGGGGAGTATTTTTAAGAGCTAAATGGGAAAGAGGTAGTCTGTTTTCGGAACTTGTCTGAGTCTAAGGAAGGAGACTTTCAGGAAGTTTCACAGTATTAGTATTTGCTTATGTGAACACCTGCCAGCAGAAAATGAAGTATTTAGAGTTGTTGACATTACTTGCAAGGGTAGGTCTATGATAATCTGAAATTATAAATGGTTTATTGCCATATTACTTCTAGGCAGAGATCAGAATTTAAGAAGTGGCATACTTTAAAAAACAAACCCACAGTAAATAGATCAGCAGTCCTTTGCCTCTTCCTTGTTCATCAGTAATGCTGCAACAGGCACCATTTCCCTCGGCTGAAGGCTGAGATGCTTTCGGCTCATTTATCAATGATCTGGATGAGGGGATTGAGTGCACCCTCAGCAGATTTGCAGATGACACCAAGTGGGGTGGGTGTGTAGGAAGGACAGGAAGGCTCTCCAGAGGGACCTGGACAGGCTGGATAGATGGCCCAAGGCTGATTGTATGAGGTTAAAAAAGGCCAAATGCCAGGTTCTACACTTGAGGTACAACAACCCCAGGCAACACTACAGGCTTGGGGCAGGGTAGCTTGAGAGCTGTCTTGGGGAAAAGGACCTGAGGGTGTTAATCAACAGCTGGCTGACCATGAGCCAGCAGTGTGCCCAGGTGGCCAAGAAGGCCGATGGCATCCTGTCTTGTATCAGAAATAGTGTGACCAGCAGGACCAAGGAAGTGATTTGTCCCCTTGTACTCAGCGCTGGGGAGGCTGCACCTTGAGTGCTGTGTTCACTGTTGGGCCCCTCACTCCCAGAGGGACACTGAGGAGCTGGAGCATGTCCAGAGATGGGCACTGGGGCTGGTGAAGGGTCTGGAGCGCAAGTCAGATGAGGAGCAGCTGAGGGAACTGGGGGTGTTCAGTCTGGAGGAGGCTGAGGGGAGACATGACCACTCCCTACAACTACCTGAAGGGGAGCTGTAGCAAGGTGGAGGTCGATCTCTTCTCTTCAGTAATGAGTGATAGAATACAAGTAAATGTGTTCAAGTTGTTCCAGGGAGGTTTAGAATGGATATTAGAAGAATTTTTTTTCACTGAGAGGGTTATTAAGCATTGGAACAGACTGCCCAGGGAGCTGGTAGGAGTAGATTTGCTGTCCCTAGAGATACTCAGAAGACCCATAGATGAAGAACTGAAGGACATAGTTTAGTTTGGTGATGAGCTTGGCAGTGTGAAGTGAGTGGTTGGACTTGATCTTAAAGATCTTTTCCAACTGTAATGATTCTGTGATTCTGTGAGCTGTAAAATGTACCAGGCCTTGGAGTCACTCAGCTGCAGCATTTCTTTCTTTAAAACTGATTAAGCTGTTGGTATGCAGAAGGATGTCACTTTGAAGTATGATTATTACTAGAATTTTTTAAATAAAAATTTTTAAAGCTCATACAGTCTTTTTTCAGCTTCACTATATCTGGGTATTTAAAATGCTTAAGTTCATGAGAGACTCCTGTAATGAAAAGATACAAATATTGGGTGAGTCAGTCAGAAGATAACTTGGCTTGTTTACTATTTACTGTACCTTGTAGTTCCTAGCTTTGTTTTTACATAAATCCAAAGCCCCAGTGCCTTTAATTCACTAAAAGGAAAGTCTTCTTGATAAAATGACAGTTAATTATAAAAAGGAATATCACCCAGTGCTCAAATACTAAGTTTCAGCCATGCTCTTGAGTTAAAATGGTGAATATGGTCAAGAAGAAAGAGCTCTTGATATTTAAAACCTTAACTATGGAATTCTAAACTCAAGCATCATCTTATGTATGAACTTGAGGGTTTTGTTTTTATTCAAGAACAATAACAAAAAATGATTAAAATTTGGTGATTAAATCTTTTAACATAATGTTACTTCAGGCTGAGTTACAAGTCCTGTGGGTATTCTGTGTGCTGAACAATTTCCAACAACACAAAAGGACTGGGAGTATTTGCAAGCTATAGCTTAAAAAAAAATAAAGCTCTTAACCAAAATGGAAATAGCTACAGTGTAGCTTGTTAAAGTCATACCTTTAGTTAAACTGGTGTCATTTGCTTTAGTATTTGCTCTGATACGTATACTTTCTTAGATGAGATGGACTGTTGCCATTAATTCCAGTGTTGAAATGAGAAGACTGGCATACCAGTATCAACAATGTTAAAAACCAAAATTCACAAACAGTATGTCAGATTTTCAATTACTAGAAAAATGCTAGTTTTTTTTCATCTACTTTGTGGTGCTGACAGTTTTTTCCAGGTCAAATTTAGATTTTTCAAGCACCATAAAGTAAGTCCAGAAATAAAGCTGTTTACTGAAATGCATTAAAAAGCATTTATACAGAGCATTATATTACTTGTAGCCAAGTGCATTCTGAATGCAGAACCAAGAAATAAGTGTTTCAAAACACAGAAACATACCACACATGAAACTGTAAATGTTAACTTTTTCTTACACTGATACCATCTAGTACCAGTTGCTACTTGTTTCATACCAAAAAATGTCTAGGGTACTGCATGAGACACTAGAGGCTGATGGTTAACTGAATAGAAAATGGGAACACATCTTGCTAATGACCACTTGCTTCTGAAGGTATCTGCTGCTGCCTCTCGGTGGGAGGGAAGGCAACTGAGCACAACTACTGCCATTAGCTTAGCAGGACCCATGTAGTTGCTTGATAGTCTCCTTGCTCCTCATAATTGCTCAGAGCTCAGTTCAGATGCAACAGATGCAGTTTTTGAGGTCTTGCATTTACCTGTTTTGCTTGGGGGATTGTGGGTTTTAAATACATCAGCTAAGATCAACAAGATCAAAGCAAGGCTTTCCTGAGATCATACATGAGTGACTGTGACTGGATAAGGCTCAAAATTCTCCTAGTTCCCAGACTTTAGTGTAACCACAGGACCACAGTGCTTTAGTTGAACTTCAACTGGAACTTGGCACAAAGAATCCCAAGGAAATAATTTCCTTTTGAAGTTTCTTCTAAATGTTCTAACTTGTTTTGTCCTTTGTATTCAACTAGTTCAGGAAAACTAACTTCTAAAGTCTTGGTTTGACTGTCTTTATACTAAATGGTATGTGCTCCTAGATTTTTAAGTTGATAGCTTGAAGTTTGTCAGAAAGCAAGTAGCTGTGCAGTCTGCTTCTTTGAAGGACTTATATCAATGGAAGGAAGATGCCACTGGAGATCTTCCTCTTGTAAAGCAGAAAGCACACTGACTGCTAATAAAATACATTCCATTTCTGGGCAAGAAGCCTTTTTTTGCCATGTTCTTACAGTTCAAAGTGCTCTTCAGTAGTTGTTCAGTGTTTCGCTGGCTTTAAACACAGATCGTGAGTGGGAATGTGAACAAAGGGTAAATTTAAATGTGAGGAGGGGGGAATAACAACTTTAGAAAATGTTCCCCTCTAGGAGTTCCTTAGGATCCTACATATATCAAGTATCTTTGATCTGCCCTCTCCAATGAAAGCTGACAGGGCAATTTTTGGAAAAATCCCCAATTTTTCAAAAAGCAATGATCTCTGTTTCAATGAACTGTCATTCATGAAGCTGAGAATTCCAGAGTTATATGCCTGGAGTACCTGTTACCCTCTCTTCCTCGTTTCAGAAGTGAGCCACTTCAACTGCATTGACTCTCTCAGCAAGATTATTTTGTGTTTGTAAAGCTTTTCTTCTTATAGAGGTAGTGTTACAGATTTTGTTGAAGTGAGGTGGTGTAAATACTTCAGTCTGCTGTGAGCATGCAACAGTCTGGTTCAGAGGGTGAATAGCATGGTAGGCATATAGGAATTCTCTCAATGTGCACGTGCAGTTCATTTGTATAAGCTAGACATCGCTCTTGACTGAGCAAGAAGAGCTAAGTAAAGGCGCCTCCCTGACTGCACCTCAAATGCCGGAGGTACTTTCCACTATCTGTGAAAAGTTCCTAGTTTTTAATACAGGTGTGCTTGTATGCTCCTCACAGCTGTACCTGTCCTGTGTGCAGCTAGTTGTGGGCTGACTCCTGTACAACCACCAGGTACCTTTTCAGCTGGAGCCTCAGCTTATCTCGCTGGCTCAGGCCTGGTGTTCTTGGGTCTCATTTGTCTGTACAAGGTGATGTGGATGTCCTGTGTGCTTAGGGGATATGGATTGCTGACTCTGCTCTCGCACATGGCACCACACCACTGTGCCTCATGGCACAACCCAGAACAGGGCCAAGGCTACTGTCAGTTGAGCCAATTAATACGTGGGGACTTGGGTCAACTATCTACATACAGTATAAAAACTAAAAAGAAGTGATGCTATTTGAAACTGGATTGACCTAATTAAAAATAGTTAACTTCAAAACTAGTTAAAGTATTGTACGTTGGAGCCCCGTGGCAAGGATCCATTCACCCCACGGGAAGGGTACATTTGCAGTGTGTTTTGCTCTTTTTTGTTTTGTTTTTTTTACAAAAAAGATGTTTGAATGGATGTGACATTAACTATAGAACAGCCTCTGAACGTAGAATCAAGAAATAGTGTTTCAAAACACAGAAACATTTATGGAGCCTCTGGTTGCAAGTCTAATTTAACGGTTCACATGGGATTCACGTGTAATTTTAGACACACATTATTTTAAGTGGTTCAGTACTACTATTTTTCAAAGGTGCATCAAGGTGAGTGCAACAGAAGTTCATTTTAAGGAAGTGAGTCTATCAGAATCAAAGCTTACTAGAATGCAAAACATGAGATGATATATTGATGAACTTTAATTTTTTTTCCCAAGAATCTCAGCCTATGACTTAGTTATGTGACCCACCCACCCTGAATTGGAAAATACTGCCTTAAATACATGCTGCCCCAGATCCTGAACATAGAGGCTTTTGTTAAAAAAAACAACCCAACAGATATCCCAACATAAAATCAAAGGGATTATAAAGTTAGAACAGGAAAGGAGAAGCTATACTGGATACACTATAATCTAGAAATATTTTTTTTTTTTTTAAAACTTCTTTTGCTTGAAAAAAGCTGGTGCAGAAAATACTGCTGTTTTCATCCTGACTGTTTAATAATGGCTAAGAATAATCATTTATAATAAATTAGGTCTGCAGTAGAAATGAACATATGAACCTTTCAAAAGAGACATACTATTTTTACTTTGAGAGTATCTAAAATGGACTTAAACTATTTCAAGATTCATTTAATCACTTGCAAATTATATTACTTTAAGAATCTTCTATACAGCAAGTTGAACAGTAAAAAGCAAACATTCTAACAGCCCCTTTCCCCTAGGACAGTGTTCATATAAGATAGTTTTAAATAGCTATTTTAGCACATAGGCATGTGCTCTCTCTCCCCTACTTTCTAAAGGTAGCACAGCCAAGAGACAATACAAGAATTGGCATTTGTTGACTGACTCTGTTTTCTCCTCCATCTGGCAAAGATAAGGGGAAGACAGAGACTTGAGACAGAATGTCCCAAAATGGAAAATGGGAACTTTGCCAAATCTCCAGGGACTTTGTTCTTTTCCTTGGTGATGGTTGATAAAAACCTTGCCCTGTGTCTGCATGTCACTCTGTGTTCAGTTACAAGTTTTCAATTTCGACTGTGGATGAATCTGTTCTGAAGCTTCCATTTTGCTTCACTGAACACAGTGCACACCAAGGCAAGAAACTTAAATGAAATCCGAACAGGAGCTCCCATTAAAAATATTGATGAGCAGCATTTTGTATATTCTGTTTTTTACTGTCCTTATTCTGGGGAAGAAGAGTCCTCATCTTCATCCTCTTCATCTTCATCATTGAATGAGCATGGAGTTTCTCCCCGTGATTCAGAGTAGTGTGATGTTGCACTGCTGGACTGTTGACTGCAACGGGCAAGTAACTGCCCAGTTGCTAAGGCCACTTCAGCATCCAGACACAACCCTGGATTCTCACTATCAAAACGACAGAAATGTTGAAGTTTAGGGTTTTTTGCACGGAGTTTTAAGCTTTCTTTTTGGCTTCAGCTTTTCCTTTAGTTATAGAAATACTACTAACAAGGAAAAATCCAAAAGCTTGAAATGTAACACAGCTAATAGTTATGAATACTGTTAACATATTGGAAAGTCGCATGAAAAAGACTACTGGGTGCCTTTTTTTTCATAGTCATCTAGTAGAATTGCTGAAGCTGAAGAAAGCTTAAAGAATAAATCCTTCACAGCTTTGTCAATACACAAAAATGTTAGTAATATGAAATTAAGCTATTAAATGCCATGAGGAAGAACCTGGTGCAGAATAGTCCCTCCTTCCATTTTTTAAGGTACAGGTCACGCATGGTTGTTGAGGTGGGTTTGTTTTTTAATGGGTGGTTGGTTGGTTTTTAATTTAAAATTGTGAGTAGGCTGTGTGGACTAAACTTCTGTGAGAGTTCACAAGCAGTAGTGCATTTAGACACCAAACATTCTTTTGTATTCCTCAGAAGTATGATCAGGCTTTATTCCACATGTAGTCACCTATTTGTAGTCCATGCCCAGGCAGGAATTTAAGGTTAATTAGAAAAGCTCTGTCTTTATAATAAGGACTTGGAAGCAATTCTAATATTTTGAAATATGCACAGAAAGTAACTATTGTATTCAAAATTCAAAACATGTTGATTTGACCTTTCAAATATAATTACCAAGGAACAAAGAAGAAAAGGCTTTTTCACCATCAAGAATCAATCAGAATAGAAAACACCTCATTTCCTGCATCTAAATGGTATGAAATAATGAGGCTGCTGGAAGTTGCACAAGCACATATCACTATACTTGAATAAAAAAAAAATATTTTCTTTACCTTAATTTAGCATCAGAAGTGCCTCCTGCTACATCTAAGTTTGAAACTGCTTGTGCTGAACTTGAAAGTAACCCTTGGTTTATCCATGAAAATCCTGCAGACATATCTAGAAGAAAACATAATTGTATTTATTATAGTTACCTATTTTTTTTCTTCCTTTTACAATCTTAAATGTGCATTCTCTTTACAGTTAGAATTCCTTAGTGTAGAAGCGAAAGTTCCAGTAGCTTGAGTTGATTTTATACTGTAGATATGTCCTGCTGAATCAAGATGAAATTTTATCAACTCCCCAGTGTTTGTGGATGCACTCAAGTTGTATGTTCCCTCAGACTCAGAACTGTGGTTATTTCTGTGAAGCTGTTCCCTGTGTCTGCAGAGAATTCCCACTGCAGATGGCCCTGGCTAGTAGCTGTATGCAAAAGCAGGTATCTGAAATAGTGTTTGAGTCCTTCATGGAGACTTTCTGCTACGAGTTGATCTGCTGTTACACTTGGTGAAGGTATAAATGGAACAGTACTTGTGAGGGTTGGAGGTCTTGCAGTGAAGCTCCCACAGCAGTATATGTTTGTTTTGTGTGTTCTGATGGCCAAAGGCAGTTTCATCTTAGTCTCATCACTGGCTGTAATGCAGCACTGGTAGTGGGCTGTGGATGTGAGCAGACCATGTCAAAGGTCTTGTGCCAAGAGTATGAAAGAGTTGTACACTGTATGTGGTGTGTCAGTAAGCCTTCTCCCTAGGGAGATATGGAATAGGGAATTTTAGGATTAAAATGTTTTTACAATAATGCTGAATTCCTTAGGTATTTTGTTAAAAGCCTTCTGAGTGATGTGAATGGGTTACCTACAACCCTCACAGTATTTGTTTTCAAATTCCCTTACAAGTAATGCCTGTCAGTTGTTTCCAGTTACACACATTTCTGCCAAGAGAACCAGCAAAACAAGTCCATTAACCCAATTACACTGAAGGGATTTTTTTTTTGGGGGGGAGGGGGAGTGTGAGATGTTTTTAATTTGTTTCTATTGACCTACACAAATTCTACCTCAATACAAAGTTAAAATCAAAATCAAGTTGTCAAGATTGTCTAGTTGTTTTTCATGGTGCTTGCATGTGGTTCCAGCTGGATTCGTTAAACCAGGAATTACAGTCCTTACTGTTAATTTCTATGCCTAAGCAAACCTCTGTTCTGTACAGCACAGTGGCAGTAAGATGGGATTGTAGTGTTCATATTTTGTCTAGAAATGATCTATAATAGCAGTTAAGAAATGAAATGTGTTTGTTACATAAGCTTTCTCATTTGTCCTCCCATGTTCTTGTTAAGCCTGGGCTCCTTGAGATGTGATGGCGTACTGTTTTAAGTGGTGTAACTTTTCAAGTGTTTAAGCTTGGCTCACCCTCCCTTGGGATTCAGGGGCTTCCTTGTTTTGTGCTGTGCTAGCAGTGAGGTATATACATGGCATTACAAAGCAAGGCTGATGTTCCGGCCAGCAGAGTCTTCAGAACGTGACAGAAAACATTAAGTGGCAGCTTTAGGGTGATCTGTGAGGATGGCAGAGATGAGAATAGTTGAATGTAGACGTAGCTGGATGGCTTTCATCAAGATTGCCCTAAATGGAGGTTGGTTTTTGCAGAGAACATGTTCTGACAGCCTCCCATCTTTGCGGAAGGAGGCTGAACCATTTGGAATGCCTGCATTGCATTTAGATTAATAAAGGGGATTAGAGATGTATCACTGTTAGTCCCTGGTCTTTTGAAGGGATGTACCTGTGTGTACATGCTTAATATTCCAGAAGAATAACAAGTTGCTGCTCGTAATCTTGTGCTTTATGAATGTTTTGGGATAATAGCTAGTTAGCTTTTTTTTGAAGAGCAAGGTGAAGGAAAGTATGGATTTTAGGCATAAGGCCGAAAGTTCACAGAAGCATATCCCTGCCTTGTACCTTCATTCCCTTCTATTTCTAAATTCTATTTTTCCAGTGAGCTCTGAGCAGCCAGGGAAAAGAGGAAGTTTGTGAAAGATGGGGAGAATAAGAAGCCATTTCCCATCTGGAAAGGACTGTCAAAATAGAAGTCTGCCTACAGTGAAAAGATAGTACTTCTAGCAGAGTAGACAAATTACTAATAGCTACAGTTATGGACTAGGGCAAGCAGCTTGGAAAAAACTTCCCAAGGTGCTACAGTCCAATCTAAAAGCAGCATCCTTATTACGAACTGGCATTTCTTGCAGGAGATAAACGGAGTAGGTAGATACACAAGAGAAGGTGCTCTAAAGAAATACCCAATAGCCTTTAGTAGCTAATGCAAAAGTGCGAGTGCTGTGTAGATTTATTGTCAGAGGTGAACAAGCTCACTTGTTCACTGGGTACTCTTAGTTCTTCAGTTCCAATTCTAGCCCATGTTCCAGTCAAGGCTTGTTATGCAGGTAGATGGCAGAGCATTTCCTCATGCAGAGAAGAATAAAGAAGTATAACATCAAGGTCCAACACAGCACCACTTTCTGTGCCTGCTGCCTTAGTGGGAGACATACAAGTGGGATAGTGTTACCACAACTGTTAGTGCCCCCAAATTTTTATTTCCTACGTTTTTAATCTGTAGTGAGGATTCAATTGACAAAGGCAGAACTTGGTTTTGCATTAACTGCCTGTGGTATACGCATGGTTTAAAAGGCGCAGAATGTTACTTTCGAGTATGGTCCTACAGGAGTTTATACTTGTCTCAGTGGCATATTTCTGTTCATCCAGCAATCTCATTCCTTTCTTTATACTTGAACTGTTCTAGTCTGAACCCTTAGACATTTCCATGCACTAAATTGTCAGAAACACCTCTGCCAGATAAAAAGCCTACACTTTGGTGCCCTGAGGCAGCTCATGGAGAGGGAAGAGGAAAGTAGCTGTGTCAAAATGAAGAAATAGGCATCAATGTGTAATTAGGATTGTGTGAGCCTGGGACACTATCTTAAGCTGGGGCAAGTATTGTGTCAGAAATAACACTGCTCCTTCCATAGCAAGAAGCAGGCAAGCATTATGGTTGTAGTGCAGTCTGCTGTATGTCTATCGCTTTTTCTGGATTACCAACGTTGCTAAAGCAACACTTTAAGTTGTTGTATCCTCTACTCTTTCTCCCTTCTGGGAAACAAGAAAAAAAAAGGTCAAATCATGTCAGTTTTAGACTTCCACGTCAATTGTGACAATCCGGCAACAGAAAAATGTGTTACAAAGACAGACCTAATATTTTTTATGATATTAATACGCCTTGGATTCTGCTGATTTCAATAGCAGTCAGACACATGAAGACTGTAGCAATGTACTACTTAGATGTTGGGGGATTTTTATATAGATTTTATTTGCTAAAACATTATGAAACCTATAGAAAGCCTAGAAGACGCTGCTTTTATCAAATGGCTGAAACACATGATCTTCCTGCAAAGAAAATACACTGTTAAGGTTTTGATGCATATTACATCAGTTCTGCAGTTCCAAGTGAATTATTTGGCATGTTTAGCATTACAATACAAACTGTTGCTAGTGTTTGGAAGTCAGGAATTAACTGAAGACAAGACACCCAGGCTAAGGTCAAACTAACATTGTATGGGAAATGCTCTACCTACATATTAGAGTAGGACTGGTTTCTACAGCTGTTGAGTTCACGGAGTCAGCTAGCCTGGGAGAACTTTAATCTTGATTGTAATAAATGTATTCAGTGAATAAATAAGATATCTTGATTTGCTTTTCTTATATAGTAGTAATTGAAGCCAGTGCACTTTGAAGTGCCATCATGAGAGCTATGGCAGTAACCATGAATTCTAAAAACCAGTGATGAGCCTTGTATTTCCCTTCTGGGGCAGTGGAAGAAACACTGTATAAAGACTGGCAAGGGTAAAATGGGAAGTTAGACTGAACTGAAAGTACATACTGAGGCAAACATTGGCTTTTCAGGTATTGTGGAAAACATTTAAATCTGTTTCCTTTATTTGTCTGTTACTGCCATTAGAAAACTCTACTATGCAATTCATACTCTTAACTGTAGATCAGTATTGTGTAAGTAACAAGCAAGATAAAGAGACCTTTAAAATGTACATTCTCTAGTAACAACACTACTGGACCTATTTTTTTCAGAGGTTGGAACAGCTGAATGTAACATATGTCTGAAGAGTACAAAACTTGCCTCGATGCATTTTGAGTAAAAAATAAAATCAATACATTTCTTATGATTAAAATTCTAGATAACTTTCTGGCTGCTGGTCTGCTACTAGGGAAATAGCCCTAATGGCAACATTCTTTAAGAATATGTAATCTTAGAATGGTTTTTTTCTGTGTCGGTTTTTTTTTTTTGCAACACAGTACTACCTGTTCCTCTCTTTCACAAGAACAGTTGTTTTGCCTTAAATGCTTTCAGTAAAAAACCTGATAAGTAGAACATTGATGTGACAATTTTTTTTTCTTCAAAATAAACACTAGTTTCGACATGTAGTTATGTTGCTTAATCTTTAAAAGATGGTTTTGCTCATTTGTGTAACGACACAGGTATTTTTGCAAATGTAAAGAAAGCCTACGCTTTGAGGATAAATTAATGGAGGTTTAAAATGAGAAGCAAACTAAACTTTCTATTTCAATACATAGGAGCAATTAAGTAACCTTGAAGACTGCACCATTATGAAAATATGTGGGTTCTGCTCCTTTCCCTTCTTTTACATTGGTGGTAAAATCATGTGAATGAACCTGCAAGAGTTTTTTTTCAACTTCTCTTTTTGGCACCGGTACAGCCTTATGATGGTGTGTCATTTCAAAATGGAATGAATAAAATACCAGATCTCAGTTTTAAAACCCACAGGACAAGGACACCGGCAAAATACAGGTGTTGATAAACAGAAACACATTTGATGTAGTTTGAAATGTTCATAGACTCATAGAATGGTAGGGGTTGGAAGGGACCTATAGATATCATCTAGTCCAACCCCCCTGCAGAAGCCATTTAAAATGGACTAATTTTACAGGATATAATTGAATTCAAATTTATATTGAATTTATATTCTCTGTTACCTCTTTCCTCAAAAATGTAGGTCTGTGTGCTGGAACTTGTTGGGTAGCACTTCCTTTACTGATTAAGTCCATCCAGAAACTTGAGCAAATGTTAGACTAAGTTTAAGCTTTGGGCAGAGCAAGAAGAATGCAGTCTGACACTAACTAAAGGAAGTAATTCCAATTTTAGCAGCTCTAGTCCAATGATGCAACACTGAAAGAGTTCTAAGTTTGAGTCTATTGAAGTGTGAGCTGTTGAAAGTGTGACTAAGGGAGGTAAAAGCCTCTGCTTGGGACATTTATCCTGGAAAGCTAGAGCCTCTTGACTTATTTAGAGCAGCTCTGTTCTCAGCTGGCACCTGCTGGCCATGCTGATATCTGTACTATCTAAGTATCACTGTTTTGAATGTTAAGTAAGTGTGGAAATGATGACCCAGGAGAGCCTACCAACCGTGTATGAGAGTACGCTGAGCATGGCTGCACAGATGGACGTATGGGGAATTCTTAGCAGAGTTCACCTATCTCAGGCACAGTCATGTTTGAATGCAGCCAAGTCACATAGGGACTGCACTCAACCCATTCACGATGCTCTTTCTCTTTTCCTCCTCAACTGGGAAGAGCTACCATCTCCCACTTTGCTGTCAATTTAGTTATTAAAAAAGAATGTCTTCATACCACAGCTCGCTCAGGAGTTGTAAATCAGTGTGAAATGTTTACAGTACAACTATGCTAAACCTTCCAAAATTAACTTCAAAACATTGCATTTATGTACCAACCCTACTAGCTCCCACATAACTTCAAATGCTAGGTACTTATGTAGGTTAATATCATTACATTGGTTCAATTAATTAATGTTATGAATTCGATCAGGAACCATATTTAAAAGTCTCCTCTAACTTACCTGTGATGTAGCCTTCTAAAGCTTTTGGCACCAGTGATTTTGCAGTTCTTAGGTCCTCAGCTGAGCATTTGCCTGCCTCAAGCCCAAAGGACATTCCCATTCTCTTCAGCACCTCACTGTCATCATGAATCTCAAAAGTGTTATCGAAATTAAAGAGGTATTCAAATCTGCATGGAAAAAGTCAAAGTGAGATGGTTTTGGTAAGAGCACAACTATGGGGGGTTGCCTATTTTTCCTTTTTTTTTTTTTTTGTTTGATGCACTGCAGTAAGTGTCTAGATTCTTCATTATCTGTAAAGGGTCCTTAAGGGGGAAAAAAACCCGCAGCAAATGCTTTCTCTGCTGCTTCTGTGACTGGCATGCCTACGGGGTTTAAAATGGCACTTTCTCAATTAAAGTAGCTTCACCACTGCAGGAAGAAAGTCTAAAATTTTCTACCTCATTAAGCAGATTTAAAGGGGAAGAAGGAGGCCTTACTGAAAATGAACCTTCACTTGTACTAAATCCAATGCTTTAAAGGTCACCTGCAGTCCTGTCACCAAAATAACTGTTTTGGTTTTGCTTCTTTTACATTGCACTTTCTGTTCTAACATCCAACACTCCTCCTGTGAACTGACCTATTTAACTTGGAATAACTTTGCTGTTTTGGATGCATTTCGATGCAGCTAGCAGAGCAGTCTGTTCAGACTCCTGTATGTTCACAACCTCCCATTCCTGCTGCAGAACTCTCAACTTCTTTTTCATTGCATGTGTGCAAAAATGTGAAATAGTGATATAAACTTAATGCAGCTGTAAGAAATGCAGGGGCATCCAGAGTGGCCTTATGCTATGATCACAGGCTATTAAAAGCCTGGACCAAGAGGTACAAAGTAAGGCTAGGTCCCAGAACCTCCTTTCCTGTTGACAAAACCGTTATCCCTGGAAAATTAACCCACCCATGAGATATCATAGTAGTGGTGTGTCTTCCATTAGCTGTCCAAACTCACGTCACACATGGATTTTCTTAATAGGTGTTTTTGTACTCATTTTCTTATACTTGATCCAGCAAGTTTGGAAAAGTTATGTCTTTTGTGCCTACACACAAAATGTTCATCTAGAAAGCTACAAGCTTCACATTAGATGTAATTGGCAGTTATAGGCATCGTTTGTTTTGTGACTCATACAGTATTACTTGTAAATTACTATTAAATTACTTAAATTATTATTAAATCACTTACTATTGTTTATGTAGTTACATTTATTTAAACATAACCACATTAAAAGGGAAAATAAGATGTAACACGATACCTTTAATTGGTACAACGACATTCCTGCTACCTAGACTGGTGCAGCTCAAGTCATGTAACTCTGTTGACACAAATAGGAGCTGGGAGCCCAGTGCCATACCAAATTACTACCAGCAAGCTGTGTAGTTAACTAAGTAATAGCTGAATTCAGTGAATTCAGTTTTTTTGGTAGAGGATTAAAGGCTGTATTTATTGATAGCTCTGCATTTCCCCTCCCATGTGTTGTGGTCAAATACTGGATGCTAGAAGGGAGCAGAATTCCTTTTTCCTCCCTGCAAGTTTCCAAACAAACTTGCAGTACTCTTTCTCCAGTACACTTTTAAACAACCTGCAGCCTCTGACATAGGGACTCCCTACTACTCCCTTTCTGCCTTTGCCATTAATAGTTATCTGAGGGTTTTCTTTCATGGACGTGACATGACCCCTTTTCAAACTCAGGAAAACTTTTGGCATGAACAATATCAGGTGCCATGTTTGGCATAGACTGTTAAAAAAACTTGTGTCTAAAAGCTGTCACCTCGTATCTTAATGTCTCTGAATTTTAATAAGCAACTGTACGGCTGTTCTTTGTGCACATTCCTTCTGTTAACCATGATTTTATAGATACCTGTGAACCACTGTTCTCCATTTTCTAGTATAGTAGAAGTACAGCATATAGTATTCCAAACATAAAACCACTATATGTACCTAGTATTACATTGCATTTCTTATCCTTTCTCCTAATATTTCCCAGCATTAATTTATCCATTATTGAGAAATCAACTTTTGTTCTTATAGAATGATCAACTGGGCTGCCATCTTATTATTCGGTTCTAAAAGCTACATTCAGAGACCTGGGTCTGCAAAGTGTGGGTACAGTTCCTGTCACTTTCCTATGGTAAGTGCAAATTTGATCAACGAATTTCATCTGGATGTTCTGCTCTTGCAGGCAGTTCTTTATCTGAGGGTGCATGAGCCAACACCTCTAAGGTATAGCACTGTATCTACTAATGCAAAACCAAATGCATTTCCCATGAGAACAGAGATGTTCTAATTTCCAAGTTTCTGGTACATCTGTTGTGTCTGAATGCTTGTTTAAAACAAAGTATTCTGGTTCCTTTCTTTTTCCTAACATCTACAGAATTTATATGGAAGCAACATATACACTAAGTACATTTATCCCTATCATAATTTCACCATTTAATTCCCTCCTATTTAAGATTACTTTTCTTTACTCCAACTTCAGAATTGTCATTGCCAGTAATGCTGTTTGACACTCATCTGCCTTCTCAAACTCTAAACAAAACTTGCCCAATAGCCTCTTTGTTTTACATGTGGGATATTTCATTCTGGTTTGGCTAGATAAAGCCTATTCTTCAATGGAAAATACTTGGAACACACATACCTATGTTCCTTATGATACCAAATTTTCCTTATATGTAGTATTTTCCCAAGCTATTATTTTGGAAGATCCTCTGTAAGTGCAATTTTGAGTAACTAATAGTGTTACTTACTAGCTTATCTGTTTCATTGGGTTTTCTAACATCAGCTGCTCTTGCATCATTTATACCACCCAACCAGTGCTTTGTATAAATGTTATTTTGGAGAAGAAAGGAAAACGTAAGCTCATTACAACTGTGGGTTATTAACTGAGGCTGAAACCAGGTGAAGGGCAAGCACTCAAGCTGACCAGCAATGGGGTTTTGTAGCACAGCTGCTCCCCAATGAATCTGAGTCACTGAGTGACCCCTTTTTCTGCCTGCTGCTCCATCTAACAGTGGTTTAAACACTAGTGGTTTCTGGCACTGTTTATCTACATACTGCTGCTGCCACTAATCAGTTGCACAAATAATAACCCCAGTGGAAGGCTTGTTTAATTTGGGTTGTGCACTTAATGATCTCCAGATGACAGTAATACTGAAGCTGAGTTATATAATCTGAAGTATCAACAACTTATTTTGGTGTGCTCTTTTTTAGTAGTAGTGTTTTCTTACAGTTTGAGACTGTAGAAGTGTTACACTTCTAGATCCCAAATACCAGTTCAATCTCTGACAACGGTTCTGAGGTTTCAGTATGAAATCACTCAACTTTGTAATGACTTCAAGCCTAAAAATAGAGTACTGTTTTAAAGTGTTCAAAACTGTATCATATGCCTATAAAATAAGGGCATTCTGAAGTTAAATCAATATTGATCCTAAAATTCCCTACTTGCTGACCTGCAGAGCTGATGGGAATATTCCAAAAGTTTTGTCACAGGATGAACTGGACTTCATCTAGCTTTCTACAAAAATTCAACTTTTAAATAGCACTGCTTTTTTGCACATCAGTGTTTAGGTTACTAGAAACTATTTTTGCTGTATAAAATTGCCTTGAAGTTCAATACAAGAGAGCAAGGTGTAACCCTTTTGCTATTAAAAGATACTGTCAAAGTTGTTATTATCATGTTACTTTTGTGTTACGTGAATCACCTCATATTTCTGACTAAAGATACTCATGGCATATTAGAAATTCAGACGCACTTCCACATGGCTTCATTAAAAGCTAATGCTATCCTCGTATATAATTTCATTCAGTTATTTTTTCTGTGCAGTGAATGTTCTTGGAAATGTCAGTATGAAGTGCCTTTTTGCAATAGTTAAAGTAAGTCAGTCTGTTGTAACTAGTGGTTGCAAAACAATGTTGATAAACTTACTCCTATTACTACTGTTGCATCAAATACTAAAAAAACCCAAACCCAACCCACTTCCCTGAAGGGACAAGAGCAAATTTAAATGCATAATTACTTTTAGTAAACTAGAAAAATTTCACTCATTTGTTCAAACAAAAATTATGGCACACAAAGAAAATACATTTCTAAAAACCAGTTCCATAAACACTTACTTATCACTTGATATGCTGCAGTCTATAACTGTTCTTTTGCTAGTGTTGATTATTAAGAAAGGCAGCTGGATAGTTGAGTTCAAAGCTGGAGGACCTTGATTTTGTTGTTCATTTTGCTGATTTCTTTGTACCAAGTTTTTGAATGCTATTTGCTGTAAAAAGAAAGAAATGATCACTGACAGCAAAAGAGAAGACATGAGTTACGTCCAGGAAGTGAAACTTCGTAGCTTATTTACCAACTCTCAGTACCACCACAAATTTTCTATCAAAAAGTTAAGTTGTGGTCTGACTTCATCTTTGCACCAGTGAAGTTCACTAGGAACAGCAGTTAAACACAATTTTTTCACATATATCCTAATAACTATTCCCCCTTTCACAATCCCTGGAGAAGAAACATGAAAAGAGCAAAAAAGCTTGCTGGAGAGTGGTTACCCCTCCCTTTTAGAAAGGTACCAGAGTCAGCGGTCTGCTCTTATTTTACATGCATCATTACCTCTGATTAGAGCTGGTTACACTAAAATAAAAGTTAACAGAAATTAAATCATTTCCCCCACTTCCCATGATCCGTATTTTCTTCCCCTTCTCATCCATCACCCTCTTTTGTCTCTCCAGGGTGTTAGTTTCAAAATTCTCCTCTGAAAGTTTTGAAACAGGTGCTGTTTGTGACACCACTCACTCTCTACTAAGGTCTTATATCCAGTTGCATATGTATGAAAATATATGGTTTGAGGAAATTCTTATTTGAGGGATTAGAAGACACTGTACTTACCCATTTTGAAGTACTACTTATTCCACTTAAAGCTAAGAGGGATAAGAGTCCCAAAGGACTGGTAAACCATTTGACAGTGAACATAAGTAAATAATGACAGTTCTAGAGAATAAGGGAGTGCCAACTCTGTCACTTTCAGACTAATATTTAAGAGGGCCTGAATGTTCTTACTTTCACCAGGATAATGTCACAGAGAAGCTGATCATTTTTTAGGTCAGACAGATAGAATCTGTATTGTGTCCTAGACAGAGAAGCAGTTTTTTGGCAATGAAAAAGGAGAGGCATAAGATATTTAAATGCTCGTTGTGTATATAAGTAAATGAAAATCAGGGCAATGTAGACACACCAGGAAAAATATTGAGTCTTATTGCCTGTCACTTTATAAAAATGTTTGATTGCATTTGAACTACTGAAAGTGTGTACAGAACAGAGCCCTTAAGAATGCTCATAACTGTCTTTCTAAAATATTACTTTATAAGCAAAGATGCATTTTAAATATATTTCTGCAATCAAAACCAAAACTGAAGAAATCTGAAAGGTGAACATCAGAATGTGAAAGTGCTGGATTTCCCCGCCCTCCACTCTTAGGATCCAGAAATGCCTCTCTCCCCAAAAACAACTCTACAGATTTAGACTAGTTCAGTGATAAGATTTCATAGGTTAGAATCAAAGAGAAATTTTCCATTAAGAACTACTCAGAAAAAGTAACTCTGGGGAGAGAGGGGGTCAACAAAGGGGACTGGTGAGTTGTTCCCATTCTTGCTAATGCTGACAGAGCTTCAGCAGAACGCTCTCAGCGGCCTGTGGCAGGTGGCTGCAGCCTGCTGCTTACATAGAAAGGAGCAGAAAAAGAACCAGAAAGTGAGGGTAAGAGGTTCCCCCTCGCACAATCCAGAAAGGTCACAAGCAGGGAAACTTTTCTTCCTAGTGTACCATAGCTGCTAAATAAATCTAGAAAGAACTTCCAAAGCTCTAACATGTCAGATTTGCACTTCATATTCTGTTTCTAGAAAAAACTAATTACAATTCAACGTACCTGCAGCAGCAGCTCTTGCAGTTGGGCTCGCTTCTGCTTTATCCTTTCAATCCGCTTCTGTTTTTCTATCTTAAATGATAAATGTAAATGCAGCAACATAATTACTTAGTTACCTTTTTTCCTCATCATCCTGTTGGTGCCAGCACTCTATCACTGCTCCCAAAAATAGTAAACTCTTACATTACCTTTTCATTCAACCACTGAAACTAAATGATGCAGTCTTTTAAAACTTAGCTGGCCTAAACCCTCCTACATTATTTAAAGCGTTGCTTTTTGGGGTGGTTTCCCCCTCTGCCACTTCAGTGTTTAAAATGCTTCCTTAAGAGTACAGTAAATAATGACTTTTTTTCTGTATATATAACTCTTAAAACCAGTAAAGAGTACAGATATAATTTAGATATGGTTTCTACACAACAAGCTTTTTTGTAAGGATTTCTCACGTTTGTACTGGTAATCTTATTATGGAATTACACTGTAAGAAGTGTTGGCATTTTATACAGCTTTCAGTGAGTTTCATACCATGAAAATGCAGCTTTATTTTCTATTCTGTCATAGGAAGCAACTTTTTAAGGAAATGTGCCTGGCTTCCATTTTGTGCATATGTAATTAGAGCCTGCAACAGAGAATGGTATATGAGCATTTTAGATGACACGCTGGAATTCAAGTTCCATATGTGTAACATTGACCTGTCCTGCAAATAATGCATTCACATCATTACATATAATATGTATATTTTTCTCTCTGTTCTTAAGAATTCTGGAATGTCCCAGTTGAGCATATGTGTACTCCTTGGGTGGAGGGATTTTCTAGGTTACTGTAATGGACGAGGACAGTAAAAGCTTTTTTCTTAGCACACCAAGAAAGACAATTGATGTAAATGAACCTGCACAAAAAAATATTGTTCTGTACTGGAGAGGCACCCCACCCACCTTTTAAGCTCTGTAATGCCACTGGTATCACAAATATGATACATCTTAAGATGTATCTGCAGACAGTCATTACAGCACTTTGCAGTAAATATAGTCACTTGTGCTTTTTATTTATAGAGCATTTGGCCTGAAGGACAAGCAACATTTGTGCATATAAATTCTGGCATCCCTGCAAAAACATGGTAACTCTTAGCCTGCTGGAACAATCATGGAACTAATCAGTAAGTAAAACTTGTTTTTTTTTTTTTCCGTGCAAGGTCATAACTAATATTTGATATCCTAGCAGGAATCACTTTTCAGTTAAATTTTCTTTGAATGGCATTTGCAAGCACAGATACTAGTAGAAAAATGATGTCCTTTCAAATGTGTAGCATTTTGTAAGCATAACTGCACCATAAACTCTTTTGGTTAATCCAGGCTACTACAGACTTCAATTTTAGAAGTAATTCTTGATTTAATCAATGCCCATTTTTGCCAAGTAAATAGGTTTTATTTCTAAGCTGAGGTAAGCATATGTAAACATATCCCCTCAGTTGATTTAAATATCAAAAGTTGTATTTTCATGGTATGCAAGAATCAAAACTAGTCAGGTGCAAATTGAGAAAAAAACCCAACCCCTCTTGTAAAGTAAAGCAGCTCCATTATCACAACTACAGAGAATTTCCCATCCCCCTCATTTTACCTCTAGATTCTGACATTCCTGAGCTGAGTTGGTAGGAAGGCCGATCCATCTGATTTCTTTCTTCTCCTTTGAAATTATGTTCATTGCCATCAGCACGTTAAGGGCATCGTAAACTCTCCGTCTAATATTTTTCTGGTCATAAGCCTGCTAAGAAAACAAAGTAGCATTGATTACAACAGAATTCAGAGGGGAAAAGAAGATTGAACACATTCTTCATAAATATACAGCAGACCAAAAGCTAAAGTGGCAGTTCAAGTCAGAGTGGTGTTAAAACAGGATGCCTTCATCTGTGCTGCTCCCTGGGTACCACACAAGCATGTCTGGTTGCAAACAGAAGCTTCAGTCCTGCTTGAAGCCTCTGTGCAGGAAAATCCCATCATGGCAAGTCTGTTGAAAAGCCTGACTAGACCATATACAGTGAATACAAGAGTAGCCTTTTTGTTAAAGATCATTCTTTTGGCAGACTTCTCTATTTTGCTTAATTGAGAAGGAGTTCAACTCTTCATTTCAATTCTACATTTTTAAATTCCAGAGGGTAAGTCTTTACATTGGGGAAGTAGTTAGGTAAGTAAAAGTAAGTACAGAGTCTGGAAGGACAGTGCAGAATGAGAATTTCACTATAAACCAGACAATTTTGTAATGGTGTAACAAATTTCAACACACATCTACTTACTGAATCTGTAGCTAGGTGGCTGTTGGAATTCGTGAATTCTGACACCAGCTCATCAGCAACCTCATTGTATGAAGTTGTTCCTTTACGTTGAACTTTCTCACATACTTTCATGGAAAAATGCCTCAGACCCTTCCCATTTTTATCTCCTTTTTTGCTTCTCTTACTGTAAAAAGAAAAATAATTATTTCAATACACTGTTAATAAGCTGCTTTGTTACACAGCAAAAGGTCTACCTTTTGCAACAGGAATTCGGACTCATGGCAGCATGTACTAAATAGAAAATAAAACTGCTCAGCTTTTTCAATCAGTTTCTTAAAAGTTGATTCCTTTCTCAGCAATCTCTACATTGATAGTATTTGAACACATGCTACTGGGGAGATGCTTTAAAAAAATAGATTTGTAATTAATCTCCAGGTAGTTTTGCAAAATAGCAACCAAAAAAAGGGGGAAAACATCACAGGGTGTTTATATACCTGGAAGACAACTTTACAGGGAACTCTCAGGTTTATACTTAAAATAGAGAGGCTCAGACATTCCTGGTTACAATACAGCAAAAAGACTCTTCATTCTCCTCATAACCAAGTTTAACATCTGTGCCAGCATAATTAAGACTAATACATATGAATTTTTTTTGGGGTGGAGATTACATGCACATTCATTGTTTTTTATGGTGTCACATTAATAATTGGCAACTGTCAGGGTTGTTTTCCATGCACTTTCTTCCTCCAGAAAAGCGAGAGCTTAGATAACAGTAATGGGAAAAATGGGAGCAATTGGTTTTATTACACAAGCTAGATTTGGATGCATAATTCAACACAAGCCTTTAAAAAGCTCAGCTGTGTTGGGGTTTTTTTAATTATGGTTTTACAAGTTGGTTTGATAATGTGTTGCAGGGAGGTCTGTTATTTTACAGAAACAAAGCCTAGTTCTGTCAACAGCTAAGAAAAACATTAAAATACAAGAATACTTTCCAAAATGTTGAATGTATTTAAGAAAACAGAACAGAAGAAAAGGAAGAGTGGAAAGGAACATCAGAGGATTTCAAAAAGAGCAACACTCCTAATCCCTACGGAGTTATTGAATTTGAGTGACCCCCTGATAGGTAAACAAATAAAACCACTTTGAATGCATACACACAAGTTTCAGAAGCAAAGGAAAAGATCATCTGTTTATAAGTATTCATCACATGGAAAACTTGACCAATCCTGTTTCTGGAGGTGTGTTGTGTTTGTTTTTTACAACTCCAAATGTTGTCTGTAACATCAAATGTAGTTTTGGGGAAGTGATAAAGCAAAGAGTAATGATTATAACTACATGGACTAACATGCAACACAGCTTTGGTATGGAGGAGTGAAAACTCTTGAAAAGGGGGAACTGGACACCCATCTCTCTGAAGGGCAGATCTGAAGAGGTAAAACAGATATGACCATACACAGAAAATATATCTTCAGTAATACTTACCTTTCTGAAAATTCTGATTCTATAAATTCTCGACTCCGCTTTCTGTCCCTAAGAAAAGAAAATTCAAACTTAGATGAAAATAACGTAAAATATTTAGACCAACAGAATCAACGTATGTGGGGTCTAGCTAGGTTTGCTGTTATGTGTTTACTGAAATGAGAGAATAGCACATGCAACTTGACAAAATTTCAGAGAAGGTTGTTAGGACTTTGGAGATTGTCAGAGCTGCCAAACAAGTTCTTTTTCCAGTCTGGAACTAGACGAAGTGCTGATGTGAGGTAGACAACCAAATCCCATCTAAAAGGAGATGCTGGGCTTCATTGAAAATTCCTATTTAAAATTCCTCCACATGAAATGGAGAAAAATGCCTTTAAACAGCACAGAAGTTATATCCTGTGTTTTCAGGACACCAAATGTCTTCATATCTTTAAACAAAAAAAAAAACCAGGTAAAACACTAAACATATTCATATAAGAGCTGAGGGGAGCTATGCTGAGGAGGTAGCTGACATGAGTTTGCACAGGGGTAGCAAACTTCTGTTTTATTGCCCAACTTGTATTTTATCTTGCAGCTGATATAATGCACATTTCTTGAGACCTATCAGTTCTGTTTTAGAAACCCTGAGCTATTCCTGCAGTTTCAAATCCAGAGTGCACAGCAGATACTTAACGCAGTGAAAGGCCTGACACGGTTCTGAGGGGAGCTGAACAGAACCGCTTGCTTTGGAGCCCGTGTGGGCCCTGTCCATGGTGCTTGGGCGTGCCCGGCACCTTGGGCTGGGAGGAGCAACATGCTCCAGACTCATTGGAATTTGGAGATAACTTGGAATCTGTGGAGTAAATAATGGGTAAAACGAGGAGTCCTGACTTGTAGTCCTCTGGAACAGCCTTCAGCAGTGGCTTGCCGCTTAGGTTTGGTAATGCCACAGACCCTGCCTCATCTCTGTTCTTCAGATGAAAATCTGACCTATGGTATAGACTTCTGCATGGATCAGTACTGACGGGCCAGTCTAGAGAACATCAGGCTCCTTTTTTGGGATAAAACAATATTTAAGCTCATTGGAAGTCCTGTGTCTAGACTGTGAGAGTATAGAAACACAAGGGTGGTGCTGGCTGATCCACTGTGACCAGGCTTCTCTCTGAGAGTCTCCATCAGTGGGTTTGCATAAAGCTTAAGAAACCTAAATAAACTCATACTCAGCAAAAAAAAAATCCATCTTAAAAACACTCAGCCAGGCATGCAGCTTATTGACTAAGATAGAAATATAGAGATTGGGATGTACAAGCCTATGATAGTCTTTGCTTACAGCACAGAACGAATAAATTCAAGGTTTCAACATTACACTCTCATTTCTGCTGTTTCTTACATGCTCCGTTTCCCTGCTTCTAAAGCTGGAAAGGTACTACTGACATTCATCACTGATTAGAAAAATTAACCTAGATGGGGAAATAGATTACTTCATAATTCTCAGTGGCAAAGCACTATGTCTGTCTTGAGACCAATAAGCTCAGCAGTACTGGTGTTAATACCAGTACTTACTAGAAGCTGTAAGCCAACATACAGATCCAACAGTATAAATAAAGAAAAAGGCCAGAACAAATCCTCAAACGTGTTTAAGTAAAACAAAAATCTTACCCTGAGGCCCAGCCAGAAGCTTCGGTTATGTGTGTCTGTGTGACCATTGTTGGAGCTGGGTTGTATGGACTCTCAATCAGAACGCTCCCTGAATTGGTCAGTCTTTGTGATGTGCTTATGATCTATGAAATTTAGAAATAAAGACCACAGCTGTCCTAAGAAAAGAGAGGTTACCACAGCCCAAACTTCACAGTAAGCATGGTACTAAGAAAAAAACCAATTCTGTGTCAGATATAAGCTGCAGTCCAAATACAGAGATGTCACTCCAGCAAGCTAATAATGCTAGATGTAAAGTCTAGATAGAATTTGCATTTTCTCAAACATGGTGAAATTATACGTACAATGGTTGATCTCAGCTTTTAAATCTCATCTAAATTCATAATGTAGCTCACCAGAAGAATTTAGATAGTGTTTAGATGAAACAGTGTGAGTGTGTGTATTCTTTAAAATAAACCACGTTAAACTATTTTGATTCCAGCATGGTAAGATTCATATCAAAGCTTCCTGGACAATGCTTTTTACTTGTACACCTTATTTTTTAACTTTTTTACTTTACTGCATTTGTTATTGACATTTTTGAGCACTGACTGTATTAAGCTGTGTAGTTTTCTTTATCACTTAGATTACTTAATACTCACATAAGTATACAGCAGATGCTTTCTTTGGTATCTACCAATATTGTTTCAATAAGCACAGAAAATGGTATCTGAAGAGTTTCTCATTTCTTTAGCTCATTAAGCATTACTTCACACATCCCTCCTGATACCATGATTATACATATAGATTTTTTTATCTTAAATACATAAATTTATCTTATTTAATTTTGCAAGCAGATAACTTGACAGAAACAAGTGAAAACAGAAATTCAGGAAAAGCAAGAGACAGGTAAAAGACATATACTGGTTGATACTGGAGAACAACAGGTGTGTGGCTTACTGCTTTATATGCTGTGTGCAGGGACAGGAAAGATAGTAACTTTTATCAGCATTTACCAAACTACTGCTACATTGCCTTCAATTCAGAAATGCTTTGTAATAGAATGATTAAAAGCTTGCCTAAGTTCAGCACTGCTGTAGCACTAGTATGTAAGTAAGAATCAGCAACACGATATTTCACTTAAACATTGATCCAGTCCAGTAACTTTTTACATCAATTTCTTGCAGCATTATAAATAACATCTCTTTGTGATAACAAGCATATGGTTCTGCCAGCATATGGCAGACACATGCCAGGGAGAGAAGGTGGTAAACATTTTGCATACTGAGCTGCCTTTCACCACATTCCACCCTCTCTAAGGTTTCACATTGCTCTACTGATGTCCTGTGAATCACAGATAAACGTGTCACAAAATGAGTGGCTGATGTTCAATCTCCTCATAATTTTCTTGTGCCAACCCCTACAATAAACTGAGGTGGCAAAATCCCCCTGGGGTGATCCCGAAGCACAAAGCTCCTCCTGTGTCTGCCTGTCCCTCGGTGCCACCTAGTGGGGTGGGCACGAGCAGTGCTCCAGGAGCCCCTCACAGGCTGCAGCTTGTCGAGGAGGCTGCAGGACACACATGTCCCAGGCACACCAATCACTTATTTCAGTGCCACTTCTCAATTTACAGTTGAATGTTTGCTTGCACAAAAAGTACTGCACGGAGTGTTTTCAGAGGACTAACTCCATCTTCTCTTAACAGCAAACATTTTTCCAGCGTGCCTGAAGTACTCACCTAAATTCCCTACATACCATAAATCAGAAAAAGAAAACCTCACCCTAATTTAGCAAACAGAGCATCTGTAGGATGTGCTAAATCCCTGTAATTAAGCATTAACATTTTATCAATACTTATGTTGCTAAATTTACACCTACAGAATGAATTAAAATAACCTGTAAGAAACATCCAAACACAAGAATCCAGCCCACAAATGGTGCTGATTTGGTTGCCTGGAGAGCCCCACTCCAGTGATTCAGCCTGCTGGTCCCCTTCTGAGCTCACACTACAGACCCTGGGGCAGTGGGGAGGGTTTGAAGGGCCTGGAGCAGCCCCAGGGCTGCTGCCTACAGCAGGTAAATAAACCCAAAACTCCTCACGGCAGCAGGGTACTCCTGACTGAGGTGAGGTGCCAAAGGAGCACTAACAATCCTACTAGTAAGAACTTGGGAACATTCTATTTTAAATTGTCTGGGGCACAACACAGCCATACACTGGATGTCTTTAGGAGACCTGTGTGAATGTCTATTTAATGTTTTCTGAATATAGACCTATCCTCGTGAAGCAGCAGAATAAGATAATTCTAAAATGAAAATAACTAAATAAAATGTGTGTGTCTCCCACAATGCAGTAGCTTTTGCAGCATCTACCTGGTATAGAACCTAAACTGTCACTAGGATTCATTTAACCCAAAAGTAGGGCCTTGAGAAGTCACTCATATAAGTAGCAACTGCATTAACTGCTCTTTACTGTTCTTTGCTGTTGTTTAGTGCACTCACAAATTGCATCTTTTGTAGTAGAACCATTCCAGTGAAATGTCACAGGGCACATGCTCTAGCAATATTTGCATCCTGCCCTGAGGACCACTCTGTCTGGCAGCCTGTGGCTAAGTACTTCAGATGGAGAGCTCTACACAGTAGTGAATGCAGGCCAGGGGGCCTGGCTGTAACGCTTGTGCCCATCTGTCCAACTGGATAAGCCATTGAAGAACAGCAGGAACTTCTGATGTGAAAAAGACCCACCACAATTATTTCTAAAAAGACATTAAATGGTTCTTGTACATGCTTGGCAAGTAGGCACCAGGCTACTAGACAGGGTTCACTGGATTTACTGTATTGTCTTTCAGTTCTTTGGCCACCAGAAAACCAGAAATTTTTCTCAAACCCAGAATCAAAATCCCTGAATCAGCACCACACCTTGTATGGAGTTATCAGTGACAGTAAAGGACAATCTTAAGAAGAGCAGTTTCAACAGCTTAAATCTCTAGCAACACATGCGAGACATTTAGCCTTTGGCAATGCTGGAGATTCACCGGTGAGAACATGACTTACGGACATTTTTTTGCCTTGTAACACACTTCTGAGTAATGGTTAAAATGTCAACGGGTGAAGCTGGTTCAGCCTGCGCAGAGCCAGGAAGCCAGGGGTGCCCGCGGCCACATCTGCGGGGAGCGGTCCCGCCGGCAGCCACTGGCCCTGCCCCCTCCGGCCCAGGCACAGCCCCTGCAGCCGCTGCTGCACCTTCTCGGCACTGCTCACAGCGCCGGCTTCGCCCTCTCCATCAACAGGAAGTTACACAAATGAGCTCAAAACTTACCATTTGGGGTCCAACATTCACATTGATTGGTCCTAAGGTTTTTGGCAAAATCTTAGTTGGGGAGTTGGTGCTGGGAACTGGCAATGTGATTATTGAAATATTACCTAAAAAAAAAAAAAGCAGTAAAAAGAGTTTTAAATTACCTCCTTAGCAACCTATGAATAACGCTTTGGCAAATTCTCACATCGTGTTACCATTCTGGAATCAGGTTAGCTGTTGTGTCATACACTGCAAACACGCCCGCACACAACAGCCTCCTGGGCTTTCAGCACACCGCAAGGACACCTCACAAAACTACACCCTCACCACTCTACCTTGTAAATTATGCGTATTTCATTTCCAGAAACAATTTCTTCTTGCCTAAGAAGAAACGGAGCACACAGCCTGCCACGCCTCAGCATTAGAAGTCTAAATTAATGAGGATACTTCTAGAAAGAATTCAGCATACAAATCCTATTTATAATCATAAGCACACGCACAAAATATGGACCCATATGTTTTCATAGCCTTAACCATTCCCCAGCTGATTAAAGTATTCTATGAACACCAGTGAATTAAGCCTGTCACAGCCTATCCCAGCACAGACAGTGTCAGTGACTCCTTTACAACTTGCCTGACGAAATAAGAGCAGGCAGCTGGATGTCAAGATGAAGCCAACCACAGCATCCCTAACCCACTGCATTCTCATCCGAAGATGTTTATCATTTTGGTGAGTCCGTACTGCTTACAGATCTAACTCTTCCTGCCTTCACACAGAGAAGCACTGTTTTGTGCCCAGAGCATCATAAATGCTGCTCCTCCTCTATTGCCAATCCTGTCTTGCAGTCTTGGTTATTCAGACTCAATGTCTTAATCAAAACCATCATGCAGCATTACCATTAGACCACGAGTGCTCAAACTGCTGTACAACAGCCACTCAGAGCAGCGAACACGCCTATATGGACAGTGTGGCTGCAAAAAAATGAATGCATTTCCAAATATATCACATCAGTACCCAAACCTGAAGAGACATTCTGCAATCAGTGTTGCCAGCAGCACTAACTCTTCACTAAATAAAGAGACATCCAACTTCCAGGAGTGGTGTTCCACCTGTGCCCCTCCAGGGGACACAGCAGGTGCTGCTCAGGACAGGTCACAGCACAACAAAACATCACAAACTGCCCACATGGGTACAGCCAGCTCAGAGCAGGCACGTGCTTGCTAAGATGACATGGTTCTATTTTACACCACATTTCTGAGGGTAGTGCTCCTCTCTTTGCTGAGGAGTTGCTAATTGCTAAGGTTTAGAAGGCAAGTTAGTATTGCAAAACAGCGAGCATCAACAACAGTCTCTTCAAGCCTTATTTATAAAACACAGAAACAACAACAGGAGGAAATATATCCTACACTGTTTGTAGATCATCTAAAACTCGACAGATTTCTGTATTCTACTTAAACAGAAATATTACCAAACTGATTATCACATAGAAAATGTAAAGGCTTAAACATGATGAAATTCCAAATAAATGCCAACTTCTAATAACACCCATTATTTGGGGACAGAAAAAGATTACACTGCTTTCTGTTGCACTGCAAACCAGCCCAGCACAGTGATAAGCTGAGCACAATGAGAGCCATCGGCCTCCGGTCACGGTAATCTTACTGCATGATGGAAAAGGTCAGCAGAGATGGATCAAACCAGAATGATTTGTATAATAATACTCAATCCTTATATAACATTTCTCAGCAGCACTTTCAAAGCACAAAGGAGGCCAGTGTCATTATTCCCATTTTACCTAGAGAAAACTGAGCACATGGGAAAGAAACTCACTTAGAAGTCTCATCGAGAGGCTTTAACTGCAATAGCTATAAACTCAGCCCAAACCGAGTGTGCTTGTCACTGATGCAAATTCAAAGGAAAAATGGCAGTGGGCACACGTATGTTTCTCTCACAGCAAAACCACTTTGCTTCTACAGAACTTCTTTTTCCATCCCTCCGTCACCACTGTTGCTGTTTCTCATGGAGAAAAAAACAGTGTTGCTATTCTTTGGTATTTAGAAAAACATGATCAACACCTAAGGATTGCTCTTCCTGGCATTTGCAAAATATTTTTACTTGCATGCACAAAGAAAAGAATCGATTTAAATGGTCTTGAGCTTCAAGCAGTCACAGAACAAAGTTGTTATGTTTATGTACATGGTGCTCACAAGTACACACTAACCATGCCACATGACTTAACTCCAAATCCTGCAGCACCCTAAATAGCTTCACTTCACACAAACATGGACTCCTATGCAAATATGAAACTAAAGAGGCTTCAGTGATTTTTTTCCTGTATAACTAAATCTGTTAGGCCTGCAGCTTAGTTGCAAAGATAGTGAGAAACAACTTCAACCAGAGAATCTATAGAATCTGTCATAGCCAGTTTGAAGGAAACCATAGCTGATGGAAAGCACAGACCAACCAGCTGGGGTCACACACAATGCCTGCATCAACAAAGAAAGGCTTCAGTTTTTAGACAAAACACCAGGGAAGTGTTGGGAATTTCAATGTCATATTCAGAGCTCTGAAACAAACATCCACATTTTTCAAAGTGTATCGGTGAACAGTCATTTAAAATAATCCAGCCTGTTGCTCAAAAACCCACCAGTTCAGAGTTGTGAAATATCAGAAGTCTATTAGAATATTTTGCAGTAACACGTGATGTGTCCTCAGGGTCTCTGTTACACTAAAACTGAAATTCAAGATCAGGATACAATATAATAAAAGTGCATAGGAAACCTGAATTACTGACATGTTGTTAGTATGTATATTTTTTCTTGGCACATTTCTTTACTTGCTTGTTGCATAACCTTACTAGCCTATAAACCGAATGTGAAAAATTCCACAGTCTGTAGAAGCACATACATATCTAGAAATACAGGAAATCAAAGAGTTGTGTAGAAAACAAAACGAGGCAGACTTCAGTGTACTTCAGGCATTTTCAGTCTCTTACTGTGGGGATCCCAAAGTCACAGAAGGAGAAAGGATGGAGAAACATTGGACCACAGACTCCCCTGCAGCCTGCAGACACAGAGCAGCTGTCACCCTGTGACTCACGGAGAGTAATGGTGGGACTGACAGTCACCCATATCTCTGGGAGGGCCTCGTGCCAGTGGCTGAGTGTGCCCGGACAGGCAGGACACTGTGAGGAGGTGGCCATGGCGCAGGCCATGCTGGAGAGCCTGTGGGCCCCAGAGACACACACAGGAGGCGGAGAAGAGCTGTAGCCCTCAGGATGAACGTACATCAGAGCAGCCCATGAAGGAATGCTTAATGTGTGAGGGACCCTGTACTGGAGCAGATGGTGAGGTGTCTTCCTGCCCTGAGGCAAGACAAGCAGCAGGAGCCATTGGACCAGGGCTGACTGAACCCCTGTCTCCCTGTGCCACTCAGGGGGGATGAGGAGAAGACACCAGGATCAGGTGTGTGAGCCTGGGAAGAGGGGAGGGAATATCCCTTTACTTCTAGGTCATATATGTAAAGTACTTCTAAAGTAAACTAAAAGCTTGTCAAAATGAGACCTTGGAAAGAATAGAATTAAAAATGCAACCTATAAAATAGAAGTTATTCCTTGTTAGACACGTGTCCATTTGTATCAGCTGCAATACCTCTTCATTCCTGCGAGCAGCTATGAGTTTTGAATAAAATAACTTTGTTAGGGTTTTTTTTCAGAAAAAAAATTCTCATTAGGAGTTTTACAGTTCAACATTTGGTAAGATTTTTCCCCAAAATGAAGCCTCCATGATAATTTCTACTGATTTTTCTGGTTTTGCTGTTAACTGTAATAATTTTATCAAACCCCATGTTCTCAAGTCTGTGAAAGACATTAACTCACATTTAAACCCATCAATACCCCCCAACCTAAACTAACTATTCTCGGTGTAAGTATGTACTTACAAGCAAAGTTACAAGAATCTGCAGACAAAGACAGAACGGTTGGGAGGGACTTCCTGAAGTAATCTTGTCTAAGCCCCCTGAGCAGGCTGCCCAGGACCACATCCAGCTTCTGAGTATATTGAAGGATGGAGAAGACTCTGCAACCTTTCTGCACAACCTGTGCCAGTGTTGTTCACCCTCACAGTGAAAAAAAGTGTTCCCTGATGGTCAGAGCAAACTTTGTGTTTCAGTCTGTGCTGCCCCTGATCTCATTGTTGGGCACCACTGAAAAGACCCTGGGGCTCTATCCTCTATGCACCTTCCTCTCAGGTATTTATATATATAGGTTTAAGTTCTCCCGAGACACCTCCAGACTTCGGTCCCAGCTCCCTCAGCTTCACACAAGAGATGTTCCACTCCCTTCATCATCTTAGTGACCCTCAACTGGACTCTCTCCACTCTGTCAGTGGCTCTTTCACTGGGGAGCCCCATAACACAACCCCGTACTCCAGCAGCGGCTGAGCAGAGGAGAAGGGTCACCTCCCTCGACCTGCTCCCAACATCCCTCCACACGCAGCCCTGGATACCGACAGCCATCCTCATGGCAAGGGCCTATAGGTGGCTCACGGCCACCCTGCTCCCCCCAGCACCCCCAGGTCCCTGTCCGCCGGCCGGGCGCCGCCGCGCCGGGCTCCGAGCCCGCAACCGGGCCCCGCCGCGCCGCCCGCGCCCACCGCCTCGCCTTTGTGCCCGGGAGCCGCGTGCGGCGGGGCCAGGCAGGAGCAATCGCGCGCCGAGCGAGCCGCAGCCGGGCACGTGGCGGCGCGTCCCGCCGGTGCCGCTGGGCCCGCGCTGCCGTCCCCGAACGCCCACAGAGCGGTGCGTGGCGGCCGGTCCCACGAGAGCCGCCGGCAGCCGGCGCTGCCGCGTGCTACGGCTGCGGGGCTTCCTCGGCAGAGGAGCTGCGGCCCCGGCCGCTGGCCGGGCCCCGTCTCTCTCTGTGTCGGCCGGGCAGCAGCACTCTTATATCTGAAGTCGCTTTCAAATTTGGAGTTTCCCGCATCCCTCAAATTAACGCGTTTCAGGTTGCTGAATTACCGACTGCTCACCCGATGGCACTACACAACTCATCGTATTTACAGCTGAGAAGCAGCAGCTTCTTACACTACTAAAATGATTTTGCAAGTAGTATCTGCTTGCAAACCTTGGTTATGTTATAGGGCTTTGTCCCTAGGCTACTGCAACACTGGGCACATCAGGCAGCCCTTAAACTAGAACGAAGCCCTCAGGGTTGCAGTCATCCATGTGGATGTACGGAAGGCAGGTGGGGTGGCTTCACAAGTGACCAAGTGGTAATCCAGCTGTGCCCCGTGCTTGCAATCAGCAGGAAAAGACTTGATTTTCCATTTTTATACAGGAACAGGATCACACAACTGGGAGTGTTTAACTTACTGTATCTCAAATAGATTGAATTTTGAATTGTTCCAGTAATCCAGGCAACTTTTCAACACGAACTCCACAGAATGTCTGATTTAACTCACACTGTGAAGCAATCACCCCAAAACTACAGCTGAACTGTCACTATCAAGCGTACTGAAAACCCAAATTATACCTATTCAACAACTAACTTGAACCGTTATACTTGATAATTATATTACAACCAGATTGGCCAGCTCCACAAAGACATCCTGCTACTTAAACAAGGATTTTGCCTGAATATTGGAGTACCTTAGTTGATGTCAATTAACCTTACTAGGCCCCAAAGTTCTTCTCCCTACACCCAGGAGTGCGTCAGTCTTGCTAGCATGGAACATACCAGGAGGAGTTTCTCCCAACAGGCATAATCCATGATAAAACAGTAGGGGAATACCTAACATGCACGTACAGATCTATCCCCTGCGCAGAGGAAGCAACAGTCAACTCTCTTCTCCAAACCATAACAGAAAGCATCCCTTTTGCATTCAATAACCCAAGAGTATTCATTCAGTAAGGAATGAGAACCAGGGCCAATTTTTTCTGTCTGAGAGAATTAAAATGCAGGTCTCCTACAGGCATAATTTTAATCACTAGTCTGCCAGGTACTTTCAGATAAGGAAATGAAGCATAGTCAACCAAGCTTGCCATAGCTGAACAATTTTGTATGTAACAATAAGAATCTGCTACATCAAAGACAGAGTGAAAACATAAGTGAAAATGACTTTTCAGAAAGGAGACATCCAGACTGTGCTGAGGGGACTAATTATTTTACCATCCTTGCAACAAGTGGTCTCTAGTGTTAAGCAAGTTGCCAGGCCGTTTGTCAGGAGCAATCCGCATGGGGCATCCCCTCTCAGATCCAATGAATATTCATTTCAAGCAGAGGAAACAAGCTCCAAATGGAGATCCTTTACACAAAAAAGCCTGTCACCTATGAGTTGAGGGCAGCAAATGTAGGAAAGTAAATTATCCTTTGAACGGGAATTGTTCACTGAGCAAAGTGAACAGCACCCTGAGCTAATTAATGCTCTGCTGAGCACTGTGATAGCTCTTCTAGGCACATTTAGAAAGAAAAACCTAGTTTGCTTCAGAATTAGTCACTAGGTCTTTTTATGAGGATTACAAATTTATGAGGATTACAGATTTGCTTTGATTCTGCAATCATCACATTTAAAACATCAACTTCCTTAGTAAATCTGTGTTGCATTTAGATACACTGGGTACTAGAAATGCTTCTTTTTTCCCCAGATATCTATACAAGGTATTAAAAAATACTTAAGTTACTCTAAAAAGCCTGAATCAAAAAACAGCTACAAGAATATGACCATAGTATTCACTAATAAACATAGGAAACAAGCAAGCAGTAAGCAAATTGAACCCTCAAATAAACCAACCAACCTGTCAAGAGGTTGGAATTAGGAACAGTAATTCAGATTTAAAAATCAGCACAGGTGACACAGCAGTACTTTAAGACTTACAGATTAGATTGCAACACCTAAGCAATCTGTGACCATTAACTTCCCCATTAGCAAAATAAACCTGGAAAATATCCAGAGGTTGTGTATGGACACTACAGGTTGTGGTGGAAAGATAAATGAAGCCTGATCCAAACCACACTGGAACACAGCAACACAATAACTGCTTCAGATGGTTCTGGGCAAAAACTTGGGGAGAAAACAGATTTTGAATGTTAAGCCTGTGAATGTAAAAAAAGGCAGAGAAAGTAATTTTGGAGCACAAGGGTAAAGTGATTAGCTGTTTTGATTACACATTTTCAGCATGAAAAAGCCAGAAAATGTCCCCTACATAACTATATCCAGTGGTGCTCGAGGAGACTGCAGCTGTGTGGGTACAGAAAGAGCAACAACTGATTTGGTGTTTCAAGATGTTCTCTTGTAGTTTGAAACAGCATCCCCAAAGATCCAGGCTGCAGTCTACTGCTATCAGGCAAAATGGCAGACCAATGGGTTTACCTAGAAGAGTACAGCATTTTGCAAACTTAAACCCAGTAAAACCAAGACTACACAACAGATTTCAAAGTATAATAAAAGGTTTTTTAGAAAAAGAAGAGAAATCCAATTTGCAAGGAATTTTCTATGTGTTCATGGCTCAGTACTGGAATATGAAGTGTTCCTTCAATGCAATATTGGTACTAAATTGGTTAATTTTGTGATAGAGGCAAATAACAAACACACATCACAAAATTTTTTTTTTTGAAAGAAAAACAAAAGAGAAAATTTTCAGAACTAAAATTTCTAGCACTTGAATTCTGATGCGTTCCAGAAGATCCTTATTTGAGCAAATGGCCTCTCATTTTTGCTCTTGAACATACCATAAACCCATCATGCTTTAGTCTAAGGACACTATGAAGGCAGGTTAGATATGTAGCAATAAATTGCCTTCATTTTTTACTACAGCAGATGAGTTAACTGAAATAATGGATGGAACAATAAAAACTGTATTCATCAGGAAGTTTGCAAAGCCGTGTTAAGAGATAGTGGATCTGAATGCCTGGAATTTCTTCTCCCTTTCTTAATTTCCAGAGTTCAACAGTAGACATGCCAGAAGTAAGTAAAGGATACTTCAGATTGAAAGTAAGAGACAGCTTAGATACTCGCTGGAGAGTTTTTCCAGCTTTTATGGAATATTTGATTCTCCAAGAAGAATAAGCCAGTCTGAACAAGATGTATCTCAACAGACATGTCAGTGATTATTAGTCATACCTCAAGGTTAAGAAAAAAATAAAATCATTAGAGCATAACATTTAAGAAAATAAGAATGGAGGCACGTAATAATCCAGCATCCCAGACGCAAAATCTAAATCACTGAGATATTACTGCAAACAGTAATGTCCTATGCTTGATGAAGTTATTCAGTCAAGTTATTCCCTGAACAAATAAATTGCTTGTCCCAGAGAAATTATTTGAAAATGTTGCACTTAACTTTAGTCTTTCTCTCTAGTATTATGACACAATAATTAGAAAATAATGAAACACAAAAGGCAATTATCTCACCTGTGTACAAAAGAAAACAGTTTTCAAAGGCCTAAAACCAGTCTGTGGGGTTTTGTAGAGTTTAGAAAAGCAGGAAGATACTGTACCTCTAGCCATTTTCTGTTTAGACTCTTTAATTTTTACAGACCCTGAAGTCTGATGCACCTAAACTGTCATGACAAATGAAAAATCATTCTTGCAGCTAATGTGTGCTCTTGTTTATTGAAGTGGGTAACAGCAAACCAGTATTTACTTAGGTTGATCAAAGCATTTCCTGAACTGTATGTAAATCCTCAACTTAGTTCTAGTATTGACACAGGGCTGCAATTTATTTTACTGTGATCTTATAGCTGTTCTGTTTTTAGTCAAACGTGATAAATCCAGAAATATTAAGATGAAAACAGAATAAGACAAAATATAATTATAATTGTCCAGAATGCTTACAAAAGTACCATGAAGTCATGCTTAACCTCTCTCCCATCTGGAACTGCTACAGAATCTGGGAACTTTAAGGGTAGGGTGGAAATCAGGAAATTCAGCACACTATTCACCATCAAGAAAAGAAAAAAGGGCTTATTTTATACTCTAATTAGTTTTACTACACTATCTTTTTCCCTCTGAAAACCTGAAGGTCTTCCAGTCTTTGTTACTGACATGTGCACGTCAACAATAAGACATCTACTAGTGTGTATGTATGAAATATATTTTGAACATTTAAATTCTGAGTCTCCCAAAATGGAACCAACCATATACAGTGAAATCAGCAATAACACTAATTTAGGAAAAATAAGAGAGAAATGCCTTAATGTAGGTTTGGGGTTTTTTTCTACATATACAAATAGAATTCTCTTACCTTTTGTTGGACTCTGGTTCTGATCTATAAATCCTTTCAAGTCTCCATTTGTGGAAGTCACACCAACCTAAACAAAACATTTTTGAAGTCTTAAGAGATGATAAACCTTTCTGTGTTTTCTAGTATGCAACTAACAGTATCACAAAAGTAATCTGTTCTGCATTTCTGAAACATCGTAATGCTACGGGGAGTAGCGTCTAACAAGAGTGTGAGATTCAAAGCAAAAGACCCAAGACATTTACTGTGTATAGATGAAGACAAAGTCTAATTTTAACCAAGTTCTTAGCTAAAAAAACCCGTAAATATTCCGATACTGTCCTATACATGACCCAAGAAGTGCATTCTGGCTATTATCTTGCAAGTTGCTGTCTCCTCCAAGTCAAACAGAGCACCTGCCACCAAAAACACAGCAGAAATCTGCCCCATGTCCAGTACGCTTAGTACTAAGCTGCACAGCCTACAGGTCTGAGGAGATGGGACTGCTGATGCACATTCCCTAGTCTTCAGAGATAAACTGGCTCACCCTGAAGGTAAATTACTAGAGACATGGAGAACTTAAATCACATACAGAATGGTGCATCTCACAGTTTGGCAGGTACAAAAAGCAGAGAAAGGTGGAGTCTGTATAGAAAAATGCAAGATCACTGTTCCTGGACAAGGGAGGGAAGATATAGAAAGTCCATCAGATCTCAGCAAGTAAGGGTAAGGCGTTCTGCAGTTTCAGAGCATCATGCTTGCACCATCTTAGTAACCTCTGTTCACACAAGCATTTTGTGTTGCTTCCAGGACAGCAGCTGTGCTAAGTGTTGAGGGACTGAGCTCTGTTGGAGCAGCAGGCAATTCAACTAAATACTATAAAATCTCCTTTTAAAATCAAATTTGAGTACTTCTGTAAATAACTGGAACAAAGGGTTCAGACATCTAAGTTAAGAAAAAATAATACAACCAAGGATCAAAGATTTGTTTTATTTTACAGACATGTGTAGCAATGGAGCACATGCTGGGGTGCTCATAGAATTTTAACCATATCATATCAGATTCATTTAATTGCAGGGAAATGAAACTGTAGTAATATAACAGTAAAACTACGTAAGTACAAAAATACCTACTACAAGCATTCAATTGCTCAGTTCCACTACAGAACTTGTATTCAGGAAGTAATTTTTGAAGGGGAAAATCTGCACACAGCAGTATCACAGACTCTTTTGAAACTACTTCTGTGAAGACTTGTTCCACCATCAAGAGCAACATGCAAACAGCTGTTGGTGCAATACTCTGACCATGAAATATTTCCTAAATGAGCTAAGTATGTGCTTCTTTAAGCTAGTCCTTAGAGATGCTCAATATAGTTCATCAGTCTCGCTAACGCTGTTTGTATCGCACTTGCTCTTTCCTCTCACCCTCAGCTAGATGGTCGTATACTATTTCCAACGGACTACCTAGTGCTCTGGTTGTTGCAGACTATGGTATTGCATTCAAACAGAGCAGATCTCCTTTTTCCCTCTCTGTTCTCCCTTTTGTCTCCCACCAGGTGGCAGCGGCGCAGAGGCAAAGCAGCAGGGCTGAGGAGGACAGGGAGAGGAACGAAGGCCTAGGTCTGAGTGTGGGAAAGAATATGTGAAAAACCCTGCCAGACGGCCCCTGTCACTTTTTGGTGGCAGATCCAAACAGAAAACAGCAGCATTCCAGTATTCTTTCCCCCGGGTGCTTGGGCAGCAACGAAAGCTCATGTGGCGGTAGGAGGTCACTGTGATTGCTTACAGTGAGAATGTACTCTTCAGGAGATCTTTAAAATAGAGGTTGAAAAGGTCAATAGATTGGGTAGCATAGAACATTGAAAGGGCACTGCAACTGCAAAGCCGAGATGAAGAGCCAGCACTGTTGGATCATACTACTGCTGCCTTTGCACAGTAAATAGCAGTATCAGCTTCTGCCTAGGAACCCTGCCTCTGCAAGAACCCAAACAGGAGAAAATTTCAATTCAGAGAAGGAACAAGGGAGCCATAGGAATAATTATCAAGTGTGAAATATAAAGGGCTTAACTTGTTCCAAGAGAAAGGCTAAGAATTATGATTCTCATTAATATCTTCAAAGACAGCAATGTAATTTGTTCACAATTGAACCTTCAGCTCTAGATTTACACCTGTACTATGGATTCCTATCAGTGCTTCAATTAAACACTGAAGATGTACATATGCACTGTCAGTCCAAGATGACAGCAGTTACAAAAACTCATTTACATTAAATTCTCTAAAAGCATTGGATTAATTAACTGATTCAATATTTAAGGAAATGTAACAAGGTATTTGAGTTCAGGGTTTTTTGTGTATCTTGTACTTCAATGTTCCAAATGATATGAAATGACAGCAGAAGTTTGGTTTGTATAGAAATACATAATTTCATCCTGATGGTCCTAGGAACACATTTGTAAAGGGCATCTAGTAAACAGAAGCACTTTGCTCAATTTTACAATCTTTGTATCTAAAGGAGCTTGAAAAACTTGAATTTCATGGAATCTTAAATGAGAAGTGTAGCAGACCTAAAGGCATTTGTTTCTCTTCCAGAAGAATTATCCTAACCAAGCCTTAAGAAAAGCTAAGCGTGATGCAGTATTACAATTCTGGAGCAGAATGAGAACTTTATAGTATTCCATTTCACTATCAGAGAGGTCCCAGGCCACATTGTTATCTGGAGACTGTATCACGCAGTGTTTTGGAGAATCTTGGCATTTAACCACTCCTAAGCTGAAAACAGCAAACAATCCAATGCTTACACAGGTATCATTTATGACTTGTTTTTATATCTCACATGATATTTCTGCTTTAAAACACTGCCCAAGAGTGTCTGAATCTGGCAGGAGTTGGGACTTCTGCTTCTGTCCATCTGCAGCAAGATGCATCTGGCCATGAAGACAGATGAAGCAAGCACTTAGCAGGCCTTTGCATGCTATTAAATATTTTAATATTTTCTAAGTAGGTAACTAAGAAGTTTCCAAATGGGGCAAGAAGAAAGAAAAGAAGAATCACAATCACTCTTGGATGGGGCAGACTATCGTGAGCTGCTCTTGTTGCTTACCAGCTTTCTCCACTGCTTGACACACAGATCAGGTAGCATGTCTCCACTTGCAATCCCTCCCTTTCCTTACAGAAATTTCCCATTAACCTGGAAAGTTTTTGTTCTCTCTGCCTTAGAATTAATTCAGATTATAGCATGTGGAAGTTGTAAATGTGTAGGGAATCCATTAACTGGTTGTTTTCTTGTATCTGTAAGCCCTAACAGACTAATTTTTCCCTGGAGAAACTGGTTGCCCATGGCTTGGACAGACTCAGCATTCAGTGGAAAACTGGCTGATGGCTGGGCCCAGAGAGTGGTGGGGAATGGAGTTAAATCCAGTTGGCAGCACATCACCAGTGGTGTTCCCCAGGGCTCGATGCTGGGGCTTGTTCTGTTTAACATCTGTATCAGTGATCTGGATGAGTGCACCCTCAGTAAGTACACATACAATCTACGGAAACACTTCGCTGTGCACTTGAAGCACAAGTTCCCTTGGAGATAAGGTTGCTTAGCACAACTTAACACATCCAAGACGCAAAGACATTTTAGCCTAAACTCACTGCATTTTGTTCTTGCAATTCATTAGGAGCATAAACATCCCTAGACTACCATGTCCCAGTTGAGGGGTACTGATTTCAGAACACAGAGGTCACAGCTTCCTGATGTGTACATGTTTGACAGGAGATATGTGCCCTGTTAGAGTTTCCTAGAAAACGCTTAAGTTCTAGTACTTAAAAATTCTCTTTCCTTGATGGTTCAATGGAAGGAAAAAAACCAGATGGAAATACCTCTGCAGAGCAGCTCTCTCCTTCAACTCACTCTGCAGATCATAAAATATTTCAGACACTGTAACAGACAAAAACTAACTTTGCATTTGAAACAGGTCTCAGGCTGCAGAAACCCACAGACACATGGAACCATACATTCAGAACTATTCTTGGGCCTTCTAACAGCAACAGAAAACACTAAGGCTGACACTATTGGCCTGCGCATGCAGTTCAAAGAAACTAAGGCTGGGAAATCCTGGAGAAGTGCTACAAATAAGGATATTGTTATATATTTTGCAAGTCCTTCAAATAGGTGTACTTCACGAACAACAAAACTGAGTCCTATTTTGATCTGCACCACAGTAACTGATTTTCTTTAAATAAACCCATAAACATTAGCTAACCAGGTTTGCATAGTTTAATATGCAAAATTTAATGCATACACACCAATAAAATATTCTCTAAAATAACTATAGCCTTGTGTTGAAGTAAATAACAACAAAAGCATATTTCTATATCCAGCACAAGAGTAGGCTACCCAGACTGAACTTTATAAGTCTGTCCAAACCTGAAGTCCTGAGCAGCCACCCAAGTGTCAGAGAGCTTTACAGAAAGCACCAGAGTAGGTGGCCTCCTGAGATCCATCCTTTCCAACCTATGTCACTCTATGACTCTATCACACACCACTCCGACACTCCGTGGATTTTACTGGCATCGATATTTATCCTTTCACTGCATTTCACAAAAGGTCAAAACCACAAATGGCAGCTTTGTGCAGATGTTCCATGTACATCAGTAGAAATACCTATTTGCACTGCAATTCAATCCGGCCGATAAAATAAGTCAAAGAGCTTCGCATATGCACATAATTTATTTTCTGGCTTGGTCAGCTTGAATCAAAGACTGAGACAGGTATCAGGCACCTGAAAGCCTTACCTGGAACTACATATCACATCAAGCTATTAATAAAACCAACAGAAAATAAATTTCTGAGACTTGAGAATTAATTTAACCAAACTATGTCCTTGGCATTAATCTAGCCAAATCTGCACAAAAGCTTTTGCTGTTAACGAACAAAAAGCCACCCTAGGGTTACCCATACTTTTGTTGTGAGGTGCTTCTGGAGTCACGTTAACTCTTAAACCTGTTCAGATTTAATTATACTGCAGGATATCCTATCAAAGCCAGTCAATAGGTTAAAACTGCCCAGGATCTGAAGTAATACCAAACTCATTGACCATCAAGCTTAATTAGAACCGTTCTCTATACAAATTGTTTACCTCAGGAAGCAAAAATGAGGCAGACAGAAAATTAAGGTTGGGATGTTAGACATTTCATAAGCTTCCTCAGAACTCAGGATAGGTGAGCCTCTAAACACTACGCTACAGGCTGCTTAATGCAGCAGATGAAGAAACAACAAGGCCCTCAGACTTCTGTAAACCAAGAGTGTACTGACATTAGTAAAGAAATATGTCGTCTTTCTGTTCTTTCTTGAGTTGTAAGACTCAGACTCAGTAGAAAGATTTCACTCTAGTGCACAGGTGAGATGTTTCAACAAAATGAGAACCTCTCTGATAAGTCTGGAGCAATGTTAGAGGAATTACAGAATACCTGACGTTGGAAAGGACCTGTAAGGATCAGTGAAGAAACAGCACAAAGCATTGCCCAAAGTTAGCTGTGACCTAAAGCTGAGTAAACACCACATCCTTAAAAAAGCTTTTAACAAGTTAAAATTTATCAAAACAGTGCAGAAGATGATGGGATACACATTTCTGGTATACAAAAGACTTTTTAATTTGAAGGTCTTTGTGTTTTGATTTTTTGTATGGACAAAACCAAGAAATCAAACACAAAAGCCTTCAAATTCTGAAAGCCAGAAGCAACTGGCAGCATGCCAGTAAAACAAGTAGTAATACATGTTGTAGAATTGTACTTACATTTTTTGCCGTCATGTCAGACAATATTGCTTTATATCCTGTAAAACCATAAGATATCCCTTTTCATCTTCACAGAATATTTAAAATGAACAGCCTGTAAGACAGTTAATAAAGTATCTTAGTTGAAGTACATTTTCAGTTACCTTTCCAGCTGAAACCCTACGTCTCCAGAAGATACATTCATTTATTTATTTGCTTTAGTTTTTGATAAAAATCAATCACTACAATAGTCAGGTTCTGCCCAGATACTAGAAATGTACATTGCTTGGAACAGAGAGAGATGTAATCTTATATATACAGGCTCAGTTTACGCTGAGGCCTAACTGTATTAATGTGCTAGCAAGCCATGTCATACCATTACTGAAGTCTGGTAATTAAAACCATGCAATCATTTGCATCTAATGCAGATTGACTCTAAAAACTTTAAGTGAATTAATTCTCTCCGTGTCTTCAGCCTCCAACAACACAGAAAGCTTCGAATTCCATCACCACAAACATTCAAAGTTCTTGATAAAAAGTAGGAAGTACTATGAAATACACATACACAGAAAACATCAAGTACTTTTAAGAAACATTCAAGGAAAAAACATTTCAGTTGAAACTCATCTTTTTAATATTTTTGGGTTGTTAAATTAAATCTATGTAATTAGAATTACAGTATTAGAATTCCAGGAAAAGACAAACATTTTACTACACTAAAAATACTTAAAGTGGCTTCTTTTTAAAATCAAAGCTTCCAGAAGTCTTAAAGAAAACAAGTTACAAATCAAAGCTGGCAGCACAAACTATTTGAAAGGTAGAATTAACTTGGCAGAGCATTTAAGTACTTTGAAAGTACTTTATAAGTGCTACTTACTTTTAAAAAATGGACTGCAAAAGACATCTGAATTGCACTTGGATGTGTAAGAGAAGACGAACTTTTCACGCTTCTAAGTGCAGAAACAATTCATCAAAATCTTTTGGAAGATGCCTAAACTAGTTACCAAATATGAGTCATGGCCATTTACAGCAGAACTCACCAGCTACAAAAGCAGAGTGCAATTCATACTATTTCCTCTGTATTTTAACCTACACAAAGTTTGCTAACAGCCAGTGTCTTCACCTGCCTTATCAAAAGTGCCAAAAAATATTCCAGTAATGTGTGGAGCTAATAGGCAACTCTACCGTCTCTACCATCTACCATCACATCAGTGGTTTTGGACAAGCCAGAAATTCAAATTCTAGGATGTTTCTGTAGATTTCTTGGTTTGTTCAGACATCACATAAATTAAACTAGTGGAAAAACATTCAACTTAGAGATGTTTTCCATTTCCTGATAAGTTGTATTTATCTTCCTTAGCACCTCAATTTACTGCAGCCATAACTAAACAATTACTCCAACGGAACACCACCACATAATTCTCTCTACTAAGATACTGTCCCATGTGATATCTGCGCACATCCCAGAGGGGGTTTACATGATCCGTGTAGCAATCCTGAAACCTGAAGAAGAGCCACAGAAAAGCCATAAAACTACAGCGGTCATGGCAAACAGAAATACTGAATCCTTGCATTGCATCTGAAAATTATGATCAACATGCCTTCTCTTTTCTTGCCTTTCTTCTCCTTCCATGCAAACTCTCCAAATACATCATCTGGAGGTCTGGACAAAAATCATGATGCAGTTTAACTCCCCTCTCTTGCTTTAAGAGGCTTTAAAAGTAATTTACTCAAATGTAGCTAGGAAGACATTTGCTAAGCATTTTAACCGATTTACAGATAAGAAAACTAGTTTCATCTTTGACAAGTTATTTGCCATCAAGCTTAGTGATCCAGAAGGTATTGTCCATAAACCATTACAGTCCTTTGGCACAATGCTCTTCAGCCAGTACGAACAGTTGGTATTCTTCCAGCTTTATGAACACGTTTTGTCAAGCTCAAGGAGCCAGACTTTGTGACCCCACCATCTGCCATGACCTCTTGTCAGGTTCAGACAAAAGAACCTACACAGATGGCCTCAAAATGGGAGATTCTCTTCATTCCCAATTGCTGTTTGACAGCTTGCACCACACAGATAGAGAAACATAAAACTCAATCTTTTTGTTCTTTTGCTGGTTTCTACTGAAATGAAGCAGCATAAAGACAGGTTTAGAGCCCAAAGCACACAAGAAACAAAGAATGCTTTATTTGAACTAAGGTTAGCCCTTCATAATGTAAGCCTTGGTTTATAATCCACTCCCATAACTTTGCCTTTGGTCAAGTATCATACAGTACAGTGAGCGAAGGGAACTGTCTGACTTCATAAACTTTGAGTTGTAGTTTCTTCTAGAACATATGTTGCCTAATCACTTAATGCCAACAACATTAAAAAGCCAGTTTCGGCATTACATTTACAAAAGCTCAGATAATCATCTCTGTTTACAACAAAACAGCACAAGAGTGTTTATCTGTACCTGTTCTTGTTACAAGTTAAAAGCCAGCTCTATTCTGAAGTTTCAGTGGCATTCAAGCAGAATCCTAGCACAAGCAATAATCAAAACATAGTTATTTGTCAGGAAAAAAATACTATACTCCTTCATAGGTTTATTTTCTGTGGCCCAAAGTCTTGTTTTTGAAATCAGTCCTTTAAGATACACATAGTGGCTAAAATCTGATAGTATAAAACAATAAAGCCTCCTACCATAACAATCTTTTCTGCTCCTGAAAATTAAACTTTACCAAACTCACCCTAGTTTTCTCTAGGTTTCTCAAAATCTTCTCAATACTTCACATATCACACCTTCATGTAGACCAGCACAACACAAACATTCTACCCAGTCCCAGAGGCCACTTCCACTTGACAACAGAACATGTCATTTATGTGTGTATTACATTAGTATGAAACATATTAGGACTATCGGACAGTTACTTAAAACTGTTATGATGCAAAATCTTCATGGAACACACAAAAAAATTTATAGAGATATTATAATATACCAGAATGATTTTTATCATCACCAAGGACTGTTTTTTCATTTAGTTGATCAGGACTATTGCAAAGTGAAAATTATTGTAAGTAGCTGGGTCAGCTAAAAGAAAAGTGTCATCAATTTCAAGAGAAATAAACCTGCGGAATGCCAACCTTTCCACAAGAAATTATACACATCCCTCTCCACTGTACTAACTTTCAAGCTGCTTTCAAGTTGCTACACAGCCAATTTCAGAAGACAGCAGTTAATCAGTACAAGCCCAGTTTTAAACCACTAATTTATGCACAGCATCTACATGGATTAGAACACCTGTTACACATATGTTGCTTCATTGTGTCTCAGTTTTCAGACCAGTAAAATTTCAAAATTATGAAGTACTTAGCAGAAATCCACCTGCTCCCAGGAAGCACTTCCCTATCTTGTTCCTAAAAACCATTTCAACTTCTTTTTTAAGCAACTGAGATTAAAAAGGACCAATTCTGGTGAAAGTACCTGCTTTTAATAGTCAGATTAATGTCTCAGTACTCCAAGAAACAGAAATCCAACTTTGTTATCAAATTTCTGGAATATAAATGATAGAGTTTTCATCTCCATAAAAAGATTCCATTTATCTGTCAACTTTTTCCCCTGAGTCCTCCTCAGCTGACTTAGTCCCAATTTTATCCTTTATTTATGTATACAAGAAATATACTTGTCCTACAAACTGCAAAAGATAGGAATACCTGTGTCCATGTAACATCCAGCTTGTCACTTAATGAAGAACTTCAAAAAGCCAACCAGAGTGTATCCAATAAGTCACACAGAGTCACCATCTTCAGTTATCACACAGTAATCTTCATTTTTTAAATAATATTAGAAAGTAGCTCTTTGAAAATACTTCAAAGGAACTCCTACCATGGTATGCATGATGAAGGTTTTCCAGGTACTACAACCTATTTTTTCTAGTTTTTAATGTGAGCAGTGGTATGCCTTCAAAAAAGCCCTAGCAGACAGCAGGTAACATTAGAGAAACTGAACAAAAGGAATCCAAGTGACTTGACTGCTAAGTGATCCTAAGGGTTTTTAACAAAATATCTTGAAAAGTGTGGTGAGTTTAAAATGTTTAATCATTTCTATGTGACTTAAAAGACTGTAACCTATGAACCCAAAAGTTTTCATTATTACATGATGCAAAAATGGAATGAGTATGACTGCTTTAAAAAACCAAAATGCAAACAGAAGACTTAACTATCTTTGAAAGTGAGGATCTCACTTGCAAAAGCACTCTTGATGGTGGCTACTGAATGTCTTGAACCGCAGGGATGAAACAGGTCTGAGTGGACATACAATTGAAAAGAACACACAACACAGGAATAAAATCCAAAGCTGTGATCAAACTCTCCCTTAGATGAAAGTGCCCAAAGTCTCCATCTCCATGCACTTAACTGCAATGCTGAGCCTCAAGTTCTGCTGTTTGCCCAGTCCTGACTGTGCTGAGACCGAAATCTGATCAGTTTGGAGCTAAAAATTCCTTCCCTCAAGGGACTCAGTTTCTTAGGCACACTCTTAGATATGCCCAAAGTCACGCAAGTACTAGTGGTAAACTCTATATCTAAGAATAGGTAAAACACTCATGGCTTAATTGAAAATCAATGGGGTGAAGTATGTCACATTGCTCAAATAAGGAGGATGTTACATTAAATGTGGAATAATTCACAAGTACTTGAAACTTTGAAGGCTCTTTTAATTCCTCAAACCAGTATATTGTCATTCAAGGTAAAGTCTGCAGGGCTTGACATCAGAACAGTGGGTAACATTTATGCAGCATTTTTATAAGATTATCTAAAATGTCTATTTTTTTATAGACAACTTACCTTTATCAGTACAGATGTGTACAGATATATTTTGAATGAACAGAATTATTATTTGGAATTAACAGACAAACTATTCTATATGCTCATTTTTTGTTCTCTAACTAGGTTTCCAGCCCAGTTTTTTTTTCCATCACTAACTACATTTGAGAGCCTACTGCTTCAATGGAAAGAGGCAGGTACAACTTCCTCCCAGAGTAGAGCACACTGTATTTTTTCAGACATATTTTTGCCTTAAAAAAAATGGCATTTTAGCAACAGATTGACATCTGAAAATAATTTAGTGGTATATATGAATGACTGCAAAATATCCTGGTAAGACAGTCTTTGTGTGCTGCCAATTAAACTCAGTTGAAAAAGGCATCTTTTTGACTATTGAGACTTCAAACAAGCTTCTTACTACTACCAGCTCCTATATTGTATGAGACATCAGAGAATGCTTAAGATATTGATCTGGTCTTGTAATGAGCTTTAATTTTGAGATTTAAAAATTTCCAGAGTTATCAGCACATTGACAAATACACAGAACAGTTTAAATATCCTGTAGAGATACAGCTTTGTCTACACCCCGCAGCTAGAAGGATCTTAATATCCAATGAACTGAAGATAATTTTACATTTGCATTTAATTAAAGATTGCCAAGTTATATAGGCATAAAAAACTTGATGATGAGGACTTAGTAACTATTTCCTACATTTTCCATATAATTTGCTAGAAGCATTATTCTATTTTAAAGCCATTAACAATTCTGCTTTTGCATGGACTGAAGATTATGACAGTATTCACTGAAGGGTAAAGGTTATTAAAAAACTGCCTACTTCTTTAGTTATAATTCAGTACAAAGTCAAAACTGGATTTTTCTAAGGATGCGCACGTTCTCAAACACTGATAACAGCACACGTAATCACATATAGGGTAAAATTCCATGGAACAATTTGCACCATTCCTGCTATAGTTGCTAAAAGGGATGTTCTCTCATTTCTATCTGACCCCCTCAGTGAGCCAGTTTAGTTCTAATACTGTTAGAATTGCAAAAAATGGGCTGAAAGGCAGAAGAAGAAAGTTTTCCCTATGTTGAAACCTGCTGACAGCTTAGGTGACCATCTATGTTTGTACATACATACGACAGGACTAATCCTTCAGATTTAGCAAGCTGTTTAATCAGTTCCGTCCGGTTTGCAGAACCACATCATGACTGCTCCTAGAAAGGAAAGCATCTATGATCTCTTGAAAATTTACTTAGGGGTTGAAATACAACAAAAGATTGGATATGGTTTGTGTGAAGACTAGTCTATGCTTTTGAAGAGTTCACTAGAGTGTGAGCATGCTTCAAAACCTCATTAGGAAGAAGCGGGATGTTTTGTCTGCAGATCACGGCTTTCCCAATTTCTTATACAGCAAGACGCAAGATCAATAACTTGCTTCTGACTGACAGTAAAAGCCTGCTGTTATAATCAATACATAGCTTGAAATTTTATCAGTTGTATGAAGTTAGCGATTGTAAAAAAATGTTTAAATGTATTTGCAAGTTGCATTTTAAATGAAAGCTTGTAACAACTGGATTGCACATTTAAGAAAAAAGTAACATATTTCTCAAGGTCAAGTTTATAAGGAAGGAAAAAGTTACCTAACTCTTGCCTTACAGTAAATGGAGAGCCCCTGTGCACAAAGGTTTGATTCCAGTCTGGGGATATCAGCTCACTTTCATTTGCAGTTCCTGATGTCATTCATAATTATTGGCCATGTTACCACCATAATTTCTATTACAGGTCAGTTACAGTTATTCTGGTCATTACAACTATTGCTCTTATGGGAAAGGTTTAATACTTGGATGACCATTACAGTTCACAAGTGACTTCTAACATGGTAATGCATTGGCATTCACAAGCTCTAAAGAACAAATACTGGTATGTCTGCTTTAAGACTTTAATTCCCACAAATATTATTATTATAATAGCTGCTACCAAGCTGAAGAATTAATCTATAAAACTTCACTAAAAGTTCATAGCCTTAAAGATAGCGTGTACCTGCAGCAACCTGCCAATTTCATTCCGACCATATAACCTTATATTTCTTGATTTCTTACATTTACATCTTGGGCTGAAACTCCCAATAACAAACAGTGAATGAAAATGGTCCCCTACTCAGGCAGAACACATCTGCTGACACCTACCAGGGGGAAATGGATTATGAGTTCCTATCAAAGCAACCTTTTAATGCATCCTGCCAGATGATATAGTCACCCAACAGAGGTTAGTAAGGGACTCTGCTGAACAAAAGAACTAGAGAGGTTGTAAGAACTGAATACTTTACTATTCCCCCTTAAACCAAGACAAACCAGGCAGCAACAGAAACTTGATGAAACAGGACAAATCTGTTGCCTCCTCTTGCCAAGGAGAGAAGCGTGCCCTTTCACAGGAAAAAAAAACCAGCACACTGCAAGACCGTGATTACATTCACAAATGGACTTCAGTCTATAGATGTTAACAAAAATGTCATGTTTGGGACACATGCACTACATTTGCTGTTAGGAATCAATCAGCTGCTTAGGAATAGAGGCATAATCTCAGCTAACATCACTGCCTCCTCTTACCACTGCTTGTGTTAAACCTGACAGTCAAGGCACATCTCACTAATCAAAAAAACATGAAACCAGTCAAAAGGAAAAGAACATCAACTTTCTAGACTGTGCCAGGCAATACTAAATGTGACCTGGCTAATGCGTTATTTTATCACCAAGTGCTGCAAAAAACTGAACATTTCTATAGGCTTCAGTAAAGACAAATTTTCCCAAAAGTGGCTTCAGTAAAGTGCAGATTTTGAAAACTGTGTTCTGAAAGGCAAAGATGTTCTTCGACACTCATAAAATGAACACTTAGACCTAAGAGAAGTTATTTCCAAATATCATCCCTTCTCATTTAATTACTGTTCTGTATTTCCCTAGAAATATGGTATTCTAGAAAGCTGTGCCTTTCTTATGGATTCTGCTAATGTATAAATTAGGATACATTAGGATCTATGTTATTAGCATATATTGTAATAGATAACAGTCTTGCAAACTGAACTATCATAGGCATGCACTTTGATTTGCTTAGACTCTTAATACTGGAAAGTGTAAAAGCAAACTTCAACAGTCTGGACAGACCTTTGTTGGAAACTATCACTGCACACAAGAAATCAGACAAAGTAGCAAAAAAGTTCCCCTAATGAAATGTAACAGTAAGATAACTTAGTATTGCCTCACCTTCTTGCTAAAGAGCTGTAGTCTACAAATCAAAAAACGGGAGGGAAAAAAAGGAATAAATTTCATTCTACTACTGGATGTTACAAAAAATGTGAAATTTCACTAGGAAGTTGTTATAAAACTGTCACTCCTTACCACATCTGTCCCTTTCTACAGTATTTCCTAGCACACACCTCATTTTTCAGATCTTGCATTTATCTTGTCAGCTTTGTTGTAGTACGTGTGCTATGATCACACCAAGACATTTGGATTGTTTTCTACCTAATACCCAAAATTTTATCATAAACCCATCTGCTTCCAGTGGCTTCTTGGCTTTGCACACAAGAAATCCACAAGTGTGTTTCCTTGCACCTGACTAGACAGTTTAGTTTCCCTATTTTAATATTGACTGTTGATTCATTAGGCATCGTGTCCTATGAATGTAACTGAAAAGGTAGAGGAGAAATTCTTAATCATTACACTGAAAAGTATGCAGAAAAATCAAACAATTTAAGAAACTGTTGCTTATTAAAGACAACCCTAAGAGTATTATTTTTAAATAGCACATCAGAAGAAATGCAAATTCCAAGAAACAAATTAGATTAGCAATAGTCAAACAACTGCTCCATGTTGGGATGCCAAAGTTTAGATTTTACTATTTACACAGTATTGGCTGTAGCTTTCCTCCCATAACCATCTCAGGCTGCTATTCTTCTATTGTTTTTAGAGTTTTGGACTAAACTCTCCCATCAGTGCAGTGAAGGGGTCTGCACACTTAAACTCAGTAACATTATTAATTCTTGAAAGTTGGAATTTCCTATTTTTTCACTAAACCTTTAACAACACTTTTACCTAAACCCACTGAAAGATCTTCACTGCAAGGGCTCTCACAACTACCCAGGAAGCATGGCCAGGTGCACAAGAGGCCCCTACAGTAGTCTTCAAAATACATAAGAGCAGAAAAAGAACTCTCCTGTAGCAATGACATCCTTTGCCAAACAGCACTGTGCCCTCTGGCCATCCCCTTCACACCAGATAATGCTGTCAAGACACTGTATCAAAACTGTAGCTCACCAGTTTGTAAAGAGAGGTCACCAGTCAGAACCCCCTGCAGCAATAAAGAACATTCCTATCGGGGGTGTATGTTTTCTGTAAAATTAGTACAAGTCAAGTGACTTCTTTTGTTGTGTTCCAACAGCGATTTCTGTACAAACAGGAAGGAGTTAAAAGAAAGGCCAATAATTTCACAGTGAAAACAGATCAGTCTTAAAATCACCCATGAGACAGTCTTGGTAATATTCAATAATTCTCATTTTTTTACTTAGTATATAATGAAATCATTTGACTCTTTCTTCTTCCAGAGGCATTAGACTCACTTCATAACTAGTTTCCAAAGAAGAGTTTGTGTTCTTTTCCCCTCTTACAAGCACCTCTCCTACCAAGTCTTTTCTTTCCTAAAAAGCAAAGTTCTCATTACTGTCATGTTTCTTCAAAGTGCTGTAGTTACCACCCTCTATGAGATTTTGAACAGAATACCCTGAAATTCAGTACTTCATTATGGACAAAACATCCTTAAGCACACATAGCATTGGCACCAACACAGCTGTGAAGTACAGGTCTGCATTTGTTCAGTAACGTTGCTCATCTGTCACAAGTCTTTGATCTCCGTATAGAAATCATACATTTTTTTGTATAAGACAGAAGAGAATATAATCAAGTGAACTCAAATTAAATTGGGAAGGCCAACGAACTGGAGAAAAAGTTATTAATTTCTAACAGCATCAATCTATACTAGCAGACAATTATCTTTCAAAGATTATACCAAGTTTCAATTAGTTACAACATCACACAACCTCCAATGTTTTGCTGTTTTGTCAATATAATTAAACTACTTCAGTGACAGTACTTGAAAAAAACCCCAATCTATTAACTACTAAAAGTATTCATGAAAAGTCATGACAAAACCAACTGATTTCCAAATTATGAAAACTGACCCAATAATATATTTTAAACAAAAATTACAGTATCTGAAATGATATCAAATTAAGATATTAACTTCTGTCAATTCAAAAATTGACAAGGAAAATGAAAGCCAAAGTCCCTTCTACAGAGGAATACGCCACAAGCACTGAGATATAGTTCAGCATCATCCCTTTACTCAATGAGGAAGCACACTCTCAGATGCGGTTTTCCTCCACATTTCAAGGATGTTTGCTTATTCCGTATTTTCCTCCCATTGTTTGTAGCCTCAATCCTGAAAGACAGCATTTGTATTTGGATCCACCTCTGCCGTTATGCCCTTTACGGTTGAAGGCCAAGAAAGGCCTGTAACTCAGAGGGCGCAGGAAGAGGTATTCAGTTAAGTTTTGTTGTTGTTGTTGTTGCTGCCGGACTCACCCTCTCCCGACGAAACCTATGAGTCAAAACAACCACGCCACGAAGTCCAAGCTGCACTCGGTGCTGCCACGAGCTTCCCCGGTCCCTTTCCGAACTGTACCCGCTCGGGACGGGGCCCAGCCGCGCCCCCGGCCCCGGCCCGCCAGGCCCTGCCCGCCCCGCGCGCCCCACAAGCCGCGGCGCCGGCCCAGGCCCGCCGCGCTCCCGACAATGGAGAAGGGCGACCCGGCGGCGCGCAGGGCGGCTGTCACCCGAGGCTGGGCCCGCTGCCGCACGCAGGTGTCAGGCCCGCCGCCGCCTCCCCTGCCCGCCCCGCTCGGGGCACGGCGAGGACGGGAGGCGGCGGGGGAGGGGACGAGCTGCCGGACGGCGGTGGCCGTTAAACGCCGCTGGGCGCAAGGAGCGGCACCCGGCCCGCCGAGAAGAAAGGTGCTGCCCCTCCCTCACGGCCCCCCAGTCCCACCCCCAAGCTCCCCGCTCACCCGCAGGCCCGGCAGCAGCAAGCGAAGAGGGGGAGGCGAGGCGGCGGCACGGGCCGGGCCTAGGCGGCGGCGCTGAGGCGACGCGACAGCGACGGTCCCCGAGTAGCCGCCACGGCAGGCAGCCAGCCCAGCCCGGCCCAGCCGCTCCGCGCCGCGCCGCCCGGCCCCGCCGCCGCCTCTTGGCCGGGCCGGCGCCGCGCGCTCGGCGGCCCCGCCGAAGGGAGCCCACCAGGGCCGGTCCGCGCGCCCGGGCGCGACCGCTCGCGGCGCCTCCGGCTCGGCCGCCGCCGCCCTCCCTCGCGCACGGCCCCACTCGCCGCCTCGCGCCGCCGCCGCGCTCGGCCCGGCTCCTTCTCCCCCGCACAAGCTTGGCGGCGTCTGGCGGCCGGGGGCGCCCATTGGCCGGCGCGGCGCGTGAGGTCAGGCTCTCTCCGCGCGCGATTGGCTCGCTCCCGTGTGTGTACACACACCAGCCGCCAATCCGCGGGGAGAAGGTGAGGGGGCGGGGCGCAGGGGCGGTGCCGCGGCCGCCGCCTCCCGTCACAGGCCGGGCGGCGGCGCGGTGCGGGACAGGCCGGGGCCGCGCCGGGGCAGCGGGGCTGGGGCGCGGGCTGACAGCTGCGTGACAGCCCGGCCGCACGTGGCTGCAGGCGCTGCCCTCCCGAGGCGGGCTGAATGTCTGCTATACACAGTGCCCGGCGCCGCAGCGGCTGCAGCCGGGGGCCGGGCCACGCTCCGGTCCGCTGCTCGGACAGACGCGGGCGGGGCTGGGTCCTGGGGATGCGAAGTTCAGGCCCGCGGCGCGTCCGGCTGCTTCCGGTGACTGAACCTTCCCACCATCTGTCCCACCCCTTCGGGGGGAGCCCGGCTGCGGGGCGAGGCGACCGGAGCGCGACGCCGCAAACTTCCCTTTCCTTTTTTTAGCGTGCCCCGCAGCTCCGTAACTTCCTGTGAAACAAAGGCGCTCTTGGCAAACAAAGCGAGGCCGGGGCTGGTAAGCACTCGCCGCACGCTGCTCCCAGCGCGGAGTAACGGGGCAGCATTTGCTCTTCAGAGCGGCCGGTGGCAGCCCGAACCGCCCCCAGAAACCGAGTCCGAGCTGGAGGCAGAGGGTCCTGAAGTGCAGCTTTAGCGAGTATTCACTTTCAACATTTCCTTACCTTTCTCAACAATTTAAAGCTGGATTAAGTATTTTCATAGAATATGCAAAGAAAACACTCGTGGAAGTAAAAACAAAACTGGCTCCACTTCCACTCAAAGCAACCATGCAGTGTTTGTTAAAGAAAGGCTCCCGCACAGCTAGGCACACATCCAAGGCATGCTCTAACCCATTCTTCACATTTCTGTAACACACATTCACCTTACTGCCACTGAGCATGCAGAGCAAAACAAGATTTACTTGGATGCCAAAACACTGTTCCAGAAACCTCTACCTAAGACAGAGAAGAATAAATACGTTAAACTTGTGGTTTTCTTGCGTTACAGACAAAATCAAGCATTCTAGAAAGACATATTTGATCCTATCACCTTCACTAAAAACAGAATAAACATTAAAAAGAAGGGGTTCAGCCTGTAAAATATAGTTCTTAAACACTGAACTAAGCAAAACATTAGCAAGAACTGTATGTGTATGTTTCAGTGGGATAGTTCACAACTGAATATCTACCATGTGCCCAGGAATTTGCTGACTTCGTGGTTTTGGTTTCTTTTCATCCTCTATGAATACTACATTACCTGCAGCAAGAACTTTATCAATATTTGCAGTGTTATGCAAGATACTTTCATGAAAGCATTAAAAAAATCCTCCAAGAAACAACAAACCAGCAAACTTTTGCATTCTGTTGGAGCCGCCTCTAACAAGTCCAGTCACCGCAGCTAACAAAGGCAACTGAGGCGTGCCCTGACAGAAGCACAGAGGGCCAACGCTGCCTTAGAAAAGGAAGCCAAACGGAAGCAAACGAGGGTGGCTGGTTAACTGCGCTACTCACTAAGTTACCCGTGCTAAAACAAATACTTGAAGTCAAACTCACCTTTAATAAAGACACATGCTTCAAATATCTCTTTTTAGTTCATGGATTTATTTACTTTACTGCAAAAAAAAAAAAACACCCATGAAGTCAGATACTGTAAATGATTACGAATGTGAGGCATTCTAACCCTTAAGGAAAAGAGAGAAACAGAAGAAAGGTCATTTCTGTGGTTGGTATTTGGTCTCAACAGCAAGCTGCAGAATGAGATGGTTAGATATACATGCTGTTGAGTGTGAAGCCGCTGAAGCAATTATCAGTTTTCATGAGGGTAAGTATGCTACTGCTGTAATATTCTAAACCTATAGTCTTTTCAGAACTTACACAAATCCAAAACTTTATCCCAGAATGATGGCTATGTCAAAAAACGTCTTGGAATTGGGTTTAGACTTGCTAAGGTATGGATTTAACAGCAACATACAGTAAAAGCTGCACTACAGGGAGTTGTCGTGTCTCCCGTCAGAACGAGCTGGTGGGCTCCCAGCTTTAGAACACAACCTACCTTACTCTCTCTGCCTGGTCAGACCGGTTTTAGTACCCCCACCTTTCATAACACATTATTTTTCAGTGCTTGCTAGTCTTGTTGTTTTCTTGCAAGCCCACAACCCTTGCTGTGAAAACCTGTACAAACACTTAACCCAAACCAGCCTCCTGATCTCTCTTCTCCAGCTCAACCTGCCCTGAACACCTTACAAAACATAACATTAAAATGCTGCTCAACTTCTGGGTCAGAGCACCACTATATTCCCTGACTCAGCCTGCAGTACTGACATACCTGTTTGCAGAGGACATCGGGACTTTGTGCTTTTTGGCTTGGACCAGTAAGAGCACAACCCCTCTGTTCTGTGGCCCATTGACTGGCAAGAAATGATGGCTCAGCTTTTTACACGCGACTGCTGTTTGACTGGTGAGCCTCTGAGCTGTGCCCTGATCCTAAAAATAAAGGGACTAGTTGAAGGATCTTGCTACAGAGATCACACCAAAAAGAAGCTAGCAGACTGAAACAGCAACTCAGTATCTTTTTTTACTTTCTTCTGACAACAAAGCAAGTACAAATGCTCCCGTCAAAAATGGATGAGAGCAACTGAATTAATTTTACATAAAATTAGCTGTTATAGAAGAAAACATTGCTTAAAAGAAAACTACTAAAAAATCTTGGCAAAGTTCTTAACAGAGATTTTAAATATAGCTGACTTGATTCTTATGTAAGAAAACTCATATGCCTTCTGCTCAGTATTTTCAGCTATTTGAAGACTATTTTATCTGCACTTTCTCTCGACATGCAATAATCTCTGCAACATCAGAGGGATTTTTTCAGTATACGTACTGCTCATCTGTTAATAGGACTGTATCTTGTTATGAATGATAAAACTTCCAAACTGAAACTATCTACCATCAGCACCACCTGTATCTGTGAAGACAGGATGCCCAGAGATCATTAACACATCTCTCAACTGAATTTCCAATCTTCACGTGCCTGATGAAATGCATTACTACCCAGTCCCAAATAAAACATTTGCACTTTCAACATGATGTCTCCTAAAATGACAAAACTACAAACTAGTTAATATTTACTACTTTTGTATTATACAAATATACCCTGAAACTCACCTGACAGGCGCTGTAGGATTGCACGTGCATTTCAAATGGATGAAAGACATCCCCTCCAAGACCAAAATCTAAATATAAGTAAAAAAAGGTAGCAGAAAAAGCTGCAATATTTTAAATAAATGTTAGTATGAGTGAGGTTCTACAATGGTCTCAATGCCCTTCTGTATAGTAAACCTGAGACACTGAGCTTATGTAATTGCTTAATGTTCATTTCAAGTTCTTTATCAATGAACAGGTACACTTCAAGGTATCAGCACATTAACTTCCTGAGAAGACACAATCAATTTTTCTTGTAACAGACAAGCAAAAGAGGCTTAGTGATGAGTAACCAAATTTCTTCAAGATGTCCATGAGTCTGTTCAGCCTTTGGATGCTAGTGAAAGGAAAATAGGTTAAATTTCCTGCTTCAAATTAAAGAGTTACAGTGGCAAATAATTGTCCAGAGTAGGTCCCCAGGATGCGATCTAGAGCAAGATGACTATACAATGTCTTGGGTATCTTCTATCTTTCTAGCTGTGCTATGGGCAGGAAAACCACCATTGTGCACTAAGGCACGTGGTGAGCAGAGTTGCCTTCAGCAAAGAGACTTGAACAGAATCACCCAGCTTCCATTAGAGATCCATCAAAGAGCACTGCAGCAACCCAAATCATACGTAGGGAACTCACAAGAACTATGAAGTAACTGTAAGGAGCCTTCAACATAGGTGGACATTATCCCTATGTGGACTTTGGTGAAAGTGAACTCTTTCAGTGAGAAACAAAGTATACAATACCAGCAACTGAGGCACAAACTTAGGCACAAAATGCTAGACTGACAGTCCTTCTCTTTGGCCTAGTAGAACCTTCTTGCCAATGACCATTTTCCTTGGCAATTCAGGTTGAGTGGACAGAGAAAACCACAAGCTGAACCCAGGTGTTGAAGCAAAGTAAGTGTACCACATATCCCATAACTACAGGTTCTTACCTTACAATAGGTGTGGTGGAGGGAACCTCATCAACGGACTTCAGAGACTTGGCACCTGGCCAGTCATATTTTATCATCAAAAAAGAAAGAAATGCTATAGATAGTCTGCCCTATTCCTAAAAATCAGCCAACAGACATGCTTCTGGACTTCAGTTCTCGATTCCCATTGAAGTAGGTTCAGGAGGGAATGGTCTCTGCAACTTGAAGGATACCCAGAGGAGAAAAATCAGTGCCAAGATGTAGCACAGGTTGAAGGACAGAAAGTAACAGAAGAATAAGGAAAATAGTACATTAAGCTAAAGGAAACAGGCAAATAAGATCTAGTTTGAAGAAGAATACAGCTAGAGTAGATGCTCCAATTCATGGTAGACAACTGTGAAAGAAACTCAGGGAATGGTGCATGATGTGACCTTCGAAGTTTCAGCATAAGAAAAAGTGAATGACTGTTCTTCAGTCCTCTTCAGTGTTAGATCTAACACTTCTTGTCTCCAGTGTCTGTGGAACACAGTCACCCACAGCTTGGATTTGGTATTATTGAGATGAAAACATTCAGTCATTTTACATTTTTGAAACCAGTTTACACATAGTCCTGAGAAAATTTATTATAATTTAAAATTAGTGATAAACAAATTCATAAGAATAATTAAGTACACATTTAATTTTAATTTATTTAAAAAATAGAAAAGTAATTCATAGCTTCAAAAATAGACTCTTGACCCCTCTTCCAAAAATACTAATAGGATTAACAACGGGCTCAGAAATCCCAAAGTTATTAGAAGTTAGATAGCATACCTTAGATAGCATACCTTAGCTAGATAGCATACTTTTAAGGTATGTGTATTAACCTTGCCAGAGAACACAACTTTTGGTCATTAGAAAGTTTCTTATAATTGCTAGATAGGAACCATTAGCTACAAAAATCTTGGATTTCTTTTTAATTTGTTTTGATAGAGTACTGAAAGCCTTATTTGCTTTTGCATTTACTCTTAATTTAGTGCACAAAAATGTCATCATAGAGCTGGGTCAAATGCTTCCTTAGAAAGTCAACCGAAAGACTGTGACTGGCTACTAACAAGAACACACCTTTGTACACAACCAAGTTCATCACAACCAACTCCACAACATTCACTTTACATTTCTCAGAAATGCCCAGGGAAGTGTATGCGCCTTTTACCTTGCCTTGATGATTAACATACTGGAGATTAAAAGATCCAAAGGGAGGTGAGTTCTTCAGCAGGAAACCCCTCATAGGAAAAATCTCCCTGTCTCTAGTACATGGTAGGATTTGAGCAGCTGGGCCACCCAAAGGAGGTCACTGAAAGGACACAAGTGCTGCAGCTGGACTACAGCTGTCATAGGGACAATATGAAGATTCATTATGGTGTGCTAAGTAATCTAGCAGCATGGGCATAAGTGAAGCACTGTATAACTTCATGTATATACCATCAAAAATTTCAGTGATGGCTTTTACTGTCCTGTTAGCATGAAGATTTTCTAAGTACAAATTAAAGGTTTTGATTCTTTTATAATTAAAATGCCAAATTCTACCAGTTCAGGGAGCGTTTCATTGCTTGCAGCCAAGTATCCATAGCAGGTTTGTATTCCTCCAAGTCCTTCTGGGGCTCAAAAACTGCTTCTACTTGCCTTAGCTTCTTTAGTTGTTCTTTGCCAGTCCAAAATCCTATAAACAGAAAGTTCATTCTCAAGCTCAACTGCAAACATGTTATTTTTGAGTTGTTTTAATTTATTTCCAAGAGATCCAAAGCAGAAACACAGTGAGAAATCATGACAGCTTTTCTTTACTCAACCAACAACTTTCTCAGAGGGAAGCATATTTTTAACATTGTGAAAATCCTTTCCAATAGCATCCACTTGTTTGGAATCCTGACAAGAGCACATCTGCTTAACTGGGATGGCTTCCAAGAACAGCCTTGGTACACTGAAGTTCCCTAAGGTTTCATCCACACTGTGCTTTCAGCTGCAGGTCCCTCTCAATGAAGACAGGCCAGAGAAACCAAGGCTTAGCACAAGTTACTTTCCTACCATCTTAAAAAAAATGCAGAAATGGCAGAAAACAGCTAGTGCTATGTATTCAGATTAATTTATGTTACTGAATCATTCTTTTCTGTCAAGGGCAGCAGCTTCCTTACAGTAGTAATTGCTGAATAAGTCTTACACAAGCATAGAGTTTTAATCTTCCAGTTGTGTTATTTACATGTCAAAACTGTTTAATGAAGTTAATGGCAATACATTTTGTAGGTGGATATTAAGCAAAACCATTGACAGTTTGTAGTTTTAAGTCTGGTTAATTATATAAAACAACTCTGTGTGAGTAGAGCTGGGTTTTCTTTTCCTGTTAATAATTTAGTGTGTACTCCATTGTGTTTATTTCTGTGAAAGCTTTAAAGGATAACGACTCAGTTCTCAGATGCAGTTCACAGCTTCCGTAGGAATGACATGGTTGAACATATATTTGACAGCTTCTCTCTCTCGTGGTCCACCCCCACTACACTCTGCTCTCAAATATGAGATGAGTCAAGAAAGAGAGAGGGGGCAAAAATAGGGTTTACCTCTTTCTTCTCCAGTAATGTATCCTTCTAAATGTAAATGAATCTTACAAACACATAAGCAGATAACTTTTCATGTTAAACTCACTGTTACCATTCATGTAAACCAAGCATGTAACAGCTCAGCAAATCAGGACGCTGGATTAGAAACACAACTAAGGTCTTTGATTTGGCTCATGCATGATGTTATCATCTGTTTCTTTGGTCTACCAGTTCAAGAACATGGGTACAAACCACTATGCAAAGAAATATAAGCTTATCTTGCATGCCCACAAAAACAGCTGAAGTAATGCTTTGGGGAATTTTTACAATTAATTGAAGTTGTGTCCTCTTTTTTTCTTGCACATTTTTTGTCCATATTTACAAACATGCATTACGAAGGGAAAACAAAACTCGAGTAAATGTATACATACCTGAAGCTAGGCCTGCTAGAAAAGCTGCACCAAGACTAGACATGTCTGCATTTGCAGGTTTTTCAATCTTCTTATTAATTAAATCTGAAGTCATCTGCATAACAAAACTATTATTACTGACACCTCCATCAGCTCTGTAGGGAGAGAAGTTAAACAGAATGCATTTAGTTCAAATGCTTATTTGTAACACTTCAGAAAACAACTTCAGAGCTTTCACGCCTATGCATAAATCTTCTTGTCACACACACAAATGCTTTTTCATTTTATGGGCAAATTTAGAGGCCAGCACAAGGTGCCTAGAAAAAAAACCAGTAAGAATGCCTACAAATTGAGAGAGGAACAGTAGATGGTGTTCTCACATTTGGAAAAGTATTTTCTTTCATTACTACAAAAATCTTTGTACTAGGTTAGCTAAACTGCCTTCACAGTTGCTTCTTTTTGAGGAAAATGAGAATGAGGCATCCATCCATCTTCCCAACTGCATCACGTTTCTCCCTTTTAATGGAGAAAACTAGAATTTATCAATGCTGATCTTTCATCATCTGAGAGTGATTATTAATGGTACAAAGTAATCACTGCTGCAAACAAAAGATACATATAACAAAAAGCAGTCTTTGAATTGTGATGGATTGGTTCCTTATGTTGTTGGACTCCAGTACCAGCCAGGTACAGAGTTGTTGTTCTATCAAATGTGGTTCAGTAAAGACATCCCTTGTTTATTATTGTAACAGAAAGTGTTGGGTAATAAAACTCAACAGTTGCTTAGTGTTTCTTCTGTTTCTTAAAATAAAATCAGGAAGCACTGCCCAACTGGTGATGATAGAAGATTCTGCTTCTTTGTACATACAGTTAAGCAGGGTTGCCACCTCTACACCATGGCATAAAATTGACACAGTCACTTTCTTAAGGTCAGTGCATGTCACATGCATTTTCCTTCTATAAAAATAAGACATAATTTGATTAAGTTCCAAGGGGGAAAAAAAAGGAAGAAAAACTCCAAAAGCTCAGTTTTACATTTAGCTAAACTTTGCTGCTTTGAAGATTCAACCTGTACAGTACATCATCCAACTCAAAGTTCCTGCACGACAGGGATGTCCTAGTTCACAGAACAAGGAAATAGGTGACATTCCAGGAGTCCAAGGATCACCAGGATCACCCTTGTAAAAGGCTGCTGCAGACCGCTGCAACACAGGACAGGAGGACTAAAACTGAGGGTTCATTCCCTGTGCTTTCCTTGATGGTCTTGAGATAAGCAGAGAGAAATAACAGGAATGCAGAGGACTAATGAAAATGATGACTTTGTAGAGGCTTGCAGAAGCCAGAGACTGGGAAGAAACAAGGGATACAGGACAATAGCTAAAAAGGGAATTAGCTTGTTTATGGTACAAAAACAACAACAACAAAAAAATCAAAGGTAATGGACAGATATTGGAGATGTGTGGACAAAAGAATGGGAGAGCAGCTTATAGCCCTACTGAAAAATCCATTAAGTGTATCTCATTTTCTTCTAATGCTTAATCCACAAGCTGCATCACTACTGATCATAGTTAACTATTACACTCACTATATGGAACAGCAATTTTCTATTAATGAATAAACCAGAATATCATCATGTGATTTAAAGTTTACATTACATTGCAAACAGGATAAAAATTCTGTTCCCTAGGCAATATTTCCACACTTCCCATTTTTCAGTTCACAGTCTTAAAATGACTTCTCAAATTTTGGAAGCAATTTTCCATACTAAAAAAGCTAAGGATCAAAACCTCTATTTAAAAAAATCCTTTTATTAAAACTCCAAGCCTGCCTGTACTTTCATCTTTGCCTACTCTGCCTCAGTATGTGATGGAAGACAGAAACTTCTATCTCCCCCACTTTGTACTTTCACTTTTATTCCGCTAATCAAACATCTGATTTCTGAACTTCCTGCATGTCTATTTCTTCCTTTGTAAGAGTATCAGGAAAAAAAACACGAGAGAGACAGGAATAAGCTCCTCTGTTCTTGACCATGGTGTCACATTGACACCTGGCTGCCAGGAGGAGAAATGCTGAAGAGTTAGCTCCCCTTGAGAAGGCTTGAGGCTTTAAGGCTTTAAGACAGCCAGCATGTTCAAACAGAGTGCCTACAAAAACGTGCAATGTCGTTTTCCAGCAACACTTAATTCAGATTTTTCCAAGATGTTGTGAAAACATATTCTAGGGATCACGGTTACCTCACTAAATTTAATTTGCCCTTTCAAAGATTGAAGCAAATCCAATGTCTTCACAATTGAATTGCAAAAATGTTCTCCTCTTTCCCTTACAAACAGATGCAGCATTAATTGATGTCAAGAAATATTCAGGCTGCGGCAGACACAGCACAAGACATTCAGTACGCAAGACTATAACTAAGGGCAGCATGATCTTTGTGGTAGACATTGCTACAGGTACTCCAGTGCACTTGCCTTTTTAAAATAAATAATTAGAGTAATGAATTACCCACTGAAAACCCCATGTCAACAGTTTAATTAAGAGCCAATCTTGCTGTGGGTTGACAGTACTGCTGCTTGAAATACATTAATATCTGACTTGGTAACCATCTATTTCTCAGCGGCAACATTTTTACAGTAGATGAAATACAGAAAGTTCCCCCCTTTTTAAACTCAAACTCCCATAGATCAAATTTCAAAGTTACACAGAACTTACCGTATTGTTTGAAGAGGGATGTGTACCTTCTTCACAATGGTATCATAAAGCTGTTTGTTTCTTTAAAAAAATATTTAGTTGGATTAAGCATTATATAGTCCATAAAGTGTTTCCAGTATCTACTTAGTCAGAAAATAAAATACAAGGCAAAAAATGCCTCAGTTGTGTCAGAACTGCTGCAGTAGCTAACAAGTTTCCAGAATGCATATATTAAAGAAAAAAGATTGTACCATGTCTTTGTTATACATCATTATGAAGGCACAAGTACAGCTAAATCACAGCCCATTCTATAGTAAGCCACTGTAGAAGGTTAATTTTCCTCACCTGAATCTGCTGATAGTTTCTATAGACAAGATGGTTTAGAGTGAGAAAACCAGGCTGACAGAGTGTTAATTGGAGTTGATCCAGCTGCTCTTTAAAGGGAACATCTGAAGATATATTTTTGACTTGTTCTAAAACCATTTCATTTAATGGGAGTGAAACACAAAGGGTCTGTACTCTTTTCCAGTTATGTATTTGAATGAGATGAGATTCTTAACGTCCCTGTTTTCAAGAGACCCACGGTTCGGGAACTGTTCTCACATATATCAGCATCTCACGCTCCTCTTACAGTGCAGGAAAAAAAAAGCAGTAGAAACTGCTGCAGCACTTCAGAATATTACCTTCCTCTAGACATCCGTTTTGCCTCTTTACAGGAGGTTATTACACCCAAAGCAGAGCTGGTGACTAGATGGAAGGATTCATATCAGTGCTCTCACAGTGGCCACAGTGCTGTGTCAGGCAGGCTCAAACCATACTCAAGCTTCAGTTGGAGCCATTCTAGGGGGGCTTGCCGGGCAGAAACAATCTGTTTCACAGTGAGGTACCAACGTGGTATTCATCAGTGACTAGCAGTAATACTTGACAGTTAGATCTGGAAGCTGTTGTCCATTCACATCTTTAAAAATTCTAAAGAAGTACTACTGTGTTTTATAAAACACCAACACATCAGACTTTAGATAAAGAGCTAACGTAAAACTTTCAGCTTCAGATACTTTAAACACAGCTGGAGTGGGCTACGGCTTCTAATAGAGCACTGCCCAAAGAGTAAGGACAAACTTGAAACAGAACACATTTTTAGAACACACAAATAATATAATTTAAGAATCTCTATGCGGTTACTTAATAATAAAGTCTCTGAACTAATTATACATGAGTTTCCTTGTAAAGTGTCAAAGGAAAAAGAAGGGAAGCAGCTAAAACTCCTTTTCAGTCTAACAGTAATGGACTACTACAGTTCATATTTTACAAACTCCTGAAGATCTTGTATCCACTAACGCTGCTGATAAAAATGAAAAGAAACATATGAAAATATAAGCAAGATCATTAAACAAATGGTACCTGAAAGCTACAGACTCCAGTATAGCTCGTACAAGATGGCTTCTGGTAGTGGAAGGTTTCAGCCCCGTGAAAGAGGCACACAAATATGGGTCATTCACAGAAATCTGCAGCAAAGATTTCACTATGAGTCCAATGAATTGCATGTGTAGGCTTTTGAGAAAGAAGTCAAATAGTAGGAAAGAAAAATAAACTTACGACAATTACAGGCAGCATAGTGAAAGAAGAAAATTGAAAACAATATGTAAGAGGTATGCAGTTTGTTTTAGCTAACTCAGTATAAATAGCTTCTTTCAACAGGAAAAGTTTTAAGGGACTTGTTCCAAATCGGACATACTAAATAACACTAATCCGTATGACTTTTCTTTAGAACACATTCAGGTTTTACTTGAAGTCCTACAGAGCCAGGAGACACTGATACTGCTGTTCTCTAGCAACATTTCTCACACACACAGCTCCCTCCTGGTTTGAGTTCTTGGTTTGTTTTTTTGTTTTTTTTTTTAACACTCCTAAAGTGTTGAAAGATGAATTGACTTGAAAAAGTAACTCTGAAAACAGGATGGTAATACTTCACTGATAAAGAGAGTCCAGCTAAAATTCTAAGTCATTAAGTTGTCCTTTTTTTTTTTTTTACAGAACTACAATTGCTGAATCTCCTCTCCATCCCTCTAATGAACTTTCTAACAAAATCTAAGTTTGCTGGTCTATGCCTGGTTTGTGACAATGTTATTGTCTTCTTGTCTGACTTATTTTCACTGTAGTCAGTAAGTTTTAAGCTGAAGTGATCCTTTCCCATTGCACTGTATCAATTATGACAACACTCACCAGAAGTTTAAATGTCATGCTTACAAAATACATACACACATATTCATAAAGTTAGGAAAATGCTATCACATGTAGAAAAATAATTGTGCATGGATAGGCACACACAGCCAAAAGGGAAACTGGAATTTTGCACAAGTTCCAAAATAGAACAAACTTGTTCATTATAGGAAAAGAAAAATTCTCTTTTTCCTTTTGTTCACATACAAGTACCCTTCCCATTCTAAGAATGCCACCACTTATCCAGCCCAGTAGCACAGTAAGGATTCATAGCTTCATGTTTATACATTTTCATATACAAGATAATACACTAAAAAGCATAGACTCATCTTCTACATAAGGATGAGTACCTTGAAAGAATCAGTCATTAAAATAAAGAAAAAAGTAGCAGGACATATGCATATAGCCTAATGAAGAGCCCTAAGTTTTTGTTGATACTGGTAACCACAGCAAATTAAGCCTGGGAATCCCCCCTTCTAGCAAAATGAATACATAAAAATGGTTAATGCACATATTCACTCAGTTTCCAATAAACTTTCACAATGATGCTCTCCTCGGTGTGCTGCACCACAGCAGTAGAATCCATTAGGAAACTCATTCTTACTGCCTTAATATGAAGGGGTAGAGAAACATTTTACTCTTTGTAAGGGTGAACATATGAGTTCCTGAAGAATGCTCCCTAACCACCATAATTCTGATTTTGAAGAAATATTCTCATAGAAACAACTTGTGTTAGTATCCAGAGAAGGAAGCTAAACAGAGAGATTACAGTCCCAGAAGTGGACTAGATAAGCCTAGATAAGAGGAGACTATGGGGAGATCTCATTCATATTTACAAGTATCTAAAGGGTGGGTGTGAGGAGGTTGGGGCATCCCTTTTTTCTATTGTATCTAGTGACAGGACAAGGGGTAATGGAAAGAAGCAGGAACTCAAAAAGTTCCATTTCAATGTAAGGAAAAACTATTTTACTGTTCAGGTGAGGGAGCCCAGGCACAGGCTGCCCAGGGAGGGTGTGGAGGCTCCTTCTGGAGGTCTTCAAGAACTGCCTGGGTATGTTCCTGTGTGACCTGATCTAGGTGGAACTGCTTTAGCAAGGAGGTTGGACTAGGTGATCTCTAAAGGTCCCTTCCAACCCCTACCATTCTATGATTCTGTGATTAAGTGTTCAACTCTTGTTCATGTCCCTTTTCATACCATTTAATCCACTCAGTTTCTAAAACAGATACAGATTCTTTTCCTGTGAGTCAATTAGCGAAGCACAGTCCACTGCAACTAATGAAGTCCACTGGAATAAGCAGGACTTCTTAAAGGCAAAGAATCCACATTGGTGGATACTATCAGTGGTTACTAGATGTCACAATTCAAAAGAAATCCATTCAGTTTTCTAAGTAAAGCTTCTAATTTTGGACTGAGAATATTAGAATTAAGGAAAAAAAGACCAAATCAACATTTGTCAAGAAGCTAGCTGGGGTTCATTCTGGAGATAGCGTCAAGAAAGAAAGAGGGAGAAAAATCTGCAAAGCAAAACACAAACTGAAGAAACAAAAAGAAGTTTTACTAACACCTCTAGAAGTTAAATATTAATTGAATTAAACGTTCAAAAAAGATTCAGACTAACATTTGTGTACCTCAGGATCTCTGCAAATGTTGGAATCTGGCATGGCTCAAAACTTGCTCACTCATAGCACAACTGCTCACAGTAAAATCTCAATTGATGAACTGCAACATAACCAGGCTTTACGTTCCAGAAAATAAATCTAATGATTAGGATGGCTGTTTGAGAGAAGGTAGCTGGGTGGGCTACCTGGAGAAGAAATGAAATTTCTCTTTGCCTTGTTCTATTAACATACAGGACTTACACAAAAGCTAAGGTTAAAATAAGTTAGGTGGAAAAACAAAGATTTAAAAAAAAGAACTTTTAGAAACACAAAGCAAGACATTTATGTATTAATTATTTTTATATTAGTACTTAAAGGTGTCTCATGAGGCAGAAAAGGGATTGGTTTCTGTCTCTGCAGGCACTGTGTGAGTGACTGTGGGCAAATCACTTAGTTTCTCTGATCCCCAGTTCTCCATCTGCCAAATGGGAGTACTCTTCCCATGTTGTAGAGTTTCTCTCATGGGGGAAGGCGCTGTTGAAGCATTCTAATGTAACAATGCAGTGGTGAAGTACAGACAGTAAGAATTTTAGTACAGAGTAAGTACTGTGATAAGATGTGAATGGCTACATTTAAACAGTAAAAATTAAAATTTTAACTGGGTTTTAAAAAACACATTCTCATTCATACTAATAGCAAGAAATTTACCTGAAAACCGGGAATAAAACAAACGCCTTGAGAATCAACAATACTCCGTGCCATTTTTGCTGTTTCATCTACATTGGTGAAAAGATCTGTAAAGATGCATAAGTCATATGCTTTGATTATTCACTTGTTCCTTCATACAAGAGCCAAAAATCTAGAGCTAGCCTTTGCTAATATTAATTTCTGATATTATTTGACACTGTCTCCCACAACATCCTCATCAGAAAGCTCAGGCAGTGTGGCTTGGATGAGTGGACAGTGAGGTGGATCGAGAGCTGGCTGAATGACAGAGCCCAGAGGGCGGTGATCAACGTCACAGAGTCGAGTTGGAGGCCTGTGGCCAGTGGAGTTCCACAGGGATTGATCGGTTCTGGGGCCAGTCTTGTTCAACATCTTCATCAATGACCTGGATGAGGGGACAGAGTGTACCCTCAGCAAGTTCACTGATGACACCAAACTGGGAGGACTGGCTGATTCCCCAGAGGCTGTGCTGCCATTCAGTGGGATCTCGACTGGCTTGAGAGTTGGGCAACAACTAGGAAGCAACAACCCCCTGCACCAGTACAGGCTGGGGACTGACCTGCTGAAGAGCAGCTCTGCAGAGAGAGACCTGGGAGTCCTGATTGATAATAAGCTAAATATGAGCCAGCAATGTGCCCTCGTGGCAAAGAAGGCCAATGGCATCCTGGGATGGATCAAGAAGAATGTGGCCAGCAGGTCAAGGGAGGTTCTTCTCCCTCTCTACTCTGCCCTGGTGAGGCCTCATCTGGAGTACTGTGTCCAGTTCTGGGCTCCTCAGCTCAAGAGGGACAGAGAAATGCTGGAGAGAGTCCAGTGCAGGGCCACCAAGATGATCAGGGGACTGGAACATCTTTCATACAAGGAAAGGCTGCGGGACCTGGGGCTGTTTAGTCTGGAGATGAGGAGATTGAGGGGTGATCTTATTAACATTTATAAATATCTAAAGGGTGGGTGTCAGGAGGTTGGGACATCCCTCTTTTCTATAGTAGCTAGCAACAGGACAAGGGGTAATGGGATAAGGCTGGAACACAAAAAGTTCCACTTAAACATAAGAAAAAACTATTTCACTGTTGAGGTGAGGGAGCCCTGGCACAGGCTGCCCAGAAGGGTTGTGGAGTCTCCTTCCTTGGAGGTCTTCAAGATCCACCTGGAAATGTTCCTATGCGACCTGATCTAGGTGAACCTGCTTCTACAGGGGGGTTGGACTAGATGATCTCTAAAGGTCCCTTCCAACCCCTACCATTCTATGATTCTATGATTAATTTCCTATTGCAATATACACGTTTTAAGGGAAATGAGCACTTCTCCTGTATCTTGTGCCCATCAGTTACATAAAAAATTCAGATGAAGACTAAATTTCGAGGGATGCTCTCATACCTGTCTACTATAGGCTCCTAATCTTCACATCCTGTAAAAGGTCATTAGTTTTCCAAATAAGACATAAATGGTAATTGCAAATGCTAGCAATGGCATACTAAAAACCTAGATTTGCAAAACAGAAACTATGGATTTTTCCCCTCCCCAAAGATATTGTCACCTCAAGTACCAAATAACTACAGAGAAAGTCCTTAACAATCATTATATTTTATCAGCACCCTGAATATTTTTACAAGTGACACACAAATATAGATAAAGTATAAATAAGGTATCCTAATATCTCCTTGATAGACATTACTTTTATTCTTTGTCTAGACAGATATCTCTTCTCGTAACTCTTCTTCACTCACATGCAATTCTTCTGCTAACACATATCTTCTGTAGTTTTAACTAATAATGTCCTTATGTGGCTACATAATATGTTTTTACAAAAGACTAGAGGCACTGAGCTAGTGCTTTTTTTTGCCTAAGAAATAAATTCTCCTGGTAAAGATAAATTGAGCTAGATTAGCCTAATTTATCTTTTGAAAACCCATCTTGGTAACTTACCAGGAGTTTCACTTATCACTTGTAATCTTCATAAATTTGTTTGAAAGCTTTGGATTCTACTGTGCCCAAGCTAATAAGCCTAAATCACATATTTTCCATCTTGCTGTACTTGCTATTACTGAACTACATATAGTATCCCTATGCCAAGATAGAAAACGAAAAAAAAAGATTGACTTCATCTTGAAATTTCACATATTACTTTTTCAAAATTAATGAAATCACATGATCCCACTAGAAGAAGCCACTAAGCTAAGTTTGTCCTGCTGCAGAAATTCCTATTTCCAAACTTTTACCACTATTATATGCCTCATCTGCACCCATGTTCAGCACCACTATCCTTACTGAGGTCATTAGCTTGCCTTGTGTTTTGGCCCACCTCCTTCTGTAGAGCAGAAGTTTTATCATTCTTTTTATTCATAAAGCTGATAAAAGTTTCTAAATTCTGCTTCTTTGCAATAATAGTTCCATAAAATAAAGGTCTTTCAGAGTTTAAAGCAGGATGGCTACATTTTATCTCCCTCTAAAGTTTCCCCAATGTTTTCCTATGATAAGAACTGAAAGTCACATCCATTTCACTGCTGTCTACCTAAAATTCCTTTATACTCTTGCTCTGTGTACAACAATAGTATCTATTTTAAGTATGGATACATTTCATATAGGTAAGTATCCATTTTAAGTATGGAATTTGAAGTAGGAATCTTGTATATGTACCACTGGTACTTGCATCTGAAGCACTGAATTGAGTAACTTCCTCAAAAGTCTAGTGACTGTTATTCTCTAGGCTTAGTCAAATGTTGCATGAAGATCACCTGAGAACTAATCTGACTCATACTCAATCCTTAAGGGACACACCTGAGCAAGTATAGGCTCATATGCACTAGAAGCTGACAACTCAAAAAATGTTGCATTTTGTGGTGAGCCACACTTAAGGAAAACCTTTCTCAGATAACCCCAAATTTGAGACAAGAATTCCTTTTTTGCATCTTAGAAAAAGGTATACTAAATTTCTAAATAAATCAAGTAAATAGTTTATTAGAGCACTCAGAATGGTTGTCCTATAAAAGGTCAGTGCTTCTGAACATCAGCTACTACAAAGCCAATATTTTTCTTAGTCTTTTATTAAACTGCAATACAAATCTTTTCATTACATAATAAGCAGTAACATGCCTTATGTCTCTGACATGTGAAGCAACATAGACGAAGTAAAACTCGAGATCTCTGGGGACTGTTACAGCAAATGTTTTTAAATGCAGTATTGCACAATCATGGCACCTAGACATAATTGGTAGTCAATTTCTATGCCTCTCCTCAACTAAAAAATCAAATCCAAATACCCTAAACCAGCACACATTAACTTTAGACAGGTCTCCTTTACACCCTTTCTATTCAAATCTGGATATCAGGTTGAAAAAACAGAAAAAGACATAAAGAAGTTTTTCATGCTCAAGAGGAAACAAGTGAGGAGTAAAATCTTTCAGGAAAAAAAAACCTACAGGAGAGTCTAAGGGGCAGAGTCTGAAGGAGATGCAAACCAAATTCCCCAGTGAGCATGCTCAGTGAGAATCTACTAACAAGACTGAGCATTTTTTGCTGTCCAGAAAATGTAGGTTACTTGTTCAATTATGGATAATAAACTCAAGTCCAGTAACATAACTCCATAAAACAGTTTAAGTAATAATATATTTTATCCTCTATAAAATTTAAGAACTACTTACTGATATCCTGAGCCCATTTTATGGAAGTGCCAATGTCTGAAATACAGCCTTCAGTTAAATAAACAACTTCCTTCCCAATCTTCCAACCAATCAGCGGATACAGACCTTAATTATTTTCCATGAAACAAAACACCTGATTAAAGTTACCAGAAAACACATACACAAGCACCCCCCACAATAAACCAACCTAAAACCAGCTTTTAGTCAATCCTTTTACATAATGCAAAGGTTACTCATAGAGGTTAAACATATTGTGTAAAAACTTAGTGATGGGATTACAGTGACTTGAACAAGAGCTTGTTAAACCAAAGTGAACTTTAAATAATCACTATGCCCAGAGCACTAAGAAAGCTAGGAACTTAACTTGTCCTACTAAACACACCATCAGCCAAAGAACATAGGGGAAAATAATTTTCACATAACTAACAGCCTAAAGCAGTAAAAGTCTCACAGCACTGCTGTGAAGGTTTCAACTCCTATCAGATCACAATAGCTAAATATTTTCTTGAGAGAAAAACAAAAGGGAAAAACCTTACAGCATTTTTTCCTTAATATATTTCCATGGACTGTTTAAGTAAGATTTCCTTATTTTATTTTCACAGCCCACATACATAGGGTTTCCTAAGTAAAAGTATCATCATAATGACATCACCGATTAGCCCAAAAGGCATTTGCACTCATAGGGAACTCCATGTCTGTGGTACTCAGTTCTGACACATCTCAGGTCCAAGGTTCTTCCAGACTTTAGCCAGTAAAAAGTCTCTCTCCTCAGCACAGTGCTGTCCTCCCCTCCCATCCGCTCCTTAAATTGTAGGCTTCCCAAAATTAGTCAGTCTTTAAAAATATGACAGAGACTGTGCAGGCAAATTTACTTCAGTTCCTTCTGTTGCTCCCCTGACAAATAGCCGTCTACAACAAATTAACAAGCTTGACAGACCACAAACATTGACAATAGTTTTGAACACTAGAAACATACTGAGGATCTCATTTCTAATAATTGCTAATCCTGCTTTATCTCACTGCAGGTACTCCAAAGTTTAAGAGGTCAAGAGGAGGAACTTAAGTGATCTACTGGAACATTTTGATGTGAGAAGCCAGAGGAACAATCCCCTTTTTCTCCATTCCTGTACTGTACAGTCTGCTATGAAGAAGAACAGGTGAGGAAGACAAAAAAAAAAAAAAAGGAGAGCTGGAGGTAGCAGATGTAATTATCAGTGATGTCACTTAAATTCTCCTGAGGAGAGTGTATCAAAATAACCAAGATCTACATTTCTAATTTAAATTTTCTACAGTCTTCTGTTCTGAAAACACTTTCAAGCTGTTTTTCTACAGCGAAAAATCAGAAGGAAAAGTGTAACTCTGCTTTATCTCTTTGGTATCCTCATCATTAACAGCTGTCAAGTAACATGAAATACTCTAAAACTAAACCAGCATTATCTTACCTCTCCGTGATGCAAAGAGACGCTCTCCAGTATTCACATTCCAGAAACCACCTGTTCCCATTGTCAGTTTAACATCTCCTGGGTGAAAGCAGCATTCTCCAAACATAGCTGACTGCTGATCAGCCACCTACCATACCAACAGAGCCAACAGGACAAGTTAGCTACCAACTACCAACCTGCCATGCCGCTGGATTTTAAAATACCACTGCAAACACTTCAGAGTTCTGATTACAAATAACCATTCAGGAAGGAATTGAGCATTAAGAGAGGACTAATGCACAATTTCTGAAGTATCTGCCGGTCATTCCAACAGTCAGATTTATGACTAGAATCACATTATACCAGGTTGGGACACAACACGAATGTCTGTAGTATTGCCTGCAATACTGAAAAAACGATTTAGACAGAAACAAATATTTTATGTTCTCTTATTTGAGAAGGCTAAATGCGGCACTTGCAATGCCAGGGAGCAGAACAGCATAGCTTGGCTCGAATACCTCTTCCCCCAAATAGAAAGTTCAAGTTTTGAGATCTCACTTGCTGTTTTCCCTGCTACTCATCTTGTACCAAATTATTCCATGCTCAAATTTACAACAATAATGGTGGTTATAATATATATATTTGCTTAGTGAAACAGTAAGTTTATGGATAAATTAGAGTCTATAATTCTGTCAAAATAGCTGGAGAAATTCATGTTAGCTAGGTGACATTTTCTCTATCTAGCTCAATTTGAGTAGATTTTTCTATAAGTCATCACAAAAACTACAGGTATTTCTTTTCAAAAATCCTAACTAGTGAGGCAAGAACATGTTATTTGCCATTTATTTTAAGGAGGGAAAAAAAAAAGTACCATACAATAAGTGGACCTATTAACAAATATTCTTACATTTCTGTGGAGTCAAGCCAGAATGGACCCCATAGCACAACTTTATACAGAATAACTGATTGTAAGCCAGAGAGAGACATTATCAGAGCTTAGGGCAGAATTCATTTCTCAAGTCTCACACTCAGTGCTTAATTATTTCATCACTTAACCTTAAACAATGTCTACCTGTAGAAATCTCTACCCTTCTTCTCTTCTCCTTTCCCCCTAAGGCCATAAACTGTTTTTTTGAAGAAAAATTCAGCAAACAATTCTCATGTAGTTAAGTCATAGAAAAGAATAGAGAATAGTTACTAAATAAGCAAGTATGAAATCAAAGCTAGATAAAAACAGTATAGGTACAAGTATATAGATTTAAGTAAGAAAACATTTTCACTCACCAGTGCCATTATTGGAATAGGAACCCCAAATATTTCAGAGTCAGCTGATCCAAAGTTGAAGCTTAAAACAAATGTTATAGAGAAACATCAGAACACGAAATGGACCTTTTTGTTACAATGAAATCTAGACGTATAAGACCTGGGTCTGCATCACATGTGAAAGGTAACGCTACCCATTTATTTTAAATAAAGCATTAAAACTCTCACTTGATTTTTACTATGAGTACTTCTTAAAGTTTTGGATCTAGTGTTAAAAAAGCACATGTGCATATAAAAATCATTAATTTTTTGGGGTGTATCTATGTATTACTTTGCTTGTGTAGATGAGGTACTGAAAGCAATTAATTTAATAGTTACCATATTCTTTCGGATATGCCTTCATAGTTACCTTGTGTCTTTCACTGGCGGATAAACAGACATTGGAATGGAAAGTAAATTACACAAAGTGGGGTTCCAACATTTCTGAAATAATGAGGAAAAAGTAAAACTGTCAGCAATTCTCGCAGAAGCACAATAGGAACAACATTGGTTTGGAACAGCACATACCGTAAAGGGTTCAAAAATGCCCGTAGCACTGGCATTTGAGTAATCTGTAGCATACACAGAACCTACCGCAAAAAAACCAAAGGAACAAAGTAAGACTTTAGGCATCCAAATATTTAAGAACCATTTTAAACACACTTGTTCTTTAAACATCTCAATGACTCCCATGAAATATAAAACAAGTGTCTATAGGCAAGTCATAACAGTACAATGAGCACACAGACTTTCCCTACTACTCACTATAATGTATAGTCATTAATTACCTTTTTTTACCCTCACGCAACTGGCTAGAAGGGACTGTACTTTTGACAATATGTACCACACTGACTGCATCTGCCATAATCTATCCAAGTGATAGCCCTGAAATGACAGAAACTTACAGTTCTTACACATTTGTAACAATTCTTTACTCTGCTTTCACAGTTGTTTCTCTTCAATCATGGCCAATTACTCTAGTGGTTCTCTTTAAATCTTAAATGCTTAAAATGTTGATTATATTGAAAAACTACTTCCCTTTCTGACTACCCTTTTGGGCAGCCCCCAAAAAAAGTGAATTCAGAAGTTATTTGTTTTAAACATAAAATATATTACAATATTCACCAATTATAAAAAACATAAACTGTCAAAAAACTATATGAATTCTAGGACATATCAATGACAGTCATAAACATCATTACTTAGACTCCGGTATGTTTTAATTATATTTAAGAGGAATAGTAACATTCACCTTTAGTTAATCTATACAGTAACCATGTGTCAACTGTTCCAAAGCAGCAGTTATTTTTTCTAGCAGCTTCTTCAGCCTGGGAATAAAATAAACATACAGAGAAAGTATTTACAACTGGGTACAATAGAGGAACATATTTCCTGATTCTTTTTCTCATTTTCTTTGGCATTAATGATAATGTCCCCAGAAAATAACTGCAATTTTTCCTCTCAAAAGGGTGAATTGGCTATGTAAACAGTATTATCCTACAGTTCCTAACAAGAGAATAAGCACACATTCTGACAGTTGCTGCTAAGGAAGGAAAAGCAGTTAATCTTTTACCATAGCTGCATCAGAATCTTAAAAAGGGAAACTATATAGTCACGATTGCAATAGTGGTGAAGGAGTGGTGAACAAAGACATACCCATGCATACAGCACTTAAAAAAAAAATCAGAAACCAAAGAAATGGGTGCATTTTAAAGTATGTGCTTGACAACAATAAGAAGATAGAGCCATTATTTTCTGGTTTATTATGTCTGTAAAGAGTTAAAGTTATTTTGTGCCTTGTGAACTTATACCCTTTAAAATGAGAAACTCAGGTTTCATCTAATTTCTAATATGTACAGCCATAGAATTGATAAACAGAACTTACGAAATAACTAACTCAAAACATCTGTGAACACACTATTCTCTGGAATTAAAAGACATGAATTTTTGAGCTCCTTGGTTTGATAGTTACATATTTCAAGTATCACTGTCTGACAAAAAGTGGGAGAACGTTCACTTCACACTGAAGACTCAGCAGTATAACCTTCAATTCTATCATCTTCCAAATTCACGTCTCACACTTTCAACAGGTCACAGCACAGTAACAAATTACTCTTGATCGTCTAACAGTTAGTTTTGTAATAGAAAATACCAGCCAAACCTAAAAAATTTCGGGGCTTCTTTACATGACATAGAAAATGGATGCTAACCACTGTCTTAAAAAATTACTTGTAAATTAACATAGAAAATAAGATGACTAAAGCTACAAATTCAATAGGAAGAAACAAGGGAAATGGTAAGGATCAGAGCAAAGAATACAGCAACAAATAGCTCAGTGTCCATTAGTTCATTAGATTGTTCCAGTACAACTTATTTTATGTGTATTTTCCAACCCAGGCTACAACTAAATGCAAAATAAATTGCCGGTACAATGTTATTTGCAAGACTGTAAACACTTAAATAATAGAGTAGAAAGATAAAGAGTGCCAGTTGGTAATACAATTGTCATACAAAACTAGAGTGAAAACAAAATAATTGTACTTTGTTTTGAAAAACTGTGTAATTCTATTAAATTAAATAAGGTGATGTCATTCTGTTACCTTTCCACAAAGAAAAATTTTTACTACTACACATTTCCAAGATCAAAAGAAAAAGTTGTATAAACATGAGTAGATATTGAGGTAGGCAGGCTCTGAACATTAACACAAATAGAAGTCTTTCATTCTGGTTCTTCTGGGGAAAAGAACAAGCAAGACTAAACTGAAGAGATTACAACCAACCTAAGTCACTAGTCATTATTATGACTTAAAGCTATTACTTGTCCCTTTCCAGCTTACCTCAGGTATGTTTTTAAAAACCCATGATAACTTCATAGAAGCTTGTTGTGTTGAAAAAGTAAAAAAACTTGGTGCCAAATATCGATCATTTCCCGTCAAGAAATGAAGCACTGTAAAAATAACATGGATTACCTGTTTCAAAAGAGAACAGTAACATAATTTTTAATCTCTCCCTTTAAATATTTCTGATCAATTGTCAGAAGGATAATTGGATGACAAAACAGATGAAAGCTGTAGATATGAGATGAAATCCATAATGCTGGGATTCTGTTACAGAATCTTTACACAGCATTTCAACAGACAGCCTTCCTACAACAAATATGACAGGGAAGGGCAGCTGCATTAAGCAAGTCTTTTACTGACTTCTGCTGGCACACTGATAGAGACAGCTCTGCATTATGAAGAGGGTTATTAAGCATTGGAATGGGTTACACAGGGAGGTGTTGGAGTTACCATCCCTAGAGGTATTCAAAAGACACATAGATGACGTGCTGAGGTATATGCTGTAGAGATGGGCTTGGCAGTGTGAGGTGACTGGTTGGACTCAATGATCATGAAGATTTTTTTCCAACCATAACAATTCTATGATTCTATGCAGACAGCTCACCTATATGAGCACAATTCGCGATGTAGTTGACAGCATTACATACTGTTATTTCAGCAAAAGTTCTCCTACAATTAATTACCTCAGGCTATCTGTATTGGATTGTTTCTTGGTACTACCTTCCATGCTAGCCTTCCCCAGTTAAATATTTTTAGGCCACAGCACATCATCTTGGCATGTTAACAGGACACTTGCAGTATTTCATATGTTGTCTTTACTCTTTATAAAAATGAAATAGTTCTCATACGTCCAAGTATCTAGCTTAGCAGTTTTACCTTCAGCAGAAGGGACTTATTCCAGGAATTCACAAGTTCAGCACTTCTCAAGTCTTGCCAACTTATAAAATTATGAAAAGGTTTCCCTGTCCTCCTGAAAAACAGTATTTGAACATTCTCATTTAAAACTACAGAACATATACTGCCCCAAAAATTCACTATCACTCACCATTCACACTTAACACTAGGTCAGCTGCCAAAATAAGAGCATATCCTCCTGGTGGATTTTAAGAATGAGTAACAGGCATGCAGTCATTTTGAGATTTCTCACCAGAATCAAAAGTACATATGTGTTCATCTCTTCCAAAGTACTAAGAACACATACTTAGAAACCATTCTGTATTGCGCTAAGGTGTGGCTGTACAAACAAAGGAGAACATGAATAACTGTCATTTGTTGCTTTCAGGTTGTGATCTGACCAAGTTCTATCATTCTACAGTCTGCTTCCATCCAGTCTATAGAACAGAATGGTCTGGAAGAGGCCTTAAAGATATCCCATTCCAATCCCCCTGCCATGGTCAGGGACATCTTCCACCAGACAAGGTTGCTCAAAGCCCCATCCAGGCTGGCCTGGAAGACTTCCAGGATGGGGCATTCATAACCTCTCTGGGCAACCTGTGCCAGTGCCTCACCACTCTCATAGGGAAGAGCTTCTTCCTTACATCTAATCTAAATCTCCCCTCTTCCAGTTTGAATCATCTATCACCCCATTCCCATATAAAAAGTGCCTCCCCAGCTTTCTTGTTATCCCCTTTAGGTACCAGAAGGCTGTTTAAAGTCTCCCTGGAGGGTTCCCTTCTCTAGGGTGAACAACCTCAACTCTCTCAGCTTGTCTTACTGGAGAGATGCTCCAGTCCCCTGATAATCTTCATGGCCCTCCTCTGGACTCTCTCCAACAGGCTGATGTCCTTCTTATGTTGAAGGCCTCAGAGCTGGATGCAGCATTGCAGGTGGGAGTCTTACAAGAGCAGAGTAGATGGGGAGAATTTCCTCCCTCGACCTGCTGGCCATGCTGCTTTTGGTGCAGCCCAGGAGACAGTTGGCTGCCTGAGCTGCAAGTGCACATTGCCAGCTCATATTCAGTTTTTCACCCACCAACACACCCCAGTCCTTCTCCACAGGGCTGCTCTCAACCCACTCACTGCTCAGCCTGTATTTGTGCTTGAGATTGCCCTGACTACGAACACAAAGGAACCCAAATTCATTTTAAACAAACAATATACATACTTGTGCCATGTGATGAACGTTGCTCTCTGTGTTGAGATACCAAGACCAGCAATTTGCCTCATGTGAAGTCCTGCAGCTAAAAAACAAACCACCCGAAACTCCCACATTTATTTGAAGAAATGAACAAAAAGACTTTTCCAATACAATTGTAAACCCTATGGAATATTTAGGAAATTAACAATTTGAGAGAATATTAATCTCTACAGACTGCCTACCTAAGGGGCTAGAACAGTGAAATACTAGAGAACTCTGAGTCAAACAGCTGATTCCAAAGCAGGTAAAACCACCTGTATTTTACAACACCAGTTGTGGCATACTAGTTCTTTCTGCTTTCTGAAAGCCACATTCATACTCTACTTGAACAAGTCCAGAGACAGACAAGCAGGTTATATATGTCTATGCAATCAGTTAAAATGTGCATTTCACATGGATGAATGGGAACAAAAGCACAAACACGGGAATTATCTTTACAAGCTTATGGAAAGAAATTCCATAGAGAAACAAAACTAGCTTGATTCTGTAGGCAGTAAAGAGATTTATGTCAACGTGCCATGAGATTTATATCACTTTGATGATATGTCTCATCTTAAATGTTCCTTACGCAATCTTTCAAAACATCAGACAAACAAATCTGCTTAAACCACATATCACTGAATGCAATCAAGTATACTTAAATTCAGAACAATAACAACAGACACTTGGGTATACACCAATTTTGCTGTTAAACCTTACTTTCAAATAACTGTTCCAGAATATTTCTTCAATTATATACAAAAGAATATATATATTTAAAATATTAATGGTAAATTATGAAATATGTTCACAGCTATTTTCAAAGTGTCTCTGGTTACCTTCTCAAGTACCTTCACACATGCTTCCAGAAACAAAACTATGCGGAAAAAAAATTACATTAAGAAATTTCACTTAAATGACTATTTTGTCCAAAGTCCTGTTACACTGAAGGGCTCTCAAGCCCATTACTTGAACAAATCACAAATTAAGTATGCCCTGCTTGAAAGTGTTCTTAAGTTTCACATGCAGTTACTCATTTGTGTAAGCACATACTGCAGACTCTACAACCCACAACCTGAGTGACAATTACGAAAGGGTTTTCACAGAGAAAGGGCATATCTGGCTCTGCCAACCTCTCCTTGTGCTTCTACACCTTCCCTTAGTCTGACCCGTACATTCACAAAGACAGTGGTATCAAGGCCCTCAATCAGCTGAAAATAAACTCAGTGCTTTTGGAAGCTGACCTTCTCCACTGCTCCACCCTCCTGGGTGTGGGTGGCTTCAGAACCACTGCATTCCTTTTTCAGTAGCAGCTGGGTATAAAATGAAGGCAAAGCCATATCAGCACTACCACAACTCACTACAGATTAGTAGCACATGTTACTCCTGCCCATCTCCACAACCTGCCTGCTCCCATCACCTTCCCTGCACTGTTATGGTCTCTAGGCATCTATGTGAGTAGAGACAACCTGCATTAGAAAAACAATTCAGAAGACAAACACAGACATTTTGGAGCTAAACTGTCTCCTGGAAGGGTTGAGCCAGTACCAGAGTGAGAGAGCACTGGGACGAGGCAGTCAGAAGTAGTTTCCACCTTTAGGTAATACTGAATAGCTCCACAAGCCCTGTAAATTAAAGTGCTCCTGTGCCGTCCTTCTGCTTCCAGTCGTTCCTGTGTCTGGCACCGCATTGTCTCTTGTACTGGCACAAACATTGGTGAAGCTCTGCCAACAACCAGCCATGGGGTGACTGAATTCAGGAACTTGCCCTGGATTTGAAACAACCCTGTAAAAAGGAGGATGGGACTGCTTTTTTCTGACAGCAGTGTGAGCTTACAGTCACTTACGTAACGTAACACTTAAAAATGACTTGCACACAACTTGGCCACAAGAAAAGCTTCCCCTTTTAAAGCTAGATAAAAAAATCTGCCTTCCTGGTTTGCCCCACAGAATGGGAGTGAGGGAAGCTAATAAAGTCTTTAGGGGCTGAGGTGGCATTGCTACTCCTGTGATAGCTGTGGCTGCTGGGAAAACAGATCAAGAGCCCAAAATAATCACCTGGTAACAGTTACTTTTCCGGTCCCCTAGGCTGCCTTCCAAAGGAAGAGACAAGAGTAGTTTTGCCCAGAGACAGGCTTGGATGCAGAGCAAAACTTGGAGACCAAACTGCACAAGGGGGTGAAGAGGAGGAACTTGAGTCACTGACAGAAAGAATATGAGGCATGCATGCATGACAAGGAGGCTGGGGCACTGTGGAAGAGCTAGGGTACAGCTGACAGGTCCACAGTATCAATGTTGCACAGAAGTTGACCCATGCTGGACTGCAGAAGGCTGGAAACAATGTAATGGGAAAGCCGTGGGAGTTGTAGCACGTGTACTAAGCACACGGTTAGAGCAGCATCCAGAGAAGAGGGGGGAAAAAAAAAAAGACACAAAAGATCTCGCAGAAAAGGGATTTGTGTGTGTTTATTATGTGGTGTACTAGAAAATTTTAGGCTAAAGTATAAACAGCAATGTAGTGGTTTTGCCTGGGCCAGGTTTTTGGTAGCAGGGGGGGCTAGAGGGGTGGCTTCTTTAAACAAAGATCTGCCAGAGCTTACCCTGTAGCTCATAGGGCTATTGCCAATCAACTCTAAGATGGACCTGCCAGTGACCAAGGCCTGGCCAAATAGTGATTGAGGTAACGCCTCTGTGAATAACATATTTGAGAAGGGGAAGAAGTTGCTGCTGCAGTTGCTAAACCGCAGCAGCAACAGGGAGTTAGAATGTCTCTGCAGGCACCAAGGTCAGTGGAGAGGGAAGAAGAGGGTGCTTGGACCCTGAAAGAAAGACTCCCCAGTGATCTGTGGTGAAGACTGTGTTGAGGCAGCTGTGCCCCTGCAGTCCATGGAGGTCCATGGGGGAGTAGAGCTCCACTCGCAGCCGGTGCAGGACCCCACGTCGAAGTGGGTAGGTGTCTGAAGGAGGCTGTGACTTTGTGGGAATCCCACCCTGAAGCAAGTTCCTGGCAGGACCTGGAAGTCTGTGGGGAGACAGGAGCCCATGCCAGAGCAGGTTCGCTGTCAGGATTTGTGATCCTGTGAGGGACTCCAGCTGGAACAGTTGGTACCTGAAGGACTGTTCTCCCATGGACGATCTATTTTGGGGCAGTGTGTGAAGAGTTGCCCTCGTGGGAAGCTCATGCCAGAGTAGTTTGTGAAGATCTGTAGCCCATGGAAAGGACCCATGCTGGAGAAGTTTGTGAAGGACTTTCTCCCATCGGGAGGGACTCTACAGTGTAGCAGTGGGAAGTGTAAGGGGGGCTCCCCCTGAGAAGAGGCAGTGGCAAAGTCCATCTGTAACGAACTGACTGCAACCCCCATCCCCTGCGCCACTGGAGGGTGAAGGAAGGAGAGTCCTGGGAAGAGGGAGAGGTAGAGGGAGGTGTTTTAAGATCTGGTTTTATTTCTCATCTCTCTGTTCTGATGGTGCATTAATAAATCAAACCGTTTTCTCCCCAGGTTGAGTCTGTTTTGCCTGTGACACTAATTGCTGAGTGATCTCCCTGTCCTTAACTCACAAACCTCTTGTTCTAATTCTCTGTCTCCTGTCCAGTTTAGGAAGGGGAGTGACAGAATGACTTGGTGGGGACTTGGCACCCAGCCAGGGCTAATCCACCACAAGCACAGAACAACGATACAGGAACCAGCCTTTAAGAACCTCTTGCAGTCTGAACGTGAAAAGCAGGAATATCAGGTTGTAATCAAGCAAGCATAATTACACATCATCCTGCTTTCATTCTGTCACATTAATACACACAAAGCAGCAGCAGAATAATGGTGAATTGGAAGGGGAAACAAACCTACTCTGTTCATACACAGAGGCATCTGGAGGAAGGAATACAGATACTGGGGAAGGATACATATACAAAAAGCTGGAACAACAATGTATTGTCATTGACACATCAATAGAGTATGCACATTGCTTCTGGTTCTACTTCAATCCTAATCTCGCCCTAGTGAAATAAAAAAGTAACTGATAGGTCCTGTTTTACATAATAACACAATAGGCCTTGAAATATGTTGTAAATCTGTAAATCTGATAAATTTTCAGTACTTAAAATAAAAATCCTATAGTTAACTAACTTCACTAATTTTAATTAACTTCTCAAACTTTGTAAGATGTTACCTTGTACAGCTTCTTTTATTACACAAACAAACTGAACCCACAGCACTTCAGGATCCAATTCAACCCATCCAGGACGAGGATAAAGCGATTCTACCTGTTCACAAAACAGACAACATTGTTACAATCCATAATTCACAGAAACCAGCATTCTTGAGAAAGGTTGTATAAATACAGTTGGTGTTGCTTTATTCTCTTCTTAATTTTCTGTATCTACTGTAAAAGTAGAAACAAGAGCTTTAGTCACTTTTTAAAACATTGCTAAACGTGGGTGTGTGATCTCTAGAAGACCACCTTGGTTCAGAGGAATTAAAGAAATCCCAATCCACAGAAACTAGAGAGACTGTAAACCCATTTTGGGGCTCCGAACTGTAAGTGAGGTTTCTCAGAGCGCCTTTTGGCTCTGTCCAGCTCACTAGCAGCAAGGCACAGCAGGACACATGGGCTTCCAGTAAGAGGCAGGGTCTGCTTCACTAAAAGCATCCCCTTCCATCTCTGAAAACCCACAATATTTCTTACACTTCTCTTCGCTACAATCTTTTAATTGCAATAGCTAACGATAACTAACAGTTAATTCTAGAGATTGTCTCGATTCCAAAATCACAAACCAGCCTAAAATTCACGTCTGAAAGTTGAGACGTTTTTACACGGCCCTGTTACAGAAGGGGACGTGCGTCAACCCAAGTCCTGCAAAAGTCTCAGCTACGTCTCACTAACAAAAGTCCTTTTGTTTGAAGAGGGATTAAAGCGACTAACGCGAATGTAACTAGGAAAAGCAGGCACGCAAATGCCCAAAGGTAACGGGGCACGTACAATGGTGGTACCCCCGTGAAGCTCTCAGTCGGGCCGGGGCTGCCCTGAGGAAGCCGTCCCTATCGGACCTGGGAAAAGTCAACCTGAGGGAGCGGCTGGAAACTCCCCCCTTGCCGACTCGCGCCACCCGCTGCCTCCCGGTACCTCGCCGCGCTGAGGGACGCTCGGGGAAAGGCGAGCACGTCCGGCCCCGCCCGCAGGCGCCAAAAGCGCCTCAGGCTGCCAAGTCCCGCCGCTTGCGCCTGGCCGCGGCCCTCCCCGCCCTCCTCCGCCGCGGACTCACCTTCCTGCAGCTGGAGCCTCTGACCGCGGCCGCCCGGTCATAGACGTGGCATTTCACCACCGTGCTGCCCACGTCCACCCCCACCACGAAGCGCGCGGGCTCGGCGCCACCACTCTCCTGCTGCTCCCACGGCATCGCCCTCCGCGAGCCGGCACGCAATGCTGGCCGAGTGCGGCCGCCGCCCGACAGATAAACCGCCACCGGCGGGGGGCGGCCGGTCGTCCTGCCCCTGGGCGCGGCGAGCGCGGCGGCGGGAGGCGGGGCGCTGCGCGCAGGCCGCGGCCTGAAGCCGGCGCGGGAGGCGCTCGTGGCGGACAGGGCGGCGGGAGCCGCGCGCCTACTTCCCTCACGGCCTCACGGGGACGGCGGCTGCGCTGCGTAGCCAGGCCCCTCGCACCGGGACCCTCCAGACACAGCCAAAATGCCACAACAAACCCCCATCCTTATTCTGTGCAGTATCTGTGTAAATGTACCAAATGCAGCTAAAAGGCTTGTAATTAAACGCTACATGTTAAAGGGTTTCTACAAGACATAACTCACGGAGTGCCGCTGGACTATTTCCCTCGTGGCACTAATCCTTACTCTAAGGGAACGTAACAGCCTAAACCAGGCGCCTCCTTACAGCGTGTCAGCTGGGAGCAGGTGTCTGGTTAGCAGCGGCATATGGTCACTCCTGGGATTTGTCTCAACAATTTAGATGTAATTACACAAAGTCCTCAGCAATTCTCTTGTGCCATCACTTTCCTTCGTAGAAGGAATCACGTTTAAAATTACAGTTGGAACAGAGCGATGTTCCCGTATTGCCCTTTTGTGAGGGGAGGGGGCTGTTAAACAGGAAAACCCAGAAATGTTCTCAGGCAATAAAATTCATGATGCTCAACTCCAAATTAGTAAGATTTTGTTTTAACCTAATTGAAAAAGAAAAATTAGTCAATTAGTTTTAACTCCTCATTTCATTATAACAGGAAAAACAAAAGAACAAACAATATCTTTTCCCCTTTCACTTCTGTATGACCCCTCTTAAAAAAGTTGCATGAGGAACAACAAAAGGATATTATATAGGCTAATAGTTTGATGTGACTGATCTTTAAACCAGGAATACTATTGACAGTGAAAGTCCTGCTCCCCACCTCACCCAGGCAGTCAGAGGTCACTGGGACAAAGGTTAAGATTACAGGGAACTGCAGGCACATAGAAGAGAAAGCCAAGGAATGGCTGCTTTACCTCTTTTCTCTAAGGAATGGCTCATTAAAAATTGACCATCTCTTTAACTTTTACATTCTCTTTGTACTGTAACTGAACAAATTATAATCTCTTGATTTACAGCTAATAGATATATGTCAGAGAAAGGTATGAAATACTTCATATCTAATGATGACCATATTTTTTTCAAAATAATTTAATTATTTTCTTTGTTTCAGGAAATAATAATTATTTAGAACCCCTTAAGAAAGCTTCCTAAATAAGGTTTGACACGTGTAACTGGTGTAAAAGTCTAAAACCATTCCTAGCATTCAAAAACTAATAAGCCTTCAGTAAAACTGGGACAATGCATCTAGACCGTCCATATTTTAACAGTACCAATACAAGCAGGGCTTGTTTCACCTCAAGAAGCAGAAAAACTTCAAAACAAAAAAGGCAGGTGCAGATTACTTTTTTCTTTTATGAGATCTTAATGTATGAAATTCACATCCCTTCAAGTCACTGCATCACCTTAAAGTGACCATAAGCAGATATTTTGTGCAAATCTTAAGTCTTTTTAAATTTATTAATAAGAACTTAGAACCATCTTCAAAAGGAATACCATATATATGTTGGAAAAAAGAGAACTTGCATAACTGCAGTCTATACGTCATCTCAGTTACACAGCACATATTAAAATTGCTCAATTTATGAGAGGCTTATAACATACAAATTTTATAGCATTGTTCTGTTTGCAATGTGATAAAAACAACGTAAGTTTTCAAACATGCATAGCTTGTCTGTACATGACTTATGTGTCATCAGCTTATTTTGTCACAAATAATACCATTCCCAGACAGGCACTCTTTGTCCATCCAGAACCTCTGCCACCCCAAGAAAAATCCTATCACTGATGTAGGTAAAAGCCCCAAGTTCATCTTCACACAGACAAAAACCATTCAATTTGAAGTGAAGATGTATGGACACTCTCCTCTTACACTGTACTGCAACACTGATACTGAGCCTACGTAACCTCTACTACTCCCCTCACCTTGCTGTTTTGAGTGAGAGCACGCTGGAGCCGTTTGCACTGTTCAGTAGGCAGAGAATCACAGACCTGGGCCGCATACCCAACAGCGTAGCAGTTATGTGCCGTACCTCTGCTTCTTCTGGTCTGAAATCCTCAGTTGCTTTGGTCTCTGGAGAGTGTGACTGGTCTTATCTTTTACTGGAATATCAAACCAAATGAAGGAGTGGAGGCACCCCAGGGAGCTGTCCAATGCCGGAGCAAATGAATGAGTTATTAAGTAAAACAAACCAAACACCAGAGCGTCAGGGACAAGATCCTCCATTGCCGGTAGCAATGGCAAAACCCCTAGTATGAGTAATTTATACTGAATGTAAGCAATGTCATCATACTCAGCATATTTCAGTCAGCAACAAGTACACTGTAGAGGATGCCAAGTTAAGAGGGCTTTGCCCCACTTATCCAGGTTTAAATAGGGAGAGCGCTACAAATCAAGCAGACCTCACTAGCAGAACGAAAACATGATTTTGACATTTTCTAGGATAAGATTATTAATTTAAATTTCCAAATTTTTAATTAAATTGTATTTGGAATAGGTAACATTTCTTCTTTAGAATAAAGGTATTCTCAGGTACATTTCTGCTGTGTGACTGATACATAGGAGGCTCTTCGCTCACCTCAGGCTTCTAGTACAAATCAAACTTGCCACTGGCAGTGCTAACAGGATTCCAGCTACTGTAATCTAGGAAAACTAGATACAAAACTTTTAATGCTGTTTTTTTTTCCTCCTTAGATTCTCTTCCTTAGCTGTATTTTGTCAAGATGCATCTACCCTTTCACTGTCTCATGAAACTCTTATTTACCATTTTACCCACTTCCTGAGCTCTACCATTTCAACAAATTTTAACATTATGAAAGCATTGACCATTCGCATTCAAATAAGACTCCACTAATTTCTGTTGCTCCATTGGCTGGTGCTGACCACATGCATCACTTGTTATGCTTTGCCTGGAAACTTAACAGACTGTCCAAAATAAAAACAATGACTTTTTGGCAAATTTTGCTGCCATAATTTACCATATGACCATTCTCAGCACCTCCTCCTGTGCTGTCAGAATTTAGCTCTCTTTGAAGTCAACAGACAAAGTCATGTATAATGACATCAGCTAATGCAGCACACGAGATTTGTGGGTGATGTGAGCTGGTGTATTTCTTAAGCAGTTCCTCTTGCTAACTCATCCTGCCCTCACATTGTGAACTATTGTACTAACACAGCTGTTGGTGTGGTTCTGTGGTGGATTATCAGGCTGAAAAATAACATGGGGAAAAGAGTTTCCATCAGGCATCAGCCATACTGTTTTCACTCAATGACTGTGCTCTTAATTTGCGTTGCCTTTCAAAGCAGAAATGAAACAGGAAATTGGTAAATTACAGAAAAATAAGAGGAAACACCCAGTCAAAAATTGGCAGCAATAGGGAAAATTGTTGGAACCACGGATTCTTTTGTTAATAAACAACTACTTACCTGATGATATCCGATTCTTCTAAACATTTACCAGTTAGAGTCTCAATATTCACGGGTCCTCACACACCTGAATTTGGGTTCCTTTGGCCAAGAATGTGTATTCAGACTGCCCTTATGCCCTTGGTGTCACTGAGTCGCCTTTCCAGAGACACAAAGAGAAGAAGATAACTGTCTCTCAGTAGTAAGGAAGGCCGATTATGGAATACATATGGAGATCATATCTCAAATAAAAAGAAAAAACCAATCTGTTTCTATAAGTAACCTTTCTTCCAGAGTGCTTAATCTCTGGGGTCATCTATATGAACTATTTAGTTCAGATGAACTGAACTAAATTCAACAAAAATACATTTTTGAATGTGAGTGTCCATGCAAGATTTATTCCACACAAATGGATATATTCTGAAGTTATCTCTTTACTTAATTTGTTTTAGTTTTCTTTAATGTTATACATTGAGACAGGAAAAGTAATGAGGCAGAACTTGCCATGCAGGTTAAGTGCAGTACTTAAAAAGTCCATTCACTAATAATTTGAAGACAGCTTAAGAAATGCAAGATCGGTACCTTGGTGTCTTCATGTTGAATAACATGACCTGAGCGTATATACCAACCAGACTGTTGTTCTGCACAGAATACTGTTTCAGAGTCGCAGCAGCTGGTAATGCTAAGTGTGCTCCAGTCTTTACCCTAGTTGCTTTAAAGCAGCTGATTCACATAATAATCTATGAGAAGCAAAACAACATCTCTCTACATGAAAAGCTGATGCTGCAGCTGGCGAAACACCCTAAAAAATTCCTAACTCACATTCAAAGATCTGCAGAATTAACTGGCATGACTACAGTATTCATTATGCTTTTTAAGGGGACAAAGAAAGTTTGACTATTATCTTGTAACTGCTCAAAGAGAACAAAACTCAGCACATGGTATAAGTACAGAATATGAAAGTGAAGAACTTTACTTACCCTCTAAATAAGGGCAAAATTTAGTAACATAAATCTGTCAATTCTGAATGAAAAAGAACTATTATTTGGAATGACGAAATTTAATTACGGAACGTAATTTGTCTCAAATTAAAACCCACTACATTGGTTTTAGTGCAGTTTGTCATTATGCTTCATACAAACCTTTCTTACAAATGAGGTAACTATTCTCACTCTAGTAGAAATCTCAGCACAACTTATGGCTCAAGGTACAGAAAGTGTGTCAAATATTTCTAGCTACCCATGGCTCCTATTTTTCAGTCATCAGCTGCTTTTGCATCTTGTTAAGAACCACTGGAAAGCCATCTTACTGCCTTTTCTATCGTTTGTTCTTTTTTTTTTTTTTTTAATGTTTTGGGATTCTTCTGTTTTGTCTTGAATTTACCTTTTATTAAAAAAAATCTAACAGGTGACAGAGACCAAAGAAATTCTGGAAGATTGGTATCTAGTTAAATGCTTTTAATTGCAAATTGACCAGTAGCCTTTTTAATGAAATTTGTATCTTAACTGAGTAGTAGTTGAAAGACATCAAGAAACAGCTTGGAAGTGGGCAGATGCTGCTTCCCAGAATTGCAGAAATTTGGCTTTGTGAGATTTAAATCTTAAAATTTTGCTTTGGAGCATACCGAAGTTTCCATGTAGTATTTGGAAATAAAAAAGTGAAAGTAAGCAATGTTTCTTGTTTCCATATTTAATCCAAGCAGACATAGACACAATTTATAAAATTATTCTATTGCAATAAAGTTTTATATAGCATTTAATTTTTATGAATGTTTTTCCTTCAGCGTATCATATATTCATATTTGAAAATATCTTTGCACAGTCCTTTGTGCAACTACATGCTAAAATTCTGCAAATGCACACTTAACACTAAACAGCACAAAAAATACATTCTGTATCCATTCATATGTAAATTTAAAACATCTCACTTGGCAGATAAACAATGAAAAGTTATTTTAAAAAAATCAGAAACTACAAAAATGCACACGTAAAAGTCTTCCCTTTTGGATTTTTAGTAAAATACTGCTCTGTATAAGATCTAATGAAAAACTCCAGTGCTTACAAAATACTTTATATCTATGAGAAAAACAAATGCTTAAATTTATATCTGTATGAATTAAACATAATCACCTTGTTAAAATAGAAAACTGAAATCATAGGGGACATGGCATAGGTCAACGTAGATGTCACATCTACCAGGACATGTAAAACTGTAATTAACTGGGCACCAGGCAGTCAGTATCATTGAACAGTTCAACTAAAAACCAGAGACTAATACAATATGCAGCAGCTACAGAATTAAAGGTTTAACCACCTATATATAAACATAGCAATTCTACTTGAAGTCTTAGATTGAAGTAATTAATAATAAAAACTGCTGTGTTTAGCAATGTTAAGAATGTGCTTCATAACCATGTTTCTAAAAAATCCGCATAAATTGGCCATCCAGATATGTCAAAATTCTGTGACGCCAGAGTCTAGTCCAGTCTCATCACCATCACAGGAATTTCTAAACAGATCTTTTCTCTGATGATCAGATATTTAATATAGAATATAGGGGACTAACATTTGTGTCTCATAATTAGACTTCACATAAAAACTTCTAAAATATCAGCCTGTCAGCCTTGTGTTGCGAATGACAATAAATCACCCAAATGTACAACTTGCCCTTCATGGAATATGGCTTCAAACCATCTTGAGACTAGATGGCTATAAAGACAACAACAAAATCAATGTGTTTTAAGTCTGTATATAGACCATTCTACAAAGTTTGTGATAGCATCTAAACTGAAATACAATTTCTTAACTTAATTTTTACCTCTGTGATCCTCTTTATAGGGCTTGGTGCTATTCTGCAAATACTGCTGAGGCAAAAACTGTTTCAGAGAAATCAATATTAAAACATCCTATAAGGTTGTGTGAAACTTGGTACTACAAGAAGAAAAGGAGGCAGAAAACATGGTAGGGGAACCGAAAGAAAGGCTCCAAACACATGTTTGGAGATGATAAAATTAATCACTAAAGTAAGTTTTATTTCTAAGCTTCCTGGACCTCAGAGGAAAAATATTTTTTATGGAACAAGTTAGAATAAAAAAGAAAAATTAAATTTAATCAACATCAGTAAACAGCACCAATTGAGGCTTCAAATTTTCTCTTAGCTTATTAATGTCAATAAGAATAGTACATATGGGTTAAAATTAGCACAGTGACCTCTGAGCTGTCTTTTTTTCCTATATGAACTACGAAAGCTCTAGTTACTGCTTTTACAACACTACTCTCTCCAAAAATACAAATCAACTTTCTGTCTGAATATTCTTATGGAAACAATAGTAATGGTTTCTGATAATTCAATCATGCTACACAGAATTCTTTCACAAAACTAAAAAAATAAACGTTACAAGTCACCAGCAACAAAAATAACCTACCACAGAGAAGGGTTCAGGGCATGGACTATTAGGTGGAAAAACAAACTCTAAGTAAATAAAACTTTGACAGTCATCTGTAAACTGGCCATTTTTCGTAATTCAGAAAAAACCCACTAGCATTTTAGGAGGCTATGCAGATCTGTAGCAGATAGCTACATTATTTTAACATCAGAAAACAATGTAACTGATAACGCTGCGAGATTAAAAAAGTAAACATAGTTACTCACTACATTGGATAAAGTCATCTCCTGGAACAGATTCTGTATCAGCAAGCTCTTCACTGTAATACTATACATAGAATAATACCTACATTTTGAAAGTCATAAAAATGTTGCCCTCTGGTACAAAACCTAGCAGTTGGTATTTAAAATGAATTTGGCAGTTTTACTGTAGTGAGGTTTTAGTCACACCGATCCAACTCAGCAGGACCTGGAGAGCCAATATAAAAGCTGCATTTATATAATTTTTTTTTTCCTTTGTGTCATGTTGCACTGTTTAAAAACAAGCTAGAATACAAAAATATCACACTAAGCAATGTTAGATGCCCAACTTATTACCGCTCCACATCCCTTCCCAAAAAGCACAGCAATTCTGAATTAAGGTTGCCACTGTTATTGCTGCTTACCCAGTATAGTCTGTAAGCCACTGTTGAGAAACCTAGGCACAATGGATGGCATGGTAACCTTAACTCAGCATTTCCTGGCTTTTGCTAATTTGAGTAAAAATAAGTTTGTCTTAAGTTTGAACATAAATTTAAATTTTCCTAATGACCTGAAAACCAGAGAAAACAAAATGTATTTCATTCTATATTATATTTAAAGCGGCTGGTCTTTTTAATAGAGCTTTCTGATTTTTTTTAACTGACAGAACATAACAAGTGGGAGAAGAGTTAAAGATAAAATACACCTGGCTACCATATTTATTCTGAAGATTTTGGTGCGCCAAAATTGACAGCCAGCTTTCTTGGCTTTCGCTTGCTGGAAGTGTTTGGTGTTGACTTATTATGAGGAACGCTTGGAGTAGCCACATTGTCTTGAAACGAAACAGTGGATTGAGCAGCTTGAGGAGATTTTAAAGGAGCTGAAGAATTATCTTGCTGAATGTGGTCAGAAGACACTGGCTGTTCATTCTTTAGTGGTGCAGCTTGAGGGGAACTCTGAAACTCCTTGAGCTCAAAGTTTTTCTTGCTAGCAGCCCTTTTTTTAGTTACCTTTAAATTAAATAAATATTATTTAAGAGAATGCATTCTCAGAGAACTGCAAATATTCCACTTTCAGAAGACATGCATACAATTTTTTACAATAATTTTCTAACACTAAATAATGGTTCAGGGTGGGGTGTCATTGCATTCATCACACAGGTACATTTTTTACACAAATGGAATATTAAGACAAACCTGCTCATCTTACCTGTAGAGGTATAAACTGGTTGTGAGAACCAACTGGTAAAGTACCCGCAAGAGACATATTTCCTGGATAGGAGCCAGGATAATAATGTTTAGGCACTGGTGCTCCCCAGGACACTGGACCAAACATGTGTGGTGATGGAGGCATTATATTAGCTGTGAAAATAAATAACAGTTCATCTTCTTTCCTCAAAAAGAGAATACCAACTCTCCAAGACCCAGCTACTTTTGTCTGCATGTTGCTTCTCTTTCCAATAAAGTCTCATACTCTTCATATTTACTTGAAAATAGGTAAGTATTTACATATTATCAAAAAAAATCCCCAACAGTTCTGCTTTTAGAGAACTATGCCTAGATGACAGCACAGTTAAGAGCACTAAGTCATGACATCTGGTAACTTAGGATTTCACAGCCTTAGCTAAGTGAACTGTATTAACAGAAGGTTGCAAATTTAGGTCATCCTTTTGAAACAATATAAAAACCCTGGGGAAAAGACATGTAGCAGCTGCTGTATGGGTAACTAGGATGCTTCAGTAGTGCTGACTCAGTAATTACTAGCTGTGAATGTGAGCTTTAGTAGAATAAAAAATAGATGGGAACCAGAAACACCATCACGATTTTTAACAATTTTTAAAGGAGTTACTTACCATGCTAATATTTGTCAGTGGACCACAGGATTGTGAAGCAAGTGACAGTTAGTTCCAAACAAATAAAAGCACTACTGCCTGGATTACCATTAACTATATAGGGAAAAAAATCCACATAGGAAAACAAGGAAGAGTTTTCTTATGAATTCTGGACTGGGACAATCACCTTTGAACTAATTTCTCTTGTTTAGAAGGAAAAAAAAACCTCACCAAAAAAATCAAAGACTGAATGAACAATATGTTCTTGAGTAAAAGAACTAACTGGGAGAGACCTAATCCTTTGTACTGAACAATGTGCATATCAATGAGAAAAGGTTCATGAATGGTTTTCAAAGCAGTTCACACATACAACTACATAGACAAAGATCAAAAATGTGTCTTTCTGGAAAGCAATCACTTTCATATATAGAACTACAATTATAGGACATAATGAAAATATATGGAACACATACTACTAGGATGTATATTGCCAACAGATACATACCAGGGGGTTGTGCAAATACTGGAGGAATAGAGCCAGGTGGTACAGGAACGCCCAGTGGCTGATAATTTGGAAACACTGGTGGAGGCAGAGGTGGAGGCAAAGGGAAATTTATTCCTATAGAGCTCTATGAAGAAGGAAATGGAGGATTACAAACAGATGCAATGCAATAGAGACAAAGGTTTTAAAAGACTCTTTGCATTCTCACCAAACGCTGTAAAGCAAAAAGTGCAGCTTTCTCCTTTGCTTCAGCTTCAGAGTGACACTGTGGTCCACGAACCAACAAACCATTTGACAATTTTATGTGACAAACTGTCATGGTCTAGAAAAACAAGATAAGACTTTTGAGGGAATTTATATTGCTGACAAACAAAATGAGATATAGAAACAGAGAATATGGCTATTTATTTTGAAAAAAGGCAACAACAGCAAGTAAGGTTTATTTTTAGTTCAGTCCAAATGTTTAATATTGGGCAGTTGAAATGAAGTTGAGAACTTAAAACTTTGGCAGAAAAAGTTTTATACCTGTGGTGTCTTTAGGAAAGAGAAATCTGGTTGTGACATTCCAACGAGAGAACAAATACGAGACAGTTCAGAAACAGTAGACAGTGAAGGCTGTGGACAAGCGAATGCGTGGCCTCCAGTTTCCAGTGCTGGTGTGTTCTGAGGGCCTCCAGTGCTGTGAGGCTTGTTCATATGAGCAGCTGAAAAAAAAAACCCACAAAAACCAAGACTGTGTCACAAACACTTCTTGCACTGAAAGGAGAGCAACTTTGTTATTAGTGAAAAAATAAAAAGCAGATTTGAATTTTGCTGGTATTTTCATATCTGATCAGCAAAAACCAGAAGATCATATATAAAGGTACATTTAGATTTGAATGAAGCAGTAGAACTGAGATAAACATTTTATTACTATGTTTTGAAAACCAGCACTATATTCTTAGCTATATTCTAAAGTGCCAGTACAAGGTGAAACACTAAACTTTGAGTTGATGTCTAAACATACCCATTTTTTTTGTTTGTTGTCTATATTGCAAGGCAGGTTCATGGCAATCCTGTCTACTAAGGGGAGGAGGAGTATCATTAACTTGGCATTTCACGTCATTCCTTGTTTCCAGGTCAGAGCCATCTATCTTCAAAATCTCTTTGAGCATCTGTGTTCCTTTCTTTAAAAACAAAATAAACCAATTAAGGACATGATGGCATTCATGTAACACTACCTTCTTACTTAACTGTGATTATCATAATCAGTACACAAAGTCTGATTTTTTTCCTGTCAGTTACATTTTATCAAAGCACAGACAACAGCATCTTCGCATAAACAAATATGTTTGTTACTTTCCTTTGAGAATAACCAATTAAAATCTCAACAATATTTTTTAAAAGCCAGTTTCACGGCATTTCTTTAAATAGAAACATGCATGGTAAGACAGCAGATGCTAAATTGCAATATAATGATTCCTGCAGTATACGGACCATAGCAAACGATTGTGGTGACAGATGTTCTTCATTAGTAGCTCTTGCTTCTTTGGAATAAGTCTGCACTTCATTTTCTCTGGAAACTTTCAAAGAAGCTAGAAGGCTTTCAAGTTCATTGTCCTTCTTAGAATAAATCAGAAAAAAAAGAGGGTACATCAACTTGGTATATCACAAGCAGATGCAAGAGGCATGGTGTGTATTACTTTGAGATTTATGTCATGCTCATTCAGGACTTTTTTCTCTTAGCCTGGGTAGATCAGAGTCACGTCTGCTCAGAATGTGAATAGATACCCAGAGACTACATCAAGTTTGGCATACAAAGATGCATAATTGATCAATAGAGAATTTATTTTAAGAATGATAAAGGTTATAGAGGTTTGTCTTGTATCTGTTATAAACATGAATTTGCACACAAGTGACCACAAATGACTAGAATAAAATGGACTGGAAACTGAAGTTATTCAAAGAGCACAACAAACTGAACTATCTAGATCCTACCTTTCCACCCATACAGGGACCATCAACTGCAGCTTTATGAGTTACAGACATGTTGGGACTTTCATTTCTCTTCAAAAGTTTCACATTGTACTTATTCACACCTGCAAAATTCTGACAAACCGCAGCATTTATTACTGAATACTAACACTCCATTACTCCTTATAACACAATCATATTAGAAACGTATCTGTAAAAATCTTTCACAAGCTAATTTTAGAGGATTTCAGCTTACTGAAAATCTAGAATTTGTGTTTTCCCATTACAACATAGCTTTTAGAGTCTGAGAGGAACACGAAAATCATTTGGTATCTTCACTATACAGCCTACATGCCTTCTCTAATTTTCTGCCTATAAACTACAGAAAAAACATCTCAGAAATAAAATTTACCTAGTAAAAGAAACAACTAAGATGCCAGTTACAGAGAAATCTGTAAAATGATGACTAAAATCAGAGTAAAACAAAAATAATACTTTTACTCAGTACAGAAGAAATTACCTGTTTGTTTGATATTTTAGCATGTGGCTGACTTTCACCTCTCATAACTTTGGAATCTTCTTTCACTACAAAAGAATACATTCTTTGGAAATACTCTTAAAAATCATAATAATTATCAAGACTCAAAAAAACCCTCCAAACAAGCACACAGAGTGGCACTAACTTGAATGGTTGCATCAAACAGTTAATTCATACTTTATAGGTCATTGATGTATGCTTTTCTTGTAGAATAAAATAAAATTAAGTATATGTAATGATACATCTAATTTCATATTCTACAATATACTATCACAAATAAATTTTCAAAGCCAAATTGCAAAGATTTCTGTGTTTTGGTTTTTTATCAGATGGGAGGAAAGACAATGTGATGTAAAAAAGCTTGATTAAAAGATTCAGGATTAAGTGCAGAATAACCTAAAGTGCACACCAAGGACGTTATCCAGCAAGTGCAACACAGTATTTATATAACTATAACAAACTATCTTCTATCAGTAACTACAAAAGCCACAGTAGGCATTTTTATGAAGATCAGATAAAGTAAATAGTAAACCTAAATGAAGTTTCTAATTAGAGTACTTACATTTTTTATATGGCTCATGTTTTCTCTGCTGACCTTTAAAGCTGCTGTCATTGAATCCTGGCTTATAGAACTGGCTGCCAGTTCCCAGCTTGACTTCCTGAGGTAGAACTGCATCCTAGAAATTTAAACATCAAACCTTAACCAGGAAACACAGTAGTCCCATATGATTACCGCTTTCCAGAGCTACGCATACACTCTTGTGACAATACTTTCATCGAGAGGATTTACTTGTAACGTTTTCTGATGTGATGAACTGATATGTAAAATTAAGTTATTTTACCTTCATATTTTAAACCCAGGGATCTGTTTATATACTAACCTTCTCATGCGTGTTTTGCTGAATGTGGTGAGACTTCCCAGAACTCTGCAGTGATTGCCATATGCTACAGAATTCATCATCTTGCTTACTCTGTGCCTGACAAAATAACAAACAACATCCGCAACAAACTCAGCGGCTATAGACTCAACTACTGAACAGCTTATCATATATGAAGACATTCTGAAAATCATAAAGTCTAAGTTTAACAGTGCTCAGATGACAGAAATTTTAATACTGACACTAGTATAACTCACGTGTTTAATTGATGAAATAGGCTATTGTGGGGGCTTACATTTACAGAAGAGCTTTTCCTAAGAATCACTATTAAATAAGCTTAGTTTGTTTTGAGATTGTTTTTGCTTCGTTATTAACTGAATTTCTGAACACAGAAAAGATCACCAAGTATAATTAAGCTCAGATAATAATTCCAAATGGTTTCAAAAGCATGCTCTCATACTGTCAATATTCTTAAATTTTACTATTAATGCCTTATTTTTAAAGGCTTTGTCAATCAGCCTCACTTGCTACATAATCTTACAGACATATTACCACAGAACTGAAGGTCCAGCTATGTAGAAAACACGTTTAGATTCTAGGTTTCCAAAAAAGGATAGTAGAGGACATTATACTAATTCAAGAACTGGGACAAGTTCTGCTCCAGTCTGTATCCAGACTACTGATGTACTAAACATCTGATGTACTAAACCAAAGCTATCTGTTAATCATCAAAAAAGGACATCCTAAATAGGAGGGCCAAAATAAATAGGAGGCCAAAATAAATATTGAAATATTTGAGTCCAATACTAAATTAATCAGAACACTCACTTTATTTTTCTGATTGCCACTGAGATATGATCCTTTCTGGGGTGAATTAGAGTTGCCCTGATTTTCAGCCCTGAGATTGTAAAGCTGTCTTCCATTCAGTTGCTAAATCATTGAGAGAAAAAGAATAGAAAAAAAATCAGAAGTGTTTCATTGAGTCAAATTTTGTTTTGAAAAATAGTCTTTCTTGTATAGACTTAAAAAACATGAGACAATTCTTCTCAAACACATCTGTAGCAACAAGAAGTTACCTATTTATATAAATTTTCTTTAAAGTCACTTATTAAAAAAGAAAGTATTATTAGAGCCATGAGAATTCTAACTCACCTGTAATTTTTACCCCCTTTACTGTATTTTCAAAGTAAATCATGACCAAGAAACAAAACTGAGAAGGAAATAATGTCTTCTCTTTATAAGCATGGACAAACTTGGCCTACAGGAAGCTCTATGGAAATAATTACATTTCTTTCCAAACAAACCATTTGTTACATGGGGTGTCATTGCTCTAAACTAAATACTTGTTTCTAAAAATGCAACTGGAGTTCTCAAAGCAAAAAGCCATCAATGAGGAATTTTAGTCCCTTTTGTTACTGGATTAACTCATTTCTCCAGACAAGAATTATGCTACTTCTAATATAGCGACATTAGAATTTAATTTTGCTTGTACAAATGGAGACAACCACCACGGTCCTAATTCAGCTTCTAGGGAACAACTTTTTTTTTTTTTCAAATGAAAGAAAAGTCTTACTTGAGTAGGAACAAAAAGGGAGCGAGGAGAATGGTTGAGGCCTCCCAGAGGGACTTTTTGTGAGCTCGCAGATGACAGATCGGATGCATATGAATTGTAGTTATTCACAGCTGGCTGAGGTTTCACTATGGCCGTCAGTTTTTGATTTCCCATTTCTGATCGACTACCATGAGACAGGTTAATTAAGGCACTTGATGGCAGACGATAACCTCTGGCAGGTGAGCACCTTAAGAAAAGTAAATTCACATAGTTTTAATGCTGACATTCTAATATACCTGATATAATGACACTGTTGCCTCTCTGCCAAAAGATAACGACACAAGTTTGAACAACAGAGGCTGAAAACTGTATCCAATATTGAAATCTAGTACCATTACACACAGTGTTAATCTCATTGTGTTCCCCTTTGGCTTCTGTCTGTCAAAACTAGAAAACAATTACTACTACTGAGTTTATATTGTACCTTTTAGTGCTGAACTCAAAAAATGGTAAAGGTGAGTGAATTGTTATAGCATAGTTCTGCAGTAAATATTTCTGAAAAAAAAATTAACTAGGAAACAAAAATATCATTTTTTGGAGATGAAAACTGAAGCCAGTCACCAAATTATACCTTGAGGTCAAGCAGCATTTAGTCAGTTTTACATCTTCCTTTATGATTCTAAATACTAAAGATTATCTGTTACAGGACAAACTCTTGCGAAGGATAGGATCGTGTTACGCTTGCAGAGCGCAGGTAATAATAGGATTCTTGTCTAATTTCTCATTAAGAAAGTAACACAGCTAACAACAAGAGTAAAAGAAAATCTGATGAGTACTTAGAAGTTTATCTGATTACTTAAATACAGAAGAGTTATAACATTTTTTAAAGCAATAGCATTAACCATGCTTCCAACTCCTGATGAACAGTTTAGATTAATGGTGGTTAGAATTTAGTGCCTAAGTATCTGTTACTGATAGTTCAGAGTCCTTCCTTCAGACGAACTGATGATTACTGACTGCTTTCTTAAATCTACATGCTGAGAAGACATACAGATAATAACCTGTTTTCTACATATTTGTTTTAGAAAGACATTTGGATCTACTGCTTTATTCTGCTGGTCTTACAAATCAGAAGCTTCTAAATACACAAAAAAGCCTAAACGGCATTTCCAAAATGTAATATGCTTCATGAAAATTATCCCTACTCAAGGAGAAAAAAACCCCTTACCCATAGAAAAAATAAAAACTGACCAACACCATTGACAAAGTTTTAAAAACAGGCATTGAAAACACCCAACCAAACTGAAGGCAATGACTTTATGCCATCTATACCAACAGCATCAAACAACTATGAAACCCTCTGCACAAACCTTATAGTTAGGCCTCCAAGGAATTCTTCATCAAACAAAACTTCAAAGAGCACATCTGTTTCTCTACTGGCTATAGAAAACAAAGTAAAATGTCATCCTATAGACGTAACAGTAGCTGTTTTCTTCCAAAACTCTCATCAGCCACAGAAAAATCTTTATTCCTTACATTAGTAATTTCACTAACAGCAATTTGGAAATACTTCTCCAAATCATACATGGCTGCACGTCAACTTTCAAAAGAAATGTACCATGCACAGCCTTAATTGAACTACAATTTATAGCAGTGTATTACAGCTGTCAGAAACTGCCAGAAAAGAGATGCAAGGCATCTTTATATTCACACCGTTTAAAACCAACAGTTTCATCTTTACTTTCTTGAATAATGGTAGACTATTACTCCTTTAAGTTATACTAGTATATAATTACTATAGATAAAAGAACACTTTTTAAAAAAGGCTGCACTCTGATCTAGTGTATTCAAGATTCTGTTGGATGCAAACTAAATGAGAAAGCAACTACTTCAATGCCAGGTAAGAAAAAAATTTATGTTACTACATCTTAAACTGATCTCTCCAATGGGATTCAGTAAATCCTTTTGTTTACCTGAAACAGATGTATCTTCTTGTCATAGAAGGCATAAATCCACGCCATTTTATAGAAATAGACTATCACACAGCAAAAACCAAACTCCAAATAAAACAATTTGAGACAAATAATATTTGATAAAATGCTACGGTAATTTAAAATATTATGGCCAATGTGTTTTTATCTCTATTTCTCTTGAACTCTGTCTGTATCTTCCCATAACTTCATTTTGTTCTTTTTTTGCAACATATGTCCTCTCTCATTGGTCTCTCTGTCTTCTTCGTATTAAAAAGGAACAAAGGGTAAGTAATTTCTTATTCAAAGGAGAGCTGAGTAACACATGAAATTATCATGGAATACTTGTAAGTGTAATTTAAACCACTAAATACATCATTAGTACCTTCAAGGTGAATATGTTTTTTAGGCGAGAAATTTCTGTGCATTCACTGCCATTATACAACAGTTTTCTGAATCTTGTTTTCATGTCACTAGCTAAGCTGTCATATAGCTCTAATGCTACAACTGAGGAAAATATTACCTCCTTTAATTCCTATGATGGTACCTCGAAGACCAACCGGAACGGAAAAGTTCTCTCTCACATTGACAACACGGTCAAACAGCTTATACTCTGCATCTCGATCAGGAACTACCCCATTCTGTTGTTCTAATGGCTGACAATAACCAAAAGATTGTGTTAACGTTGGCAAAAAAAAAAAAGGATTATACTAAATATTTATAACGTTATTTGAAATACACTATAAACAAAACTTTCTGAAACAACGATTTTTAAGAACATCAACTCTTCTCTCCCAGACAGAAAGCAACCTTTCTTATTTTTTTTCTTGCAACTCTAAGTCACTGCTTCTGTCTGAGAAACAGCAGTGCAGTACATGATCCCAGGCAAACCAAGGAGATCAATAAATGAAATAAATATAACCAAAATAAAACTACCAAGTGTAATCTGTCTGTATCAGTAACAGTAGTAACACAGGTGAAACACCAGGCAATTGCAGTCTAAATTTGGCGGTTGGTCTTATCTCAAGTACTGAACAAAACGCAAAATGGGAGAAGAAACAAATGGCAAGTACATTTTGTTTTGCCTTCATGATACAGCTATTAAGAACTGTAGAAGCATGAAGGACAGAAGGTAAATAAGAACTGAAAACTCAGTATAATACATGATGGAGTTGGTAAAAGAATAAATTGTCTCCTTTTAGAGACAGACTACTCTCAAATTGATTTTCTAGAAGGCACCATAAAATGACTTCATCTATCAGTACTTTCATCTAATGCAACTCTCTAAAAGTTGATAAGCTTAGGTAAAAAAACATGATCCGAAGAACTTAAAAAAAAAATCTGTTAACACGTCACTTACTCTGTACAGTAAATGGGTTTTCACAGTTACTCGCACCTTCTTGTTGCTCTTTCTTTGCTAAGGGAAAGGAACAGAAGGCTATTACCAACTAGTGTAGGAACCAGTACAGGATTTCAGGGACAAGAAAATACCTGCAAAGATTATGCAGAATTCTTTTGCTTCTTTCAGGTAACTGTAAAGAGCATTCATGAAGTCTTTAGGATGTCTAAGACCAGTTTTTAAAACATGACTGATTACTTACCAAAGCTTTTGCATTGTTTAGTTAATTCCAGAATTCATACCAATTTTATTACCATGTCCCTTGCAACTATTTCAAAGGTATCAGCTCACTATGTCACATGGCTTCACCTTTGGCTTTTGCTTTAGTAATTTCCTTGGGCTCTTTTTTGATCTGTGGCCATCAGAAAACAACTTTATAATTTTCCTCAAACCAAAGAGAAACTGCTATGGAAGAACAGCTGGGAATGCACTTAGACAGAGCACTTTGGTAGTCCAGAATATATACTGGCATATTTTCCTTTCTGAAATCACCGAAAGGCAGAGTTCAGAGTATGGCCTAATGCTGCTGAATTGTCTCAAAAGCAGTCAATTAAAAATATTAATAATGAGGTTTTCTGAATGTGTGGGACAATTCCCGTAACAAAATGAGATCTTAGGTTACATTCAGTATTCTCTTCTTTGGAATGACAAGTAATCTTCAATAATATTTTTCTAGATCAAGCACTTAGAAATTAATGAGCAGCTGCTTTTTGGTTCATCCCTGCTCATATTGATGTCAAGCTGCATACCTTGCATTTCTCTATTTCTTCTTCAATTTTCTCAACAATGGCTGCATCCAAGATTTGCAAGTCACAAGATGAGCGAGACAAAGCAGATACAGGATGTGCCTTCAACCAGGCAACAATTTCTTGAACTTTCTCAGCTCTAAATAAAAATAACATAAATTAAAACTTTTAACTGCATTTTACTATGTTCTCTGATTCAATCAGCCAATTATGATGATGTAGGCACAATGTTTGTATATGTTCATGAAGTAATAGAATGTAAGAGTTCTGTATGAGTTTACCAAAGGTGCTAAAAAAAATCCCCAAATCATGTAATACTGTTTCATAACTATAATCTGAAGTTTTGTCTCCCAAAAAAACCCAAATAAGTAAAAAATTCTATTATTTAGCAGTATTTGGTAAAGTACGCAGGCATTGAACCAAATGACCCTGTCCTGCTGTTATTAAAGGTTCTGTGAACAGCTGTTTCTCACAACACTGAAGAACTTCAGGGCATGCCTCTGGTTAAAATGGTGCACAAATCTGAGGTTCTTAGAAGAGTTCTATAATGGTATATCCACCTGGTAAGAGTGCTGTGGAGTGCAGCATCCTGCAGACTTACCAACTCAAGCCTATGAATATGGCTTACTAGCTAATACAAAAAGCTTTTTGATCTTACTATACTATATCTGGAACCAAGGTTGCTCCTTGTCTTCCATGAAACTGACTAAAAGTACACTGAAAATATGCCAAGTACTTTAAACTCTCTAGATGTTATTTTTAAAATTCAAAGTGATCTTAAACCATGGAAATTATTATTGCTTATTTTCCCAAAATGGTATGTTGGTGACACTGTGGCTGTTTATAACTACGCTTCTGAAGGTTACTTTAAATTTAATCACAAAGTGGCCAATGAAAATTAAATTTCTCCTTGATGGGACTTGAGATTGGAGTCTGACAAGAGGCTTAGGACTCCATAACTGGAATATACAACATTGAGTCATCACTGAACAATCATGCTACTCAAGGAACAGTAAGGTTCTGGTTACAGAGTAGCCACTATATAGTCACCATCAATCTCAAAATGCTGTCAGCTTTTATTCTACTTAACTTTAGAGAAAAAAACCCAAACAAAAACACAATTAAAAACCCAAATAAAAGAGAAAGATGGCTTACCCATTCTCATCCTCTCCAGGCCAAATGTCATCTTCATAGAAGATATCTTCCTGGGTATTCTTGGCTATATAACTAAATAGTTCAGGGACCCTAAACATAAATAATGGAAGTCAAAAGTTTCTCATCAGCTTAGACCACAAAAAAAAGCCTCATCAAAACAAATTTTGATGGGTTCAAAAATTTCTGGAGCCCAGACAGATTATTTTTTACTTAATTCAGTGTCATACTGTTCACACGCCAATGGTAAGACGGTGACAAAATTACTCCATCTCTCCATGGATAGAGACTGTTGGAAGGAGAATACTCGAAAAAAATAAATTCCATCAAAGCAATGTCCAGAAACAAACTCATCAGCTCTAAGACCTCTGTCTAGAGCACAAAACTCAAAGACTGACGTGGAAGAAGATAATGTGAATATCCAATATTTACCTTTCTAAATACTCAGCAAGTAGTTGTTCTACTGCAGAAGAATACATCCATTCATTACCAACTTTCTTAGTATAGCCAGGAACTTCTTCATTTTTCTTATTGAACTTCAGGTTTAGTCCCACATTTGCTTTGTGGTCTCCATGAGGACTGGAAACAGGAAAAAGTTTATTAACTTGCAGTAAGATACAAGTGTGTGAGCATACATTAAAAAAACACATAAGCATACATCCTCAGGTTTAAACCACAGAAAAATTAAATTCCTTGTATTGTTCCCTTGTTATCACCACAACAGTTGTAAATGTTACAGAAGGTAAGCTGTGCTACAGTACCTGTCCACATGCATCCTCATAACTTAGTACAAAAGGAGGATACGAAATATTTTACCCTTCTTCTTAAAATGAGATCTAATCCACTGCGGTCTACCCAGCATCTACCAAGATGTAGAAGGATGGCCCTGAACAATCAGTGTGTAACAAATAAACACATTAGATCACAAGAAGCCACCCACGCATCAACCACTATTTTAGTGAGCTGTCCTAGGAAACCACAATTCTGACATTCGGAGAACTAGAGATTGCCTCCCTTATAGATTTTACCAGTTTTGGTCTTAGCTTAGTTCTTAAAAAATACAGAAAAAATTATTATCCTTTTATTCTAGCAATAACGAGAAGAACAATAAAATTAGATCCCAATTCTGTTTTTTATTCTCAGTGTGGCAAAGTCAGTTCAAATTCGTGCTTCAATTATGAAAACAACTAATCAGGCAAGACAATTTATATCCTTCTACAATGCTAAAGCCAACAGAACAACTCTCCAGTAAGTAAGAATTAAAAAGATGTTTATGTTTGGAGAGAAGATTGTAAATTAATTTAGTTTATAGCAAATATGCTTTAAGGAAAGCTTCACATCCTAAAACAGTTATACACCTGGTAAGAATAGCACTTAAACACAACAGAAATTCTGCAGTTCTGGTAGAATCTAGAAGCTTCTTTACAGCCAAAATTCACAAAGAATAACTTACTTTTTCTTTGATCCTCTTCCAATGAAGATGCTCCCTGTAAATCTGGAGACAAGATATCCACTTACTCCAAGACGGCTGGCCAAAACATATGCAGGATTGTATTTCACAGAATATTTCTTTAAAACAAACAAACAAAAAATATTGGCAATGCCCGAAGGACAGGGATTTTTATGCAAAGGGCAAATGAATAATATGGAAGTATCCTTCAAAGACATTCACCACTGCAAAATGTATTTGACATATTGTTTCATCTTTTACTAGAAAACCAGAAGCACTTACATGCTGATTCTGTATTAAAGGATCAAGCTGAGGTTCACATGGAATATTGAAAACTACACGAATTCTACCTTCTGTGATCACATCACGTGAATCTTGAACCTTGGAGAGAACCACAATACATGGAAAATGTTACTTACAAATAGCAATCTTGCGATACTAGATCTTGCAGTCTACTTCATCAACAATTTTGCTGCAGTAGGCACAGAGATGCTTTGGGATTCATCACCTTGCCTTGAACTGCAAACTGCTTCCTCATGGAGGCAAACAGCATTAAATCAAAGGAATCCCTGACTGAAAAGTGTCCAAAACAGCAATTTCTATGTACCGCAATTTATCTCAAATAATAAAAAAAATAATCCCGCATTCAAGCTACGCTACCTTTTTCCTGTTATGCCAGCAACAGTGAGAGGGAAAGGAAAATAATCCCCTCTTCTGATTAAATCACCAAAGAATTTTCAAAGTGAAATTTTAACTAGCAAATGATCACTACCGTCACACAACGTCTTACAGTATTTTAGGTTTGCAAATAAAGGAATCTAGACGGGGAGGGAAAATATCTATGAAGTTATTGTAACTAACTTCTCCCATGCAGCCGTAGTAAGGCGATCCCAGCATAAAGGCTGTACTTCCAGGAGGAAATAAGTCATCCAAAGTTTTGATGTTTGAAAACCGAGAGTCAAAGGCTTTGATATCCTACGTGAAAGACAAAATTAGCAACACAGAAGATCATTCGGTTCCAGTAGAATAGTTAAAAAGTTCATATAAATAGACACTTACCCAAAAACATTATCTGAGTCTGAAATATTTCAAAGGCAAAGAAGTTAAAGCTACACTACAAGGGCTGTTACAAAAGTAACTATGCTACCTCCTGAGTGCCACTGCTGTACATTCACAGGATCATCAGTAAAAAGATGACAAAACCATCTCTAAAAACTGTGCAACGGGTTTCTAAAATTTCTGACAAAAATATTTGCCTAAACATGTTTTTTTACACAATAAATTATTTTATTATGTTCATTTTCTTCATTCTTTTTGTTTTACACTCCTTCCTCCAGGCAACCCCTGCCTCAATGGAATAAGAAGTTCCATGCAAGAACACACCCAACTTGTATATTTACCTTGACAACAGTTTGGTAAACGAAAGGAAGAACTTGTTTTGACCACTGCTTCTCCAAATAAACTTCTCCTTTTTGGTTTAGTTGGTATCTATTACCAGTCAGTAACTGAGCATACACAACTATTGATGTTTCATGAATAATTATTCCTTTTCTTCTCTGATAGCTGAAAAAGCAGAACATTTAGTTTGCTTACAATAGACAGAACTGAACCAAGGGAGTAGAATTAATTTCTTGGGGAAAGTAAAAAAATAATTAAAAAATACTCTCAGCCAAAGGATTCTAATAGTTTGCTTCCTGTTTCGTAAAAAATATCCAGAATCAATAGCTTAACCAGTTGCTTATCCTTTGCTGCATAGGCATCACTACACAGCTAACCATGTCAACTTGAACTCATTTTACTCTCACAGTAGAAAGACTTAGGGGTAATTCAGGCAGTTAACTCAAATGACAGATATACTTTGTCAAGCTACTGTAACTCAGTTGTTTTACACTGAGCATCTGGAGTAGATCTAGACTTTAGAGGTAGAGAAGAAGAGCAAGAACTGTTATTAAAATTTAACAGTACTAAGCTATTCAACTTGTAACTTCATGACTCCATTCTATATACCTCCTACAACTGAAGAAATATTAAGACCAGAACAGAAAAGTAAGTGAGAGAGTAAATACTGAAACTGATTCATTGGAGAATTCTTTTGTAACAACTTAAAAACACCTAGGGACTAAATTTGTATACTCTGAAATTTCAACTTTTCTTCTTTTTAATTCCAATACTCATTAACATTCATCAAGTATGCAGCAGCTCTTCTCTGCCACATAGGTCTGTAATAAAGCAACAAAACAGAGCAAAACTATTAAATGCAAAGTTGACTTCAATTTTCAAAGTTACTTACTGCTCTGAAATGCTTTGAATTTCTTTTAACCATATGCTTTGTTCCTTATCTCCAACATAAGCCACTTTAGTTGGGGGCACTGTATTTCCCATGTAAACCTTCTGTGTGCCATGTGGTTCTTCCAAATAAAACCTTTAGAATATTATGACAGGTATGAATTTAACCAAATAAAATGAATCTACACATACTCAATTGTGAATAAAACTGCAAACAATTAGAAATTACTTGTTAAGGACATGGAAAACTTTAAGCATTCTTTGCTCTACCTCTTTCACATCGGGTCATGCAGCATTCTTTTTTCCTTACAAAAAACACCAGTGCACATGTTAAAAGAAAGATTGTAGAGAAATGTTCTCTTTTACATTGTTCTGTGTGTATTTCTGTGCATGTGTTTTCCCCTCAAAGTTAAGACTGAGTTGTCACAAACTTCTATATCTACAGCAAAACACTGAAGCACTAGACTTCTACAGAGATAACCAAGTCTCAGAACAACATTAAGCAAAGGTTCTTCCACCAAGCAGCCTTTGATACATCTGGACTCATTGGCTTATAAACTAGCAGTACAATAAACCCCAAATTTTTGTACTGCCTAAATAACTCTTTTTGAATAAAACAATGAAGATGAAAAACAACTACTAAAAGTCTCTTACTTAGTTTCTCCATCTGACACAGCAACAACTCTGGCTTCTTCAAGGTGAGGCCAGTTAACAAAAACACGCCTTCCAAGTACTGAACTGGCAACATTTTCTACCACCTGAAAAAAAAAAAAACCCAGAAGTTACTATTACTAATCCAATTTTTTTGGTTTTGTTAAAATACTTTCAAATCTTTGCAATAAAAACTACTCCAGCTTGCAGAGTAAAAAGCTTTTAGCTCATTAAATTGTATTTTGATACATTAGTAATCTCTATTTAGAACAGGAGAATTGTATTTCAATTTTTAGGGCAAAATGTAAGTTGTTGATTTAGATTTCTGGTATAGGCTTACTACATACTTCTTTTGTTAAATCACTTTGAACTATTTGTGTCTGTGACAACAATCAAACTGACAATCTGAGGTTAGTAAAACATTCTGCACTACGAATTTCACTTTAATGTATCACTGCAATGGAGAAACAGCATTTATGTCACAGATTCAACTAGCACCTGTAATTTTACTCTCACACTACATTCTGTTTTCCAGTGAGTTTCTTAATTTTTTTTTATATATTATTTTGGCCTATTCTCTTTGCCACATATCTTGAATATTCACTCTCCTTATCTCTCTACTGTAAAATCCATCTTCTTGTTTTCCAACTCTTTCCTTTCCTGGTTTTATTTATCTCAAACGTCTTTATTTTCCTGGGCTTGTCTTTTGCTACCTGGTATTTTTTATTATGAAATAGGGTTAGCTTTTAAAGGATATAGAAAAAATACTATTTCTTAATTTCTCTGCACCAACTGTTTCCTTGAATTTCTCTTGCAAACAGTTTCATTTAAGAGGAAGGTGTAAGTCTTGTTAATGAAAAACAACTGATTAGAAAAGTAAAAGCATCCATATACTCAGTTACACAAAAGACAAGGGGCATTGGTCTGGAAACTGGTTTTTTTGGATTTAGACTATTTCTAACTATCAATTAGTCAGGAACGAGTCTCACCAGCTCCTCATCTGAGAATGATGGGTAACGCAGAGAAATGTCAGAAAATTTTATATAGAGACTGACATTTAATATTCTGAAGTCATGACAACTTTAAATCTTCCAGCAGATTCCCAAAATTCTAGACTATTCCCACACAAATTTAGCACTTCAATTCTTACTAAATTTGATTTTTACTATTGACGTCAATAGTCAACAAAAGCTTTTAGTGTCAACTAATGTAGTTGATTTCTCAGTATAAAAACTGAGACTACTACCACCTAATAGTCTCAACTTTGGGCTGAGAGCTAAGAACTTCAGAGCTTGTAATTAAAAAATTATTTCTATAGCCTAGAACATACAGCTTTACTTCACCTTCCTTTCTATTAATCAAATTTTAACAACTTACATATAAAGTTCGTTTTGAATTCAAGCATTACTAGTTAAATACAGTTTAAAACGATCTCACGATAGTCTTTTAAATTACCTATTCAACATATTTAACTAAGGGATGTCTGGGTTTAAAAATAAATTAAAGCGTTTCCAGTACAACTCTATAAATATTTTTCTCTACTGAGAAGATATAAATAACAAACATTTCAAGTCTAACTATTTAACAAATTCCATCTTTTTCTGACAAATATTTCATCTGTGTTTGGGAGGTTTTTTTCTTGTTAGGAGCTGAATGCTTACCTGTTCTTTTGAGTTCTCATCAGCTATGATTTCTAACATCATGTTCTCTCCATGGCTGCTTTGCTGAAACACCTGTACACCACTTTTTCGAAGATAGAACTGGGTAAAGATAAAACAGCCTTGCTTAACTCTTACATAGATATCATCTACTAAATTCAGTTGAAAATGTCAGAAGAGAAAGATCTTTTACCTTATGTTTTATGTGCTTTAAAGTAGGAAATCCACAAAAATATAATGCACTCTTGTTGATTTTAGTTATCTTATTGTGGGTTATTTCTACATGCCAAGCATCCAAAGGTATTGTTTTATACCTAAAAAACAAGTTGTACAATGATTGCTCACACAGATTGACCTTTGGCTCTAGAAACTCTCATTACTGATTCAAAACAGTCATTAATTGACAAACCCTTTGACTTTACTGAAAGGTAGTAATTAATTTAAGCCACTTGGAGTCTATCCAAAGGACTATAAAACAAATGCTATTGTTGCAAAGAGAACACTTGTTAAGAAAAACACAAAACTTTAAGCCACAGTATGTCCTAACTTCACTGTTTTAACTAATTGTTATTGTCAAATTATAAACTAGCATTGGTTCCATATGGTATCATTCACCTCCACAATTATTCATTTTTCACTTAGTGTAATCCTGCAACAGCCATGCCTACTTTGCTTTAAGTTTGACTACCATTAAGGTTATGTTCCCATGTAATCTTGAAATCTCTGCCTGTGTTAATGCTGGCTACTTCCAGTGAGAGAAAAGGGAAAAACCCACTTCCCTTTGAATCCGCACTGGATCCAATGCTTACATTTTTTTACTAATGGTCTGTGAGTACTGTGCCAATAAAATCATCAGATTATCAGATATTTTATTAGTCTTCCATCCTCTGCACCCTACCAAGTTCGGCAATTCTCTAGAGTATTTTTGCCAACTTAGCATTGGTTCATCTATTTTGCAAAGTAATACTTGAAGAAAAAGGACAAATACTTTTATCGTGTCACTCACAACAAGTAACATCTAATTTTATACTTTTGAATGTATACATTGCCACATAGAAGCTTTGCTTAAAATGCTAATAAAGCATAACTACTTCTAGTCTACTCTAAAATAGTTATGTCAGTGTTACCTAGCATGACATCTTTCTACTGCAGGGAATTTCTCTGGCCATGGTGACAGGTACTGGAACTCTGCATCTTTGTCATGCCAGTACATTAAGCAAGCACTGTGAGTATTTCTTCGTTTCTCCTCTTCTTTTAGGCACTTATTACAGGTCTCCATGGCCTGCAGCAGTCGTTTCTAAATTTCAGAAAAGTTAGCATATGTAAAACTGACAGCAAGAAGTAGCAAGGAAAACATCTACATCGGGAAAGTGGGTATCTGTACTTTTCTGGTTCATGTGTTAATTTTGTAACTGCAGCCTCACCTTTTCTCATGTCCCAGCTCCCTGATAAAAACTGGACAATTACAATGGAATGGCTTTGGGTAACAAAGATGACCTGTCTGCAAATATGTTTCCAAAGCCTGACCGTATTTTGAAAAATTGGACTTAGAAAAATATTTAAGATGTTATCACAAAACTCTTCAAAATAACTATTGAAAAACCTTCAAAACCTTATGGATCACAGCAACTGTTCTCTTTTGTGAGAAGACCAAGTCCTGTCAATTGTGCTCTGTAAGCTATGGAAATAATTGATAGGCACATCACCCCACACCTGTGTACATCTTAATATCTAATCTGCACTTTTATTTTAATCCACTTTATCATGTGCTCAAATTTAATCTGATAAAAGATATTACAACAGTGTATGTAATACTGATATCCTATATACTAAAGGAAAATTTTACTATATTATTCTTCTCCATTAATGTTTTACTGTTTGATTTCTACTTAAAATCTTCTACCTATTGCTGGTGCTCATGTGAAGAGATTTTCTGTAAAAAGACTGGTGATTTCTGTTCAGTCGTTGTTTTTTTCCCATAAGTATTTATCTTATTTTACCTACAGACATTCTGTATTTTTTTAAATGTATATAGGAATAGATGTTTTTCTATCAAAGAACTTGAAATTAAATATTTGAATATCTGAATAAAGACATGAACAAATGACAAAAAGTTCACATCCCTTACTTAAGACTTCTGACACTTGAAGTTACCACAAGCAAAGTTAACTTAATCTAGCCTGACCCTCCAGGCAAAACACATTCATATTTTTCTGTGGTCTTATCAAGTGTTAATTTAAACTTTTGTTTAATTGTTTGTCTAACTGATGATTAATTAAGACGTTCAGCAGATTTCTTATGAAGCTTTTATAGAAGGCAGACATTGAAAGATCTTACCTCATCAATAAATGGGATTAACACTACAGCTTCCCATTCTTGCTGTTTTCCATTTAGGTCAGTTTTAAAATCTGGTGGATAATACTCTATAATAGGAGAGTCTTGACTAATCATCAAATGCTAAGAAAACACAATAGAGGAATTACACAATATCAGAGACAATTTAGCACTAATTCTAGGAAGAGAGAGAGGAAGGCTGGTATTAAAACCAATTCAAAGCTGAACAGGAATTCAACATTTATTATTTAATTGTCCTAATTTGAAACTGCTCATCAAATACAAAATCTTATAATTATTTTTAACATTACTTTACTTTTAGTAGTGTTAAGAAGAGTAAGAAATATCAATATGTAACCATACACCTAATATTTAGAGGTAGACTTTAACTAAGAGAACACACAAAAATATCAAGAAAAGAGTCACTTCAATATAAAGCAACCAGGTAGCAATAGATAAATGCAATTTAATTAGAAATCCCACCTGGTAGCATTTAGGTAGCAGATCTTTGCTTGCTGCTGGAAGTACAGCAAGTAGCTGTTCAAATGGCATGAAAGGTTTTCCTAGTTCAAATTCAATTTTGAGTTCACCAATGTTGCGAATATCTGACAGATAAGGTGCATAATGGTAAGGGTAATACCTGCAGAGAAAAAAAATCTCTTAAGTTACTTCACTTAATTATAGCACAACAGTGTTCACAAATCACAAACAGACCTACATGTAATGTTCCCAGAATACAAGGTGAAATACTGCTCAGTCTTTAAGGGGTTTCTCATTTCAGTTTTTCTTACCAGCTCCATGATTGAACTCCATGGTAATAATAATGCAAAATCCATTGTATTGCCTGGACATAACATTCAGCTTGATCAGCCAAGAAGTCACTGGAAAGAGAAAATATTTATTAATATTTCTAATTTTCACTGGTATATAAAAACACTTGGTACTTTGTACATAGGAATGAAGACAGAGCATTTTTGGGAACCTCGTAAGACCACAGTTTTCTAGATTCATTTAATGCTAATGGATCTTTTCTCTCTAATCCTCTAATACTGTTACAGAAAACTTGACTTGAAGTTGTTGTTGCATCAGCCCAAAGCATCACCACTGCTATACACCACTACGTGTTCTCCACTTTTGACATGGATGAATATTCCATCTTGTACTAGACATGTGCAAAGACTTGGCTTTGGTGGTTTGGTTTTGTTTTGTTTTTTATAAAAGCAAAATAAGCAAAAAAGTGGAAGCATACACTTACTCAGATACTACTTCTACACCCATTTTAGTCATGTAGTAAGTTCTTTTGTACTGCCTAAACTCAGTTTCAAACAGGTCATCATCTTCTGGTTCATCTTCCAACACAGCTGAAAAAGCAGATAGGAAAACAAAAATAATTACCACTCACTTTTCTACTACAGTAAGGTTTGAAGAGAGTTTTCACTCAATGCTTTAACTTCATTCCTGAATTCACATCTACAGGTACTCATACCTTCCTTGCACTGAAGGTAATGTAAAACAATCAAACAAAACCTTTACCCAGAGAAAGTCTGGAACTCTTTATTTTTTTACTGAACCCACAGGCAACCCACTTTGTAGCCCCATTACAAGAACAGAGAAGGGACTATAAAAACCAACAGAAAAAAAATTAAGCAATTTTTAAAAATATGTAAAATGTAATCTTTTTTTAGCAACATTATCTTCTGTCATGGACATTTTTTTTTTACATATAATTTCAAAACATGAATGAAAAGACATGTGTCACAAGGGGAATTAATTAAAAAACATAATTACCATGACCAAGAACCCCAAAGCTGTATTAAAATTTGCTAATTTGTCCCCATCTGTATAACAAAACACCCAGGTATACAATTATCAAAGCCTAATGTTATTGAAGATCTTCTCATTCATTCCCTCAGTTCATCATGGAAGTAATGGTCAGGTAAGAAGCACTTCAAATGCTTTATCCCCACTTCCTCTCACCGTAAGCCAGTGATACGCAGCTTGCTTTCCCAATAGCTGCGTAAGTAACTAATTTACATCTAAGTCATCTCTGACATGAAATTCTTAGAGATCTTATAAATGCATACACAAATTTAAAAGTTTTTTTGTTATATATAAACAGAAAAAGTACTTGTACTTACGTTTAGGAGTCACTTCACCTTCATTTTTTTCTAAAGCAGCCAAACATATAGAATTTTCCTGAGCCTATTAAATAAATATTTGAGGTAAGTTTCAAATATAGAATAATATCCGCACAGCTCATTCACAACCATATAATCTACAACTCAAAATGTATCAAGATGTATAACTAATCCTATTATGTAGTACAAAATCTACTATATTTCTTTCTCTTGTAATTGCCTAGGAAAAATTATGTAACCCATAGAGATCAGACAAGGAGCAACCTCAAATAAAAACTTAACTACTGTAAAAAAAAATTCTGATTATTTCTTTTCCACAATACAACTAGTTCAAAAAACGGGCACTGTACATACAAGCATTTTTACCTACATCATGCATTGTGCTACAGTATCAGTACGCTGTCAAATTTTTCATCAGTACGTTTTTGAGAGTTTGAACTACTTTTGTGGGAACTAACAATACAAAAAATTACATTTCAGAGTGTCAAACAAGCCAAACATTCACTCTCTTCTTGCACTACACACTGTCTTTCACATACAGCACTGAGTAGCTTTCCATACGCAGAGTCATTAAGTTGGTCCTCTTCTCCTGTACCTGAGATATGCAAGTTCCTGACTGTCACAGCCATTCAAAGGATGAGTCAAGACGGCTAGCTAATACTACACAACTGCTCCAACCTTCTGTGGCAAATAAGAAAACAACCACATATAAAGCATACCTTATTAAAGGAAGACCTAACATCTTGTTCTTATAAACCTCAGACTGCACTAAAGAGGAAGATAATGATATACAGTGACATCAAATAAGAAGGAATTTGCTGCTGCTACTCTATGCTCTGCTGAAGGCATGCATAGAAGGATAGACAATGGAGGTGAGGGTGTGGAACATGACAGTGGGACAGAGAGAAAGAAGGAGAAAGGTGTTCCTTATCAATTAGATATATTTAGAATTGCAATTTTAATAGTCAATCTGAGAGAGCTCACACCAATGTAACTGTTATTTATAGATTCATTGTGAAATAGTCTCCTATACCAAAACATGCACAAATGTGCTATCAACTGTATCTGAAATACAGACAAGTTCCATCAGGCTATGCACTGAAAAGTAACATTATAAAGCACAGCAAGTTTGACCATAACTCACCCAGAAGTAAGTTTGCTGCAGTTGAAACAAATAAATTGACATGAAGAATTGAGTTTACAAGATTTAAAAAGTCTTGAGAACCTGACTTTAACCATTTCATCACTCACAACCAGCAGTGCATACACACAGCTCTTTCAATCTTACGTTTCACTATCTTCTCCGATGTCAAAAAAAAAATCTCAACACAGACAAATGGCATAAATCTCTATGATCAAATTATTGACTTGCATGAAGTAATATTCTTGCTTCCAAAACTGTGCATATAAAACACTAACCTTTTGTTTCTTTTGTTTATTTTTTCTGGCTTCCTCTGCTGCAATGCCAGCTGCCTCATTGAGGTACTTATTGCCTACTTTACTTTCAAACCATTTTAGGTCTACAAAGACTTCACTGAAGTGTTCACGATCAAACTGTACAGAAAGATTGAAGTTAGTTTTATAAATATTTGAGGAATGTCAAATTTAGAGTGCTAAAATAATGTCTTCTTAGACATACATTAGATTACATCTAGAGTCATTTATACATAAACATTTTGTCCTAGAGCAATGACTATTAGATTAATATTGGATTTTTTTTTCTCAGCAACATATAACATATACCCAAACCATATTTTGTCTCAGTAGGTTAGCAATGAGTAACAAAAATAGTCACTTTCCACACTTCACTATCAACTCTAGAAGCAGTAAATATACACATGTATGTATCAGTAATACAGTCTTGTTCCATACACCCAGCACCTTCATAATTCTATCCAAGAATCAGAAGACCGGGTTCAAGCAGGGACGGCAGATAAATTTCCTTATTTCAAGTTCAGCAGAAGGCTGAGACCTTGCCATTTCAATACAACCTGTACAATTTCCCCATCTCTGAGATGGATTACTGCAGTGGCACTTAACAGAAATGCCTCCTGTAAGGCAGTTAGTTCATGAAGAGTACTGCTGCCTGCCTCTTGAGAGACACAAACACTTCATTGGTCTTTACCGGTTATCTTCATAAAAAATATGCAAAAAATATTGTTGTCCCAAATCTTCAGACCTTGTTTACACCACAAGAAACTGACCAGCAGGGGAAGCAAAGAATACTGCTGCCTGCAACACATTTAACTCAGTACAGCAGGACATTATTCCATGAGACCATGATTCTACAGGTTAAACTTAATGTGAATCAGAGTACTAAAGGATTTTGGCTAAACCATAGATCAAATGATTCAATCTCTCCTCTTACTTTATAACATCAGACAAGAACTCATTGAATCCTATCAGTTAAATAATAAAACAGTTCATGGAATCACTTGTAAAAAACAGTAACGTAACAGTTTAAGACTACAGTATAGTGTATTTTAGGGCACTATATTGAGGTTATATTCAGTAGCTTACGTTGTTCTACAGGGTCGCATTTTGAAGTTACTTACATCTGACAATCTTGTGAGATATTTCTCAAAGCGTTTTAAATTCAGATGTCCATTTTCATTTATGTAACCTATTGAGAAAATCAAGGTTTTTAAATTAATAATTTAACAATTTTAAAAATGCATTTTAAATACCCCAGAGATAACAGAACACAATCTTGTTGGCTGCCTAATGAAAGTCTAATAAATGCTACACGTTCTAAGGTGGTGGAAGAGGTCACTGAATATTAATGCAGGAAAGTTAATGTTTCTACTTTCCACGACTGAACTTGGTGTTCTTACCTCCCAGTTCTGGCAACACAGCCATGTATGTTCTATAAAGCAGCGGCAATGCATCGTGATTAATATGTAAATGAGGTAGATGAGGAATAAAATCATTTCCTACAAGGAAACCCATTAAGATCCAATCATCTATTATCCTTTCAATATCATATTCAAAAGAAATCTTGTCCTGAGGAAAAAAAAATAAAGGAAAGAAACCTCAGGAATGTAATTTTTATTACCACCTTAACATAAAAATACCTCACATTTTTTCCAGTTCCATCAGAACTTACTTTTACTGGTGAAAATTCATAATCAATATATTCTCTCATCAGTGACAAGTGCAGTAGATGAAATGTGGTTTCCTCTGGTGCACATGCTCTGTAAATTATTCAAAACGTAAATTATTTATAAACACACTTTCATCGTGAATATTTAATACATCTAAGGTTACCTATAACTAAGTAATCTTACTAGGATTATATATTTTCAGAAGAAATAATGTATTCACATTTCTTTGAATTTATTTTAGGATTCATCTGGTTTGAGTCTATAAATTTTGCAGTAGAATTTTCTATACTACAGATGTGACTGCACTGTACAGATGTGACTGCACGGCTAGCTTAGAGAAAGCAGGGTAGCTTTGTAGAGTTCAACTTGCATTAACTATTTCCCAAGTAATTATCTCATTGTCCAAAAGAGGAACAACTTAACCTAATTTTGCACCAAATCCAGTAAATTTTAAGGTATTTTAGTCTGAGTACATGCAGAGTTCACAAATTCACGTCTAATCTGTCTGGGTTACATTTACAGTCATTTGAAATGCTTCCTGTAGGAAAAGATTATATTCAAGTTGAAAATACGCTATGTATTATCTAGCGGCTTCAACACAGCACCAAAAAAAACCCCACTACTGTTTTTGTTTATGGTAGAAATTAGGCAACATATATTATTCTTTTGCTCTTTTTCTTTCCTTCTTTTCCTCTCTTCAATAAAATTACTTCACACGTAAGTCAACATTAGGCCACAATCAGTTAGTACTTAAACCAAAGGATTAATGAGCTGAAGATTGAAGTATTTGAAATTTGGGAAGGACTATTTCACCTTACAAATACTGTAACTAACTGTGTGTCCCTGCAGTGACAAACCAGCATAAATATCTCTGTATTCACATGTACATATACAGAACAGAATTTGGCAAAAAACCCTCTGAGGAACATGTGTGATGCACAAGTTTATACAAAGACTACGTGAGCTACACTTGGCTGTCATTGTCAATCCAATTCTGTCACTTTAAAATCTGGTTCTCATACTAGCAAGTCCAGGTTGATGCTCTAAGAATAGAGACATTTTGTCCCTTAGTCTTCATTGCACTGGACTTCAAAATCCTGATAAAACAAATAATTGGTTTAATTTTTTTAGTTGTTTTTTTTTTTTTTTAAATTGGAGAAATTGCTGACAGATATTGATCTACATGTATTTCTAATATTTTCACATTTCCAGCAGTAAGTACTCATGACAATGATAATATTTAGAAAAGGCATTTCCTGTAACTTCCTAAATAAATTCCTGTAACATGCAACATTATCCTCCAATTACAACAAGAACCAAATGTAGACAATGCTTGAGGAAAGGAGAAAAAAATTTTAATAAGGTATCTTGCATTTTAATTACATACTTCAATTAATCCCTCAAAAGGCTGTCACACTTCAATATTATTTTACTTTAAAAAGAGAAACCTGTTATTTTTCTTTGATTAGACTTAAGGTCTTTTAAAATTATTACAATGTTACATGCCAACACTATCAACAGAATGAGAAGACTAGGAGAAGAATACTTCTGACATTTATTTTATTGTCCTCGGCAATAAAAACATTTGTTTATTAGCAAAAATGATGCCTTTGTCTAAACATTCATGACTTATTGCTGCATTACCCAAAACCATTTTTGCATTGAAAAAGTATATTTCTCTCTGTTTCTCCTATCTTCTCCCTATATCCACTAAATACATGCTTAAGGTCCTTCAAAGAGGGAATCTAACCACAGCAACAGTTATAAAATCCACTTTTCTGTTATTTCAGGATAGTTCTACATATATGCACTTTTCTGGAACAAATCACCTTTTTCTTACTAACTACAGCCCACAGGTAAGTTAAAAAGGGCAAATCCATAACAAGAGCTTCTAGTCAGCCACTTTAAAACAGTTTATTTTAGTAATTACTCCACTAATTTACTTACATGCAAAAACCCTTAAGAGTTATAAACACATTTTAAAAAGTCAACATCTACATAAAACAAAAGAGACGGAAACAAGGTCAGAACACTTTGGGCTGCTCCATTCGCAATATGAAGAGATGCACAACACACCAAAGCTCTAGGGAATTTTTATCATTAGCTGTCCCCACTGTATACATTTTCTTGCATAAACTAATTCACATGCACAATTTAACAATTTCTCTAATTTCATGTACTTTCTAATACAAAAATAAAGATTTTATCAGTTGAGGATCTAAACAATAAAAAAACCCGTTTGAGTGAACCAGTATATTTTGGATTACATTTAGTCATATAAGATAAAAGTTAAATCAATTCACCTTTGAGATTTTTTACCACCAAATCTGACTTCTTCTCTTAAGAGCGCGAAGTGTGCCTCATGACTTGTTAATCCCAGCATAATCTATTACAAAGAGGTATCAGACAGGTCTTATTTCATTGTTTTTTAAAAAAAACTATCACTCAAGATTCAAGCAGTATAAAGAAATGTTGCTGTTCTGTTTCATTACAAAATCAAACTGCCAGGAATACAAATTTACATGCTTAATAACATTTTAGAACCCCATGAGCTTAGGAAGGCATCAAAGACACACACATTTTATAAACATTTGTTGTTTGTATTATTTTAATCGCACATACCAAGTCAGCATCTAAGCCATACAGACAGTGTCTTGTGTTTGGATCATGATGGGGCTTTGCTTTTTCTGATCTGATGAACTCCATAATTTTATGTTCACCTTCACCTGGAGTCTGCATAAAAAACACCAAAATTCATCAAGTAGTTTTCTATAAAACAGAAATTATTTAAAATAAAATATTAATACAATGACCTCGTGGCCTGATAGGTAGACTGTTACTCCTTGCCAGGATTTGTCTGTGGAAATCTTCATATTTACAAAATACTTAAGATGCTCATGCAGTCTGGCCATGAATTCAGTTCCTGGAAACAGAAATCCAAGTTAGAAACAAAGCTTTTCACTAGCCAGTCAAAACTGCATTTGCATATAACAAATATTAATTAAAAAAAAGAGTAAAAATATTTTAAGAGATCAAAAGGACAGTTGTTTTTTTTTCCCCTCCAGAGGTTATTTTTTTCCACAGTAATCTAAACATTTTTTAGAATGAGACAGTACTACAATCCTACTAAAAGTTACTAGTGTTCCAAACGCCACTTGAGCCTTTATTGACTCAGTTCTCATTTTAAAAAAAGGCCTTAGGATAGGTTAATAATGCCAAAATACAGCTTTAAAAACATACATCTAAACACTTAAATTTAACCAACTAATAAATTATCTTACCTGGTGTAATACAGTTGGAGTCAAATCTGGCTTCTGTAGGGAGAGTTTCTCCCTTTTCTAATGCTTTTTTAATTTTATCCTCTGCCTCTTTTGCTGATCTAAAACAAAACAAGGTTGGAGAGAGGGAGTAGAGAAAGGAACACTTTATTAAAATGTTAATATCCTAACTACAGCTTTAATGGCAAAATACATGTAATTGACATTTTCGTGACTTGTTAAAATAAAAAGAAGGCAGCTGGGTGATGAGAAATCTAACTCCTGAATAGAGTCTGAACCTGTTTTGGATACAACTTGAAGGCTTAAAAATAGCACTTTTTTCCTCTAGTAATAATGATAATCTGTCATTACTCAGTTACATTTAACATGTAGAATACCAAGATGATTGTTCAAGGGCTGATGATAATGAAAGCAAATTTATGTTGAAACAGTTGGAAGACTGGGGACCTAAACATCTGAAAACGCTATCCCAGAATAATAATGTGAAGTAAGTTAAACAAAGCAGCAAGTCTGGAATACCACAGGAGCAGGAGGGGTAACCTAACAGTTTATCATCTATAGTAATGGAGAAACAAATAAATATCATCCTAGACTTTCTTGGCCAAGGATTTCATAAACACTTTTGAACCAGAAAGAGAGATGCCACCAATGTCTTAGATTTTTGTCCTCTCAATTCTGCTCCAATTTTCTACTTAGAATCCTCTCAACTTCTTTTCAAATTTTCCTTTCAAAAACCACCAAAACCACACCCCAGCCCCTGTCACAATAGCTTGAAATTTTTTTCTCCTGTCCCCTTCCCCCAGTTTGTTTGTGTCACATCTCATTCACTATGCCTGTACTGTCTGGCCACTGGCTTTCTTTCCTTACACCAGTCTTCAAAGAAACTTCCACATCTCTCAAAACCTTAACGTAACTCTTAATGCTAAATCTATTTGCAGCTCTGTACTAGGTTCCTAACTGGTATCAACAGGAAACCAGAGGTTCATTAGAAACTTTTATTTTCCCCCATGACTGTCAAAGAACATTCCATTACAGTTATCAAAGACTCTCACAGGTTAAGAAGCCATTGGAGATATCTTTAAGAGCTCCACTGAAGTTTATTTCACAAAAAAATTCATAGGAAAAAAGCTCCCCCTGTACCCAAGTCCAAAATGCAGAGAGATAAAAAAACCTCACAATTAAGTAACAAGCCAAGTGTCCCTTTTTTCGAATCCTGACTTTAAGTATTAACATTTTACAGGTAGTTATCCTTACTTCTCTAAAAATTAAAGCTACTATCTGGAGTCTAGTGTCCAGTTCTGGGCTCCCCAGCTCAAGACAGACAGGGAACTTCTGGAGAAAGTCCAGCACAGGGTCGCCAAAATGATCAGGGGACTGAAGCATCTTCCTTATGAGGAAAGGCTGCGGGAACTGGGGCTGTTTAGTCTGGAGAAGAGGAGTCTGAGGGGAGATCTCAATATTTACATGTATATAAATGGTGGGTGTCAGGAGGTTTGGACATCGCCTTTTTTTATTTTATCTAGCAGCAGGACAAGGAGTAATGGGATGAAGCTAGAACACAAAAAGTTCCATTTAAACATAAGAAAAAACTATTTAATTGTGAGGTGAGGGAGTCCTGGCACAGGCTGCCCAGGGAAGGTGTGGAGTCTACTTCTCAAAATGCACCTGGAAACACTCCTGTGCAACCTGATCTAGGTTGACCTGCTTCTGCAGCAGGGCTGGACTAGATGATCTCTAAAGGTTCCTCCCAAACCCTACCATTCTATGATTCTATCAAAAGCATGACCACTCATATTTTACTTTTCATGGCATATATTTAAGGAAGTGTTCTTTTTTTAAAGTGTTTACTATTCTGAAGACATAGCAAGAAAAAAATACTCTTACCTAAAACGTCTCCCACGCTGCTGATTCATTTTTGCTCTTGGTGCTACTCCATCAACTGCCATGAAGAAAACCTTCCTTGGCTTAATAATGCGAAACAGTACTTCCAAATAGTGAAAAATATCAGCAAAAATCTTATCTTCTGAGATTCTGAAGTGAACATCATCATCATTTGGATGTGAACACTGATGTATAATGCCATTCATGTCCAGGTATAAGTTGTCAAATTCTGGAATCTACAAAACCAACAGTTAGTACCAATTTGGTGACAGCTGAAGCAAGAGGCACAGCTGAGAGTAATTAACTCTGGAAACAAGCTGAGGTAGGAAGACTTCCCTGGAACCTACTGTACACCAATGTGCTAAGAACCTATTGACTAGTTATGGGTTTGTCTGCACTTGCAATCTGTTGATATGGTTTCCCCAGTGAATAAGGTCAGCTGAACGATTCCTATCCTCTCCTGGCTGCTTTTGGTACCTCAGGACTTCTGTCCCCTGTGCTCAGTCATATAAGGGAAAAGGAAATCAAAATCACCATTTTTGGGAAGAGATTTTTTTTTTTTAGAAGTAACTGCACACCTTTCACTACTTCAATCTTGCATAGCTGCACTACAACAAATGCAGTTTCCAATAGTATTTCAGAAGCAAAGCCAGCTCTAAGAAGCTTTAGGGCTCTCCCTGTGTTAACCAATTCCTTTCATGTCTCCTGCATGCTGCCTCTTTAGCTATGCTAGGAGTCACCCCTGAGCCTAAAGAGCGGCAATTACCACCCACCAAAAGCAATAATCAACTATAACATCGACTCCTTTCCCACGTTTTCCAGTGGTGGATTTTTCTCTGTCTAGTTCTCTGTTCCTCTAACAGCCTTTTCTGTAGAAGTCCAACTTTCTTTTTCAAGGAAAAAAGCCTCTCCTGAACATACATAAGCAACATATAGAGCACAAACCATTAAACCTAAGAAGCAAAGAGGCCATTAACAAACTTTTTCTTACCAAAACCCACTAAAAATGCACAAGGATAATTTGCAACAAACAAATCCATTCCACCTGTTTGAGTGTCCTAAAAATCCTCCTGCCCTTCCAACTGGAAAAAGGCACTACTAACTTTCTGTGTCTTTCTGTAGTATTGCTGCTGACACATCTTTACATAATTTTGAAAGGCATGTTGTTGGACTTGATTTATCATCCAGGTGCAAGAGAAACATAATGCTGTTTCAGAGAGAAGACTGACGAAGAGAAGAAACAAGAGGCAGGATCAGGAAGGATCTCCAGTCCCCTGCAGTAACTACTCTTCTATTGTGCATAGTGATCTTCAGTACAGTTGAATTCAGTAACCAAAGTGTTCTCAACGTGTTCAAACACATCATCCACACAGACACAACTTTCAGATAAGAAGAGATGGGACATTGCACAGGCAGCCTTCTAAAGACATGAAAACTAAAGCTTATATATGAAAGCAACACACATATGGAAAACACATGACCTTTTAAGATACATAAGACATTAAAAAATAAAATATATTAATAATATTTTACATAGAAATTGCCTTTTATTCTGAGTAATTTCTTATAGAATAGCAAACAGAAATCCTAATCTAGATGTTAGTATGTGTCAGTCTGTATATTCATGTAGTCTAAGAGAAAAGGAAGAATGAGGATACATGCTACTGTTGAAGCTTAGTATCACAGATAATAATCTAGATGTTCTCTTTTTTATAAAGAATGATTATTCCACATAAGCTAAGCATATAATCTAGTCTTTAAAAACATTAAATAAAGAATAACATTAACATACTTAAGGTAGAGCTATGCTTTTAGTTGATCTTAAGAACTTTAACAGCCTTTTTCAGAAAACAGCAGGAGTATCACCCCCTGCTACTACTCCCCTCATTACTGCAGACATATGCTGACTCAGCTTGCCACAGTTCTTCATCAGAAGTTTAAAGTTGCCACCAATTTCTCTGACCAGCCCAGGCTTCTAACAACACAGCTAAAAAACCAGCATACACCACTGGCGCCTTGCTACACAGCTGTGTAGGGCACTACAGTGAAATCCAACATAGCATAAACAAAGACCTAAGCTTTGAAAACTGCTTTGAGTGTCAAACATCTAGGTTTGAGCAGGGCATCTTAGGAACATTGATGGAGCAACTACCTAATCTTTTAAAATGTATTTGTTTAGTAAAAATGTATTAACACTGAAACATATCTTCAATCGTCACCCAGGACGTCTCAGAACCTCCTTATTCAGCCTATAAAACCACAACCATAGCATCGGTTGGAAATTATATGTTAATATGTTGTGTCTAATAGGTGCTACACATGGTTTTACTGAAAAACAGACTTTTTTGCCTGACTGTTAAAAGCATTATTTACGTCTTTCCTTTCTCAAGCTTTAACACACTTCTCGTTTTTGCTACAAACTGTCCGACGCAAGTGACAACAAGGAAACGCAGCAGAGCTGTAAAACCTGTCCCACGTCATTACTTTGCCATTCGTCGTCAGCAGCAGTGACCTTTCTGAGACCCTTAACGAGGAAACTCCGATCTGCCACTGCCCGAGGGAGCGACGGGCTCCCAGGTGCCGAGGAAGCACCAGGGAGTTTCAGACGGGCCGAGGAAACAAAGGGAGAGGAGCGAGTCCAGCCGCAGGCAGCGGACACCTCGGCGTCTCGAGCCACACACAGCTCTGGGCCGGACACTACTTCGCAGCACGGCTCAGTGCGGTGTCGGTTCGGGTGCTGCTGCAAACATTACTTGTACGGAACGAGGTATGAAAACACCTGCTCCGCTCCCCTCTCAGCAGCGGGGTCCCGGCACCGCCAGGCGTTAACGGCCACCTCGGGTCGGATACTCGGGCTTTCAAGGGGGGCTCCCAAAGCCTCACCGGTTTCCCTGTCACCGTCCCGCGACTTTGGGCCGCTTCGAGGTGCGGGTCTCGCCGAAGCGCGGCCTCGGCTGCGGCTCAGCCCCGCAAACCCAGGCAGGGACCGGGCCTACTCCCACGCCCCGCCACCCGAGACCACCTCTCCACCTTCCCCGCCGCCCCGGCGCGGAGACGGGCCCCGGGCAGGCGGCAGCGTTCCGCTCCAAGCTCACCTGATGCTCCTTCAGCACCTGACTGAGGCAGGGGTACCGCTCCGAGATCCATCGGTAGAATTTGGGGACCCCCATGGCTCCCGCTGTCCCCCGACCCGCCGGACCCAAACAACCGCGGGCCGCGCTCCGCCTTCCTTCCGGCGCGCGGTACTGACAGGCGGGCCGACCACAGAGAACGCGGCGCAGAGCGGCGCCGCGGGGCGGGGCCGGAGGGAGGGAGCCAGCCAGGCCGCACCCCCAGCCCGCGGCCCCGCAGCGCTCTCGCCGGCCGGTACACGGACGTGCCTCGCGCCCTTTTCCCTCGCAGCCCACGCCGGAGCTCCCCGCGCGGGCCCAAGCCCTCAGGCCCGGCCTACTGCGGGTACACATCTAGATCCCTGTGACAGAAGTCAGTGAACTCCCTTAGCAGCACCTGCTGCAGCACCTCATGGGAAGATTCTCTTCACTCTCTGGTATAAAATGATAGAGCCTAAGAAAAGGCAACCTTATCCTAGCACTCAACCATCACAATAGAAAAGATCTTAGGAAAACAACTTCAGACATAGGAGATGGTAACAACCATTGTAGCAGATTAGCCTCACAAACAAAACCCCCCTAACAGTGTGTAAACACATTATTTACATTTACTGTCCAAAGTGTCAGGGTCAGCTGAACTGAAGCTTGAGCCTTGGGATACACACCAGTGTGATCAAAAACTAATGGCTGTGTTTGTGTCTCAAAGAAAAATACTGCACAAAACTTATATCCTATTTTAGGGTAAAAGAGTATATTTTTCCTGTCTCTCATTTCCCTACATTTTGGATACCTACAGAAGCGAGCATTACTGTAAATCAATATATGCCTTCTGAAAAAGATATCGTTACTCTTGTCCGTATCAAAACACTTTATGAAATGGAGTCTGACAGTCACTACAGCCACACTTTTTACAGGGGAAGGAACACAAGGTGTCAGAACTCTCAGAAGCCCAAATGTATGTTCAAGTCACAAATACAATTACCTGCCTGGTACACAGGGGTTTCAGCCGTACTGTCAGGGTCTTCATAACTGGCAAGATTTGTGCAGTTTCCTTCACAAGGGTTTCTTAGCACAGCAGGCAAGGGCTAAAGAAACTATTTTAGAACACTGTAACACATTACCAGTTTCTTCAACTTAAGATTCCAGATGTTTTTCTAGGCATAGTCAGGTCAAATAGAAGAAAGTCAAAGGAAAACAAAATTCAAGGTCTACTGTTGAAAAGAAATACTAATTATTTTTAGAAAGCCCTTCTGAACTATGAATAGAAAAAGTTTCAAGAACTACTTTATATCAGCATAAAACTTTAATGTCAGATTTTCTAATCTACGAGAAAGATGAACTAGAAAAATCTTTACAAAATAATACAGTTTTCTCAGTTATAAGTGCATTCTTTCAACTTTGTTGACATTTTCCATATAGTCAGAGTAAGAAACACGTAGCAACTTGCATAGCCTAATGTGCTGCCTTCCAGATGTATACACCTTAAACATCTCCAAATATATTCATAACAACCTTGCAATTGGGCATTTTAGGTAGGTTTCAGATTGATCCTAAGACTGTTTTGATGCTTACAATCAGAAATCAACAGAAGTAACTGGTTACCACAGATTAAGAGCTTCTCAGGAATGTTACAGCTGTATCACTTGTCAACAGTATTGTTCCAAAGTAAAATAAATTTCACATATATGGGGCCCAGCCCATATACATCTGGCAGAGCAGGTTGTCATCACTGGCTTCTTGGATAAGGTAATGAACATGCCCTTCAATAGACAAGGGCAATCCTTTTATTCTATTTCGAGTCTTAATGACACCTTGCAGTCGTTGTTCTATATCAAGGACGTGGGTTTTGGCCTGAAAACAAGAAGAAAAAAATAAGAATATTGCTACTATCCATGAACTTCCACTCCATAAAATAAGAAAATATTAGCATGTGTTTGAAATCTGTATACTAATTTAATTCACTACAGCAGTTACTTTGAAAATAAAGGATTCTCACTTTTAAAAATCATTTTAAAAAATGGATAGATTATTGGTCAAGTTATACATCTTGCTTTACAGTTTACAGATAAAATTTAACAGAGAAGACTGAAAAAGCTATGCAGATGTATTTGAATATGTTAGAAAGTTTTACATTGTACAACAACTTTCCAGTAAATGCAAAAATTTCCTCAGCCCTTTTCTTTGAATTCTGGATAAAATTAAAGAAGATACTGTCTAGAAAATTTATGCCAAAGTTACGAGCAACTGAAACTAAACAAGTCCAATAACAGGATGTGCCAAGCAACTCGAAATGAGCTGTTCTGAAGCCCACTAGAGTAGCTAGTTCACACCAATTATATTCATGTGTTTTCTTTTAAAGCTTAAGCATAACATTGGCACTTATCCAGATAAAGCAGTTAACATACAACCATATCTGTGGTCCTGTAACTAAGAGAAAGATTATATAGACACAGCCCGGATAGTAATTGTTTGAATACCATCAGATTTTCGGTGCTCAAATAACTCAGTTAAGTTTTGTTGTAATATAGCTTCAGTTCTACAGTGTGTCCTTAGCTGCTGCGTTTATCAATTTTCTGTTACACATAGTTATTGTCACTAAATGTTCCTTTTAAAGCAAAAAGGAGACAAATAAGAACTTTTGCAAAGGAGAAGGAGAGTTAGTAGGCTGTGCAAGCTGTACTTTGCATAAACCAGATAGTATCTATCAGCAACAAGAAAAGAAACAGTATATATGAAAACCTAATTTTAACCTAGTATTCCTTGACATGTAACAAGGCACATGTTATTGCAATAATAAATACTCACTCATGAAAAGCACAAAAATGCACATGGAAGGGACTCCAGATGTTACCATCACTGTAAACTGGAGGTCTGTGCAACAGAAAGAACCTCACCTATCAAGGTAACGAGAACCTCACCTATCCTATTGCTTCTGTTGATATTGTCCTTGATGGAGAAACACTGGGAGAATTACAGGCTCTATTTTGTTTGGTTCTTCAGTAAATAAATACTATTTTTTATCAATAAAAATATTCTCTTTATGGGTAAAAATTTTAAACACAGATAATCAAGAAGAAACAACCAGATGAATTTTGAAGTGAAAAGAAAAAGACACTTAAAGTTTTAACTAGAAAATATATGACTTGCAGCCATGATTGACATTTGAATACTTTATTCCATTGCTTACTATAAACGAACCTTTTCATTGACAACTTCTCCAGTTTCGTTCACCTGTGCTTTTGTATTCCCCTTAACAGGTTTACTCCATTCCACAAGAGGATCATGAAGAAAAGTCTTTAGGACACTAAACAAGTTAAAAATAAAAAAAGGATACGGTACATGTAATACATTTAATTTTCAAAACAAGGACACCGTCAGGAGTCTAAAGTTAGTGATCAATATTTATAGTGTTTCATATTTAACTGCATATCATAGTCTGACTGAGCTGCATGACAAGCATACGCAAGAACTGGCACGTTCCCCAGCAGTTACTGTTTTAGATGGTTAGGCTACAGACAGCATTTTCAGAGTTGGTAGCAAAACTAGGTACTGTACCTCATCAGAGGCTCCCTTTGATCACGCATGAGCCTCATTGTGACTTCACAAGCCCTTCGGAAGAGACCTTCTGTCCCCATCGGACCCATTCCGTTAACCATGTTGTGGGTGAGACGAAAAGGAACGATCTCAGGAACTTCAAAAGTTTCTCCCTTTACATTCATTAAAGAAGAGGTATATGCCTTAAGTGTTTTAAGCATTATTAATATAAAGGGTGGCATTTGCATTGGTTTTTTTTCCCCATCTTTGTCAGTGGCAGTTTCCTATCTGACAAGATGTTTGCTCAGATCACCAACCTCAGCTGCTGAAGGGACCTTACTGTGAATAAAGGATACCAATATCTAAAAAAATGTTTTAATACACAATATATGGTATAAAATTTTGTTCTGAACTGATATTGCTGCTCTGTAAGCTCATGCAAAATGCTAATTTGTATTTCACAATATGCAAGTCAGCTTATAAACCTTTTTCTAATTAAGGGTTATGTAGGAGAATTTAGGTTTCCTAAAAAGAACACAGGAGAAATAAAAGAACTGCCTCCACTGCACTTATCTGAATTAAAAAGGACACATGACCCACATCAAAAGCATCTTGCAGCTGAAATACCAAAACTCCAAATCCCACTCTGGCCACAATTTCTGGGGTTTATTTTTACAGAAGCATTGCAAATTTTGTGCTGAATTTGTGTGAGAAAAACAAAGAAACTCTTCACAGCAGCAGAATTCTCCATGTAGCAATTACAGCTTGCTTTAGAGGTAGCAGTGGAGAGTCATAAAACTGAAACACTCTAAAATTTGGGCTGTTTCACTGTATCCACATCAGCTCATCTAACATTGACTAAATCAAAAAGCTGTCTTTCATGGATGCAGTACACAGAACAATCACATACTTTACATAACCCAGACTGCTTGGTATAAATAAGAAAGTGAAAGAGATGACAGAACAGCTATGTCAACATAAAAAAGTTGGAAAAACCCAAGATGGCAAAATTTGTAACTTACATGCATGTGAAATAAAGAGCAAGTTCATCAAGTGGCATTTCTCACCTTATTAAAGAGGCAGTTGAAATCCACGTGCACACATTCACCCGTCAAAGAATCAAACAAGATGTTTTCACCGTGACGGTCTCCTAGACCAAGTATGTAACCAACCATTGACATAACTGCAACAGAACGACAATAAGCTGACCTGCTATTGTACCTGTGGAAATCAGAATCAGATACATCCAAGTCACTTCCTGTGTGACTGTCTTAGTTCAGTAGTATCATTAATGTTTATCCACAAAGTAGATATTCTTGAGCTAGCCCAGTCCTAGTCACTCACCATGAAGTAGGATCAGGAAATGTTCTAAGAAACCATTCATGAAAGAGAGGAGGATGACGAGGCAGAAGGACTTCTTTGAACATTTTCAGCTTTTCAGATAGAAGTGCTGACTTCGGAAGCATATGCTGACGTAATTCTTTTCCAGTCATATAGATACCTGTAACAGACCTCCTCAATTTAGCAAAAGAAATCCCCAAATATAAAGCCTTACAGAGAATATGAGCAGCTCCATGAAGTTGAAATAAATGAACAAACGGAAAATAATCCATACATCATACTGCTGGTAGGGTACTGGAAAGTAAATAAAATCATAAAATTAACTGAAAGACAAGACCTGGCAAACAAGCCACCAGTTTTACCAATTACCACCCTCAGAAAGCCATTCATTATATTCAGCTGAGATGTTCGGAGTTCCAAATTCCCAGATGTCTGCATACATATAGATAATGTGTGAAATATCTCTGCACTGACCATAAAGTTGCTTTGTTAACAACAATTGCAAAAGAAATCTGATCTTTTCCCTATGAAGTTGCTGTACATTTAACCTTGACCCAATTATCAAGTCTCTGAATTATCTCACACAATTATAATAGAAATTAAAAAGCAACAAACAAAATTTAAAGAATATGTCCACAGTCTTTTCTGCTATTCAGTGCTGCACATGCATCCCCATGCCACTGGCACTGCTGCCAGAATGAGTTACATCTTTAAATGAAAGTATTAAGATTATTGTGTTATCAGTTCTCGTTAGAAACTTGTTTCTATTCGAAGAACCAATACTCTTCTATTTAAAAGTCTACCACTCATATAAACAATATATTGCAGATAGTTAAAAATACATGTGACCACATCTCTCTAGAATTTTCTGTTTGTCTCATTTATTAATACAAGATACAAGGCCTTTAAAAAGCACAAAACAAAATATCACTATAGTCTAATATATTTCTTTACCTTTCTCCTTATAAAGTTTTATCAGGATATTTCTTAAGCCCGCAGTATTGTTCACCCATTCAATTATGCCACATTCATCATTCAGTGGAATAACCGCATAGGTTCGAATATGGAGTTCTCGCCTCCGTGACTCCGCATCTTTTCTTAAGCACTGTTCACAAGAGAAAAATAAGATTAACAGGTAATGCAGATACAATCAATAACATTAACCATTCTATCTGAATCTATTTTTCAATTACACGATCTAGAATTTAAAATTCAAACCTTCACTGTCTGCAGTAGGTCAAATGTAAGCAAAATGCTCATCTCTTGAAGTTAATTAATAAAAAAGGAATTTGGAATAAAACAGTCAAACTGCCTAAGTTGTACAAGGCTTCACTCCTTTAAAAACCGTATTGGAAATAAGCATTCCAGCTTTTCAGAGATGCTTTAATTTGCTTTAACCTCATGGAAAACACAGTACCTTAAGCTTAAGCATATTGCCAAGAAGCAAAATGTAACTAAAATAAAAAGTACATCGACACTTTTAGTATGAGAAGATGAACTTACCACTTTGTCATTAAAAATCATACAGTCGTGAATAAGAAACATGAAGCCTAACAGCAGAAAGTTTGCAGTTATTTACTGTAAATAACCCTTCATGGATATTTTTGCTGGAATAAGCAATTATTTTTTGCAAAAATTTATATTTTGTTATTTTTTTCTAGGAGTCTTAAGCTACATGTAACAATCGCTACTGATACCCACTGAAATAAGGTCTTATGCAAGAGTTTAAAGCTTACTGAAAGAAAAGTATTCTCAAAGTAGATTGGGGTTTTGTTGTTAAGACAGTTCACCCTTTTGCTCTGGTCAATAAGTATAATGCATTGGATTGTCTAACTCTGACCTTATTAATAAGGGAGTTGAATTCCATGAGCCGACAGTCTTTTCTTAGGTCATCTTTTGGCTTACACATCATAATGTAAGATTTCCCATCTGAACCTTTTAAGGTGATCTTTTTTGGCTTTTGAAGGGAGGCAAGAATTTCCACCTAAGGGAAACATAAAATTCGTTATTAACTTCTGTATCAGATTATACAAAATGAAGTGTCTAACAAACCACTGCATCCCATCACATTCACGCTCCCGTAGTGCTGCAGCGTTATTAACCTCAGCCCAAAATTTGATCTGACTACCAAGATGCCATATCTGTCTCAGGTTGTTACAACAGATGCCACTCACAGTACCCATAAACATAATTACGAAGGTTGCTACTCACTCCTCCATTTTTAAGGGACTAAGGTATATTTGCAGCTACTTTTGTTTAATGAGAAGTTTAAAATGAGATGCCAGGTAATTAGAGACTTACCGTATCATCAAAGCCTGCAATGTAGGCCCAGCAGCCAGGAAAAGGGTCATGGTTTGCATGTGTGCCAGGAATGGAAGGAAGAGTTGGTATCATTACAGATTGTAAGGGAATGAGAATTTGACTAAATGTGTGTTCTTCCACTAATCTCTTCAGTGTTCTGAAATGAATATTCATGCTTAATGTTGAGCTGTTTCCATCAACCTTGAAAAAAAGTTGTTCAAAAGTTAACAATAAACACTTAAAATATTATTGCTCTTTCATGTTGATGAATAAAATAATGAAAGCTTATGGTAAAAACCAACAAATTACATTTCATATTAAATGGGAGTGGTCCAAAGTAAATCTAATTGGCCTTTATGTCTCGTGTTTTTTGCTCTGAATGTAAATACAGAATAATGAAAAAATTATTTAGTTTTACCTTTATTATCAAGTTCAACTTGTGCAGGAAAACACCCTATTTTAATAATAAAACTCTGAAAGTTTCTGGGCAAGAATCATATGTGGGAAGCACTAAACAACGTAAAGCCTATACACTGTGAACATATACTGGAACATTTTACCATGTGCTCCTTTTCAAGCTATTTTCTACTTCTAAAAATATTTTTAGTAAGTATAAAACCAACCCCACTTCCACAAGTTAGTGTAGCTCCTATTAAACTGCAGTAACATAAGGAATTTGCTAACAAAAGCTGTCAGAAACAGCTTTTTTGTTTTGAATCTTATCACATGCATTAGTTTGTTTACTTTGATAAGTACCGGTTTGTTGCACAGTTCCAGTAGCTTATCTGTGAGGCGTGTAGCATCTCCAATAAACTTTCCTAAGGATTCCTTCATGTGAATAGCTTTGTTTAGAATTTCCTTACACCTATTGACACGCATAGGGTAAGAGGACTGAAAAAAAGAAGAAAGTTAAAATTTATTGAACAACAGTCAAATCAATTAAAGAATCCCAAACACACACAACACCTTCTCTGGTAATTAACATATTCTTTTCTCTACTTTTGCTTGTCATTTGTAATATCTGAAGAAGAATTTTCTCCAACTGAAATTTAATACCTGAGCAAGTACTCAAGTGGGATAGCTGGTGGGTGTATGTGGGGTGGTTTTTACTATCTAAAACCACTCTTGGGAGTCCCACAACCTAAAGGCCAATATTCAAGAATATGTCAGCATATCCCAAATCTTATTTCAACAGCCTAAAAGAAATACTATGCATCATGTTTTCCAATTTGCTTTCGAGTGGCCTTTTCACCAGTTAAGCATTACAACTGAGTGGTATATCTAACCTATTTTAGTCAAGGTACAGAGTTGATGATTTGATTATTAAACTGGAAGTACCCTTATAATTCCTATAACCAACAAAATTTCTTGGCCATAACTACTTCATCAGCTATTTGTTAATCATAATTTCCTTTCCTAATACATCATTCAAGTTAGCATTCTAACTTGGAATATTTCAGTTGTAATAACTGAATTTAGACTGCAGTGACATCTTTGGCATTGATACTCTGACAGCTTTGATACCCTGTTCCACAACAATATCACAGCAACTGAAACTCTCAATTCCTTATCATCTTAAAAGAAAATAGCCTATATTCACATTTCTTGGATGAAAACAGTTTTACAAACTTAATAAAGGTGTAGCTTTAGTTATCAAGATACCTTGGACACGGCAGTCATCATCCACATTGCTTGCTGTGGATAGGCTAAAAACACTTTAGCAACAATCACCATCAGAACTGCAAAGACTTCATCATGAGAATGACAGATCCGGGATATTAACTGAGAAAAAGCTGTCAGAAACTGGTAAGGTGCCAGGTGATTTGTGTGCTCTGTAATAACCTTATTTATTTTAGCCAAGTCATTTTTCATTTGAACGCGTTCTGAACGACTAGCTGAAAAACACAAGAATACAAGATGAATGTTTCCGTTCTTCTGTTGGAAATGTAAAGTAATTTACATCAAGCCTATAGAAAGGTATTTTGTTGGTCATTTTCACAAGCCAAAAAAGAAAAACCCCAGGGAAAAGGAAAAGCTCCTACTGTAAAGTTCTTTTTAGCATAACATAATACATATGGCATTTAACTAACCAGAATAACAAGCAATAAACAAGCACAGACAACAGGAACATGGAACAGACCATATCAGAAGAGCTTTTGTTACATTCCTAAAATAAAAAGGTCTGTTACTCTTCTGAAGTGATGCAATTGCATAGAAAAACAAAAACCACTCCATGTACTCCTCCAGTATAAGGATCACAATGTTCTTCATGGAGAGGAAATGAATAAAGTCTTTACAAGGAATGAGATTAGAATATCTGCTCGTCAGAGCAGATTAGTCTTGTTATTGACTAAGTTACCTGAGGAAAAATGATACCTCACTATATATTTAAGAAAAGGCTAAGGGAGTTTAATTAAAAAATAAATGTTCTCCTGCATTTAAATTTAAATGTAGTGCTTCCTTCTATCCATACAATTTCCAGCAATAAATCTAAACAAAGAACTGTAAACATAATCCACTGCTCTTGTGACCACATATTCAAAAGTATGTCACAGAAGTATGTACTGGAAGAAAATGTTTTACCTTTATCACATTCATATGCTTTAGCTCCAAAGTCCAGCCATAAAGATAGCATTCTTGGCATTGACTGATAGATGAATTGGTTTCCATACTGTAGCGATCTGTGATTGCATATTAAAAACAAAAATCACAGCATATTAATGACATACATTGAAGCATTACAAATTTTAGATCCTTGATTTTTTCACATTCCATTCTGGACCTTAGAAACTTATGATCAACATTTTAATGAATCTCTAACAACTAAAAGCTTACTAATATACAAAGGGTTTGTTTTCATTGATTGAAACTGCAGACGAAGTTTAGACAAGACAGACAATTGCTTAAGAAAGCATATGTGAAATTAGTTAGATATGAAAACAGAAAGGAAATGTGCAGTATTTTCTTTTACAATACTGTATAACCATCTGAGTCAGACTGAATTGTTGAAAGATAATATATTCCTTTTTTTTTTTTAATAAACATCATCCTTCTAAAGAAACAAAAAGCCAAGAACAAAAGCCAAGCTCCCCTAGGGTCTAACCTCCCAAAATGATGAACTATATATCTAATCAGATCTCCTTGTTTTTCCATCTTGTTGTCAGTTACCATTGGCATTAATTTATCATAGTATTTAGCAAGATAAAAATGTCCATCTTCCCACTCTGGCAAGAAAACCGTAACATCCTGCAACAAAATAAAACAGACATAATTACTTTTGAGAGGATGCTAAGTTTAATACTAAAAAATAAAGATCTCAAGAAACAGGAGTCCTGTGTTAGTCACCTTTGTGCAAAGTATGTTCCAAAAATATTAATTGTAACTCCAAAAATTGTAACTTTTACCCAAGACAAATGACTTTACAAATTAGAAGTATTCTTAAAATACCTTCTGGGTTTGGATACAGCAAAATAATTCAAGACAGGATGATATAGGATACTTCAACTAGGAAATATTAGAGTATAGTTTCATTAAAAATATTATCATTCCATCCTGATAAACTCAATACTGGGTTTTAGTTTTTTGAACAGTGAAACAGCAGAATGTTAATGATTGTACTCAATCTTAGAAGTCCTTTACAACCTAAATGATTCTATGATTCTGTGTTTTTCACATTAATGTTTTCCTTCTAAATCATGACATGTGAAAGCAAAACAAAGAAATAACTTAGTAAATGGCACATCTGTTCTCTAATATCACTGGCTTCTTTCCAGTGTCCTTATTCAGACAGTAGAGAATTCTAAGCGTTACTTTTTTTAATATAATCCACTGAAGTTTCATTAGTTTTCATTGTTTCAACCATCATTTGACTTGATTTGTCTATTAGATTTTTCTCTAAATGGGGGTTACGGAACTACTTTAATTAGTAAGAGACTGCAGTATTAACAGTATCAAATGCCAAAACTTGGATAGGAGGCATACTACTTTTAAGGAAGCATATTAATGGAAAAATGGTATATCAAAAGCATTGCAAGAGATGAAAACAGTGCAGTGCTGTTGCTGAAGGAAAAAAAAACAAAAACAAAAAGAACCCACTTCAGTTGCCCCTTTTCATAATTCTTCAGAGATTGCAAGCATATTTAAAGAACACTTTAAAGTCACTTTTAAGAGAGATCTAACAGTTAAGAGTTGCACAATGTGCCATCAAGTTCTTTCACTGTCTCTTTAGAGTAGCCACATTTTAGTGATGAATTCTAACTTGTGCATGCATAAGAGCCATGCTCCTGTAGTTTGTTTTTTACTTTTAAAGAGTGATATTACGTATTCTCAGCTTCTACTGTTCAGAACAGTAGACTTCCCTGTATTTATATGTTATATTACAGCTAATTCACAGTTAAATCTTTACAAGAACTTCTCCCCTCTTACACATCGATGCACCATTTAATCCCATTGACGTTTTCCTTGTCTGACATCATCAGGAATACAACAGCTTACTTAGAGGATTTCTAAAAAATAACTTTTCCTCATTATCTTTGTGATTACTATTATTTTTAAAAAGAGTCTTGTTATCACTGGTATATCAAATTACCTTATACTTTTTCATAACCGCATTGCTTTCAAAGTTAGCCGTTTCTTCCATAAATCTGCCCACAAGCAGCATTGCCCGGCCATGGATGAGCTGATTTTTGCTATTGCACACTGCTTTATTTTCAGGGAAACATAACTCAACCCCCTTCTGGAGAACAATGAGTGCTTGATGAACCTCACCCTAAAGGAAAGAGGAAGACATTTTATATATTTTAAATGCGAGATGTTAACCCTTCATTTTACAGTTCTTACTATGGCAAAGCTATATCCCCAGGTTTGTTCTATACTATTTTGGCTGTGGTACCTGAATATTACTGACTCAAGTGCTTCTTGTATTCCCTTCATTGTTTTGGAGGTGTTGTGCTGTTAGCTTTACCACAATAATTGCTCTCATGGTGGCTGCCTACCTCTATTAGTTAAAAGCAAACAAATTAAGGAAAGGTGTGCTATTAAGATAATTTAAATTTGTCTGGGCTTCTTTGACAGAGGCAGGTAAACCACTGGTTTTATACATAGCTGCCAGAAAAGTCAATTGATACAGAAGAGGGCTGACTAACAGTTGGAGGTAAAAACTTCCCATGGCTCTGCAATCAGATGGGGGTGTTGGTCCCAGTTCACACATTCTGTTTTATGTATATTGAATGTGTGCCTTTCTTTCTTGAGGAAAACAAAAAGGTTATTTTCTTGCATGTAAGAAAGTAAGTTCCATTTTCTTTACCTTGGACCACAGCCACTTTGCCCTTTCTATATAAAGTTCTGAGAGTGTAGATTCCCCGGCATTCAGAAGGGCATTATAGGCTGTCTGGTGGTGACCAGCTTTTCTTGCAACTCTAGCACTCTGGAGCCAACATTGACCAACATGTTCACTGTAATCCTGGCTGCAGAGATATTTTTGCAGAAAACAAACAATTCAGTCATGAATGCTACTTTACAGTCTGAAGCAAATCACAGAATCATAAGAGTTGGAAGGGATATCAAAAGATCATTCAGTCCAACTCCCCCGCCACAGTAGGACTACCTAGAGTAGGTCACACAGGAACTTGTCCAAGTGGGTTTGAATGTCTCCAGAGAATGAGACTCCATAACCCATCTGGGCAGCCTGTTCCAGTGATCTGTCACCCTCACAGAGAAGTTCCTTTGGAATCTCTTCTGTTCCAGCTTGTACCCTTTGCCCCTTATCTTATCATTGGACATCACTGAGAAGAGCCTGGCTCCATCCTCCTGACACCTGCCGTTTACGTATTTGTAATATCACAATGTGCTGAAACATAAATAGAATTTCTCACCTAACTATATACTACATAGCAATGATTTTAAATAGTTTCTATTACATTCGTTTCATCTTTTTCCATTTTGTCCTAGAAACATATAGTTTTTCCTACTGTTTCTTCCTTGTTTTTCCTATAGACATCACCTTTCTGTTCTGTTTTGAAGGTACATAATATTGGAGAGGTCTGCTTTTGTCTTCAATGTGTATTTCCACAGGATTTTAACTTCCTTCTTCTAACAAGCAGATGGAAAACCAGAATATTAATAGAATACAACATAGACTACAAGAAATAGTCATGTTCTCACCTTTTACTGAGACTAAGCAAAGCCCTTCTCAGAGCTAAAATGGGTTCTTTTGCTCTGTAAGAGTTTTGGGTCATTTCAATACGAGCACACCAATTCAGGGAATCTCTACTGTGGTCATTATCTGTTTGCTGAAACATTGGTCCAATACTATGTTCCAATTCACACAGCATATGCAACCTGTGTTAGCAAAACAAAGGAAAAGAAACCAAGTTCAAAATTGGTTGCTGTTTGAGACACATGCAGGTCTTATAAAGCTTTTGCCATTTTTTTCTAAAAGCCAGCCACAAAAGTTATTTCAAATAGTAGGATTTCCTTTAAAAGAGGAAAAAAAAATGATGCAAAACCAAACACACAAAATCAAGGACTTGTAAACTGATTAGTTATTTTTAAGAAAAAAAGATTAATCGCTTTTAGTTTACCACAACCAACTTAAAAAGTTATTAAAAAGGAAAACAAAATATATCAAAACGGTTGAGGTTGCTGTTCTTACTGCTTGCTGTTGATAAAAGAGGAGAGTGCTTTTATGCCATCATAGATATTAAAAGCAATGCACTTAAATGAATGATGTTAAGATAATGAACCACTGTCCCATATGCTCCTGGAATTAAATTGTTGTTGTTGATTTCCTGATATCTACATGAACTTGCTTGCTGATTTTGAAAGACTACACCCAACTGTTTTAGTGTGAGCATTTTTCATGGGTGCCAAATATAAGTTCACAATTAATCAAAGGTTTCCAGTTATGTGAGAAAAAAAAAGAGGAAAGAAGTGACAGAAAATGCACATCAGTACCATTTATAATTGAAATTTAAATTCTTGCTGCTACATACTTGATTATGTGTTTTCTGAACTGAAAATAGTGACATGAAAATCAGAAACCTGATAATATGTTCGTATCCTCGCTGATAGGATCCTCTTTCAAAGCTTGCTGCTGAAAGGGGTACAATCTGTTCTGCTCGAACAACCTTGAGTGTTTCATAAAAAGCTGCTTCATTTTTCTTCTTGGCTGATAATAATAAATGTCCTAGTCTGACACTCCAAGTGGTGGACTTCACATCTTTGGGGAAAAAAGAATGCCTCTCAACTCTGTTTCTTTAAGATTAATCTGAATATGCTAATTTGTCTTCATTTGCTAGTGGAAAAATACGTTTTTCCTCAGAACTAATTAACTGAATTTTAGAAATGCTGTATAATTCTACCCCGACAAACCACCCCCAAAACAAACCCAGAAGAAATTTGGCCTTACACTCACTTGAAATTGCTACTCAAAGACTATACAGTTTACAATCAAATACATATACAAAATCTAGAAGACTGTCAAAACCAACCCTCTCCTCAGTAAAATCCAAGACTGAAAAATTACAATAGCTGGCTCTTGATTGAAGATGATTAGATTAAAACACTCAGACACATAAGGAAGTAGTCATGTTGGGATATCATCGTAACTTACCCGAAGCCAAATAATTTTCGAGTAAATCCCATCGTGACAGTTTCCAGGCTGCTTCCACTCTGTAAGTGTTCAATTCAGAAATCCATTCAGATCTATTAAAGGAAAAATGAAGGCAATAGAAGTTTTTTCTGATTTTCCTTTCCCCTCTCAGTATGGTCGACCTACATTGTATTAGCAAATATTCTTTATATGAAACTGATCTTACTTGAAAAGAAATTAGCTTGCTTCCAAAAAAATTCAAATTCCCAGGTAGGAATAATCACTGATAACAATTAATAGCTGTACAACACTATCCCACAAATTCAATTCCTAGGTAATGTATTCAACTTCTATGGCATATATTGAAAATTACCACCTTCCAATCCCTTTATCCTATTAAACCTCAAAATAGCTATGGAACCACTAACATGCAAGACAGTGAGTGAGATTCTATTTAATCAAGCACATACCAACACTGCATACAGTGCAGATATGAAGTACTAACCTTTCTGGAAGTCTTGAAATAAATAATTTATAAACGAAGCACTTAAAGCTTTCTAGCTTCACACTGCTTATTGGATATACTTGATAAGTGCTTTATAATATACTTGATAATAACATTGTATTAGATGCTTACAGTACCTGTTTGCAAGTACTCCATTGACCTGAGTAATTACAGTAGACAACTGACCAAGGCCTAACATGGACTTCACTACACCATGATAATGAATTATCTAGAAATGGAGGGGGGGGGGGGGGAAAAAAAAAAAGAAAAACGGAGTCACACATTCATTAATGAAATTCATGGCAACCTCAAGATAGAAATGTGTCCAATTGCATGCCTTTTATAATATGAAAAGCTAAATGAACATTCAAATTTGAAAAAGTCTATGACTGTCAAAGAACTTTAATTACCATTGGCAATATTTGAAATGCACCTCTCCACAAATGTAGTGTGATGTGAATTTATTAATATTGTATCAGAGCTGTGAATAAAAATTTATTTAAAGAAATGAACAGTAACAAGCTGAAAAATTCACAGGACAGAAGTAACCCCAAAACCTCAAGCAATTTCACTCTTCATAAAAATGTTTTCCATAATCTGCGAATGAAGCAGTGCCAAGCAAAGGCTGAACTTGAGTTGGTAAGCCATCCTAGCAAAAAACTGGGCATAAGCCTGCAAATTACAGTATAAACCAAATAAAAGATTTGTTTCAGTTCATAAGACACTTCCAATAGCAACAGTTACTCAGCAACTGCCATAGTAAACTCTTACATTCCCATTTTACCTAAGTATTCTGTGTATGTATTTTTTAACACTTAGTCTTGTGTTAATTAAGAAGATGAAAAAAGCCCAACTATCTACTTTTTTTCTAAATCATTTATCTTGTATTTACCTGATCAGGTTCCAGTTGGATAGCCCTATCATAACAGGCTGTTGCATCTCTTAATAAGCCAATACTTTCATGTTCAAGGATTTGTTCTTTGAGAGATGGTTCTGCTTTTCGAATTGCACTCACTCCAGCCACTCCATCTGGTTCATGCATAGCAGCATATAATTTCTTTATTCAAACAGAATTGGAAATCAATATTAACAACAACTCTAAGACAAGAAGAATCTGTTTTAGATGTAATATGCTCAGAATCACACATCTTCTTGAAAATGGAGAACTACACTGTAGGACTTGGCATGGAAAATGTCAGTTTTGTCAGGAAATTTCTAAGGATGAGCCCTGCTTTTGCTTTGCATACTGCAATACTCACCATCTCATCCTATAGAAAGAATAAAAAAGAATAAACATATGAAGCTGCCTGAAACTATCTGTTAAAAGAGCAAAATAAATATCTCATTATTAATAATTAAGTTGTATAACATGAAGCCATAGATTACTTAAGGTGGAAAAGCAATATACTACAATTTTTCAAACTTGAAAGGTCACTGAGGGATATAAGCCACAGGGAATGACAAACAGGCTCATTCCACAGGTTAAAATACTTCTAGAAAATAAATGCTTTCAACACCATTCACATTAGCTACGTAGCTCTTCCTCTACTTTACAATAAGCAACTTTCTGTTCTGGCTTTTTTTGTTGTTGTAGTTGTGTTTTCTCTGACAAAAGGCACAGAGTTGATTAAAACAAATAAAAGCTATACTTTTAGCAAAAACATATTTAACTGTTTAGAGGATCTTAGTGTTTTATAGAAAGCTAAATATTGTCTACATATTGTTGAAAGACAGATGACTGAAAGCTTGTATCCAATAGCAAGAGTCTGACTACATCTTTTCTTCCTCCCATTTCAAAGAATTTGACAAAGCTTTATCTATTTGTGTCTATTTTAATTTTAAATTAAAACAAATAAAAACCAAGAAGAACTTAAGAACCTGAAGAAATCCAAGATGCTCCTGAATATTTTGTTTCTTCTCTGTGATAAATGACTCAAAGTGCATCACAGCTCTTGTGTAAGCCTTAGAGCGAAAGGAAGCCACAGCTAGCGTATCCTGAGGTATGAGGTCTAGAAAACGTGTCACATTTTGATATTCTCCATAGTCCTCACTTGATGCTACAGAAAAAACACATTTTAAGAAGTCTGTCCATTTAGGTTTAATTTCTAAGAATTACCTTATGCATCAAAACTCAGTAAATTAATTCCACAATGTACTGAAATCATCCTCTTAATTTAAGAACACTTTCTTCTAACAAAAATAATTTGTTTAAAACAATCCTGGTGAACTTCCTACATCTTGCAAGACAGCACAGAATATGTTAAACTGAACCTTTAGGATAATACCAAGAAAATAACATTTCATTTTTTAAATTTCACATCTATGTTTCTTGAAATATGTATACCAAGCAATGGATTTGGGGTGGGAGGGGGTGGAAATCCCAATATGAGAATAAGAAATTATAGACCCAACTAATATATTAGAGCAATATTGCACTCTTAAATGGTCATTATGTGACAAGGCAAATTTAAGTACTTGTTTGAAGAATGTAAATGCCACTTCAAAATAAAATAAGCATTGCTTACTTTTCAGATCACCTCTGTCTTTGCTAGACTTGCCAGTATTTTTCTCAGCAATAAGTATTTGAAACTTATGTCTAGCCCACTGAGTTAGATGATCAAGCATGGAGAACACTGTCTGTGTGCTCAGCTGACTCAGGTCAGATGCGCTGTCTTCAAGTCTCCTGGTAGACTGGTCATCGTGTTTCAGAACAGCCATAATCTCCACATAAACCTACACACACATTAATGTGATAAAAGACAGAAGCTCCACACAGCCAAAATAGAAGGAAACAGCAAATAACATTATAAACAAACTAAAATATTACATTTTTTAATTTTATATGTCAATAGTCTGGGGCTTATATGCAAGGTCTGTTTGTCACATAATCAGAAGAAGTAATAATGGCAAATCAAATAGCAGTTGTTGTCAGGAGATTCCATACCGGGATAAAGTCTTTGAAAAGTAAACCTTTGGATTCAAAATAACTCATGATTGCTGGAATTTTAGGTTTCAAGGCATAATGAATGCTACTGAAATTCTGCTGCAAATACACAACTTCAAGTTACCAACTGGCTATCAAATCACAGAATTACTTTTTGCTTATATTTAAATAAATACTATGCTGAAAGATCTGTTTCCTGTTATAGTCAACAGATTATGAGTTTTGTAGATATAGTTATATACACACATACGTTACAGATGCTTATTGTGGACGTATCTGTCCACACACCAAAAAACAAAGAAAAACCCAAAAACAAAAAACCGAACCAAAATAAAAATCACACACCTCTGACCCACTCCCAGTGTTTAAACACAGATATCTTTGCTGTGAAATGAAGTTACATTCCATTAAGTTATATTTTTCAGTCTCTTCAACTTTTGCTAAAGCCAAGTGAAAGAAAGCAGACTGGGTGATTTTGTGTTTTCCTATCCCTGCTTTGCTGTAAGACATCTATGAATCCTGCTCTGCATTAGTTTGGTAGTTAAATAGTTTTTCCACTTAATTTTAAGTGTATGCAAGGGAGAGAAAAAAAATATGGACTTGAATTCTTTTAAGTATACAAGTTCAGCTTATTCCTTGCTTGTGTCATACTCTTCTTCATACCACTCCAGCTTTTCATGTTACTGCAGTCATAATTAACTGCATAGTATCTCATCCTAGGCCGTACTGAAGAAATAGATGGAAACACATAGGAAAGCTGTTTTAACACCAACTTGTATGACTATACTCAAAACCCTGGCAGAAAACTCATTAATACTTGAAAATGAATTTAATACCTACAGAAATTGTTTACTTAGGTCCAAAGTAATTATGTAGAGCTGAACAGCTCTTAGGAAGAACAGTACCATCTTATACATCTCACCTCTTGTTGATCCTCTTGACTGCATCCCAACAAAACATAGACAAGTATGTGTGGAAGTAGATAAATTGTCACTTTATAGTCATTCTTCATCATAATACTGCAGCAATCAAAAACCTTTCTGGCAAGATCATGTCGCACCTAGAGAAAAATTTTATTTCCAGGAAAAGCATCATTAGAGAAGTGCAAATTCCTGAACAATCAATAGGGTTTTTTGTTGACAAATACAAATTCTATTCCATAAAATATTTGTAAGATACTTGTCTCCTACAGAAGGTTCACCAGACTTAAACCTGCAACACAGATGCCAGGTGGCAGCTGCTATTACATGTATTAATTGGTGATACCACAAGAAGATAAGCAAGCACAGGGGATGGTGTAGCTACTGAGCTATTGTGATTACATTAAGTTCTCCAAGTGAAGGTAAGTGCTTTAACAGGCCTACAGCAAGTAAGCATATTCCCAAATCCATCCCTGACTTTCAGAAACAGAAAAGTAGTTCAAGAACTTTGTCTTATATATCAACACAGAGAGCAGATGTATTCTCTCACCTTTGTTATAAGATAACCTGCCCAAGTTGCCGACCATTCTGCAAAGTTATCACCTAATTTGCTCAAGTAAATTGGCTTCCTCATGTTAGACCAATTTACAGCCTTCTGATAACTCTTGTACCTGTAATTTTAAAACATCCATTTGTTAAAACTTTTTGTTTAATATAATAACTATTACTGTTAATGATTAAGTTCCCTAATTGGAATAATTAGGTTTCATCTTCTCAATCTTTTAAAAAAGAATTAAGAAAATACTTTCAACGGTCAACATCTTTTATTCTAGAGCTTCTCAAAATGAAACATGAAATACAGTCAGCCTAACACATTACCAGAATTTTTAAGTATGCCTCAAAGTGCTGTTCAAATCCATTTCTCAAACTATATTTCTTAAAATATCTGAGTATTAGGATTTTGACAGGAAAAAAACAGAACATATATATGAAAGCCAAGAAACATCAAGAAGTTTGTTTCTAAAAGGGAAAACTTATCACAGATGAACATGACTGTCTTAATGAGGAAACAGAAAAGAAACATTCTTTGTTATTTCCCGTGAAAGTGCATATGTAATTTTAACTTCTCTTTAAAATGAGAAGTTAAATTGAAACCCAATGAGCTCCTCCTACCTCTATAAAGGGTAGCAGTAAAGGGATATTAATAAATTTCAGTACAAACTCAAATCCTAGTGAGAATTTGTAAAGAGGAAAGAAAAACAGAAACAAAAACTTCAAAACATTGTATAGACAATGTTCTACGGACAGACAGATCTGGGCAAACTATTACTGTTCTATGAAGAGCTCATAATACCAAAACCCAAGGAAATTATTGCTAGCCTAGAGAAAAGAAATGCTGTTATGAAAACAAATTGCTTAAGTTGTCATATACCGTGTGTTTAAGTGAGGTTCCAAGATCTCCTGCACATGCTCAGGAAACCTCCTCCAAAGCCTGGAGCCTGGACAGTCAGTGTTTGTCTCTCTACAGTCATAGATAGACAGTAACTCCTGAAAGGCATGGTTTACATCACCAAGTTAGCACTGATAATATTTTATCACCACAGTAATAACAAAAGCTGCCGTATATACAGAAGTAAAGAGATAGAAGTTATAGAATGCTTCACTCCAAAATTATCATTGCAAAATTTCCGTCCAACATTGTTAATCCTCTATTACTAGGCAGTGTGCGTTTCAACTGACTATTGACCCCTGAGAATCACCAGTAGGTATTTGGACCACACAGTCTTGTATTCTTGAAACATTTGCCAGTTATCCGTGACTAGAAGTTAGCCTGATTCCTCCTTGTGCATAAGCTAATTAAATGTCTTTATTCCATTGACTACATGCGTCACTTATTTCCTCCTGGAGCTAAGAATTGTCTCAAAGTTTTCACAAAGATATTTAACAACAAAGGAATAAATAAAAAGTCTAACCACCAAATCAGCTTGGAGTTGGCAACCCCGCAGAGAAGACTAGACTTGGAAAATAAGAGCAGGCTCACTTTCAATTACTTCTTAAAATCATATGCAGAAACTTTCTTAGGCCCACTGCTTTTCGTTTCTGCCTAAAGAACATGCACCATTTCCAGTCAGTCTCAGGATTACTCTTTGAATCATGATGGATAGACGGTTAGTTACCTCTAAAACATTAGATCTCTACTAACATATCATGACACAAAAGCAAACAAATCTTCCATTTGACAACTCCTTGGAATCCAAAGTGAGCACTGGGGAGTTGAAAAAAATACACACAAAAAATCACTACCTTGAATAACTCCTGACTGTGTAATTTACAGCTGTAGATGAAGTTACAAATACTCAAACATGCACTTCAAAATGTACATTTATCTGGCAGAACTAAACGTGCCAGGAAATAATTAATGAAGAAAATATAGAATCTAAGCACGTATCTTACCTGAATCGCATATGCTGCAGAATCCTGAGCACGAACATTATCAGCATAAGCAAGGAATGCTCTGGTCAGTTCCATTAATAATCCATATGCAAAATTTGGATCCTCCACACCAGCCTCAGTCACAAACAGAACACCGGATTTATTAAAACTAACACATAGCAGCTTGAATGCCTAACAAATAATTTTCAAGCCTGACTCTAAACTGCTTTAGATGAGAAAGCAACTATAGATTTTCAAAGGGTATGAAAGTAAGAGATTCCCTACTCCCAAGTACTTTAAAAAACATCCTTAATGCTAAACAAACCACTACAGCAACACTTCTTACCACAAATGTAAAATGTTTTCCTTGAGTTTCACTGGTTGAAAAATCAAGCCTGCCAGGATCTATGGCTCCCAGTTCACCTAGACACTCTCCACAAAGTAGTCGGGCTTGAGAGTTTGCATCCTGGCAGCCGATTAGAAGCACAGTTACCAACTGGGAGATAACTGGCTCCACAGTTTCACTGTCTGTTACATACTTGATCAATTTTTCCTAGGAAGTTGAAAAACAAAGACAAGTTATTCTACAGTCATGACTATGACAAATAATTTCAGAAATTTTCCCTCTGTAATCTACGCTTGCTTTGCATTTCACTTACCCATGACTTTAGGTTACTGATTCAAATATTTTCATTTTGTAACTGTAATTCAATTGTACTAAATTGGTTGTTACTCTAGCAAGGACTAAACAAATGAATAATGGATTTGAGCCCCAGTTAATAATGCTGTCATAGCCAGTATTGTATTTCATTATCATATACATCTCTAGTAACTTTTCATTCCTTTCTATCAAGAGTCTCTCTTCTTTTCTACATTACCTTTTTCACTAATCTACTACTTTTTCATCTGTTCTGATACTTCCCCTCAATTTCTTTCATGCAGCTCTTGTCAGACCTTCTGGTTTCACCACCATTCCTATCATTATTTCCCATTTGTTAGCCATTTCTTTACTGTTAGTCTCAACAAGATCAGGGTTTATCATTGTTTAATCAATGCCCATCATTTTAATTGGATGTCCAATATTTTTCTTTTTTGGTCCAGCTTCTATTCCTCAGTTCCACATTCAGTGCAACTACAGAAAAAGTCTTTTCTTAATAACATGAAGATATTTGCCATTGTTAAATTTAACGAAAACTGAAGCCACAGCCAAAATAACAGAGCAAATAGTTCCACAAGCTGTAGAACTAATTAAGTTTGATTGCCTCAATTATTTTGCCAGACTTCTAACTAAGCAAGGCATTGCAAGATTTTGCTGACCTGAGCTGCAAGAATTACTGATTGGACAGCGACAGTGTTCTTTTAGCCAGGGATTTTTTTAATGTTCTGACTGAAGAGTGTTTCACAAAACAGGTGGGTTTTTTTTGTTTGCTTGGGGTTTTAATAGGTCACATACAGCACCCTGCACTAATGGCCACACAGATTTGTAAAGTAGTATCTTCACCTCGTACATGGCTATAAAATGTACTTGAATATGATCAATGAATTCATTATATTCATGTGTGGTCACACACAATTCTTTATTACACAAGCTGTATATGATCCAACAGAGAACAAGCCCACACAATAGACTGTTGAACTAGACTTTAGATACATCTTTCCTCAGAGTTGAAAAATGGCTAACTACCACTTGCCTTGCTGAGACAGCATCACACAGATTTGAAGGATGCAAAAGTTTCCTTACAAGGGGACATGAGGAAAAAGAATCACTTCTCCCCGTTATTTTAAGAAATAGCTAGCTTAGTAAACTGAGGAGAACAACACAGTTCACGTGAACACCCAGTACCAGTAAAGGAGTTTTCGATTGTTATTCCAGATGCTACTTAGGTTTATTTTTAATTCTACTGAAGGAAGTTTTCTGTACCTGATTTCTATATAATGTTTCTTTCAGGCTGGTAAGTGCATGAATACGAACATCCACATTCTCATGCTGAATAGCTCTCATAGACAGCTGCAGTGTTGTCTGCAAGTCAGTGCTTTTGGAGGATTCCTGAGCAAGATATGATATAAGAAGTTCAAGTTAAGTGTCACAGGAACAGTTAAACAGTACCTCAAAGAACACAAGTGAGAACACATAAGAACAACTACCTTGCTGCCTACGTTCTCACCTATATCCATATGCCACTGCCTTCCCTTTTTTTGTTTTCTTCAAAAAGGTGCTATATTTACACTTTTGTGTAAATTTTTGGACTTTTTTCACTTTTATGTAAATAAACATTTACTTTTATGTAAATAAAAGTGATTAAAACAGAAGAAAATTCATTGTTCTGAGTATATGATCCAAAATAAAATTAATTTTTACTTTTATGAACTCATTCTCACTACATAATTGCTACTTCCCGTCTATTACCTAACCATTCCGAGTGCAAGCAAAAGAAATGGACCACAGACTACTAAAACTAGACAAAACTTTTCTGCCTTTGAAGACAATATACAGGAAGAATCAAATAAAAAAAAGTAACTCAAAAGTAAATAAAATCAAAAGTAACTTCTGTTGTAACACAGTCACTGCTGTAGCTAATACTGCTGACTTTTCATCTTCTAATCTCTTTAGTCTCAAAGAGACGAAATGTCAGCGTTCAGGATATGCTACAGAAACAAGTGTGTTAAACATGAGCATACTTCACTCCTAAAGAAGAATCAGAAACTACTTCTAAGTATATTTGTAATAAACAAATTCTTTTTTGTTGTGGAGGCAGATAAATAGTATTTTGGCTTAACAATGAAGTTTACATGTTTTCCTCACTTATCATTAATTCATCTGATGCATTAAAATAAACAATAAATGACAGAAGCTGTACCTTCCTGTATTCCTGAAGGACGACCTGAATTTCTTTTAGTTCTGGAAGGTCAGGGAGAAAATATATTTCATGTAGAAAGTCTCGTACTGCATCCCTAACAGTTAAAAAAAAAATTGCAAAGAACATAGCAAACATTAGTTGGATCAGAAAAATCTTCAAAACTCATCAAAAGAAATGTAATGACTAGAACAAGAAAGGCTTGAAAAGCAGAAAAATAATTAAATTACATAATTTTCTACCTAATTAAGTATGCACACATATACATATGAAACAATTTGCTTCCTCTCATTATTCAACTAAACCACAGGTATTTTTCCTCTGTCCTTTAAAATACCTTTCTCTTCTGAAGACAATTTTTTACTAAACTTTTTGAAGTTGCCATTCATCTACACCAGAACTGGCTCTCCTTTTTGTGGACACTGGCCAAAGGGTGAGAATAATCCCAATTGATGTTAATCCAGTTTCAGTTTTCCTCATAAGAAATGAAAACACAAACCAGAATTCTACGTTCCTACCATGAAGTCATTTTTCAGTTTTGCTACTGTGAGTTTCAACAAAAGCCTTATGATTCCTACAGTCATACTATTTCTATTATATAATGCAAGAAAAATGAAAACCCAATGAAAGTAATCAAGATAGAAACTACCACCAGTGCTAAAAACCAACCAACCAAAAATAATAATTTTAAGCTACAAAACATAAGATGAAAAATAATTAAGTCTCAAACACTACCTTCAAAAAGGGTAAGTCAGGAAAATTTAAGTCTTTGGTATTAGACACCTTGATTTCATTTTCAGTTGGTGTGACAAATTGTGAAGAGAGTATATGAAATTTTACTCAACATTAAGTTCTATATACTTCATAATTTTAACTCTAACTCCAATTTTCAAAGGGAACAAATAAAGAACTTATTTCCTCCCTATTTCCAGCTCCAACATGCACTTCTCTCTAGCTTAGAGCAAATGCTAGCAATTGTTCTTATTTCATCTATGTGCCCTGCAGAAGGATATAATTTTCCATACCAGAAGGAAATGTACAATCAGAAAACCTGGTAGTGGTGAGTATCTGAATGGGCTGTAACTTGTCCACAGCATTATATATTTTTACAAGGACAATAAAACCCTACCTTTTTTCACATGAGGCTATCACTCATCAAATTTCAAAATCTCATTGCAATTTAGAGAAGTGGGAATTTTATAGAAGAACATGCAGTTTTGCAGAAAACCAAGCTTTCTCATCTCAGTGCTGGACAACTTCAGTTTAGATTTATCTCTATTCCCGTTACAGCATTTAATGCATTTAATGAAAATATTTTGTACGATACCTGTTCTCAACTATGAGAAAATGAAATACTGCAGCAGTTTCCTTTGGTTGGATATGCATCAGGGGCAATAATGCTACTATCACATGACTAAGCAAGGAGCCAAGGTATGAATGGTCCAGACTTCGAACAAAACAATCCCAGGCTCTAAACAAGAAAAGACATCAAAACAATAGTGACAAATGACTCTTCACTGCATAAAGACACTTTAGGTAAGTCATGAAAAGTATTTTGGGCCTGTGGTTTAGATTACCATCCAGAACAAAACAAAGCAGTGTATCCACTGACAGAAATAGCAGGTATGTCACTGGGTACACTATCAGTTCACCTGCAACACAGTTCTGGAAAATCATCTTTGTATCTTAGAGCTGTTCTCAGTGTAGTCATCATCTTCACTCTTACTGAGCTGATGTGTTTGGGACCCATGAGCTTCATTAAAGACATCAGACTGTTTAAAGCCTAGACACAGAGAAAAGTAATTTGGGTGTATGAGATACTCAGTAGAACATATACAAGCCACATTTTCAACAAAATCAGGCTACCCAGCCTTAAAAAACCTTACTCTGTAAGACATCAAATTACGTTTGATGCTTCAATAAAGAATTTGGGGATTAGTGGAAAAGAGAATGAAAGGCAACCTGCAACCACAGTATTGTAACAAAAGTATCACTATTTAGGCTGTTGACTGATGAGTGAAGAACTGTGGACACCAAAGGTGTAAATGGCTATAGAAGCCTGTTATAAGGATTGACTAATGTTCAAAGTATTAGAACAGGTAAAGAGCAGGTTTTTAAAATATGGAGAAAACAAACAAACTTGCATTTAAAAACCACAACAACAATGGAACTGACATACAGATTCTGGGAGAGTGCTTGGTAAGCATCAGTGAACAGGCTATATAGCTCAGTTATCCATGGGACTGATGAAAGAAGAGAAATACTGAGATGCTTAAAATCAGGAGATACTTTAGTCACAGTAACAAGGCAGTCCAACCTTCATCATGACAGATCAGTAACACAAGAAGAAACCTGAGCTTGAGGAAAGGTCGTGGAAGGTGAAACTCACCAAGAACAAATAAGGGAACAAGGAAAGGTAGAAACAATAGCGTTTCTTCTGCTGCACCTGCTATGTAAATTAAGAAATTCAGAATGTGTGAAGACATGAGGCTATGAAAATGAGAGCAACACGAATATAGGAGAAGCAAAAAGCTTGAAAGAACACTAGAGAAAATACAGTTCATCAGTGTATAGGTTATACACATTCTAGCTATGAAAAATTCCCTAGAGAAATCATGTCTTACCTCTGAGGTGGCTAAAAGGCCTGTCCTGTGGTTAGAAGTGAGCTCAAGTTGTAAGCTCTAATTTCTCTAAACACTCCCTAGTGTAAAGGTGAAAGGAGCTGCTCTGTGAGAAGCAAAATCAGTAAAGCCCACCTTCTTTTTGATTCTTCTTTTTGTTGTGGTTCTTTGGTGCCCTTATAACCCTGCTCTTTGCAGTTTTCTCCCATATTTGCTCATGCTTCATTTTGTTTCTTTCACATATACGAAATATACATTTGGATTCTTCCTCTAATTACTTGTAGTCTGACTTGTTACAGGTACCATCTCTGACTGAAATTCACACATCAGCTGACCATTAAGAAAGCCAACAAAAATTTTTCAGCTAATACAGAAGTCCCATCCACAGTGAGACCATTGAGACTTCCATGACAGTTGCACAATCGCATATTAAAACAGACCTTGCCTATCTTCATTTTAGTATTCAAAATTAAGCTTACGCACCATTTTTTTATCCTCAATGCCAACACTGGAACTCAGTAACTGCATGTTAAAAAAAGCCAAGATACCAAGCAATTTTGGTTGCAGATAATCAGCCTGTGAAGGGAATAAAGAAAAAAATGAAGAAAGTAAAACCCTAAAATAATCTTACTATTAACACATTCCTATAGTTATGAAATTATATAGCAAGTATGAAATGCTAATTCTGAAAGACACATATGAAGAATCTGAACTACACACACTGATCCTTAAGAAATATTAGTGTTCATGAAAGACATTCCTATTAAACTGTGGGATTTTTTTGTTTTGGTGGGATTTTGGGGTTGGTGGTGGGGTTGGTCGTTTGTGTGGACTTGTTCTGAGTTTGGGGTTTTTTTGGTGTATACTCGATATGTATTTATTACAAGAACACTGAATATGAAATACCATCCTTTCCTCTACTTTTTGCCTGATCTTCAGATTGTCAAATAGCCTTCACTCTCAGACTGGAGAAGAAAACAACACTGAACAAAACTGAACATTAATATTTTAACATCCTTACCATTTGTTCAGGTGATGTTATTTCTCTAGGTCCCTGATAGGGATCATCATGAGATGCAAATGAAGCCAACATTGACAAACCATTGAAGACTTGTTGATAGTGCTCTCCTATACGCAGCAGTAATTCATTATGCAGGCCCTGGTAGTCCTGTCTCAGCAAGCTGCCTAGCTCTATCTCAGTCTCATTCTACAATTGAACAGCAAACAGAAACTAAGTCTTCATTTAATCACAACAAAACTAACACATCAAGAAACAAACTACGCAAAATATCATGCAACAGTTCATGAGAGCAGACAGAACAGATTTTAAATCACAAGAACCAAACTTCTGTATATACATTTTCCCCACCTGGGCTCTACAATACCTTAACTTAAATAAAGCAGAAAGTTCAGTACTAATCAATTGTTGTTCCTAATCTGCACATATAATAAAACAAATGCCAATTTACCTTGAGGTAATGAAGCGCCCGCTCAAGCTCATCCTTGGAGCAGGAACAGACCAAGTGAGAGAAGATGTATTTGAAGTTATTGATTAAAATCTCTCTTCGGTTTACATTCAACTGTTTTGCTATGGTTCGAATAAGCGTGGAAGCTGCAGGACTAGCTTTGGCTGCAAGGTCAGGAAGCAAAACTTGCAGGGTCCGCTGGTTAATTAAAAAAAACACTGAACGTAAATAACAAACAAACACTCCTCCAAAACCCCAAGATTCAGCTTTGTTCCACCTGTGTCAGCACAACAACAGCCATCTCTGGTTTTATGTATGACAATATGTACAAATAAAGAAGAATTTTAACAAGATGAAATACCCAGTAAAACAAAAATAATTCCTTAAGGAAGTGCTTTACCTTATTAATACTGAGAAACATGAAAACAAGAAGTGAGCTAGCACTTTTTGTCTTCATCTTTTGGGGCCTGGGCTATAATGAACGCTATGGAATTAGACAAAGAGAAAGACAGCAGTTCATCTTTGAATTGCCTTCGGCAGCAGAAAAAGAAAAGAAAAGAATGCCTATTTGATAACAAGCTTTAGCAGGGGGAAACCGAAACTGCAGATTGTAACAGAAACAAGGTCAAAACAAGAAGACAGGATAGAGTATTAAATCCAGCATTGAATAGAGCATTCAATTAAGCATGGTATGATCGCATGCACCTGACCAACAAATTGCAACATATGTAACTAACAATAGTATAAAGTTAAGTAAATGTAATGTTAGCATAACCATAGTCTAGTGTTAGAGAAAACTAACTGAAGGCCAAACAGATGGGGTGATATTTTAAGCACAAAAAGGTTGATGTTTTAAGTACAATAAGGATGGTGTTCTAACACAATGAGGTTGGTGTCTAAGTTCTTACAAAAACGAAACTTTGAGGCCTTATGCATAGTGTGTGATCCTTAGTATTAACTAACTGTCATGAATTGTAGCACATATACAGCATTTGGAAAAAGTATATAAGTGATGATTATGTGACAATAAATTTGGAGCTGATGCACATCATATTGGTATCTGGTCACTCCCGCCTCGCATAATGAAGAAGAATCTCTGCATTCATCCACATGCTCCACAAAAGGAAATCTTAAAAGAAAAAAACCTCAAAACAACAAAAAAAACCCCCAACAAAACCCAGTACAAACACACACACACACACAAGAAACACCTCCTCAACCTACCAGAGAAAAAATAAAAACCATTTGTGACATTCACAGAAAAATTGTGTGCTAAAATAGAAATTCACAAATAGACACACACACAAAATGATGAAATGCAAAAAGAAATGACCAACTTACTGACAGAAAACGATTTAGATCTGGAAAATCAAATACATTGGCAATCTCAGATAACATGTCCAGAGCCATTTCTCTCTGGTGTGCAGCTGTTTGTTTCTGCAGCTCATTACCCTGGCATGGAGCACTCAGTGCTGTCATCTGGCTGGAGTGCAGGGATTCCACTAGAAACTAAGCACAAAGAAATATGTATTTATAGTATTGTTTTCCCCTTTCTCATCCCCCAGAAATTAACACAAGTATTTCACTACCCTTTCTATGCATGGTTTTCTTCCTCATTTACTGCACACAGATCTATGACTATTTTTTTGTGATAGAACTTGATTATAATTCACTTAATTGCATTGGGTTTTGCAACCCTGTATTCAGACATTGCATTATTTAAAAAAAAAATCAAAATTAGAAATATCTGCTCTTGGTAATTTTCTTATAAACAGAACTCCTGTCTTTAGGTAATAGATACACCAAATGAACAAATCAATCCTGTCAGCATTATGCCTGTGAAATGTCAATTTCAATTTCAATTTTAAATCATAGCCCCTTGTGGACATAGTACCACACAATGCAAGATAATATATAATTCCTCTACTTCAGAATGACGGGATAAAAAAACAAAAGCAATGCTGTTGAGGGAAGATCATGACAAAGTTAGAAGATTTCTCATTCCTTTCTGAATGTTTCTGGGGTTTTTTGTGGTTTGCTTTTCAAACCACCTATTTCTCATCCTATGAGTTTACATCTTTTAAAATCCTGCAATTTTTACCTTTAATACGATTTTCAAAATATGCAAAAAGAACCTAAATATATGCCTTTCTAAACCCACCAACTCATCTCTTTACCTGACAGATAGGTTTCTTGTACTGACTGAAGAAAGCTTGCAGTTTTATGGACTTAGCTGCTGAGAGGGATCGAATTTCTGTGTATGCTGCTCCAGCCACAGAAGCTGACTTGGATAACAAACAGTGCAACAAGTGCAAGAGAGCAAATGGTACCAAATCTCCTTTTGATGCCCTTACAAAGAAGAAAAAGAATTACAAAGGAAAAAAGAATCATTGCATTAATAAAATGAGTGAAGAATATACAGTTACTGTACTGCAAAATGACTTGTATTTGCACAGCTTATCTGTACTTCCTATGACATAGCAGAAGTTAATGAAGAATAGTCCATATGGATCCACAGTTTACTACAGTTGTAAAGAACTTTGGACAAAGGCTGACCTTAAAATAAGCAATTTAATCTCACATTTACACTTAAACAAAAAGTTACTTTGCACCACAAACTGACATTATTTTGCAACTTTCAAGATACTATCAAAAACGCACAAAAAGTTCCACTTAAATATAAGAAAAAAATTATTTCACTGTGAGGGTGAGGGAGCCCTGGCACAGATTGCCCAGAGGGGTTGTGGAGGCTCCTTCCTTGGAGATTCAAGACCCGCCTGGACATGTTCCTACGCGACCTGACCTAAGTGAACCTGCTTCTATGAGGGGGTTGGACTAGGTGATCTCTAAAGGTCCCGTCCAACCCTTACCATTCTATGATTCTATGAAAAATACCTTCCAATATCTCCTGTTGTGAGAATCAAGGTATCTTTAAGCTCATTATTTCTTGATATTTTGGCATTTGTATAGGCTTCTTTCATTCTTGAAACAAACAACTGGAACATATGAAAAGAAAAAAAAAAATTCACTGTTTGACATTACTGAAACAAAAAACATAATGAGTTAGGAAAACCAACCAAAAATAAATACGAATTCACCTCTTTTATGAATCCTTCTTCAGAGTCTATGGATTCTAATATGTTCTTTATGCAGTCACTGAAAGCCACTCTTACATTTTTGTCTGGATCTTCCATCAGATTTAATAAAGACCCAAGAACAATCTTCACACTTGACTCATCAGTGTTGAAATCCAGATGTTTGCAAAGATGAGGTATATTTTCTATAAATGCTGAGTGGCATGGGATGGAAAAGGAAATGAAACTAATATTTTTAGTGTTTAAAAAACCAAAATCTATTTAAGTGCACAAAACAGTGATGCAAGTAAGCCTTAAAGCACACTATATTCTTTTATCAAAAGAGTAAATATTATCAAACCAGACAAGCTATTTAAAATTCAAATTTTATCAGGTATTATATCTCTACATACAATCATAGACCAAAACTCAGCCAAGGTAGTACACTGACGACATCAAACATTAGAAGCGATATCAACTCCATTATAGTTATTAAAAAAAAGTAGAAAAAAGGAATGGAGAAAGGTACAGAAATAGTGATTTAGTACCTCATACAGAAGTGCAATATGTAAATAAGGTCAAGTCACATACCTAGCTTTACTGAACTGGATACTTTGTTCTCGAGGAGAGTAAGAAATGGCTTGAATACACAGGCTTGCACAGAACAAGCTTTTTCATGAGCCGAAGTCACAGTAAGGCTGCTACATAAAATATCATAAGTACTGTGCTTAATAGCAGAGTCTGCTAAGGAAGGTTGTACACTGACTGCACCAGAAAGACAGCAAGACAGTTTCCCAATTATGGCAGCACAAGCCTCCTTGACTAGCTCCGACTCATCCTTTATTTGATTTCTGAAATTTAAAGAGAAAAAAATAGATCATTTTAATAGATCATTTACCTAGAAATCAGTATTTCTATGTTGTCTAAATTCTCTAACGATACTGTAAGTACCATTAGGACAATTTAATCATCTTTCTCACTAAATTATCTTTTACCTTTTCAGATGACCCTCCAATTCTATTAAATATTTGAAGCAGCACTGGGCATGGTGAGTCTGCAACATTATAAAGAAACTGAAGACACAATAGGACAAAGGACATGAAGAAGTATATAGAAAAGATGGAGAAACTGGAAAGACTTCAAGAAACATATGGACTAATATCACATACATTAAACTGACAAAGATGATATTCTCTCTTTATTGGAAATGGAGTCTTCAACTAGGTAAGTAACCTGTATACTGACACAGTAAGCAAACACTATTCTATCAGACAGACACTGCCACTTACACCTATCCTGTTGATATCATACAGTTTCTGAAATTGTCATCTAGCAAGTTCTGGATGAAATAGAAACTAATATTTATTTTTTGTGATTATATTTCTTGTCTGTTTTCCTTCTTGCATTAAGATAGAAAAGCAGCATTAATACATACAAAAGAGCTTTGGGAATCATATTGCAGGACTGTGCAGTTGAATGAAGCAGTAGAGAGAATCCTTTAACACAAGAAGCCCTGATTACTTCATGGGGACTTTGTAGTGCCCAATGACAAACAGATTTTCTCCAATCCAGATAAATGCTTCTCGGGAAGAGAGACAGAAGGAATATACAGTGTGACTGAGTTTGGGGTGCTAAAGAGAAGAAACAGAAGAAAGCAGATAATTACTTGATTTAAATTTTTAATATCACCATATTAATATAATATTTAAAGTTCAGATTTTATCATGTATTACATTCCTACATATAGCCATAGACCAAAAGTAAGTCAAGGTAGTTTAAAAAGAGTATAAGTGACAACACCAAACATTTAAAGTAATATCAACTCAAACACAACATTTGAAGCACCATTATAGTTGTAAAAATAACCAAAAGGTAGAAAAAGGGAATGGAGAAGGGTAGAGAAGCAGTGATCTTATAATCAATCATCATAATAGGGCTAAGAAAATAATTTTGCTTTGATAATAATAATTCCATAGAGATATTAGAATTTATATGCTTTAACACACTTACAGAAACTCTGTGCAGTTTTTTGACTCAAAATTAGAGGATCAAAACCAAAAGCAGGTGGCTTAAAAGAATCATCAGGATGACTGTAAATCCAGGGCAGAGACAGCAATCCACATAAGTTATCAAGAATCTGATCACTCAATGGAATTTTCACTGAGAAAAAAAAAATCCCACCAAAACTAAGTAACAAAAAAACCAGATACTTTCACAGATAGAGTTTCTAAAACAGATGTAAATGTTATGCTTTTAATCTTCTATAAAAATACTATTTTTTCAGCCAACAAAGATTAGTATCACTGCTCCTACATGTTGAAATCCTACATTTTAGGCATACAGTAATAAATGATGTAGTACTACACGAAAATTATCTAAAAATTTCATTGAACAGTTGACAATATGTAATAGTTTACAGGATTTCTCACCTTGTGCATACAGCAAAGCATCAAAGATTTTCACTATTCTGTCAATCACTTGTTTTAAGTTAACAATCTGTGTAGCAGCCTCTAACAGGTTTCTGCAGACTTTCACTACACTTGTGATAAAATCAGAGGAAATCCACGTGAACTGTATATTCACCGCTGAATCTGGGGTGCTTGGAGTATTCTTACATGTGTCGGAGTTGCACGGAGGAGGAGTTATTTTATAATCTGCCCTGTTAAACAAGAAATCATATGATCAATGCAATGGACTATAAACAATACTGTACTCCTTGTAAACAAACCTACTATGGACTTCTTCAAAACATACAGGACTTAGCCAATACTTGTCCTGATACATGGACAAGCATTAAAATCATATACACAAATCTTAATCACCATTATAAGAAACTATTAGTTTCATGGTGCCACCTTGGTACCTTTACCTGGTAGAATTTGTTGGGGGAGAACAATGAACTATGCACAAAGCAGCTAGTCGCAGAATTACAGCAATCCCTTCTACAGTCTGAAGAACATCTGCTGTCAGAATGTCTCTCCCAAGGTTAAATATTAAGGATGCAGCTTTCTTTGTGATGGTGTTCCATAGAGTGCTCTTCAACGTCATGTCTACGGGACTAAGTCTGTAATTTGATAATATTAATTATTTTCCAACACATACTTTTTTTCAGAAAAGACAAATTTTCATAGCAAAAGCAGAGTTAATCCATGTGGAATACAAGATTAAGAAAACACCAAATGAAGGTTTAGCTTACATGTGCTCTTTTGGGAGAACAAGACACTAAGTATGATGCCAATTAGACTTATCTGGAAAGGCCAGAAAGGTATGCCTCCACAATCCTTCAAAGATCATGGTGACCAGGATGGTTCCTGATGACTATAAAAAGGCAAACGCTACACCCATCTTCAGGAAGGCAAAGAATAGGATCCAAGGGACTACAAGCCTGCCAACCTAACCTCAGTCCCTGGGAAGGTTACAGAAAAAGTCTCTCTTGAACTCATTTCTACTCACATAAGGGGAGAGAAAATGACTGAGAATAGCCAGCACATATTAACCAAGGGCAAAACATTCCATACTAACTTGATTCCTTCCTACAATGAGTCTTGGCAGCTATATGGAGCAAAGGAGGGTTGCTTTTTCAGGGCACCTCAACTGGTTGGAAAACTAGGCTGACAGGAATCTCATGAATCATAAAATGGTAGGGTTTGGAAGGGACCTTTAGAGATCATATAGTCCAAGGCCTCTGCCAAAGCAAGTCTACCTAGATCAGGTCACAATGGAACGTGTCCAGGCGGGTTTTGAAGACCTCCAGAGAAGGTGACTCCACACCCTCCTTGGGCAGCCTGTGCCAGGGCTCCCTCACCTGAACAGTAAATTAGTTTTTTCTTATGGAACTTTGTGTTCTAGTCTTTCCATTACTCCTTGTCCTGTTGCTAGACATAAAAGAAAAAAAACAATGCCCCAACATCGTAACACCCATCATTTAGACATCTGTAAATACTGAGATGCTCCCAGTCTCCTCTTCCCTAGACTAAACAGCCCCAGTTCCTGCAGCCTGTCCAGTGCAACAGCATAGTCACATACATGATTCTACCATTCTGTGTGTATGTTTTCAGCTTTTCTGTTTTCAGTGTGTAAAAATGAAAATAATTTGCACTGAACATAATAAAATAGTCTCTTTAACTAAAGTTTGGCTTAAAACTCACCTGTAGATTCTGATCCTTCAAAATATCATTTAGATCTTTACCCCAAAAAACTTTCAGTGTGGCTATTATGAAAAACCTGCCTCAAAAAAACAGTTGTCATTTGTTACTATGCACTCGCCAAATTACTATAGAAGCAGTTACCGACTACACTTCATACATTACTGGTGCAGGTGATTTCTTTGGATGCTTTGTTGGCAAGCTTAGTCGTCGTCTTTTCTCTGGAACTTCATCACTGCTGCTGCTCCACCCATCAGTGTCAGAAGTATCTAGCTGATTCTGATTAAGGTCCTGAAAGATTTCTTCTGTTTGTGTTTTTAATGCCGTGTAAAGTGGACTCACCAGATACTGAGACAAACAACAGAGGTATCATGATGTACACTGCGTCTTACTTCTCAAAGGCACATTAATGCTTCTGACTTAACATATAAAATTTAAAAATGTTATGGTAACGAAGTGCTCAAAAATCTGTTAAAAAAGGAAATCCTAATGACAAGATGGAAGCTTTCCTAAGCAACAAAGTCTCCTGTGTTCCCACCAAAACATGCAGCTTCTGCAGCTAATAGCCAGTTCTTGCCATAACACCTTGCTACTAAAGCCATAAAGACAGATACACTAAATTTGACAACAGATACGATGTGTACAGGTGTATATGGTATAAGGAATACTAAGCATATCAACATCCTATTACACACTTAACTATGCTTTTAAACTAAAAAAGGGTAGATTTAGACTGGACATAAACAAGAATTTTTACTATCAGAGTAATGACACACTGGAACAAGCTCCCCAGAGGGGTGGCAGATGACCCATCCCTGGAAGCTCTGAGAAGCGTGCTCTAGTTTAAGATGTCCCTGATAATTGCAGAGGAGTTGGACTAGACAATCTTTCAAGGTTCTTTCCAATCCAAACTACTCTAGCATTGTATTTTTATTCAAACCTTTCAGTCTGCCTGTCCCCAGGAAATATGACTAAAAGCATATGGTTAGAAAGTGAGAGTATTTCAGATGAATGGAGATTACTCATACAGCTACCCTCACGTGCTTGTACTCTGTGCCTCATCCTCATTTTATACTAAGGTTACTAACAAACATTTGTGCCTGCATAGCTTCTCAATATTTTAATACAACAAAAACCCACAGGGTTCAGCTACGCTCAATTAAAGAACTCTGACCTATACAGTATGTGAAACGGTTGAGAAACAAAGAATATTATCTAACTAAAACCAGTATTTCCTAGATTTTATTCTTGGCACAGATATGGCGTTTTCTGCACAATCTAGTCACACAATAAATACAATTTTAAAAATCAACCTACCTCTTGTTCTTCCTGAGTTCCAAGCACATTCACAAAAATTCTGCATATAGTGCTGATATGGACTCTTCTTACTTGTAAGGCTGATTCATAGCCACTTGGAACAAACTCCAGAAAATATTGCAGTATATGGCAAAAAGCAGCTTTCAGCTTTTCAGACTTAACAGACCTAAACACATCACCTTCAGACAACATGCAGAGCTTCTCTAGTAGCATATTCAAGTAGACAGGTTCAATATTTTTGTAAGAATCTGCTTCAAAAGGCAACAATGTCCTCACTAACAGTAAGAGTGGTTCTCCAAAGAGTTCTGATTCCTCAGTATCCATTTCAACTGCTGACTGTAGAATTCCCAAAAAGACTGTGAAGAAAACACTGGCCAGTTGTTGTGGTGGTCCTCCCAAATGAATTAATTTTACTAAAAACTTCATTGCTAAAGCTTTAACTTTCAGACTGCCATAGTCCAACAGGGAACAGCCTATCCCCCAGAGAATAACATCTTGTCTTACAAAAAACACATCTGCCACAATATGTGTCAGAATGGACATTAGTATAACTTCCAAACACTCTACATTGTGCATACCCATCAGCTGTAATGGTGCCAACCTTAAATATCCCACATTGACATTTGTATTGCTTGAAAATCTCTTTACAATCACTGGCCAGACGAGTTCATCTCCCCACAGATGCTTTTGTGTATCTCTCTCATGCAGGAAGATTAAGTCTTGGAAAAGCTGTAACAAGTCTTTTGTTAGAACTTGAAAAATGGAGTAACTTTTCATTTTAAACAGAAAAAGTAAAGAGCAAATGACATCACAGATGTTCTTATGCAATGTGTTGCAGCTTGGAGTCGCAGCAATTCGGAGAAGCCTTATTATGATCCAGTTACTAAATTCTGGAACAACAGAAAAACAGCACACAGAAAATTATTGAGATAAAGCCAAAAATCTCCTATTATAAACACCTCCCTGAAACATGGTTGCTCATTGGTAAAACAAAAGAAAATTTCTTGAGATAAATGCACTTAATCTTAGTAAATATAAAGCCTTCACTGGGACATTTCTTCAGCAGATGTTATTGAAAAAAATGGAAGAGTAGTAGGCATAGGTGGATGAAAAAACACCCCAAACCAGTCAGACATTTTACACTGGGTAGTTCCAGACATTTTCCTCTGTCAAAAAAAACCCCTCAGACAATGAATATGTGTACAGGATCTCTAATCAACATGAACTGGGTAATATCACGAAGTAATGTTAATGAATAAGCTCAAACCCTGTCCTGACAAATTTCCACTATCACAAGTGCAAATCTATTCACAATATTAAACGTCTATCACAATATCCATTTACTTACAAACACGTAATGTTGAACTTACAAATCTGCCTTTTCCCCATTTTTGTGCTTTTGTATAATCCCATTGTCAGAAAATTTAAATCATGAAAATATGAACCTTCAACACAAACATTTTTAACCAACTCACCAATGCAAGTGCATTCAGTTTCCTCCTGATTTCCATCCACATTTACAAACATAAGTGGAGAAGATTTCATTATATGTTGAATAAAATCAAGCAACATTACAGAACTTGGCTGTGAATCTGATTTCTTAACCAACTCCAAAGCAACTGTAAAAATAATAAAAGGAGACACATTCCTGAATGAGTATTGCAATATATCAACTTTACAAATTTTGTTTACACCTAAAGAGAAAGAACATTTCTTAATATAACATACTACGATACTAAAACAGTATAATTATCAAATGGGATTGTGCTTTATTAATCAATGAAGATGATTTTGTGCATATTGTAAACGCTCTATGTGATACCAATGTGTATGAAGAAAAAAATACACTACTCAGCTTCAATATTAACACTACATGCATTAACGCTTAGTTAGTATTATATCCAACTGTATGATGAATGAAGAATGGCAAATAGTTAACATTTCAATTTTAATCACACACTTTACTGAGGTTTATGAATTCTATTATTATTTCTAGGTTAACTAATCTAGGTTTATGATCTTGGAAGGAAAAAACAAACCCTTACTGTCTTACTGAAACAGTTATTTGAAATTATACCTTGGAAACTGTAAGTTACCCTGTGATTGTCCTTGACATAAATGCACAGATAACAACAAATTATGATTTTGTAGTGTATGTACTTCATAATTAGCAAAATATTGTTAGTGCTGTAATAAATGGAACCTCATTATGACTTAAGGAGTACTAAAAATAAAGCTCTGTTAGAATTCTAAAATTACAAACACCTCTTTGCATCGAAGTATTTAAATTCCGAGAGACCCTGTGAGCATTAAGACTTGCAAGATGTATTATTCAATCAACAGTCACATTATACTGTGCTCCTGATTTTCAATGTTGTGAGCATTTATGTTCATACAACCCTGCACTGCATTTCCTCCCTTTTTTTAGATTAAGTTACTTCATGCCATAATAACAAACAAGTCATCAAGTAAGCTATTAAAAAATAAGTCCTAAATGGTATTGCATTCAACTACTAAACTTTTGTTGAAATAAAAGTTGTAAATTGGTTTTGCATTAATGACTTAAAGCATAAAGCAGATAAGAATTTTCAAAGATACAAATGTAATACTTACCAACATCTACATCTGTAAGAATTCTGTCAATGAACTGGCAGAGTATTTGCCTTGGTTTCTGTACAACTGTATTGTATTCTTCTGGACTAGCACTGAAATTAAAAGTATGTTATTTTGACTAATTAATTAAAGCCTATTTCAATAACACAATATTAAACATTTAACTTTTTTCTCTTCTAGAAGTCTTCAACAAGAGATACAAATTGAGTTCTTGTTTTAATCAGCAGTATACAGCCACTTCTTTCACCTTTTTCTTCAGGAGTAAAAAGTTTTATGAAGTGCTGAAGATCATTTCATGTTATGCCGTTATGCTTGATATATATTAAACCTACATGTGTCAGACCAAGGCATTTAGCCACATGCTAATACCAAGCACTTAAACAGTTTTGTGTTCACTTTTGGAATTAATCTAAAACGTTCAAGTGATTAGCTACCAATCCCCAAGCTAAGAAATGCCAATGGCAATTGCTCAGGTGCTTAAGACGTCAGCTAGCTCACCAGATCAAGTTATAAACATGTAATTGTACCTCTACATAAACTAGTTGCGTACTACAAAACAAAGCTGTAGTCTTGATAGTGTCATTAAAACTTCAGACATTTTCAAGACAGTTTAATTCTCAGTGAAACCACAATATAAATACAGCGGAAATTCCTAGGGCGATGGGTGTCACGCAGGCCAACACATCTCACCCCTCGGGTTATACGAACACCATCTATGAGGGAGGGAGCAATCCAGGCAGGAATAGAAAGGGAGGTGCAGGCCCAACTCCGGCAGTCAGCAGAGCGCGGGAGGCAGGAGTCTCCTTTTCCACCACCCCGCGCCACACACTGATGCCGAGGCCGGGCGTATTTCCCTCAGCGCCGAGCAAACTCCTCACACCCTACAAGGCGGAGGCCCTGTCCGTCCTACCTGGCGAGCTCCCGCAGTGCCGGGATCATGGAGGCCATTTCCAGGCCTTGCTCTGCCATGGCTCCCGCTTTGAAACAGGCCGCGCGCCGCCGAGGCGGGAACTGCGTGACGGCGTCCGGCAGGACCCAAAATTACTCCGCAGACGAAAGGGTGGCTGCGCTCCGCTGCGCTGCTGCTGAAGGTTAACCGCTTCGTCACCAGACTAGGGAGCGGCCACAGCAGCTCAGTGCGCGGTTTCTAATGGCTTCCCTCGGAGACCTCGCTGGCCCAGCAGGACTCTCCTCCGCGGCACTGGACACACGCCGGCCACAGCGCAGCCCGCCGAGCCGCCGCCGTTTATGAGGGCACAGAGGGGCCGGGAGCGCCAGACAGAGCAGGACGGGCGCTTCGGCAGAGCACGGACGGCGGCTCCAGGGGACCCGAAGCACACAGAGAAGAGAGAAATGCCACAATTTTCAGAGTGGCCTAAAGTGAGTGAAGGAGCTGCTCCGGTCTGCGGGACAGTGAGGATGAAACTAAGGTGCTGGATGAGAACTCCCCGCTAGAGCGCGCACTGTACCCCCGGGCCGGCCCGCATCGACCATGGTGGCTCTCTCCTCAGGATACGCCTGCGTCCCGCCACCTCCTAAACACCGTACAACCACGAGCTTCACAGCCTTCACCTCTGTCAGGTCTGAGGCGAGTCCCGCAGCCCGCCCCTGCCGCCGGCTTCTCTGCCATTGGCCGCCGGCGCTGCCCGTCCGATCGGCCCGCCCCGCCGGCAGCAGGTGGCGGCGGGTCCGGCGCCTGAGCCGGCAGTGTGCGAGGTGGCGGCCGGGAAGGTAGCGGGCGGTCAGGGTCGGTGTCATCCTGTCCCCGTATTCAGGGTAGGGGGCAGGCGGAGTGATTTCTGCCCGTTCAGTTGGCGGGAGCGAGCATTCCGGCAGGTGCAGGGCCCGCCGCCCACCGGCTCAGTGCTCCTCCCTGGAGGTAGCGGTGAGGTGCGTACTTAAACAGTTTTTAAGATATTGCTGTTATTGTTTTATTACCTTTTTTGCGTATGTTGGGTTTTTTGTTTGTTTATGCTTTTTGAGGGAATGCACACGTTTAAATGCTTTAAGTACGAAAGGTTTTGAGGAAAAACTTCTCAGGCTACATGAACATCATCCAACGTGAGGTGCTTTCTGGAAGCAGAGCGGCGGGTGCGTTTAGCGGCGGGCCCTACCCGGGCAGCGAGTCAGCCAGGCTTCGGAGGGTAAAGGGATGAAGTGAATGGAGTTCTGTCTGTGTAGGAGTAGCAGGGTGACTCTGTGAGGGGAAACTGAAGTTTGAGCTTTGATTTTTCTAGTTAGGAGGTACAACTTTTTCTGTGGCTGTTTAAAGCTTTGGTATTGTTCCTGGGCTGAAATAAAATCCTCTCGGAGGCTTCTAATCCTGTTGCCTGTTTCAGCTGTGTTAAGACTGTGTCTCTTGCACGTGAAACAACCCACAAAGTCGGTGCATTTGTGGATTTTAATTACTCATTTCAGATGGATACTTTTGGGGAACCTGTTATTTTTTTTTTTTGTTGTTATTGATCATAGTTATTTTTATCCTGAAAATGTATGTATGCCATTTCATTAAAAATTCAGCTCACCTTTCAAACATTGCTAACACGGGAAAGACCTGGAATGCTTCAAGAAACTGTACAAAACGTAACTGGGTTTTATCTTTGGTTTTCAAAAAATACTGTAATGTTTTGTACCAACTTACTTTCTAAAATACTCATCTTTCAAGAGTCATTCCTAAAAAGAAGGCAGAAACCATGTAGCTTTACAAATTTTGTTAGGTAGAACTATAATGATCTAGGAAGACCTGGGTTCTGTTATTATGTAACTTTGAACAGTGAATTGTCCACACAACTTTGATTGAAAAAATCTGTTGTGCAAACAACACTCAGTGTAAGCTTCTGAGCTGGAGACAACAATCACACTAAGAAAGGTCTAAGTTGCATTACTTGCTGACTTGATGTAGAGTTAAAATTCCTGTGTCATCTCTGGTAAGCATAAGAAAGCTGGCAAGATATCTTTTGGGATCTTAGGAGAGTTTTAGAGTTTCAATCCTGAGAAATATGATAAATTAATTGAATCATAGGATGATTTTATTGTTGGTAAAGCAAAAGCAGGGCCCATGAAGTCCTTAATGAAAAAAAAGTGCTTTTGCCTGGAAGCCTCCTGAGTCAGAAGTGAGATCATATTAATACAGGTATTCTATAAGTGCTTTCCTTTGTTGTAGTAGAATGTTATATAAATTGGTGGTGCAGTTTCTTTATGCATTCAGCAAACATGTCATTCAGCCATTTTTCTTTTTTGTAATAAATACTTGGAGCAATTGCATAGAGAGATCTCCTGCTCCCCATTCAATGTAAGAGAAGTTAGGAGACTTATTTTTCATTCTATTTCCAAAGCTCCCTCTACTGCCTTCTAACTATGTGATCAAGGTTGTCCTCCTACTGTGGTCTTGTAAGACTCTACAAAAAACTGCTAATAATAAAAAATTTGTGGTGTTGCAAGGATGGAAGAAGTCTTCTAGATGGTCCCCATAAAAATGTTTTTATGGGTACTCACAAAACGTAGCACTCCTCAAACTCTACAAAGAAACACCAACTGAAAAACCCGACTTAATCCTTGCTTTTCTTGAATACACAATAAGCAATTCAATAAATTTATAATTCACCTCTTTGTTTCTTCCTTATCCCATTATGTTATGCTTTTATTTCTCTTGACCTTCAGTAGGAGCAATAGATGTATTATTATCTAGAGAGAGAGAGTGACTGACTACTAATTAATGTGCCTTGAGATCATTCAGTATTTTCTCTCCCAGTGCAGCATTCATATTGATGAAATGAGTCTTAGGTGTGCAGAGCTCGCAACTTGAAAAACTCAGAGGGAAAATCATGCAGGTAGGTAGAGCTACGCATCCAATCCAGTGTATGTGACACTATCATGATTTCTGCTGAAGATGATGTTCTTTTGGTTTTTCCCCAATTTGAGCAATCCTCTTGTTCTATAGTTGCATGATTCTTCAACATGTAGACTTCTGTTGTCTTTGGCTTGTGTTGCTTGTTTACCACACACACTTCTGCAGGTCAATGTGCTTATGTTAGGACTCTGACTGAGTGTGCCTTGGACCAGCAGGTCCCAGAGCTGCTTTATTCCGGCTATTTTTTTTTTCTTTTAATTCTGAGGCAAGTCTTCCATTTTTGGGGCTTATCTGCGCTGTGGATATATGTGAGATGCTCTGCTGTGTGATTAGTGCAATAGCTTTTATCTCTCAGCTGTCTCTTACAGGTAGACAGAGGTGATCATGCTAAGACATTTAAATGCACATGTATATTCCTGGATGCTTTTGTGAACTGTGAAATATTATCATTATACAGGCTGATAAAGGTGGTCAAAGGGAAAGCAGACAAGATAGTGTGTGAATGTTCTCTGAACTGTACTAGATTCATGCAGTATCAAGGTGTGCTTATGGCTTATCGTTTACATGGTTGCTCTACTAACAGTTGATAGTCAATATGATTACTTGAAGCCTAATTTCCATATATAGTCATGAAAGTGGTTGTTAGAGTAGCTGCCTGACCTGACCTTTGAACACATTACGTTGTTTGTGTACATCATAAAAATATATGTTCCAGCATGCTCTGTTTTTATCTGTGCCTGTGTTGCTTAGTCCACTTGGCTGTTGTGAAGGGTTGCAGGTTAAAATTGTATCTCATCCTGAATATTGGTGGTGTAAAATGATTCATGACTTAAAAAAAAAAATGAAAGTGAAAAATTGAAACAGTAAATGGTTGTACAAGTGATCAAGAAACCTGAAAGCAGAATACATGCGTCCAACTACTAAGCAAAAACCAACAGGTAGAAGAGGAAAAAAAGCAAGGAAAGAAAACACAGAACATTAAAACCTTGTTTTCTCATATCTTTCATTTCTCTATGTAATCTGTACAAGTCCTAGTTCTGCAAGTATTTATCCATGGTTTTGAATATGAATAAGTCTGTTTGCATACTTAAGGCTATGGATGATGTAAAATTAAACATTTGAGTAAGTTGGAGAGATAACACATTAGAGTATACGTTCTTTTGCAACCTGATGTTATTGATGTGACAGCAATGACTATTTTTTACTTACCTGCAACCACTAGTATTAACAATAGTTGCCTGTATATATATTCTTGCATTCCAGTGTTTTAGAAAAGTATTATTCTTGAGGCTAGCTGTGGAGGAAACTGTATTTACTACCAGGATCAAGGTTATAACACCAAGACTTTTTGAGTTGTTAATTTTTTTTTAATGAGAGTTAGGATGCTTGGAATCTTAGTTCTGTAAGGCAAAATTTGCTGAGTCTTAAATGCTAAATTTTAAAAGAAAAAAAAAGCAGACTAAAGAATGTAACTGTCATAACTCCTGTGCGGCATCAAGAGGAGTGTGGCCAGTAGATTGACAAAGGTTATCCAGCCCCTCTGTTCTGCCTTTGTAAGACCCCATCTGGAGTACTGCATCCAGTTTAAGGCTTCTCAGTTCAAGAGATGGAGAACTTCTGAAAAGAGTCCAGCAAAGGGCTATGAAGATGATCAGGGAACTGGAGCATCTCTCTTATTAGGAAAGTCTGAGAGACTTGGAACAGTTTAGCCTGGAGAAGAACAGACTGATGGGAAATCTTACCAACACTTATAAATACCTAAAGGGTGAATGTCAAGAGGATGGGGCAAGTCTTTTTCTCTGCAGCACCCAGTGTCAGGACAAGGGGTAACAGCCTCTATCTGGAATACTGAAAATTCCCCTTGAACATGAGAAAAAATTTCTTTCCTGTGAGGGAGCCCTCACACATGCTCCCCAGAGAGGTTGTGGAGTTAGCTTCTCTGGAGATTTTCAAGCCCATCTGGATGCATTCCTGTGAAACCTGATTGAGGTGAACCTGTTTTAGTGGGGGAATGGACTGGATGATCTCTGGAGGTCTTTTCCAGCCCTTACCATTTTGTGATTCTGTGGTAATGGTTTAACATGGGAATTTTTTCCATGGTTTAATTGCTTCTGAGAATTAATTTTTTTTTCAAATTGTAGAATCAGTGATGCTTAAGAATAAATAACACAATCTTAATTAAGTGCAAAACTCTGTACTATTCATGCTAGAAAAAAATGTGCAGTGTTTTAATTTAAAATATTATTTAAACTACATTTTCAAATTCTAGCTGTATTAATTGTGCAGGATCTTTGTATTAAAGTATTTCTTAAATGAGAATCTGAATAACTGTACTAGTTACAGTTTTCATAGTGTAAAATTGTTGTTTTACGAGAGAGTTAATGTGAGGAGAAATAATTTTCCACCTGTTTCTGTGTTCCATAGTGATTAAAACTAGAATAGAATTTATGCATGGGTATGTTGATAAACATAAAAAACATCGGCTTCCCCTGTTGCATGGCTTACTGAGGAACCCAATGCAACAGAGGAGGGAAAATGGAGATGAATCACTTCTGTCCTTTTATTGTCTTTTTTTTACAAGTCAAATTAGTTCAAGCTATATATGTTGGAACAGTATTCATTACCTTTTGGAGAAACATATGTTCCTTAGTGAGCATTGTCCCAGTGTTTAGAGCTTTCACTACTCTGTGATTGTGTCAATGAAATAGACATCACCTTAATAGCTTGTAATTTGGAAATACTTAAACTAGAAAGATTGGACCCCCTTACAATCAACACTTCATGTAAAGCCTGTGTGTAACATTTAGTTGCCACCCTTCTTACTGTAGTGATTAATTAAATAAAATATTTTCATGGTATTTACCATGATGTGAAATACTTGACATCCATGGAAACTGTTGCCATAAAAGCTCAAACTATCACTAGGTCTGCATAAATCAAATAAATGTAGCACATAGGTATCAGTGTGTAAAAAGTATCTCATCCTAGCAAACAAACTTATTACTGGACAAGGCTCCACTGTGTTGTGCCAGACAATAAGGAAGCAATAAATTGTAAACGTAGTGCTGGGAAAAGACACCTAGCTAAGCAACTGCAAATGTTTTTCAATCTAAAGCTTAGAGTTTAAGATCGTCTATGTAAGACAGCATCTTGTGAGCTCATTTCAGCCTTGACATTCACTGAGTAAGTAGTTGACTAGTGGTCATGTTTCACTATGCAAAGAGTATGTCATAACAATGAAAATGTCTGGCATTAGTCAGATCAATATGTATCAGAAGTTCCAGGTGTGGATAGAGCCAGTTTTGCATTACAGTCATGTAATCCCACTTCATTAAAGGAGTTTTAAACATCACTATTTCCACATCTTTTAAAAAAGGCCTGTAAAATGAAACAGGAAGAATGACTTCTCCATTCTCCAGTGTTATCTATGTTTGTGATAAAATTACTGATTACATGATTTCATCTTTAAATCATCTGGTCACATGCATGAAATGCCAGATATCAGTTGTGCTCTTCTTGTATATATGCTTTTGTTACTTGTAAGTGTACATTATTTGATAAATTTTTATATTTTTATGTGGAGGTGTATACTTAGTTCTTGGTATTATATAGAGATGTCCAAGGAGAATAAAGGTAGTGCGTCACAGTAGCTCTTCAGTGAGACTGATATTGCTGAGCCTCAGAAATAAATTATGCATAAAGCAGATAGTGTGCTTCTACATGCATGCTTTTGGTGGGAAAGGATTATCCACTTTCAGGGCTCTCTTGCAGATGTTTCCTTAATAACAATGTGTGCTAGCAAAAAACCCTTAATACTGGATCCAGTATTACCCACTTTAATTCACTTAGTGTATTCATCCTTTCATCTTGTTAATAATCATTGATAGAATGGACTAATTAAAACCATTGACATGTAGAAAAGCTAGGCTCTTAGGCCATATGTTATCAGCAAGATTATATTTACTTGAATGCTAGTTTAAAGAATTTGTCTCAGTGTGAGCTTCAGGAGATAGCTGTCTCTTTTCAAACCAGATGTTCCCTAGTACATTTGTCTTTTTCAATATTTTTATAGTTTGAAGTGGTTTTGTCTTGCTCATTTTTAATCAAACTCTTCTTGTAGATCCACATCTCCCTTTCCCCCACTTTGTCTTACCATTTCTCTTTGCATTAGTTTATCCTCTTGTGACAAAGGGAAACTAGAATCTCTTCTTTCATATCCTGAAGGCAAGTCAATATGAAGTAGTATGAAATTCTCCTTTTCTGTTGAGCTGACTGTTTTACTGCTGTGATGTCTCTGGTCTTTCCATGCTTGACTTATAGTATCAAGATATATTTAACTGAAACTAGTGTGGATTTCATCAGTGATATAGCCATCATCAGGACTTGTCTCGGATTCCAAATTCCCTCCTCCCCCTTAGGTAACATCATGTATTCAGTGAGAAAACAATTCATAACTAAATATTAAGATATATTTTGCTTTATTTTTCATCACCTGTATCAGCCACTGAATTATATGGGGCAGAATATAAAAATATTCCTCCTGAATTAGCAAAATGTTTTACCACATGAATTTAAATCTTATCGAGAATTCATAGATTTTGAAAGAATTATCATGTGCCTAGAGTTGTATCTCCAAGTAACTACTTCACTAGTTCAAGACCTATTGGACAGATTCTTCTAAAAGCTGTTTATCTCATTTATTCTTGACACTGATAGATCTTCAATCTTTCCAAAGGGATTTCAGTATTCTGCTATTGCTATATATCTCCAGATACATATTACTAAACATACATTTAATAAATATATATCCTCTGTACACTGTGGTGTTGAACTCTAATGCTTTGAATAAGGTAAAATATTCCTTTGTCTGCATTAACAAAAATGTACCCGTGGGTGCATCATTGCAAAGTGGAAGTTTGCACTGTGTATATTGGAATTACTCCAACTTTATTTTTAATCACTCTAATAACACTAAACCTGGCAAAATTTCAGTTGCCTCTTACAGTTTGGTAGTGCTATATGTGTCAGGGTGATTGAGCTTTTGCAGAAAGATGGTATTGAAAGAGAATGAGATCTTTTTTAAAATAGAAATTAAAAGAAAAACCAACAACCTTGTATGTGTTGTCATTCTCACCAAAATTTAAAAAATCTTTGAGACCATCCGGTCTGCCTGAAACTCAGACTTCCTGGTTGACTTCTTAAGCATAGGCAAGGTACTTTGGTCACATCCTACCAAAAATGTTTCCAAGAAAGGCTCGAGAGCAGCACCAGACTAGTTTTTGTTGTGCCTGAACAAATCTCTACTACTGGCATTCTGTGTTATGCTTGTTTTTGTAAGGTGATTTCTGCCCTAAAATTGTAGGCCTCTTGTTTTGGTGAAAAAAGGCTACTAGATAAGCTATGCTGGGCTCTTAAAGTTTAATCAAGTTAACAAAAGAGTGAAATGATCTATAGAAATAGAAGCACATCTTTCTGTTGCATTTCAAAATTTCTGCCTGCTTTCTCTCCTGAAATATTTTTGTGGTGAATAGTCTTTGGAACAAATTCTTATGCCATAGAGTTCATTCTTTTAGCTACTATTTTGCTTTTTACTAAGTAAATTAAGATCAAGGCATTTAAACTCAATAAGATTAATCCATATCAGTCCTTCTCAACCAAATAAGCATATGTTGGATGAGTAATAGTATGCTACTGTAGTCTCTGTGCTGCTTAAGAAGTGCTTCACTAAGATATCACTTCACTTGTATGGCTTTCAGCTAGACTCCTCAGGCAGAGGGAGATAGACCAAGAATAAAAAGGAAAACTTGTCCCTTATATTCCAAATGAAAGCATAGGAAGCTGGTAGTGTTGGCTTGCTAGCTGATAGTAATAGCACAATAAATATTTCTGTGCCATGTTATGAGGCTTTAAAATGAGGATTTAAATATAGATTACTGTTTAAAGCTCAAGAAAATTCATTTTGGAGAGCTGGAAATGAGTTATTTTTTGGTAACTGTCACCATGTAAAGTGATAGTAAATATGATGCAGTTATTCAGTTTTTGTCAAGGTCAGTGGGAGGAGGAGAAGCGCTTGCTGCAGTCTTGTAGCTAGCTTAGAATCCAAAATGTTTGCATTTATTTAGTTAAAATGTTATGTGAAATAAAATGTATGTCTTGTAAGATCTCTTCCAGAGACATGTTTTGCCTTTGTAAAAGAGATGATTTATCAACAGGCTGATAGTTGATCCCAGTTAATGATTTTGTCATTGAAGAGGTAGTTTTTAGCTACATATTTCATTTGCTAAACGTTTGGAAATAAGCTCTCAAAGTCCTACCAAGTGTCATAACTTACAAGTGGTGTAAGAAATATTAATATTTTACTTTGACCTGTCATGGTTTGGAAGACTTTGAATTGTTACCTAGCAATTTTGGAAGAGCATTTAAATGGAACTTTTTGTGTTCCAGCTTCATCCCATTACCTCTTGTCCTGTTGCTAGGTACAATAGAAAAATAGGATGTCTGAACCTTCTGACATCCACAATTTATATACTTGTAAATATTAATGAGATCCCCTCTCAGTCTTCTCTTCTTAGCGATATTAATTTATATATTAATCAGATATTAATTGTTTTAGTAGTCTGACTATATTTTATATTAAAAATAATTTTCTTAAAATTCTTTTTTTGCATGCTTGCAATGGATGATGTAAATGCTTAGGGATGTCTGCTTATGTTGCTGGCTCAATCTATTTAAAAGGAAAGTAATCAGAGAATTTGTCTAAGCCCAAGACTTTTATAAAGTTTTTTTAAAAATTTGATTTCTGATATTTGTAAGAAAGATGGCAAAGTTTTCTCCTAAGCATCAGAAACACTTTTATAATCTTAAATGAAAGCTATCTTCCAATCATGTGAATCCTAAGGCTGAGGTTTTCCATAATTTAATTTAAAAAATTTGCTCAGAGATGTCTTTATTTTTCCTGTTTGAATTATGATTAAAAATGACAGTTGGCAACAATTGTAGATGTCTTCTTCTGACCTAATTAAGAGCTGCAGTACCAGCAAATGAACTTTGTGTGCCTCAGATAGTCTTCTACTTGAGAAGCTACAAACAGTACTCTATTTAGTAACTCAGATTTACTAAGTGCTCCTTTTATCCTCAACACTTAGCAAACATCACTCGTTAAGGCTGTAAACTGGCAAGTAGTTACTTAAGCATCTGTGCACTCTGCAGAGACTGAATGGTTTTGAAATACTGCCAATTGTTTTTGCCATGTATTGTAGAAGACCCTCCTTTTTCGTCTAGCTTGACCAATGAAAACAGGAAAAACAAAAATAACCTATGAATTTTCCATGACAGAAAATCCTGGCTTGCTTGTAGTATAGTAGCTGATCAGTCTAATCTTCTAATAATCTTTTGAACCATGAGGAGTTGAATGAGGAATTAGCAGGTGACAGAGGGCCATACGGCCATCTGATAATTAGTGAAAACTGAAAAATTACCTGGCAACACACAACTGTCTGGTACTATTTAGTAATTGCAATAAGCTGGACCTTGTGGATGTAAGTTGAATTGCTGAGGGCAGAAGAATGAATTTAAATTGCTATTGTTATTCTTAATGATCTTCACATGATTAACTTCTGGAATGACCTTAAAACTTAGTTCATTAGTAAGAGTGAGCATGTTGCACTCTGCTGGAGTTTTGTAGCAAGCTAGTTTCTAACTTGAGACTGCCAGAGGGAAAGCAGGCAGAAAGATAAAGGCACTAGGTTTCTAGAATGTTACAGTTGCACTGTTTTAAGGTCTCACTTCCCTTTTGCCTCTCCCTGATAGCTTTCTTCATTGTTTTGCTTTTTAAGTTACGTGCTAACTAAACATTATTTTCATGCTTGGAGAGAGAAATATGGTTCACACTGTTCCACTAGGCTTAAGAAAAAGATACTTTTCTGAAGTTACAAGTGCCATAGAATGATAAATTCCTTAGCAAAAGCACCAAGTACAGTATGTCCTACTTCTCAAGCAGCACTGGATCTGGAAGAAATGGAGGCTTGAGGTAAAAACTAGCAGCCCTGCAAAAGAAATTTGTAAAATATCAGTGATATTCTGATAGATTAAACAGTTGAATGTGAGTGCTCCTTGATTGTAGTAGATGGAATGCAAAATCCAACAAACTGAAAAACTGTAAAGCTCATAAAATGTCAAACTAATTTGCTTCTAGCAGCAGACTTGTGGCTATGAAATTGATAATAACAATTTATGTACAAGAAGCTAGCAGATAGTGAAAAGCTGTGCTATTTGTTGTATGTTCCTGATTGCTTCTGTTTCCTTACTGGAAGTAATGAGATGGAGATAACATTGCAACTACTTGACCTTAATAGCACTATCACTTTTGAAATGTACTATTTAAATGGTAATTTAGAGGCAGATCAGAAGGTGGTTGAGTCAGTGACTTCTGAAGTATCACCAGGCCTCATAATTTGACTGAACTTTCCATGAAAATTTAAGATACTTTCAAAAATCACAGTTTGTGGAGTTAAGAAATTATGTGAGCATGCTTCATTTTAAAACAAATTTCCAGGACTTCCAGCTACAGAGCAAAGCTTTAAAAGTTAGAGAATAATGTGAAGTATCTGAAAACAGCTATCATTCCATATAAGTAATTTTAAAAACCTTCGACATTTTATTATTTTTATTTCTTTTAGTTGGTTAGGGACTGACTTGTGCTTGTTTTTGAAAAGCTGGGATTATGACTGTTGCTTCTGGTTATCTTTTCTGTTTAGTAATTTGCTGGAAGTGCCATAGTTTAATAAAGAAGTTCAAGAATAATTAAAGCATTAACCCCAAGTTGTGAATCGTATTTATAGAGTACTGGAACACCCAGAAAGCCCCTCTGTCGAATCATGTCAACACATTGTGAGCTCTGAGCATGAATTTTGCTGTATGTGCAGATGAAACTCTTTACTGATGCAAATGTTTCAATAAGAATGTCAAGATTTGTTTTCTAATCTAAATATATATCAGTGAATCTATGGAAATTTCCTATAAAATAATGTATTTTTAATTTATCATTGTAGTTGCGTGCTGACAAAAGCTATGTATGCATAAAGCCGGGTAGAGAAAGAGATTAAGTATCATCTGCTGGTGTGTCTTTTAACTCTCTCCCTTTGCAGTTGTAAACCTGATATGTAATGTCAGCCTAGGCACAAAAGAATGTCTTGAAGATGGAGTGCTTGAATGAACTTGCTTTTATTAATGTAGCCTTTTCCATTTATATCTTACTGTGATTTGCTGTATTGAAATGTCACAGAGAAACCAAGTTTGGAATAATAATATGAGCTGTGACTGATAATCAAATGGAGTTTATGACAAACTGTTTCCTAGTTTCTCATACACTTTTCTGTATGTTAATGATACTTTTTCCATTTAATGTGTATTTACATGGTAAAGCTGCTATGATGGTTTGGCCTTAGTAGATATTCATCTTGCCACAATTTCTGGATTTGACACTCTGTGCTGTGATGGCTGCAGTGTTGTTTCTGCGCATGTTTTTTCCTTGCCTCTGGTGACAGTGTCTGAGGCACCAGCTTCTAATGCTAATTGGAAAGCATGATCCTTGCCAACCCTGCCCTTCCAGAGACAAGGGTGTTTGTCTCGTTAGGGTATTGATGTATTGAGAAGTGATATGCAAGCTAATACATTCATATAGGTTGAGTGGGATATGGGAACAAGGTCAGTGAGGCAAAGGTTAGGGTTGCAGAACAGGAGGAGCAGAAGAGATGCTTGATGGGAGCTTGCAGAATTTCTCCAGGAGGGTGAAGTGTCTTGTACACTTGTGTGCAAGGAAGCCAAATGATTAGTCAGTACAAGACATAGTTTTCAGTATAATGAACTGATTTTTGGAGAATATCAGATGATCCATCCAGAGGGCAAATTATATTGCTATTGAGAATGAGATAAGAAAGGTCATAAAAAATTGAACTATATTAAGTTGATTGTACTTGTTGAAAGAAAGATAAGTCTGGTTTCTGTTCAAGGCTCAGTCAAATGCTTCCTGGACCAGTGTAAACATTGTGGTGTTTATGCTTGTAAATTTTTTTCCACAAAGTCACCTTAATCTGTTCTGAACCCTATCCTAACTGTTAATACCTTGCTAATTAATTTGAATATAGCTCTGCAATCATGGATTATTTGAATGCGGATGTTGCCATATGTAAGATGGAAAAGCAAGATTTTTGCTTTCAAAACAGTCCTTTTAAATTTTTAATTTCTATTCAAAAGCCCAACTTCAAATTCTTGGATGAAAAATGTTTCACTTCTGTTACCATTATTATTTTGAGTTGTAGTGGGCAAGATTAATAGTGTTTGTGAGATGTCTAAGGAAAACATGCTTAACGTGAATAAAATTCTTCATTACAAATAAATGTGACTTTATCTGTGAATAGAAGCAGACTTGTTTGTAACTCTGTTATGTATCTGAATGACAGAGGTGAAAATGAGTCTTGAGTGTAAGGCCACACAGCTCTCAGAAATAAGCTGCAAGTTTCAAGAGTTTTATACCAGGACTTGTGGATTTCCTTTGTGGGCACTGGTTTTCACTATCAGTACAATGTAAAAAAATATTCTAGGCTCTGGACAGTATGGTGGAAGCTGAATCAGCCCTAAAATGATTTACATTGAGAATGTTAGTACCACACCCAGAAAGATTACATCTGTTACAATCCTAGTGGGTTCTACAGTTATATGTTTTTTAATAGACCAGAGGAGATAGTTGTTCTAGGATTTGTTCAGCAAAGGGATGAGCAAGAGCTCATCTCCCAGTTCCACTTTTCCAGACACTCTTTTTGCTTATTCTTTCCTATCCTTATATGCCATCAATTGCATACAGGTTTTATTGCTGGATGCAAGAATTTCTTATTGTAAAATCAAAATATTAGAAAGTATGTCTGTAATTTAGCATGTGTGTAATGAGCTGTGGAATTGAGACCTTGAGGAACCTTTTTGTTTACACTACCAATTGAATTTCTATTGTAGCACTAAACAAGAGCTTCTATCTCCCTGTGAAGGACTGTCTTTGCAGCTGCTTTGTACTTGAGCTGTTTGGTTCTGAAGTTTTTCAGTAGTTCATTTAGGACATGATGTTGAGATAGCATAAAAAAGGTAATTAAGGTTTATGGTTTGAGTATATTGAAATTCCTTCTGTGCTTTCATTTTCCTTATGTGTCTGAACCTCTCTTGACAGAGCTTAGATACCATGTACGTACTGTTATTTAACTTTCACCAAGGCAAAGGTTGTGCATAACAAAACCAAGGGTTGATTCACTATATCCACCCTTTACTTTGGATCTGAGTTCTTTGAATTTAGCCATGTTAGAGATAATGTAGGGAAACTATATTTCTGTGTCCATTAATTTGGTATTTGTTATGGCACAACTGCTTAGTATTCTAGATTGTATACTTTGATTCTGTATTCCCTAATTTATTGGAAAGCTGATATTTAAATATCATAAAATATGCACGTAGTTCAGAATACTTAGTATTGAAGTTTTCATTGAGTAAAATGTTAAGTCTTTTTGCTTCAGGTTAAGGGATATGTTTTTTTTCAAACAAATTTGACTTTGTGTTTGGAAATAGTAGTTTCTTATTGAGAGATATGAGAAAAATCTTGTTTCTGTATTTCCAATACCATTTTCCCTTGTATTCTCATGTCCTAATGAAAAGTTACCTGTTGCATGGAAGCAGCTTTGTGCATATATTTTTCACCTAGAAATGGTTTACTAACAGGTAGGGAGCCCAGGCTGCACTGCATTGCAGAAATACAAAAATAAACATCCTTGCTCTTCTATTTTCCTTGCAGAAGTGGTCTAACCACAAGCAGTATGTTGTGAATGATTGTGTATGTAAACATCATAAAATACAGTTAGAAAGTAATGACTCATGCACACAGCTCTGGGGGGCTAGTGGTATGGACATATATCACCTCAGCCTTCTGGTTTAACAGAGAATCTCAATATTTCAGATTTGCTCTTGGTGACACAATCATTAATACCACAACTTGGTATATTAAAGCAAATGAGATGAAGGAGCAGTGACCTGTAATCTGTTGTGAGATTTGAAAGACTGGACTTCATTTCACTACTTTTCCCCTTGGTCTTTGGAACTGAAGGGGAAGGAGCTGTGGCTCTCCGCAGCTGCAAGGAGTAAGAGGTGAATTCTTGCATACTACCTCCCATTCTAGCCTGCAGCACACTTAATGTGAAGGGAAAGCAAGAGTACAGGCTCAAAGAATTGTTGGCACAACAGGTTCAAGTAGGATTTTTCTGAGTTGTATAAATCAGGCAACGTATGGGTTAATGGTCTACGAGCAGGCATAGCTTTACCTGTGGATATGGGGTAGACAGATTTCCCATATTTGTTCCAGAACAGGGGATAAGACACTCCCAGGCTTGTCCTGGAGACAGATGAAACTTGTAGAACTCCTAGAATAATAACTGATTAACCAAACCAGAATAGATTGGACATGATCTGAGATAATCAGTTTGGGAAAATTCAGCCTGAAGGGTTTGTGTAGCTAAATTGTAAACAAGTTGTGTTTCCAGAATGTTTCAGGAAAGGTATTTCTTTGAGCACCGGATGCAACAGCATTTTTTCAAAATTCCCTTCCTAGAAGTAGTCCTTCTGGCATAGGTAAGGTTTCCATTGATGGTTATTTGGAGTGCTGAATGCAACTATACAAAGCACAGTCTGAGATCCTCGTGAATGATGCATGTGAAGGAAACTATGTGAAACTGATACTGTTGATGAATTTGCATGGCTGTTCTGTATACTCAGCAGCCAAAGGAAGCTGGAGGCATTTTGTGGGATTAAAAGGTATCTTTCTAAAGTAAACATGTGTCTCCTTTGTTACTGTTCTCCATCCTGATTTAAGCCTCCTAAAATTACTTAAAGGATAGTAAGTGAAGTCAGATCAGGCATATGACCAGTGTTAACAGTCAGGTATCTTATTGTTTTACTGTTTATTCTTGAGTCACCTATATATATCTTAAAGGCATAGTGGAAAATGTTTGTTTTATTATTCACTGGAATTACTGTACGATGTCGAATAAATTCTAGAGTGAATAATTAAATTCACTGTAAAACTTCTAGTTCTCCTTACAAGAGGTGCATATTTCATGGGCACAAACTCTCTGACACTCTCAGGTACTGAAATTTCAGAGTGACTGTATGATATTCAGAGAACTTCCAGCTTCACACTACACTTTTAACAACTGTGCCTGATACTATAATTATACCCTGCCTCTCCTTTCAAAAATTTGACATGTGCTTCAGCATCTGCAATTTCTTTTAAAATATTTATATATATATATACACACACACACACACACAAGTGTGTATGTTTATATAGCTAATTACTTTGAACTTTTGGTACTCTTCTATTTAAAAGGTTTATAAAGCATCCTCTTTTCTTTTTTAGGAATGGATCTATTTTTGTATCTTCTTTCTTTAAAAGACTCAGTGCTTGTTATTCTACACATGTATTAGAATCTTTCTTCTATGTTTAGTGGACTGGCCACACGTGGAATACTGTGTTCCCACGATATGACAAAGTTGTGGGCAGATTGGAGAGGGTCCAGAGAAGAACCACAAAGGTCATCAAAGGACAAGGAAGCCTGCCATATTAGGGAAGGCTGAGACAACTGGGTTTGTTGAGGCTTGGGAAAAAAAAGGTTGCGGGTAGACCTTAGCACCATGTTCCAGTATTTAAAGGGCGTCTACAAAGAAGGTGGTAATTCCCTTTTTGCAAGGAGCCTTATGGAAAAGATGAGAGGTAATGGGTATAAGTTACTTTCAAATTGGACCAGCCATTTGAATAATCTCCCCAGCGAAGTGATGTGTTCCCCAAGATTGGATACTTAAGATTTGGCTGAACAGGGTGTGGGTTATCTTGTCTAGACTATGCTTTTGCCAAGAAAGGTTGGACCAGATGATCCTTGAGGTCTTTTTCAACCTGTGGGTCTGTAATTCTATGACTGTATTTCACAGTCAAGAGTTCTTTCACTTTGGATAACATGAAGTACATTTCTTTGCTGTTAACATCTCCTGCAGCTTTTTCACTGGTATGAGAAACATAAGCTATGTTTCCATGTCCTATACCAGTGAAAACTATAATAATAATAAAAAAAAAAATGAAGTGATGGAACCCTTTGATTATTCATTTTTTAAATGAAGATTAAAAGGCCATAGTAAGAGAAAATAGTCAATCTCCAGTTAGTTGTTTTGTTTTTTTTTTTTTTAAAAAAAAGCTCATCTCCACTGCTGTTTTATTACAGGCCACCAGTGAAACACCTAAAATTTGTCCTTCCACATTTTTGAAGGATTGATTTAGTTGACCCCTAATCATTTTTGTATTTGGGGAGCAGAAATAATCTTGACATAAGCAAAAAGATTTTTCAGTGTGAGGTGAGAGAAAACCAAATAGAGCAGATAAGCTTGGGCAGTTTTATCTTCTTGAAAGATATCGGAAAACTCTGTGTGCTTTCATATAAAGATAAAATTTTGTATATCCCTGGCAGTTCCATTGCTTATATTTTTATTATATGCAAGTCTTTCACTAATGTTTAATTACCATTTCCTAAGTTAAAATACAGTAGCATTTTCTCTTCACTCCTTACTGACTAAAGAGAACATTTGATGTATATCCCTGTTTTAAAGTTCCTTCTGTATGTCTTAAGCTCTCAGTGGTTTAAATGAAAAGGTTTAAGACAGACAAATGGTGTGTGAAAGCTATTGGCTTGAAGAATGGCAGAAAAACTAGGAATGCTACAGGTTAAACTATGGGTTTCGTAGTTTTGGGGTTTTTTTCATTGTAATCTATAGCAGTTTGATTGAAAGCCCAATAAGAGAAGCAGAATTTTCATGTTTTGTATTTGTAGATAGTGCATACTAATAACCAGCTGGTTATTAATATTGAAGCAAAATTTGTCTTTGAGAATTATGCTAGCTTGGCTGTCAATAGAAAAAACAGATTTTGAGGATGATGAGGCAGTAGAGTGGTATTTGCAGCAGAGACAGAGGAGGTGTGTCTCTAATGCCAGACAAAAAGAATAGCAACAAAAGAAAATAAGCTCTTGAGTCAGCATTTGTAATGTCCATTGTTGTTGTGTAAGCAGCTGCTGCTTGAAAACAAGGCAAGTAGAATTTTAAATGAAGAGCTGGAAAAGAAATCGCAGGGATGGGAAAAACTATTGGGTTTGATTGCCATTTAGCTGTTCTGATTTTTCTGACTGCTTTGCTATCAGGTGAAAAAGAAGCAGCAGGAGCTAGTTTGTGGCTGGCTCACTTTATCCTTTGCAGTTGTTCAGCCACAAATATTCTTCCACAAACGAATAACTCAGTGGTGTGTCTGTATTAATGTTGAATGTGGGATATTTCCAGGAGATTTCAGTGAATTTTCTCTAGACACAAAAAGCCTTCCAAGTGTAAAAGGCAAGCTTAGGGTTAGATTAATATTGTCAGTTCACATTAAGCATACTGACAAGGACTGAAAAGAGGATCAAGGACAGCATCTCAGCATAGAACCAGTGTTTATCTACCCTGTACTGGGGCAGAAGATTATTTCATGTCAGCATAGACTACATAGAAACTAAGTGCCATAGGAACACTACCAGAATAGAGAGATATGTGTTCTCTGTAAATGAACATATCTTTCGGCAGGTAGTCACAGTTCCAACAGAGATGTACCTTTGTAGGCTTAATGGTAAATCTGTCCAGAATTGCCTGTGGACTGAGTCATCTTGGGTGGTGATTTACTTGCATGTGCAAGGTTTTTATTAGCTTAGATAGAAGGTCCCTGTTTCTATATTGAAATTGTCTGAAATATCTGACTGGCTTGGGTGTTGTCTCTGCTCAAACTAGACTTATCATGAATGCCAGAACCATGGTTACAGCATTTCTGCCATTTAATTGACCAGCTAATTTACTCTGTAATTATATAATATGGTATTTAAGACTATCTCTTTAGAGCAGTCTGCTTCATTCAAGAACAGATGTTTCATCTGTGTTATTGAAATAATAGACATTTTGGAATTCAAAGGTTGCTATATTCTGAAACAGAATATTATGGAAAATTAAGTTATAAGTCATAAAAAGCGAGGACTGAAACTAATTGCCTTGCAACTTTACAGAAATTGTTTTTGATAAAAATTGACTCATGGCAATGGTAAACAGTTAAAAACATTTACAGGATGACAGAAGTGATTGTCTTCTGCACCTGCACGGCTAAATATTTCACTGATGTTTTGACCTGCTGTTTCTGTGCTTTAGAGGACTGTCTCTATTTTTTTTTTTTTTTTTTGTAATTTCACAGTCCTTTAAATTTTCTTAGTAGTTTGGATTTAAATGCTTTATTTCTCCTTTCCCCCCCCAATTAATTATTTCTTTCTTTTTAATTGCCATCTCAGGTTTCCAGTCAAGGTATTTGCACTTCCAGAAATATCTGTGTGTAAGGTTGTCTTTCCTGAACACATATTTTATGTGTGTGTTGTTTTTATTTATTTATTTATTTTGAGTCTGCAGACTCATGCATGCTGCTAGTAAGCTTAGCAAAATGGGTGAGTAGGATTTTAGTACTTACATAAGATTGAGTGACACGAAGGTAGAAGACTTAACTCGCCACCCACACTCAAGGCCATATTTGTGTGACCCACGGAAATAGTCCCAGTTAAGACATAGGAAATACTAACCCAAGGGAAATAAACAAGATCTCATTAGAATAACCCACTGTTAAGAGCTCTTTTTTTATGGCATCATGGAAGAAAACTAAATTACTGTGGAAACTTTACATAACACCATGTAAAAAAAAGTGAACTACTGCCTTAAAAGAAGCAGAAATATTTTTCGACAGTGACGACTTGTTTTTTCTCTCTTACATAGCAGTGTAAGTGTAAATAAATGCTTATGGCAATACATTTGCTGTCTTTGAAGGTTTCACCAGATTTCATGTTACTTGTTTTCCTTAAACCCCTGACCTCCATTGAAGTTGGTTATATGATAATCTTAACCTCCAAATAATTTTATTTTTGAAGGAAATATGTAACTCTTTTGGTTTCAGATAAGCACAAACTTCAAAACATAACCCTCAAATATTAAAAAATACCCAAAAGGCAAAAACTTGTCCTTTCAACCCAAGTCATGGTATTTTATGGTATTTTGAACAAGTAGTTGCTTTTTTTAATGTAAAAATAATGTTTGAAAGAAGTTGGAAGCTACTCACTGCTAGCTGATGAACAGTGCTCATATCGTTATGCTACATGTAGAATACCTCATAGGTTTAGTTACACCTAGGATACCTTGTTTGGCATTTGTTTATCATCTCTAGAGACTTTTCCAGCACTTCCTGCAGAGTATTTTTAAATAGCAGACAAATAAAGAACTCTTAGCAAATACTTTATAGTATAAGATAGTTTATTCTCTCCCATACAGAGTTCTCTTAGTAGCAACAAAATCAGTAGTAAAAAGATTATCCCATTGCCTACTGTGTTAGAAATACCAAGGTAAAAACCTACTTTGCGTTTATGACAATGCTGTTGATGGAATCTGAACCATCCTATTGAACACAGTTAAAGATCTCTAAAAAGACATGTTTTTCACTTAACTCTTATTTATATACGATATTAATGTAAATGACAAAGTATCTTATTCCAGGTTCAAAAAAAGGAATGCCATAATAAATACCTTTGGATTGGTAGGTTTGAGTGAAATTATCAGTCTCAGTATCCTGGTCAAGTTCTAATTTCTGACTAACTGAATCTCCATCTAGTGACATGTTTTCCAACATATATTCAAATATGGTGCATAACTGTTTCCTAACAATGTAGTGTTTGCAAGTCATTTTTTAATCCAAATGGTCTTTGTCTTGGTTGGTTTTTGGTTTTGTTTTTTTCTGACAAGTTGTATCATGTCTTCTTTTTCTCTTGAAAAATAGTGTGTAAATAGGAGGACATTAGAATATTGACAGCCTTAGACATTGAGTACAGTGTGAATCCCCACTTTTATGTAACTGGAGGCAGCAGGGGGGTTGGACTAGATGATCTCTAAAGGTCCCTTCCAACCCCTACCATTCCATGATTCTGTGAAAAAGCAAATTTGTTACCTGGTGTGCAACTTGCCAGTTATTACTCACTTGATAGACATTGCTGGTTTATTTAAGGTTTGCACCAGCCCAGGTGCTCAATGGTAGTTCCACAAATCAGGTGCACTAATGGGGCTTTTCATGCTGCACTCACAGACAAAATGATTAATACAACATGTGTGTGTGACTACTCATATAGTGGAATAAGAACAAAGTTTTACATATTATTATAAAGTTGCTGTGTCATACTAAAGGTCTACTGTGCATACTGCAAGAGGGTTTTTGGTGGTCTCTGGTGGTTGTTCATGAGTGTTGCCCCTAAAAGGAGCTCTGAAAATTCATTCTCTGATCAATTTTGTCTGGTTTCATCAAAAGTCCTCCCTATGTCTTCCATAGTTATGTTGCACTCGTCAACAGTTGAATATGTATCCAGGTTAACATTTACCTAGTTCCTGAGATGCAGAACATCCTGACCTATGTTAAAAACAAATTTCCCCTCTATCTTTTACACTTTGTGTAACAGAAGAAAGACTGACCCTGTGCTTTTCCCTGTCCAAGGAAAGTGAGGGAACCTGTGAATGCCATGCAAAGCAATAGGTTGTGCTATACTTTTCATTGGGTCTCCTTTCATAGATAGGTAGGGAGACCTGAGACAGTTTCTAATAAACAAATGTTCTACCAAGCTGTAGAATATGCTGGGCTTTGCCTTCACTAAACACAGATATGGTTATCTCACAGTGAAATGACCTCCAGCAGTGATGTCACCATTGAAGTTCTGAAACCAGGAGACACTTTGGTGATTAATGTAGTGAGGAAATAGTGCATCTGTCTGTGGTTGACCACAGTTAATTTATCTTGTATTAAAACTGTTTTCACAGTAGAGTAGATGTAACTCAAATCAGCAGAATTGTATGCACTCCTTGGGCACAACAGAGGGATCCTGGAGCATCTTTCTTATGAGGAAAGGCTATGGGATATGGGACTGTTCAGCCTGGAGAAGAGGAGACTGAGGGAAGACCTCATTAATACTTAAAAGTATTTGAAAGATATATGTCAAGGGGATGGGGCAACACTTTTTTCTGTAGTGTCCAGTGACGGGACAAGGGGTAATGGACAAAATCTGGAACACAAAAAGTTCCACTTAATTTCACTTTTACTTAAGGAAAAACTTCTTTACTGTAAGGGTGAGGAAGCCCTGGCACGGTCACCCAGGAAAAGTGTAGAGTCTCCATCTCTGGAGGTTTTCAAAATCTGCCTGGACACTTTCCTGAATGACCTGGTCTGGGTGGACCTGTTTTGGCGGGGCTAGAGGGAGTGGACTAGGTGGTCTCTAATGATCCCTTCCAACTCCTGCCATTCTGTGATTCTGTGATAGTGCAAACATATAGTTATGGGGCAGTCCCTGCATCAGGAAGGTTTGTAACCTGTGGTCAGGACATACAAAGGTATAGCCTTGCCCAAGGACATCCAGCAGGGCAATGGTAAAACCAGTTTTTGAATTCAGGTTTCCCCAGTGGACAACAGTACAGTTTGATGGATATGCATGATTTTCGGGTGAGAAGCAGCTGCATATAGAAGATCTGAATGTAATCATTATGACCAAATAATAACCATCCAGTACAGGAATGTTTTTCTTCTCTAAAGCAAAACCAAAGAACCAGAACCAACTAAACCAGAAGGGAAAACATACACAAGTATGAGACAACTTTGATCAAAATACTTACCTAAGGTGTATTTTTGCTATTTTGGCTTATAAAATTATAGCTAAGGCAGAGCTTTGCGGTAGGCACAGCACCACCTGTAACAAATGGTGCTGTCCGCAGCCAAGCACTGCTGTAGGTTGGCTTTGTGTGCAGCGATGGCATGGGTGCAGTGGAAAATGGCAAGTGCAAATATAAGCTTATGCATTGAGACAATTGTGTGTGATTTGCACTTCTAGTAAGAGTCTGAGTCATCATGTTGTAGTAAAGCTTTGGGAAGAGGAAATGGGCAGGAATCTGTCATTGGAGTTTATCAGCCCTCATGAAACTGCCTTTGGTTTTGTTATGCTTTTTATGGAATTGGGTGGAGAAAGCAGATTGACATTGAGACTCCAGTCTTTGTGCTTCGTAAAACCCTTTGTTTAGCTCTTTGACAGTGTTACCAGACAATAGGCTTGTCAGAAGAGTGGGGTGAAGGTCAGGAGGCGGTAACTTCTGCAGAAGCTGTGGAAAGGCTCATCAGTGTTTACCCACTGATTGTAAGCAGATATTTAAAAGTGTCCCACTGAGGTTTAGTGCTCTGCAAATCCTGGACTGCTCAGTGCTTTGCACTACTAGATCTTAGCACTAAGCACTGAACGACAATGGTATTTCATTGCACACAGAAATTAATTTTCCTAAAAAGTATTTAAATCTAAGGCAATGATTTTAATGTTAGAAAACTACCCAAGCAATGGAGGTTGATTGTTGGTCAGTGCTTATTTTATGCAAATGAAAACACCAAGGTTATGAAAACAGGTGCTACTATTGTGAATTCTTGGTCACTGTTAGAATCAAAAGAATTACTAGGTGCACTTTAGATGTTTGTGAAAGGAATTGATGTACTTTTCAAGTCTTGTTTGTAATGTTTTAAGTGTGCCAGGCCCTCAGATGTCATTCAGGTATGGTACCTTGTATTGAAAGTAACAGTAACTTGTATTAGTGTATTCTTTGAATCAAAGCCTTATATATTTCCTGATTGTTATTATTAGGTGTGAGCGATTGCAGACAAGATCTCTTGCTGTCTGAAGATGGAAAACAATATAACTACTATCTCTCGTGAAGAACTTGAAGAACTAAGGGAAGCGTTCAGCAAAATAGGTATGTTTTGCATAGGAAAATAATAAGGATGCCATTAACATTGCAAAGCTGTGTAGGATTTATGGAAGAAGTTTTTATGGATCACTTGTTTTGATAGGGCTCTATTTTCCACTATGTTGACAGTGATTTCATAAGAAAATAAGAATGTTTACATAAACCTGTTTATTTTCACTGAAACTGTGTGTTTGTTCAGTCCTTTCAACTTCAGCAATGAAAATGGAGATATTTTCTTGCTAGGCAGTTGCATTATTTGTGCCATTGTATATGCAGCATGGTAGATCTCAAAATTCAGTCTTGAACTCTTTAGATTAAAAAAAAAATTGATTAAAGATCAATTAATAAATGTATTTTCTTGTTAAATTACTGACTATTTGTTTTGGCTTTACTTGCATGCTTTGCTACACTAATGTATTTTCTTACTGTTTATTGGTTCGGATTTTAGATTTAAAGCTAAACTTGGAGTTTTTGATCTTTCTTTTGTTGCTAGCTGATGTTAATAAATAACTGTACACTTTTGTATGCTTGACAATCTTTGCAGATTAATCAGAATAAACAGAATGAGTTAGAAATTATATAGTAACTAAACCTGATGTTCAGATTTCAGTACTGTTATGAGTGTTAAAGTTCATGTCTGCTTTATTTCTTATTTGCTGCAGTTCTGAGGGACTGATGTGTAACTGCAGCTCAGAAAATCAAACAAGCATATTTGTGTTTGGGGGAACAGCATTGCTTTAGGCACGAAGTCTTAGCTACTGGGAGACTCTAGCTTGGTAAAGAGACTCTTGGGAAGCTATATGATAGGGCTCTGTAAGACAAGGAGTAGTATGGAAATGGTGAAAAGGGAATTATTCAGTTTCTGTCAGTACAGGTATGATATGATTCCCAGTAGAGAGTCAGAATGCTTAAAATAAAAGTAAATATTTTTTCTTTGTAAAAAATACTAAAATCATGAACCCATTGATTTGAGATGTTGTTGAGACCAAAGAAGAATAGAAATGCTAAAGGAATAAGATATATCCATGGAAGGTAATTCGTGAGTTGTGATTAAACTGTTGTCTTAACACAGTCTGTAGCTCGAGAAGTCTATATCCTGTAGGAACTGGAAAGACAGGCAAAAGAGAAGACCACTCCATACATGTATCTATGTACTGGGAGGTGCTAGGATAGTCACTCTGGTGGTATCTGATAAGCTTTTCAATTTGTTTGCTTTTCACCATCTGCGTTCCTTTTTTTTTTCGCTTTCCTTTCTGCTTGTTTTCATGCTTCTGTTCTAAGAAATGTCTGTGTTACTCAGTGAAAAGCATTTTCTTCCTTATTGCATTATACTTGCTGTAAAATATAAAAGCGAAGAATTGTCAGATTTTTTTTTTAATTTTAGATTTCCTTTCTCTGTATGGATAAATTGCTTGCAGCTGTATCAGTAAACTGAGGAAAAAAGGCATGTATTTAACTCTGTCATCATGGAAACTTACCCTCAGTGAAAGATGAACCTAGAGAAAGAAAATAGCTCATAGTCTGAGTGAGCTTGTGAGCATGTTCTCTGTTTTTTAGACCATTCTTGTTACTATATATGTTGTTACATGTCTGCAAGCCAGACAGTGGATAGATGAATACATGTGCAGACAAAGTTTGTCCATGTAGTGATTTGTGAATTGCTGGTAGTACTGAAAACACAAAAAGAGATATTTTTTTTTAACAGATGTTTTTAGCCTTTGGTCAGCAGTGGAATGTGGCTGTCATAAGCTATAGAAGCTTCCTAGTGCGGAAGCTATGTAGTGTAGTATGGATTACAGGTAAATTGCTGTATAGCAATCAATTGTGGGTGAAGATGAAATCATGTTTCTCAGCTTGCCCTTCTGTAATGTGATGCATATTCATCCACTCTGGCATTACTGTCTGAGTTGAGATACTAAAGACAATATGGAGAGAGATCTTAGCTATTTATTGAAAAAACCCAAAAGTGGGAGCACATTAACAAGTCAGAAAAATGGACACGTAATCTTCTGTTTCTGACTCATTGTGTTACTTGTGACGTTCTCTTAAATGCATCATTCATAGAAGTGTGAAAATACTATAAATTCCTATTTTTCAAGAGCTTTAATAATGAGACTGAAAATTGTTGTCATACATGGAAAATATTAGCATTAAATATATAAAATTGCATGTATTATATCCTGCACTAGTTATGGTGGATATGATTTCTTCTATTTGATTGAATTTCATCTATACTGTGTATAGAATATAGCTTTTCTACTCTTAAAAATACTTCTCTCCATTGCATAGATATTACACTACAGGTAGGGCTATTTTAATGTACATTCTCAAATTCTGCTTGTAAAGATATATATGTACATATATATCTGGAAGTAGATATAGGTATAAAAAAATAGGAACAGTTCATATGCTTGATTCATTTATGCATTACATTGGATAAATCATATTCTGAGTTTGTAAAATGGTGCTTTATTATACTAAGACAAGAATTAAAGACAGCTTTCTGCATGCAGATTGGCCTCAGGTAGAAATGCAAAGAATATTTTTATGACTTCCTCTGTACTGCTGTGTTATTATTTATTGTAACACAAACGATACTGAATTTTCCTTACTTCATGTGATACAGCCTTTCATTTCTTTCTGCAATTGTCGATCTATACTGTAACTCTTGTAGAAAGAAGTATTCTCATTCTTTGATGTACATGGCTATTCATGACATGTAAGTGAAGATGGCAGTACAAATTGCTCCCAACACAGCTAGTTAATAGATTAAGAAAGGTCACTTGTAATAAACAGATATAAATCATCCCAGATTTATTTTTCACAGATAAGCCTAACCACATCAAAAATTCTGAAGAACAGAAAATGTCTATCAGATACTAGGATAAGAAACAAAATGCAAAGTCAGGCAGAGTTCTTGTGTAAGTAGGTTTTCTTGTGTAAGTGTGTTTTGCTAATGCATCAGATTTGAGTTACTGACTGTAAACGATGTGATACATACAGTAAGAATATAATAATTGATCTCCCTTTCAATTGAAGGTTTATAGAAAATTTTATTAGGAGATTTAGGAACAGCTTAAACTTTGTTATTTACGGATTTGACATCTTGGTATAGCTACACTTTGGGATTATAAGAGTTCCAGAGAAAATACATAACAAGATGGCGTAAATCCTAGCCAGTTGTGCCTCTAATTCACAAGTATTCCTTCAGGCTTACTTATGTGTGTCAGAAAAAAAATACTTATCTACTAGAACTATATTTCTCATACTTTATTTATTCTTACCAGATACTTGATTCTTTACACGTAAAGTATAAAAACAACTTGTGCTTTTGTTTTACAGATATTGACAACAGTGGATATGTCAGCGATTATGAGCTTCAGGATCTATTTAAAGAAGCAAGTCTGCCCTTGCCTGGTTACAAAGTCCGGGAGATTGTAGAAAAAATCATTGTAGTTACAGATACCAATAAGGATGGGAGAATCAACTTTGAAGAATTTGTCTCTGTAAGACGCTCCCTGTGGATGTTTCTCTACTGTTTGGTATCTGTTGTGAACTAGGATAGAAAACTGAATTAAGCTGTACAACTGTTTTGAAACAAACAACTGATATGTAGAGAATGAGAATGTTTTCTGTGACAGTTTACAATGCCCTATATCATTCATTTCCAGTTTTTATATTTCACTCTCCTATTTAATTAAGTAGATTTGTTTTGGGCAGCATGTGAGACCACAGTAGTTTCAATCAGACCTACTTTCTATTTATTCAAAAATGAGGGGATGGATTACATATTTTGGAACTGCTGGGTCAGCCCTTAGCCATTAAAAAAGAGCAGATAATTAGGTACCAGCCTCTGAATTCTCTTAGTGATGAACTAATGTGGGCACTCCTATGCTTAATCTCTGTACTAAAGCCTATTTTTTACTGGAGTGATGTACAGTCTTTTACTTCTAGTGAACACATTTGAAAGGTTTAGACTTTTTTAATGAGGATCACTCACTAGTAGGCTTTATTTAAGAGAAGCAAAAAATTTTCAGCATATTGGTTTGTGTGTTTGGATGATTTGGTTTTGCTGTGAATTTAGAGTACTGATGCTACTTGCAGCAGGCTGAAATAATTGTTGAAATAATTACTGATATTTCTTCCCGTTATTTGAATTTGCAGTGTTTTATAGGTGAGATGCAAATATTTGCATCCAAGTATTGAACCATATCTGTTACATAGAATTCATTGTCAGTTTTGAGACTTCTACAGTATTTGGGCAAATCTAGGATGTATCAGGTTATTCAATGTAATTTACATTGCAGGTACTTGGGAAATTGTATCGACTTGCTTAAAAGCATATATAACTGTCATGTAGTAACCTTTGACTGTAAAGCATATGAAGCAGAAATACGCTTTAGTCATTGAAAGTATGTATATCTTTAGTTGTTTTCTTCAGTTTGCCAAACATTTTAGGAAAAATGTGTAGATTGTTCAATGTCTACTTTTTTACATAGCATGGCTTAATAAAAGTAGCTCTTGAGAAATATTGTATTAGATACCTGGTATGCAAGTTTCATGAAGGTATTTAAACTAGTTTTATCCATACAGTAAACTTATTGTTCAAAACAGAAGTCAATGTAAATTCCAAAGAGAGAGATTAACTTCTGACTCTAGAGTACTGAAATGAATTAACACCTAGTTATTAACACCTAGTTATGATCTATAACAAAACACTCTTTTATTTTTTTCTTTAAATTCCAGATAATTCAGGAATTGAAAAGTAAAGATGTCAGCAAATCTTTCCGAAAATCAATAAACAAAAAGAAAGGTATTACAGCAATTGGAGGAACATCAGCAATATCCAGTGAGGGGACACAGCACTCATATTCAGGTAAGAAATAATTATCCAAGAATAGATTTAGCAGGGAGGAAGACTAAATTTGAACTACAGGTGAAGGGAAAAACTGGACAGATTAAAATGAATTCTCATTTTCATTTCCACAGTGCTCACTAAAATGAAAAAAAAAACCCAAAAAATAAACCTCACATAGCCTTTCTGGGTGGAAGGGTCTCCTCAACTGCCTTTGTGCCATTAGAGAGTTGCTCACTCCCATATGAATTATGCATAGCCTATCACATACTTGGAAGTTACTATTAATATTTGATCTCTGTTTCTTTCTGTCTCCCCTTGCTGCATGTCATTTCATTGGTAATTGTGCCATATTGCATTGCAGGTCCTAGTCAAAATGTTAACCACCTTCCAGGATCATACTGCAATAAGCAATATTGTAACTTTTTTGATTGATTGAATTTGGGATATGCTATGGTTCCAGAAGTGTATTAAGAACCTATATGTGAGGAAGACTCACGTCAGTTAGTGAAAGATGGTAATACCTTCTCTCTTGGTATTATCCGTGTAGTACCAACTGCAGTTGCTGTATCTTCAAAGAAGGGGATATATTCCATCTCAAAGAATTCCTGTAGAGGTGACACCATCAGACCTGATTTTTCAGATTCCCTTTTATTTTTGGTGGAAGGAATCTGACTTCACTAAAGAGCAATTCATCTGACCCACCCTTTTCAGTCATCTAGTTTATGATGAGATGAAGTGTGCAGTAGAATTTCACTTTTCTTCCCACTGATAATGAAAGAAGTGTAATCAATTTAGTGGTAGGTACCTGTCTTGTATGTTTTTTGAAGTAAGTCTCTCACAGCATCCTCCTGCAGAAACTGGCTGCCCATGGCTTGGATGGACCTACTCTATGATGCGTTGAAAACTGCCTGATGGCTGGGACCAGATAGTCATAGTGAATGGGGTTAAATACAGTTGGTGGCCAGTCACTAGTGATGTTCCCCACGGCTCAGTATTGGGGCCTGTTCTGTTGAATATCTTTATCAGTGATGTAGCTGAAAGTATCAAGTGCACCCCGAGTAAGTTCACAGATGATACGAAGCTGGGCAGGTGCGTAGATCTGCTTGAGGGCAGGAAGGTCCTTCAGAGGGACATGGACAGGCTGAAGTGATGGGCTGAGGCTGATTGTATGAGGTTCAACAAGACCAAGTGCCAGGTCCTGCACTTGGGTCACAACAACTCCATGCAACGTGACAGGCTTGGGATAGAGTGGCTGGAATGCTGTCCCACAGAAAAGAACTTGAGGGTATTAATCGGCAGCTGTCTGAAAATGAGCCAGCAGTGTGCCCAAGTGGCCAAGAAGGCCAATAGCATCCTGTATCAGAAATAGTGAGACCAGCAGGACCAAGGAAGTGATTATCCCCATGTACTTGGTGCTGGTGAGGCCGCACCTCAAACACTAGCTTCAGTTTTGGGCCCCTCACTACAAGAAGGACGTTGAGATTCTGGAGCATGTTCAGGGATGGAAATGAAGTTGGTGAAGAATCTTGAGAACAAGCCTGATGAGGAGTGGTCAAAGGAGCTGGGTATCTTTAGCCTAAAGGAGACTGAGAGGAGACATTATCACTCTCTACAACTACCCGACAGGAGGTTAGTGAGGTGGAGATCAGTCTCTTCTCTTTAGTAATGAATGACAAAACACGAGGAAATGGGCTCAAGTTGCACCAGTGGAGGTTTAGATTGAACATTAGATCACCATCCCTTTAAAAGATGCATAGATGAGGTGCTGAGGGACATGGTTTAATGATGGGCTGGGCATTGTTAGGTTAGAGGTTGGACTCCATGAGCTTAAACGTCTTTTCCAGCCATAATGATTCTATGATTCTAAGTGAGGTGAATACTACCTGTACTGTTTGGATACTTGATTGACTGCAGTCTGAATAAGCATTTTTCGATACACAGTTATGAATTCTGCTCTAAATGCAAAAACATTTAAAACTGAGATACTAAACTTTTTAAGATTCTGAAAGCTAAATACATGATAGTCTCAAAAATACTGCCAGTCTCTGAAGTCCTAAAGAAGACAGAATGAGATGCTGCATTTTAAACCAAATGTGTATAGCTTGAGATGTTGCATATTTCAGATTACTAATTGTCTTCTTTTCATTATAACTGCTGAGAAACTGAAGTCAGCTGTGATGATACCTTCCCCATTAAGTCCCTGTTGTTTTGATGTGATCCTTCAAAAAATCACCAGATGTTTAGAGAACAGTAGGAGAAACAGTAGGAGAAAGAATGCAAAACATGATAAGTACAGATTGATCTTTTCTACAGATCTCATTCTTTCCATAACTAGTTTCTGTGAAGCTAAGGAGTTTTGTGGCAGGTGAACCTCTTTGACCCAGGTCTGATGTTTAGTAGTATGTGTTCATGGAAACGATAATAGATATTTCAATTTTGATTTTCTTTTCAGAGGAAGAAAAAGTTGCTTTTGTTAATTGGATAAATAAAGCCCTACAAGATGACCCAGACTGTAAGCACCTCCTACCTATGAACCCATCAGATGCCAGTCTTTTTAAGTCCCTTGCGGATGGCATCCTCCTTTGGTGAGTCCAGGGCTGTGAGAAAGAAAAGGAGTTCATTAAAAAAATAAAAAATAAATGTTCATCACAGTGACATGAACTGGAAAGCTTCTGACAGGCTTTAATATCAAGTCTCCAGTCTAAAATGTTTAAACCAATGTGTAAGATGAGGAAAATCTGTTTGTCCATAGAAATGGTAGTATTAAAATCTTCTGTATATTGATTATAGAAATGGGTTTCCACTGAAGGCCCACTTACTTAAGTTTCTTATAATTCCATGTTAGCTGGGAGTTTCTGGATGAATGTGCAATTATTTAACAGGGAGAGGAGATTTAGAGGATGAGATGGTCTTTTTTTATCTTATCGGAAATATTTACAGTTAGTTTTAAGGGTTAGAAGTTTATAATAAAACAATTTATTTTCTGAGAAATGAAAGTTTGAATAAACTCTGACTTCTCTTCCTTAGCAAAATGATCAACTTTTCACAACCAGATACAATTGATGAAAGGGCTATTAATAAGAAGAAACTCACTCCTTTCACTATTTCTGTAAGTACTGCACAGACAGAACTTGCCACAAATGAAAAAGTGATTTTTTTTTTTTTTAAATCTTTACAATTCTCCTGGTGGAACAAAAAACTGCCAAATAAATCCTCTGTATTAAACAATGACTAAGCATGAAATTGTATTTTCTAATAAACTCTGAGTTGTCCTGATTCTTAGATTATTTAGAGGAAAACATTTTTTCATGCTTTCCTTTTTCACTATTCTTGGTTTGCTTTCTAAGTGACTAAGGAAAATAATTTTAGTCTTGGGAGTGGATGGTATTTTAGCAATGCAGAAAGTACTTTCATGCTTGTATACTGTATGGTAGGGTGATGCATTTTCAATATTGGAGAGTGGCTTGGACAGATGATAAGAAGCTGTATTTTTAATTGTGTATGAAGTCATTCACATATTTGAGAGAAACAGTTTTTAAGACCTTAGGTTCTATGTAAGAGAACAGATCTGAAAAAGGGAAGTAGATCAATAAGTTACCAGCTTAATGAAGAAAAATGTTCAGAATAAAAAAAGTTAGTTACTTGGCCGACTTGTCATTTCTGTGACATGAATATATGAAAAGTTAAAACATACTATATTCTCAATTCTTCAAGTGAGTTTCATAATCTATGCTTATGAAAAGATGTGCCAGCAAAGATATTATATGTGATTGTTCTCTGTAGGTAGTTAAAATATTACAAGAAAATAGAAAGTAATATTTACAAGAGCTGCCAGGTATTTTTTGTGGAATGTTTCATCTGTGACAATGCTTTACTTTCAGTGTCATGATATTGAATTGCAGGTGCTTGAATAACTGTGTCAGCCTGTATAAGATTCAAGATAGGATGACAGTGATGTCAGTAGTCTCCTGCACATGGTAGAATTCCATATAAGCACATTTTTTGACAGAATCAAGCCCCTGATATTTTGAGCAATATTTGTTTATGCATGTGATACTTATGAAATTAAAAAAAAATATTTTGATTGAAGTGCTGCTCAGTGATCAGCGTTGCAGAAGATAGCCCAAGATTTTTGATGGGTCCAATTAAACACTGCCAATAATGTTTTTCATTTAATTCTGCTAACATTTGTGGTGATTCACAAAACATCTACAGCCTACAGTGTTCCACTGGGAACCATTGAACTAATGCATTATTTCTTACAGCTTCTGAAAGTTGCAGAATTTAATATGAACAAATTTACTAACAATTGCAATCTCAAACTTATTAAACAATGATATTCCAAATAGGAAAACCTAAATCTGGCTCTGAACTCAGCATCTGCTATCGGCTGTACAGTTGTCAATATTGGATCACAAGATTTGCAAGAAGGAAAACCACACTTGGTATTGGGACTCTTGTGGCAGATCATTAAAGTTGGTCTGTTTGCTGATATTGAGATCTCCAGAAATGAAGGTAAGAGTAATACCAAGTATAGCAATGTTGGCAATTTGCATTTAACTGAGATCACAATAGCAATGATTTCAGCTCTCTTTCAAACTTTCTTTTAGCTCTTATTGCCTTGGTAAGTGAAGGGGAAGAACTAGATCAGTTAATGAAACTTTCTCCAGAAGAGCTCTTGTTACGCTGGGTGAACTACCATCTGGCCAATGCAGGGTGGCAGAAAATCAGTAACTTCAGCCAAGACATTAAGGTATGTAGTTATCATTTTGATTATTTACCATAATGGTGTTTAAACACTCTGTATGTAGAAAAATCAAAAAAAGTCAAATCAGAAGTAGTTAGAAAAATAGCAGTCATCTTCTTTTTCTAGCTATAGGTTCATTGCGCATTTTTCAACACCAAAAGAGCATTATTTGGATCTCTCATATCTTACTCAGTTGTTCATAGCATGAATTATCACATCACAGGGCAAACCAGACATTTCCAACAAGCTCATATATAGGGAAATTCTCATAGTCTAAGATTGTAATTAGTGCAAATTGTCTTAAGTAACTCAACCTTATAAGTTACCTTTTTTCTGTCCATCCTTCCCAGCTCCAGGGTCTGCAGAAACCCATCCTTTTTCTTCTGTTGTTTCAAAGTGTTTGGTTTAAAATCTCTTCCTGGTGTCTATTTACTAATGGTGATTGCCCTTGGTACCTAGCATCCTACAGAAGAGTAGGAAACCTCTTGAGAAAAGAGCAGTTATTTAGAGGATTGTCTGGAATAGCTACTCATTCTTGATCCACTGTGTTTTGCTTGGTGTGCTGACTTAGTGACACAAGGGAACTGAAAGGAATGCTGGTTGCTTCAGGGCAGCTGGCAGATCTTCATCATTCTTTTCTCTTATTTAGTTGTTCTGCATAAAGTAGTGCAGTAAATCCAGAGAAAGTAAGAGAGAAAACCCAGAACTTTTTAAAACTAAAAGTAAAGGGGGAAGATTCCCTAAGGTTACCAGACATCTTTTCCTTGAGGAAAACCCATGTCATTAACTGCCAGATATCTTTTTAAATGTCACTAAGTAGAATATTATTGAAGCAAACCTTTAACTAGGGTTTTATATGAGAACTTCTGCTATGGTAAAAATACTACATGCTATTTAAGAGAAGTATTAAATACTTCTAAAACTAGTAGATTTTATTTTCCTGGTTTCTCAGTAGGGGGGGAAAAAAGCCCAGAAGCTTACTGGAAACTATATAAAATTGATTTCTTTTGTCACTATAGACTCGTTTTAAAAGAGGACTTTGCTCTTCATTTTTAATTTCAATTATCAATTAAGAAAGAGAAATTCTTATAAAATAGTGTGTTTGAAAAGGGCAGTGAAAGAATTAAATACCAGCACTGAAAATAAGATCTATCTTAGGGGGTTTTTTTTGTGAGTAACCTATATAAATGTTCTAAGTTTCTTAATTACATCTGTAGTTCATATCCAAGAGAATAAACTTCACTAACATCGTCCAGAATAATTAGCAGACATCCCTTTTCTCAGTCATCTAGCTAAATAAGTTTTATTGTGAATCAATTGTGAATCAGCATGGTACAAAGGCTGTATGACCTCATCCATATTCACTGTAATTACAGTGCTATATTTTTGACTTCTGTGGTTTCTAAATTGGACTATAAGGGCAGTAAATGGCTATGAAAGGCTATATATTTGCTTTTTTTTTTTTTTTTTTTAAATATTGGCATTGCTTGTTTTAGGATTCAAGAGCATACTACCATCTGTTAAATCAGATTGCACCCAAAGGAGATGACTCTCATGAATTGCCCATTAAAATTGACTTTTCAGGATTTCATGTAAGTATCTGGAAATGTAAAAAATAGACTGGAATTATCCGAGTCCTCTGTGTATGTACCCAACAACCTGGTTACAAGGCTGTCTCAAAGTCCTCTTTTCTTTACATAAAAAACTCAGACTCTTCAATGTTGCAGAAGCTTAATTGGGTAAAAACTTGACTAAAGTTCCAGGGCATTGTTGAAATGGGATAATGCATCCTGCGGTGTGAAATTTTGGAGCTGTGTTTTACTTGGAGCAACGTGTAACTTTCTTATTTTCAATTGGGTCTTCCAACATGAATATGACAAGATCCTGCTCAGGTCTGCTTTTCTGGAATTTGGACAACAAAAAAAAGAGCAGACATTGTGATCCTTTCAACAAACCAAATAGCATTCAGAAATAACATGTGAGCCCTTCCACTAACCATCAGGAAAGTGTGACATCCATCAAACTTTTAACTGTAAAGGGATAGAGGGTCTAAAACCAGCCTAGGTAGATGGGTCTCTAAGCTGCTACATAATGCTTGTTGGAGGGATTATTAGAATGTATTCGATAAAATACTGAACTGCCTGCCTAAGATAGTCATCTCTGTTAATTGGAATCAGAGGTAGAAACTCATTATATTTATAATAATGCAAACCAACATGCAAAATTATGTTTGCTTACAAGCTTTAGTTTTTTCCAGTTCTTTCATGAGCAGAGCTCTGTTTTGTTTACTTTTGTTTTGGGTTTTTTTGGAGAGTAAAAAAGGATAGTAATATTTTTTTCTATGTAATTTCCTGCGGTTCATATATTCACGTTCTTTAATGGGTTATAAACCTGCATCAATCTCATGTAACAGCTTGATCTAGAGTGAGTTTCTGGTTGAGTGTACCAACGTGGAATGCTGATTAACTGAATGTTATTCAATTCTAACATAAGTTCAGTTACTAATTGATATAACTAGTAACTCTTAGAATCGTAGAATGATAGGGTTGGAAGGGACCTTTAGAGATCATCTAGTCCAACCCCCCTGCAGAAGCAGGTTCACCTAGATCAGGTCACTTAGGAACATGTCCAGGCGGGTCTTGAAGATCTCCAAGGATGGAGACTCCACAAGCCCTCTGGGCAGCCTGTGCCAGGGCTCCGTCACTCTCACAGTGAAATAGTTTTTTCTTATATTTAAGTGGAACTTTTTGTGTTCCAGCTTCATCCAGCTTTACTGTTGTAAAGATTTGAGGCAAAAAGTATGTGCCACACGGTTTTGAAAACTGATTTGTTTTATATAGATTAATAGTAAAGACAAACAGAATAGCACATAGGTTTACAATTTAAGACCATTCAGAGGCAAGATAATTGAAAGGAAAGCACGGTAGTGGATTATCAAATTTTGAGGCATTCAAACTCTTACTGAGGGTTTTGGACATCATCTGTAATTACTAGGCTTGAGATTATCAATTTAAAGCAGTGACAGTGAACCTTTGGCACATGTACTAGAATATGCATTGTGGGAATTGACAGCCTGGAAATGGAAATATAACCACTACATTTCTAGCTGCTGCTACTGTCATTCATGGAGAATGCTGTGCAGGCAGACACAGAAATGAAGGACAGAAAGCACATGGAAGGAAAATGGGAAGAAGAGAGCTGTCGTTGGCTATTAGATCTAGCTCAGACATTGGGGGAATGAGGGAAGAACTGACATGGATCATGTAAAGATTTTCCAAACTGAAGAATCAGTCAAGAATGGCAACACGTTAGTAGTCGTTACAAATTAATTTTTCTTTTTTATTTTTTCTTTTAGGATAAAAATGACTTGAGGAGGGCTGAATGCATGCTTCAACAGGCAGATAAACTGGGCTGCAGACAGTTTGTAACTCCAGCTGATGTGGTTGCAGGCAACCCTAAACTCAATTTGGCTTTTGTTGCCAATCTCTTTAACACATATCCAGCCCTACACAAGCCTAACAATTCATCTTACGATCTCAATTTATTAGAAGGTATTCAACTTCATAAGCATACAGGAGACAAAAATACTAGTGATTTCTATTTAAGTATTCCCTCTAGGTTATGGTATAGGAACCCTGTGTGATGGTGCCTGTGTTAACATCAGTATATAGAGCTTTCTCACTAGCTTTCAATATAAGCCTTAGTAGAAGTCCCCCATTACTGTGAACGTTGCTCACTTACATTAGCCTGACCAAAGGCTATTCCTGAATAACCTTCTGTCATTAATTGGCAGAAGCAAAAACAGTCTTCTTATTCCCTTTCCAGTTTCCTATGCTTCTTTCCATGCTGCGTATATTTTAGCTGATGCACAAAATCTAGCTTTCCTTCATTTGCAATGCTAAACTATGGAACTGTAATACTATTTTGAAGTACTTTTTTTCATATTGTGTTTATATATGTGTGTGTGTGCCTGTGTATTAGTTTGTTGCCTTTTGAAACAGGAAACTTTTTTTTTTAAAGGCTTCTATGTCAGTAGCCTATATTAATCTATTGCATCAGCAACCTATATTAGATCCTGGCATATCAGCAATTTCAGACTTGAACTGTACACTTCAGATCCCTACTGCTGGAGGTAAAGGGATAAGTGGCAGCAATCTTCTACTCTTGCCCTCTCTATGGACCAGCTAATCTAGGATAATAATGTGGCACCTGCCAGTGTATTTCACAGTTGATCACAGATCTCAAAGGAATGGTGAGAATCAGGGGTGTTGTACTTGGGAGAATCATCAGCAATGTTTACACATTCCTCTGCACTGCCTACTCCTGCCTTCCTCTTACTGTTCCTAACACGTTTCCTTTCTATCTAGGTGAGTCCATCTTCCTTTGCTCCTCCTTTTTCATAATTTATCTGCTCTGCTGCATCCTTCAGACCATTCCTGTTTCAAGCTTCCTGCTATTATATTATCAGCTGTAGTAGAGGTATCAGAGCACAGGAGGTAGTCTTTGCTTTTCAGCTGTGATATCCCCAGTCACTTCAGTGCCTGCTGTCCAGGAGAAATGACTGAAGGAAAACCCTGTTCCTCCTCTACTGCTGTTCTGTTAAAAACATATATAGGAGCTGCGTGGAGGTGGAATATGTTCAGTTCGCCTTCTCTGTTCTGAACATAAAGTTGCAGGTGTAATTCAGAATACTGAAAAATTGGTCAAATTTAGAAGAGTTTTAATTGGCATAGTAAAAAACAGCTGAACTACTTTCTCATCTTATTTAAAATATTTAGATCAGAATGAGGTCCCAGCTAAAACAGTTTGTAAGAAGTGACAATACCTGAATTCTAGATTATGATTTTGTAATGATAAATTCTGGCCAAATTTAACTTACTGTTTGTAGTGTATATTTTAGAGATGGACAGTCATACCTATGTTATCTATTCAAGGGCAAGTAGACAACTCTCCTTTGCCCACAGATAATAAATTCCATGGTGTCATGTAGATTTAAACCATCAAAAGTAGACCATGTTGTTAATGTGTTTTTCTGTTAATTTGTTTTATTTTTTCCATAAAATCTTGTGGTTCACTCATGTTTTCTCAAGGTAGTAATAGAAAATGTAAGACATTCCTTTCTTTATAGTTTCATCATAGATTGTCTGTTGAAATCTGACTCATAATTTATGATGCTTTCCTATTTTGCTTCATGAAATGCAGATTTGACTCCTCCTAATGTAGGTACTGTATTTAGTGTTTTTCTGTACTCCATAAAAGTGTTTATTCTGCATTTTTTCCCTGTTTTTTTCAATATCTTAATAATCACTGTCATTTTCTGGTTGATTTTTGCATTGTTCTTGTATTTTTCTATTGCTTTAATATGCCTTCAGCAAAAGAGAAGAAAAAAATCCCATATAATGCATATACAATGGGGGCAGGACTTACTCTAAGTCAAATGCCATATAGTTCTTGCCATGGGCTTAACAAATAGGGGCTTTCCATATACCAAGATGTAAAGCTTTTGACATGTGTAGGTGAGTAGAGCTTTCTGGAAGTTTTCATTTTTCTGCTTAAATTCCATCTTTTCGGTGACTGTTCTACCCAAAGAGTAAGTGTGGCTGTTTTCTTTGGTTTAAGACAAAGAACACTGCTCTGAAATACTTAACAAGTGGGTGATGTGCACTTGTATACAGGGAGCATATCACTCAGGTGTACTGACACAGCAAAATAGACATTTGATGTTATGTGGGGATGGAGGGAGGAGTCCTGACCTCAGTGCATGATCTTAAGCTGAGTGTTGCTGTTGCTCTGAGGAACCTCTGACTTGGGAGGAAGGCAGCAGAGCTCAAGTCTAAGTCAAAGCTGAGTTCTTAGGAGGCGGAAGAAGAGTTAATTCTGTCCACTCATGTTTCCTCCAGTGCAGATGTTCTCTACTGCTGTTGCTCAGTCCAATGGCAACTTTCAAGGCTGTTACCAGGAGTGGGTTAATTGAGGCCAGATGAACTAGGGCAAAAATTGCTTCTTGCGCTCTGTTATCTTTTGGAGAGAACTGTAGGTATTTGGAGCCCTTTGGATTCTTGACCTCATCCCTATTGCTACTCCCCAATCAGTTCCATAGTTTAATGTTCTCAAAGAAAGAGATGGCAATAAATATAAAGGATACTACCAAATTTGCTCCTCTCTCTTTTGTGTAGCTCTGCCCCCTTTCTGCAGTTTTCCAATGATTTTGGCTATCTGCTGCACCACTCAGCAGAAGATATGCTCCTGATAGGATCACAAGGTATATTTTGAATAAAAGAATAGAGAGAAAAAAAATTATCAGTTCTCAGCCATCTGGAAAACGCTTATGTGTTGTATGATAAAGGGATTTGTGGCATATTAAATACAGTATGTTGGGTTTAGTTCCTGGACTCCAGCTAGCCAAAAGGATGATGCCCAACTTGCATGCTCTTGCTCCTGCTTGGCTACTTCGAATTCTTTCAACAGTGTTAAGCATGTGTTTTAAAATTGAGTCTGAGTGCCTTTTCTGAGTATCTGCTTTTATAGCTACTCTTTGTTTACTAAGAGATCACTAAATAATCTTGTTACCGTCTTTGTAATGGACAAATGTTCCTAAAAGCACTTTAAAGTCAGTATTTTAGGTATTGCAAACTAGCTTATAGCTTAGTAAGCCTAAAAAGTTAACAAAATAAAAAAAGCAAAAAGGGACTTACTTCCAAATACTATAACCTCTTAAGTTACTCTTTAAACTTAAATTACATATAATTTTTATTTTGATTATATCACTTTTATGGAAAACATTGGGGTTTTTTTTCCATGTGCTTGTCATAAAATGGGATTCTTTGTTGTCTTTTCAATTTTTTTGTGGGAAGAAATATGGGAAACAAAGCTGACTGCCTGAAAACCTTGCAGAATAGCATTTTTCTATATTCTAATATGTATCCATCAGTGACTCTTCAGTAATTTTTGTAAATCATTGAAACATATACTAGTTTGAAAACCTTGTAATTTAGAAAATGTATCAGTAGGATGAATATCATTTATTTCATAATTGGAAAGGAAAGTTACTGGCAAGCTGACTGAAACTTTTTAACTAAAGTTAGTTCTGTTGGATATTGTCAGCTACAGCTGAAATTTCTGAATTTAATTATTTTATAAATAGATTGTGAAGGCCAGAGCTTATATGTATAAAAATGGAAGAGACCTAGATCAAAATGGACCTCTATCTAAAAATCAGTGTTATGATATAGGTCTGCTTCACAGAAGAATAAAGATGTTTTCTTTCTATTCTAGTGATAAATACGCTTTTTTTTTTTTGTTTTTTCTTTGCAAAACCATTCATTGTTCTGTAGTCAACATAGAACTACAGAACTACAGCACTTTTTGTGTTATATAAACCTCATCAGACCAACTCAGTATCATCATCCTCTAAGGAACAAATGAAAAAAGCAACCAAAAATCTTACTCAAGGCTTTAATGTGTTTCAGTCTTGAGCGACTTGTTCTTTGATTTTTTTTTTTTTTGAGAGTTTTCTTTCCTCCTCAACATCCTTTTTGTTTTCTTAACAAAGCAATGAGGTTATTCCCAGCTGACAGAAAATATTTATTAGCTCAGGCTAAATATTTTCTTAAATGCTCGTGACTGCAATTGGCCACAGAGAAACTGTTAAAATTTAAGTTGTGTTGTATGTAGAAAATTAATATATCACTGCAAACTATAGAGAAAGAGCGTTAGTTTGAGAACTTGTTATTCCAATAGAGAAGAGCAATGTAAGTCAGGAAAATGAAGGGTTTTTTCTATCTCCCTACTGAATTGTCTGCATTGCTTATAAGCAGAGTTGCTAGTTAAAACGGCAATTACAATTAGCCCTCTTGGCAGTATAAATAGCTTCACTAATTTAAACAATACAATAGTGCCTTGCTAAGTCTCCAGTGTTAGAAACTAAGAAAGTGAGGTCTATTGCTTTGAGGAGGAATCTTCACAAATTCATACTGGGAACTTCCATGTGGAGAGAAGTGGAGCTATAGTTTCTGGAGTTTGATGTGATTGTAGTATGTGTTAGTACTAACTTTTAATAAAGATATGCCATTTCAAACAGATTTAAAGATATTGTCAAATGTGATTTCCACTGATTTTTGTTTTAGTTAATTTGTATTAATCATCATAGTTTTCCTCATGAGAGATTAGTTATCCAAAAAGTAACCAACAAACTGTCTACTTCTGTATTTTATTAAATCGTATCTACACAGAAAATTGTAGTCCCTGTAGTGCCTTAGGCCTTGTGCCCTGAACTGAGGGACTCTGATAGGATTGCTTCAATTTATTGGCTAACAGAGACTACTGTGAGGGAAAGGATTAAACCACTTGGGGGAGATGGGGGTATAAGAGTAATTTACATCTTGCTTATTGAATTGTTTTTTTCCAATAATTTATATGGAATTATATTTGTCACCATAGGAGAAAGTAACGAGGAAAGGACTTTCAGAAACTGGATGAATTCACTGGGTGTAAGCCCATATGTTAATCATTTATACAGGTAAGGCTTTTTTAAAACAAAAAACAACCCAATATTTTTATTTCCCTTGGATAATAAGGGAAGAGAAAAGATGATAAGAAGAAAGGCAAGTTGTATTTCTACTAGAACAGTGATTTCCAAGTTTTCACACAGTGTGACAGAAACTTCAAAGCTGGTCTGTAGAACCACATTCAGCAGTATCTGACTCTGATATTCTACTCATGCTCTAGAAATACTTCACTCATACTTTGAATTATATTTTTTAAAGAGTTGAGATAATTATGGTTTATAATGTATAATATTTATTTTCTCTTATGAAAGATGAAATTAATCCAAACCTAATAAAACAGTGATGCAATTCTAAACTGTAAGGTAGATGTCTGCTGAGTAGACTGCAAGAATCTATGCAGTGTGGTATTCCCTCTAAATGAAGGGCTTTTTAGCATGTTTTTTGATGCTTCTGATCAGTTCCTAATTGTGCCAGCAGTTGATTCAAATCCTGTAATAAAAGATGTGATACAGGGAGCAACTGAGAGCATATGCTTGCGTGTATACTAGTTGTTAGGTTTCATTGTTTCTGGTTTCAATAAACAACAGTATTCTCTTCTAACAAGATAAGTATATTTGGTTTGAGTATTCTTTACCAAAATGCATCAATAGCTGCAAAGGAAGCATGAGTATTTTAACATTTTGAAAGTCTGAAGAAACTCAAACTAAATCAATAAGTGAAAACTCTTTAGCTAGATGTTTTATCTATGCCTAGTCTGTGAGATCAATTGTGTAGTTAAATCTGGTAAAACCAGTGAATGTGCTGACTTCACTGATGTTCGTGAAAATAATGAAATTAAATATGAAATTTAATGTAAATCATCACAGAAATCAAGCAGCAGGATATAGGCCAGATTCTCTGAAGAATTATGCCAATTTTTATTATGTGAGTGAAATTTTTCAACAATTTAATTATATTTTAAGAATTTTAAAGTACTCATTTCCATTATGAATATGAGCTTCTGTACTTAAACCCACTGTTTTACTCTGATTTAGTGACCTCTCTGATGCTTTGATCATTTTCCAATTGTATAATATGACTCGCGTGCCCGTTGAGTGGAACCGTGTCAACAAACCTCCTTATCCGTTACTCGGTGGTAATATGAAAAAGGTGGGTAGATGCTATGTCATACAATCCAGTTTCACTGTCTCCCATTGTGCTGTTTATAGTAATCTGGGTTGTCTAAGTCTGCATGCCACCCAGAAAATCCTGGGGGTATCATAAAAAGAGGTGGGTGGGGATGGTGGAGAAATCTTCCAAATATTATCCCAAGGAACAAACAAATAGTAGTTATAGCATATATCACTTCAGTTTCTAAATGTGGACACCTTTTGGCAATATTTAATTTGGAGTCTGATTAGGGGTATATAAGTAAAATTTTTAGGCCTGACACAGCAGTTGTTGCATGATGCTGTTATATTGAGACGTTTTTCCTCGCCGAGCAGTTTTATATACTGCTAGGAGAATTTGTGCAAGCATTGCAGAATCCAAGCTTTCAGATAATTTTTTGATCATCATGAAGCCAGAAATTTAGAGGGAAAAAAACCCCTACTGTCAAAGAACACCACATTTCCATATTCTTCCTAATTCAGTTTTGCTGTAAGAATATATTCATTAATTGACTTTACTGGAAGTGAACTTGATTTCTAAAGTGTGAATAAAAATTATCATACAAGATTCCAATGATAATTGCATTTATAGTAAAAACCCTGGTATTTTAACCAAAATTCATTTAGTAGAAATTGTAGAAAGGCTAGAAATCTTTCCCTTGCTCCAAATCTCACCATAGGTATCAGTAAGCCTGAGTTATTCAAAATACACTTAGATTATAGGTCTGTATAAGAAAAAATAAGGTGTTTTCATTATTTGCATGCAATGTTTGCTTTTAGATTGAGAATTGCAATTATGCAGTAGAACTTGGGAAGACAAAAGCTAAATTCTCGCTGGTTGGTATTGCTGGACACGATCTAAATGAGGGTAATACAACTCTGACTTTGGCTTTGGTATGGCAGCTGATGAGAAGGTAAGTTAGGCACAGAATATGACAGTTGTGTATATATGTATCTGCACATGTGGGTGTATATGTGTGTTTGTCAAGGTAAATTAAAGCTAGCTTTCAGTTCATCCAACATATGGTGGAGAACCACGTTTAAATATCCTTTATTTCTAAGACAAACTTTCACATACTGTGCAGTAATTGAAACCACAATAATGTGCATGTGTACATGTCCTTTCATAGAGAAAATTAAAATGTTATATATTAAAAATAATAGATTATAAAAGTAATTATTTGTGAAATCAAAAAAGAAAGATAAATAGGAAGAGGTGATATATGTTACAGAAGTTAATGTGAGGAAATTTTTAGGTCATCACAGCTATAGTAATGAAATGATCATAAAAACAAAATCTTTTAAGTACATTGAGCAGGAAAAAAAAATAATACTTTATTGTAAATATTTTACACAATTGAATTTTCTTTGACATATCCCAAAACAGTCAGTGCTTTTGTTTTCCCAAACTGTTGTGATATATAAACTATTTATGCTGTAGCTATTTTAAGCTATTTAAGCTTATAAAGTAAAATTAGTTATGACAATCTGAGTAAAGCAACTGTATGAAGATGAATGTAACAGTGAATATTGTGAGTCTGGGGAATGTATTTTATTCTTGCAACAACCAAAGTGATTTAAAATACAAAATAGTTTTTAAGATAAAGCTACCTTATGAAGATGAGTACTTGGCATTGTTACTCTGCTGAAGTAATATTTTACTCTTCCTTGTAGCTTTGTACTGTTAACAAGAGTTGAGTTTTATTGCTTACTTTAACTCTTACTTTCTTTATTAAAGGTACACTTTGAATGTACTATCAGACCTTGGAGAGGGAGAAAAAGTAAATGATGAAATTATTATTAAATGGGTGAATCAGACACTTGTAAAAGCAAATAAGAAAACATCAATTACAAGTTTCAAGGTAACCATAGTAATTTACTATTTCTTCTTTCCACGTATAGTCAGGTCTGGGATCTTTAACCTGATCTGTTAACAATGTGGCTTGTAAGAGTGGCTCTCTCATCAGCTAGCATAACTGTATAAGTGAATATTTCTGACAGTCTGTAAATACTCAAAAGGATTTTACAGGTCTATTAAAAAACAAGAAGAAATTATAACTGCTGCAGTAAAATTCAAAACAAAAAGCAGCTCCCCACACACCTTTGACAAACACAAAGAACGACTTAGGAAATACTGAAGGGGGAGACAACCCACCATTTTAATAACAGCTAGTCAAAATATGTATTCATATGCAATAGAGCGAAGTTAACCACTGACATCTTTTGTCCTTGTTGGCCCTGCTGATGTGCAGCAAACCTGCATAAAACAGGAGATTTTGCTATTCATCAAATAGAAACAAAGTGACAAAATAAGCTTTTCTTTCATGTTATTCAAGTGTTAAACACCAAGGAAGTCATATGTATGTCAGGCGTGTCATGCTGTGTGAATCTCACTCTTTAGAAATGGTAGATTTGTTGTTGCACTTTCCTCCAAATATAACCTTCTTATACAGGTTGATTGCTTACTCTGAAATAGTTATGTTTGAACATAAGAATTTAGCAAGTTAAGTATTTGAGAGCTCACTGTGTTATGAAATAGAATTAGGTAAGCATTAGGCAAAAAGTAATTTTATAGAATATTTCATTTTTACTTAAGAAGCTAATGTAGGCCTTCATGTTCTTAAAAGGGATTACTGCTTCTCTTATTTTTATAGAAATTGTAATAATCATGGTATAACTAATTTGAAAGTATGAAGAGAATTTGTCCCAACATCTTCATTTTGGTGTGCCTGTGGTTTTGGGGGAGGGTCATTGGTTGTTTTGAAGGCAGTTCAGCTGATAGTAGACCAATAAAGATCAGGAGTTACAGATGTGAAAGTATGGTTTTTGGCTTCTGGTCCTGAGGAAATACTCCATGCATGAAATGGTCTTCAGGCAACTTTATATTAGTATTTTTATATGTATGATTAATGTGGTGGCTCTGTGGGCCTGCACTGAATTTCAGTAGGTATGTAAGATGTGCTGTAGGGATTTTTTGCACTGTGAAGACAGAGTAATCAAAGCAAATTCTAATACTAATACTTTGAGTCTTTTTTTTGCTTTTAGGACAAATCAATTAGTACTAGTTTACCTGTCCTAGATTTAATAGATGCCATTGCACCAAAAGCCATTCGTCCAGAAATGGTCAAGAGAGAAGATCTGTCTTACCAAGACAAATTGAATAATGCTAAGTAAGTTTTAAAAGAATGCTTCACATTTTCCTAAAGTTTGGGAAATGCATGGATTCATGGTGTAATGAATGATCTACTGATTTCTTAATGGAGACAAATTACACTAATATTAGTTGAATTGTTTCAAATAGAATATATTATAAATTGTAATAGTCTGGAGATGTTTTACTAATATATTTAAAATACTAACTCAAAATCACGGCTGATATATCCTATCAGCACTGCACTGCAGTTGATTTGTTAATAGCCTGCCCTAACCTGTATTATTTTTGACAAAAATATATGCTTTGATAAAGGGTAGCAGAATGTTTGGCAATACAATTGCTAATACAGTCTTGCTTTCTTCACAATAATGTCTAATTTTTTGTAGACCATAACTGCTGACAGAACAGGTGTATCTTGTAATAAAATCTGTTGCTGTTGTGAATCTTAGAACACTACTATATGTTAGGGAAATAACAGTATTTGTTTTCTCTTGTTTTTCAAGGTATGCCATTTCAGTTGCTCGAAAAATTGGTGCTCGTATTTATGCTCTTCCAGATGATTTGGTTGAAGTGAAGCCAAAAATGGTGATGACAGTGTTTGCCTGTTTGATGGGAAGAGGAATGAACAAAATAAAATAAAATAATGAAGACCTGTAATACAACTTTCTGCCATGTTAAGCACGATGAATGCCTCGCAGTTTACAGAGTTCTTAAGCTTAGTCTAAAACAAGAAAATTTGTATGCACACATATATTCATTAATTACATTTTAATAATGTGTTTATATTAGTTCAGATTTTCATTGATTTCATAACACCTTGATTATTTATGGGTAATTTTGTTTTCAGAACATGTTCATTACCAAATCAACATCACAGATCTGTACTGCTTGACAAAAACCCACACCGTATTAATGAAGCTTCATTTACATTAGTTTCCACAGCATTGTAAGAATCTGCATCATTTTATAGACGTTGTTTCAGGACCTATGGTGAAATGCTGTTTGATTTTTGTTGGCCGTTACGTTTAGTCATACACATCTCAAGGTGCATTCCAATGCTATTATATTACTTCTAACTGCACAGAAGTTATCATCCTTGCCTTATTCTTTGAGAGCTTAACTCCTATTGAAGCCAATGAGACTCTTGTCAATGACTTCCATGAGGGCAAATGAAGGCCTATGATGACTGGAAACTAAAGAATATTGCTAAAGCCGATGAGACTTTTTTTGTGGGAAGAATCTTTAAATACATGTAGTAGTTTTGTTCTGAGCAGCAGTTCTTATGAAAAAATTGCAACTAGCAAGCAGAAATGGAATCATGACATCATTAGGTTTGCATATGTGTTAGCTTTTGCAGTTGCACTGAACAACTGAAATTTTAAAAATAAAGTACTTCATAAAGTATTGTATAAGGAAACAATAAAGAGCTGGCCCTAGTTTGGGGTTTCACTGTAATGCATTGCATTTCCTTATAGATGAATCCTTTCATTTTCCTAAACTATATAATGTGTGCAGAGGTTTTGTCTAGAAACATTAGTGCAGTGTCTGGATGAGGCCAATTTCATAATTATTTTCTTATTAACTTTAATTATTCGTACTCCTTTCTCTGCAGCTGTAAATTTTCACCAGTCTGGAGCTAGATGTTTAATGAGGTTGTTACCAGAAGCCAAACAGTAAGAAAGGAAGAAAATTAAGTCAAAGAGGTTTTTTGTTAGCGTGTTTTAGGAAGCTGCTACCTTCTTGTAGCTCCTGAAAAAACAGCCTTAAATGTGGCAAAACTTAAGAATCGTGATGGGTGAACAGCAGGACTAAGCTTTCTTCACTATCTTTCTTGCACAACCTACTCCCAGAAAGAAGATACATATATTTAGTTTCCAATTATATAAGGCAAAAGTAGGAGTTGAGAGAAGTGCTTGGATTTAGATGCGTATTTCTCTCTTTACTCATCTGTGTTATCTGAAAAAAAAGGGGAATTAATTAAGATTTTATAGTTACATGGTTTCTATTCCCAGTTCCAGAGGATGGATTGTTGTACACAATTTGAGTTCATTGCCCTAATTCTGGAAACAAATCAGTTCAAGTCCTTGTTCATGACAGGCTCCAGTCACCCTTACTTAATTTATTCCTACAGTAGCAAGATTATCTCTTTCTGACAGCTGCAATACTTTACCATTCCATTCACCTGCACACTCCCTTGTCACTCTATAAGGGTCAGTGGTTCCTGTTGTTTAAACTAGTGCTGGAGGCTTTTGTTCTCTTCAGGAAAAAAAATCCACACTTGTGTGCCGGCTTACTATATGTAAAGAAATTATTTAAATAAGCTTTAGTCAAATTGAAAAGGGAGGGTAGGGGCGACGCTATGTTTCTCAGCATGATGTTACTGTAGCAACTGAGGGGGAGAAAAGAACCCCACAAGAAAAAAACAACAGAAAGAGGGCCAATCTGGAGTTCGATGCTGGGGCCGTGCTACCCTGCTGCTGCTCTCTGCCTCATGGCGGGGTGAGGACGAGGCGCTCCCTTGTAGGAAGCCCACCGCCTCCAGCTCCTTACGGCTCTTGAGGGCCCCATCCCGCCCCGCGGAGCCGCAGCTGTGTCAGGGTCTCTCCCCGCCCGGTCTGCCGCCACAGTCCCTCGTCGGGCTCCTCCCCGCACACCTCCCGCTGCCCCCCGCAGGGGGAATCACCGCCATTGGAGCCTGCGCAGTGCGGAGGGGAGCGGTCACCCCCTGTCCTGCTCGTCGGGCTGGGGCTGACAGCGGCGGCCGCTGCTGACCCGCGCCCGCCGGGGTGGCAGCGGGTACCGGAGGCCGCGCTGCGCCGCGCCGCCACCCCGCCCGCGCTCTCATGGGCCTGGCGGAGCCGGCGCCATGGCCGCCTTGTACCAGAGCGCGGACCCGTCCGCCTCGGCCTCGCCGAACAAGCTGCTGGCGCTGAAGGACGTGCGGCAGGTGAAGGAGGAGACTACTCTGGACGAGAAGCTCTTCCTGCTGGCCTGCGACAAAGGTACCAGCCCCGCTGCCCGGCCCAGCCCGGCCCCGCCTGCCGCGCCCTCAGAGCGGAGGCTTCGGCCGCTCGCCCCGAGGGCCTGAGCCCGCGTCCGCGACGGTTTGTGACGGGGGATGAGCGGGGGAACTCCCGCGGTGCCCGCGCCTCACACTGCGGGGTGGCAGGTGGTCGCTGTGCGGCTGCTGTGCGGCCACCGCCGTGTCTGGCGCCCGGATTGGGAGCTGCCCCGCGGCGAGGCCGCCCTGCTCTGGCCCCGCTGCGTCGCCGCCTCCCTTTATCCTCAGTACCGCAGGCGCCTGGGAAGGGAGGCGTGGGGCCGACTCCTTCTGTGTTGGTGGGACAGTTCGTTTTTTGCCTGGAGTTTGTAAGATACTTGTGTTCACTGTTAAAGAATCTGTGAATCTCTAGATTTTTTAAAATTAGGACCTTATCTAGACATTTCCAGAAGGAGTGAGTCTAGTTCCCCGTGATTTGCACCCATGGTGGTGGTGGATGTTTTTTTCCTTTCTAAAATACGCTAGTTACTTCTAAGCTTATATTTGCTTATACTTGAGTAGAAGCAGAGTTATAAATCAAACTGATCTTTATATGTCCAGAATGTTGGGTTCTGCGATATGCTTTTAATTGTGTGCTTGAATGGTTGTGTGTACTTTAGGACATAAGCATGGCTAGAGAAACTGATGTGTTTATCTGCAGAGCTGTCTGCTGGCCGTGTGTTTAGGTTTGCTCACAACTGTAGGAGTATTTCTGCAGTGACGTTAGCCAGCAGGCTTAGGAAGTTTGTTCTGGTACTCTCTGATGCTTTGCTGTTAGACAGCTGGACTGCCTGCAGCTGTGCTGCTGGTGTACAGTGTATCCCAAAAACAAGACTGAGCCACAACTTTCCCTCCACATATAAACAGAGACTCAAGGAGCTAGGATGCACAGCAAAAATTTAAAAACAATAATTGTGACTATAACAGCTGGTTTAGTACTTGCAAACTCTGTAGGTATTCTATTGTATGCAGAAATACGCTATGTATACTTCTGTAAAGTATTGTATGCTAAGATTTGTCTTTATTATAGTCTTCTATGTTGCACAGCAATTTGTCACCCTAAAGACAAAAAAAGTTCAAAGCTTTTATTTTTGGCAAGAAGAATCGATTAAGTAGGACAGCCTCGTATGTCTGTATTTGAGTCAAATAGGAAGGAGCATCTTATGTATGTCTTAATATAATTAGCTTTACTTGCTTATCAAACTTGCTGGCTTCAGCTTTATAACATTGCAACATCATATCACGCCTGTTTTGATTATATCTCTGTCTCAGAGAAGACTAATGTGACATCTGCTCAAGGAAGATTTAGAGCTGTTTGTTGCATTATAGAGGTGCATTCTCTGAGCCTATGGCTTTTTTTTGAACCAAGAAGCCTACTCTGATGTAGTTGAACTTGATGTTTCTTGTCTCACAGGTTATGTAGGAGCTATTCCCTCAGTTTTGAAAAGTCCCCATGCTTTTGTGTGTGTTTTTAGGACTGAAACTAAAAGGATGCATTAAAATACATGTCTTAGTGCTTTCCTGAAAGAGAGCTCCTGAAATATCATTAGTTTCCTCTCTGAAGAGAGAATGTTTTTCTACCTTGGCTTCTTAATTGTCTGACATATTCAGTGCCTATTATCAGTGGTGGAATATTGTCTTGTTTGATGGTTGCTGATGTTTAAAATGTCTATAAGCATTTAGTGCTTTATAATAATACTAAGGGACATTAATTTGTTACTTGTACAGGTGACTATTACATGGTTAAGAAACTTTTAGAGGAAAACAGCTCAGGCGAAATGAACATAAATTGTGTGGATGTGCTTGGACGAAATGCTGTTACCATAACCATTGAAAATGAAAACTTGGACATACTGCAGCTTCTTTTGGATTACGGCTGCCAGGTATACAATGCATAAGTTATTGAAAATTTTCAATGTAGTCATTGATCTGTGCGTTCTATATATTTTCTCTGTTAATCTGTTAGAATTTGAAAGGAAATAGAATGTCTTTACAGGCAATTCAGTTATTTTTCCATTGAGTTAAAGTATTTTCTTCTCACTAATTTGCTGTACTAGTGGCATTTTATTAGCATGGCAAATGTATAGTAACACTTTCAATGATATCAACAATTCTGAATTTCACTCTACCTGTTATTCTTCTTTCAAACATAATGTATACATTACCTTCAAACAAACAGTATATAGTCAGAGGCATTGCACTAAAAACTGCAGAATGCGAAGATCTCTTGGGCTGTGGGGTATAATAACTTTTTTAATGGTATCACAGTTAGAAAAATGCAGCTTGTATTAGGTGACTTGCCTAAGGCAAGCACGTGTTTATTCAGTTTTTTCTTGTCAGAATTGATCTGTACTTGATGGCAGAGGCAGTTTCATCCCAACAATACTTCTTTAACTGTATGCAACATCTCTGCTGCTGAGAGAGATGTAGCTGTGATGACATAAGTATGAAGGAAAGGGAAAAGTGGTACCTTTTGTCAGGCTTGATATTGGATGAGAAAAAAAACAACAAGCTTTCACTTCCCTGGATCTTCTTTTTAGTGGTGGTAACAGAACCGTGTCTTTTTATTTTTAAATCAAAAAATTTACTTTTTTCAAGTAAAGTAGGAAGAATAATATAAACTGTAGGGAAGGTGAAAAGCTGCTTAGCTCAACTGCAGTGAAGTTTCACAAATAAGAATGAAAAAACCAAGAGTTTTTCTTTTCACAGAAAGCAAAACTGAAGTTCCTAGTGTTACTACAGAGCTACCAGGTTTAAGTATTGCATATACCTCGGTTGTGTTACACAAACGTATGCTTTTAACATTTTTAATGACCTAATAAACCATTTCTTTAGAACTTACTTTTTGTAAGTATCCTGTATCATCTTTGCTGGAAAGTAGTTTTTGCAATGGGTTCTTCTGCTGTTCGTGCAAGTTATCAGTAGCGCTATGCTCACTTCTCGAATGACAGCCTGAGTTTATACCCTGATCATATGCATAGTGGTAATACACAACATTGTGCTACTTAAAGTAATGGAGTTTGGCTTCAGATTGACTCTTTATGCTATTTATGTTACTGCTGTTTTCACCTATAATTTATTTTCTTTCTTTAGTCATCGGATGCACTTTTGGTGGCTATTGACTCAGAAGTGGTGGGAGCTGTAGACATTCTACTTAATCACAGACCAAAAAGATCCTCCAGACCAACCATTGTAGTTGAGTGGTGGTGTTCCTTGATTTTGGGTTGGGAAGTGGGGGACTGTGCTATTGCATTCTAGGTAACTGTAGTATTTAAAAGAATGTTCTTAAATTCAGCCTCTCTGCACTTAGATAGTAAATATACTTGTAATTTTTTTCTCAAACCAGAGCAAAACACACTTCTTAATATCATGCATGCTTATTGGAGAGGGTAGACACCGAATTTTCCCGTATTTATCTGAGAGGTGTTTGAATGTTATAAACTTTTCTTTGTTTTGGTTATGAAACAGAGAAAAATAGTTTGAAGGAGAGATTCATTGTTTAACAGTAAAAAACCCTCTTTACATGTGACCTTTGTAGTAGAACTATATGTAATAAATTTAGATACTTCCTACATTTTATTCCAGAAACTAATGGAACGCATTCAGAACCCCGAGTACTCGACAACCATGGACGTGGCACCTGTCATTTTAGCTGCTCATCGTAACAACTATGAAATTCTCACTATGCTGTTAAAGCAAGACATATCATTACCCAAACCTCATGCTGTGGGCTGTGAATGCACACTATGTACTGCAAAGAACAAGAAAGATAGTCTACGACATTCCAGGTAAGACTTAGCAATCATAGACAATAAAAAATAAATGAAGACTGGCCAGTGCCACAGGCCTCCAACTTAACTCGGCTCCATTGATCACCAACCTCTGGACTCTGTCACTCAGCTAGTTCTCGATCCACCTCACCATACCCTCATGAAACTCATGCTGCCTGAGCTTTCCTGTGAGGATGTTATGGGATATGGATAACGGACTGGATAATCATCCTTTCAGATGCTTTCCCTGAGTTTTTTTGTGTTGCACATTAAAGCTCCCCACCATTTCTCATTTAGAGATGCTGGGTTTTTTTAGAATAGAAGATTGCCTTAAATGCTTTACCGCTCTCTCTTGTTTCCACTTGTAGAACCATAAGAGCTACTTTGATGTTTTAAGTGTTATATACGAGTGTAAAATTGAAATGTCAAAATTTCACAAATACCATTACTTTAACTGAGGGCCTTCTGCTGATGTATTGACAACAGTTAAAGTAGTGAGGAAAAGAAGAAGAAACCATTATTTAATACTTAGAATAGTATGGATTCAAAGTACGTGAAGGACAGTGTCTTCTATGACATATCACATTTAATGCCTGTAGTGTCTGATTGTAGGAAGCCCGATTTTCTCTTTCAGCTGTTTTATACAAACTTGGAATAGCTTTTGATTTGAAACTGCTGATGAAATGAAACATCTTCATTTTGCTTGCAATTCTTTTCTCATAGGTTTCGTCTTGACATTTATCGGTGTTTGGCCAGTCCTGCTTTAATCATGTTGACCGAGGAGGATCCGATCCTGCGAGCTTTTGAACTTAGTGCAGACTTGAAAGAACTAAGCCTTGTTGAGGTTGAATTCAGGTAGGAATTCAAACCACCAACTTTAATATTTTTGTGAAATTACATTTATGGAAATGTGTCTGCATTCACAAATGTTTATTCATGATTTCTTTGTAATTGGAGATTTTGAACTGATAATTAGACATAATATCAAGTTATGTAATATATTTATGCCTCATTAGCAGTCATTTTGACAGTTTAATTACTTTAAATCCTTTTAGGTGCAGACAGTTTGATATGTATAGTTGCACCAACTGTTCAAATTTCAGGTCTACTCTGGAAAAAATAAATAGAAATTATGCTAAAAGCTGCCTCATTTGAAGATCATACAGTTTTTAATCGTATCAATAGCTCATTCATTCTCTGCACTTTTTTTTCCTCCTACGTCAGAATAGAAGTGTGCAAGACCTTGTTTATTCTGACTCATGTTGGGAATGACTTCAGGTTTCTTAATTTTGCTCCTTACGTGATCTGAACAGCGTATGTGTGCACATGTACGTGTGTGTGTGTATATATAAATATGTGTATGTATGTAGAAGGTTTTGTGCTGAAAATTCCATCTGTTTAGTGAACAAATTCTCAGTATAAATTTATGTTTAAACTGTGTAGGTTTCTGCTTAACAAAAGGATATATTTTTAATGAGAATGTGAAAACAAATGTTTGTATGGGGTAAAATTCAACATTCTTTAACAAGATACGAATTACCTGTTTCCATAACTGATTGTCTGTCTTAGTAAGAGTTCAGCTGTTGCATTTTTGTTATACTGCTTGGCACTAAAATGTACCAGGTCAGGCAAATAGTATCATTTATTTTACTGTATTAATTGTATTAATAAATAGTGTTCAGTGACTACACTTTAATTTTCAGAGAACAGAAATAAAGCAAAACTCAAACCAACTTCCCTTCCAGGTGAACATTCCAAATGATGAGTTATCGGTGTCTTATTTTGTGACTACTACAGTTTCTTATCTCCTGTAAATAATTCAAAGCTTTAGCTCTTTATATGAAACTTACAATAATTAAATCTGTTTCTCAGTTTTTCTCTTATGGAGTTGCAAACTAATCTGAAGTGTAATTGTCATGTTGCATGGTGAAACCTACTTGGAATTGTCTTCAGAATGCTTGGATCTTGACAGCTGACTGTTTGGTTTCTGTTTTTTAATTTATCTTAGCGTAACGTACAATCTGGACCAAAACCGGATAGTCAGTGATTTAATGGGAAATATGTGACCAGTGTAGTAGTATGTACTGTTTCTATGTCTTTCAGAAATGATTATGAAGAGCTAGCTCAACAGTGCAAAACCTTTGCTAAAGATTTGCTTGCACAAGCACGAAATTCACGGGAGCTGGAAGTTATTCTGAATCACACATCTAGTGATGAGCATATAGACAAACGAGGCTTGTTGGAAGAGAGAATGAACTTAAGTCGCTTAAAGCTTGCAATCAAGTATAATCAAAAAGAGGTTTGTCTTTGCAGTAATTTGATAGGCTTTCCAGGTCATATTTTGCTAGTAATAAATTTAATTTATTGTTCTGCCTCTAGTCATGGAAGAGGAGATAAATTTGCAGGAGTTACAGAAGAGATGGTAATACACAGACCATCTGTGGTGAAACAGGGAAATTACATTGCAAGATACTGAGTGTTTCTTCAGTAATTACTGTGGAGAAGAATGTAGGATTTTCTGTGTTGGAGTGTAGACTAAACACTCTTTTATGAACAGCTGTGGTAGTGATAATTATTTGTTCAGATCCTCATTAAATCCTTGCCTAGGGAAGCGTAGATCCTTAGGTGCCATACATGATTTGTCATCTTCCCGCTTGTCATTAGCTGTTCAGCTTTGGCTCAGGCCTCATCTATTCTGTTCAGAATTATGTCAGACCTATGCTGGTGTAACTGAATAGTGCCTCTGTTCCAGAACAGTACAGTCTTTTTGTGCATCAGTATGGAACTTTGTGCACTAGGTCATTGTTGTCTTTATCCCTGGACAAATTATAACCCTTGTTTTACTGTACTGGAAGGCAAGTGGGTATATTTGGGATTCTAGTACAGACGAAGTTTCCTTTCCAAGTAAAATGCGTTTTCAGTTAGCATTTACTGAAGGCATTGTGGTTCTGTCTGTTCTATGTATGTAGTATGTATATTTAACCCTTAAAGTACGTAATGTTTGAAAGTCAGAAGCCGTAGTTATGAAATGTCCTAAAAATTGCATTACACATTTCTGGCATGTGTTAAGTAAGCATACTGAAGTATTTCAGATATTCTTCTGGTTTTGAGCGTAGCTTGTTTTCACCACAGTGGTTGGACAATAACAACATTTTTTTTTATGGTATGAGAAAAGATCTTTGCAGAATATGCCTTATTCCTGGCAAGTTTACTATAGATACTGGGTTTTTTTGATGCTTTCTAAGATGTGATGATAATATCAAGATCTTTTTGTTAACATTTTAAAAATTAAATGACAAAGCATCCTCTAGTGAAATACATTATTTTGTAACTCCATGCAAATAGGCACCTGAAATTTGAAAATATTTTTTTCAAAGCTACAAAATCTTAAGGCCAAAATCATCTTTTGAGAGACTGATCAACATAGCTTATTCTGACTTAAAATCAAACCTGCCGATTAGAGCCATAACGATTTTAAGAACTAATACACATAAAACTACTTTTCCACGTAGTCCTCATCTCACAAGTTGATGTGTTTTACAATTTGGGTAGTATTTTACAATAACAGTGTCTTATTCTTCAGATAACATCACTCTTTTATAGTAACTGATAATGGAGCTGTCTGGGGTATGGTGTTGCTTGTAATTAGAAATGAAAATTCTTTCTTGACCTGAAAACCATTACAATTCTATTGTGTATCATTCATGTTTAGTTGCTGGGTTTAGAAGGAAATTAAGGATGTTTTTCATCATAATGAGTCTGTAGCACTTATAATTAGTCTTATAATTATTTCAGCTTAATATTCTTGCCTTTTCCTGTTCATTGGTAACTACACATAGTTTAAAAATTAATTCTAATAATGTAAATTAGTAGTCTGTATTAAGAAACCTGAGACTGCTTTCATCTTCATTACATTTCCTTTTTTCTTTCCCTCCAGTTTGTTGCTCAGTCTAACTGCCAGCAGTTTCTAAACACAGTATGGTTTGGACAGATGGCGGGCTATCGACGCAAGCACACGTGCAAGAAAATTTTGACTGTTTTGATGGTTGGCATTTTCTGGCCAGTTCTGTCCTTGTGTTACTTGTTAGCCCCTAAATCTCGAGTAGGTCGAATCATTCACACTCCTTTTATGAAGTTTATTATTCATGGAGCTTCGTATTTCACGTTTCTGTTATTACTTAATTTGTATTCCCTTGTCTACAATGAAAATAAGAAGAATACAATGGGACCAGCCCTTGAGAGAATAGACTATCTTCTGATAATATGGCTAATTGGTAGGTATGTTTTGAGTAGATTGAATGACAGTCACTGATGTTGATCAAATAATAGTGATTTCTACTAGCTTCCTGTGAAATTTGTATGTTACTCATCACTCAAATTTGCTCTTTGGAGGATAGTGTTACAGGAAAAAAAGTCCTATATTATAACTTTCCATTTCTTTATGTCATTGTTGCTGATTGTTTTAAGTATATCTCGAAGAACACATGTTAATTCTGGTTGGTACAGTAGAGGGAGCACAGGTATAATTTTTATTGAGCCCTCATGAACTTTTGACTGGAAATTCCTGAAACCTTTTAACATTGTTTTGGTGAGTTGGTATATGTTTCATTTTACATTAATATTTGGTAGATAATTTCATGAAAACATGTTTCTTGATACATATCTAATTACCTTATGTTGTTTGGTTGACTGGACTTTTAAAAAGCAATGACATAGTTGAAAACACCACAGTTTTTATCTGTGTAGTCGTGGGTGGACTGTTTGTTATTTTAGGATGAGGTTTTTGGTAACAGCCATTCCTTGCATTGTTAAGCTGTATTAAACCTGTTCATTACTTCATACAGGTTTTTGAAATGGTGAGCACCCCACATACAAACACATGAAGGTCTTAAAAAAACCTCAAAAGCTTCCAATGTAGAGTGCAAGCCATTGTAAAAGACTCTTTGTAGATTCAATATCTGATTTTAGAATGATGTTGTTCCATCAAACCTGACGTAGGCAAAAAGTGTGTCAATAGGTGATCTTGGAAATTTCAATGAAAGGCCATGGAAACATTTTATTTTCTTCATGTTGTGTTTCAACGTGTTGGTTTCAGATAGAATTGAAAAATGACCTGTAAGTAACATAAATTATGAAAATCAGGATATTTTCACATTATTAGATCTTAATTTTTGTAATAGAAATTGCATTTATAGTGTAAATACCTATTTTGTAATAAAAATTTGTCCTGTTTCCTTAAAAGATTCAGTAAATTGAAAAGAATGCATTTAGAAAACGTGTGACAAAAATAACTGGAATAAAAAGAACGTAGTAACATGGATTTACCTATATTATTGTCTTCTGTAGTCCCGTTAAAATAGTTTTTAAAAAATCAATGTTAAAATGGCCACAGCAGAATTTCCAACAAAGTTAGCGGCTAGTCTTGTGTTCCACTGGATTAACTTTCAAAATCAAAACAGTAATTCTCTTTCCCAGGTTATTGAGCCTAAATCATGAAAGTGCCTTCCCCAGCAAAATAAAGCAAGAGAACTCAAATTCTTGTTTGTGTAAATAACATAAATTATAGCATCTTCTACTTCTCTAACTCTTTTTACTGATTCTTTAAGACATTTAGTGTAAAATACATGGCAATTAAATGGAGTGGCACAGAGATTCTTGTTTAGAAGTGTTTTCTTTATAACCAGGAAGAAGAGATTTATATAAGTCTTTTAATGAACTGTGTACATTACACTTCTTTTTATTATGCTTTCCAACCCTGCTGTAAAGCTCACTGAATGAATGAAGCTAGGCATAAGTATCTTATTTTTTTTCCATTCACTGGATCTTGCTTCTGCTGGGACAAAGTTTTAGAGAAGTTGCAAAGTCTTAAAAGCTGAACCAAATCTTAACAGTTTTTAACTACCATTTTTACACATGCTGCTTTTCTTCTTGTCCTAAGTGTAGTGGTTTACATCTGAAGTCCTAGAAAAACCCCATTAAAGAGCTGATTATTCATAGAAGTCAAAGGTGCTGTTATATTTTGTCTAATGGTGCTTTCATTTTTTATAAAAATAGCCAGTCTGTAATTACCAACTATATTTTTCTAGACAGCTAGATATAGGTAATAATGATAAAATTCATTTTGTTCTAAAGATCCTGAATATTGAAATGTATATTGCCCTAAGACTTCAGGTTTTTGCAGTCTTAAGTCTTGGTCTCTTTCCTCTGGTCTATTAATATTTTATTTAATACCAGTTAGGGTAGGAAAAGTTTCTACTTTTTTAATCTTTCCAGTAACAGTTACTGAACTGACTATTTTTAAAAAACATTTTATACACACTTCCAAAAAATACTTGATACTTATTATACTAATGCTTTCTATAATGACTTTGGAAAAAAGTGAATACTTTTTATTCATAAAAAGCATTTATATTCTAGCATTATTTACATTTGACTTTTTCTTGTCTGATCTTTCTCCTATTTCCTCTCATGCCCTTTTTTATTGGAGAATGTGTTTCTTAATTGGAAAGTAGGCTTGAAAAGGTTACACATCTTGTTGCTTGTAATCCAATGCAATACTTTTAGTTAATTTACTTGATTACTTTTTTCTCTTTACTAAAGTATCATTTACAAAAGCCAGTCAAAAGTGCTTCAGTTGTGAAAGGATATCTATTCTGTGCAGTGTCTTTACTTCCCTGACCTTTTTTGTTTTTTTCCTGCAGGAATGGTGTGGTCAGATGTTAAAAGACTCTGGTATGATGGTTTAGAAGACTTTTTAGAAGAATCCCGTAATCAGCTTAGTTTTGTGATGAATTCCCTGTATTTGGCAACTTTTGCTCTCAAAGTAGTTGCCCATAACAAGGTGAGCACCTATCTTCCTAGATCCAAAACTTCTCTGGGACTGACTGGACAAATACCTTCTTAGTACAGTGCTACAAAACATATGAAGATACAGAACATGTGGTATGTTAACAGTAGTATGTTGTAGTTAAGAGATTGATGCGGGAAATGAGAATTAAAAAACATATCAAGAAACACCAAAGTACTCGAGGACTCCAAACAGAGTTACCCTCTTCCTTGTAAGAACTGACTGCTCTTCTAAATGGCTTGAATTTCATTTGGAAAAATCCCGTACAGCTCATCTGATTTTGTATTTGAGTTCACCAGATAGAATAGATCAGTACTATATGTCTGTATTGCCTAAAGCTTTTTTGCTACAGAAAGTTTTATTTACCTTTTGATTACATATGCTCAAAAGTCATAGGTGGTTCAAGGGGTTAATTGTTTTTTGTTTGGTGGGGGTATTTTTGTTTTGGTGTTTTGTTTTTTGTTTGTTTCTGGGTTTGTGGTGGTTTGGTTTGGGTTTGAATGGTTGGGTTTTGTGTTTTTTAATAGTAAGGAAGAAACACCCTGAGACCATAGAGGAGCCTTGTCTTTTCTCTGTGAAAAGCCATCTGGATTTGATTGAACATACAAGTTTTGAAAATGATTGTTCTTGTTCTGTTGTATGTTAGCTTCACAGCATGTGGCAAGCTGCCAGACCAATTGAATATGAATATTTTAGCAAAATGTAAGCCAGTGCAGTAGCACCATTATTTTGTATTGCAAACTGTCAGCTGACAGCTGTCTGACAATTGGGAGGGAAATAAGCTGGTTCAGTTCTTCCCGACTTGGTATTTGGCTCACTTCTCTATCCTTGCATTGATTCAGAAGCTGGTAATCATTTGGAAAGAAAAGCTCCATTTCTTGGAAAAAATAAAGAGAAAATGCCATGTTGGGCTGCCCTCCCAAACATGTGCTTTGCAATCAGCACGTGTCTGTATTAGTAGTTCCTTTGTTTACATAAGAGGCCTTTGCTATTAATTTAAGTGGTAACTTCTTCAAAGATGCAGATCTCCTGTCCTATGTAACAGACACACAATGGCTTTTTGCCACTTTGATGTGGAAAAATTTATTTTTTTCATTTATAAATTATTTAGAAAACCAAATAAAAATGCTTAGTTTACATCACAGGTCTGTTTGTAGGCCCTGAAGCTGTAAGAAATGAGTCTCTGTAGCAGAAGAGTTTGTCCATGTGCAATGTATAAAAACCTGTTTATCCCTGTTTCTTGCCATCTTTGTGCAGCAAACTTTCAAGCAAATTGTTTTAACCCAGCTTTGAGTTCCATAGTTTTTGAATGGCCATCTGAGATGGCAGAAGCTGGTAATATAAATGCAGGATGTATTCACCCAAGCTGCAAGTTACAGATCTGTGGCTATTCCATGAACAGTTCCTAATAGATACACTTCAAGGATGTGTTTACACCAACAGTTTACTTGTGACTTCTGTTCACTGTAGTTATTCATAAAATCCACTGTAGGAACCTCAGGTCCTGAGTCTTTCTAAAGCTTTCTAAATACTTAAGACTATCTGTCACCCCATTACAATTGCATGTGCACATCAGTTTTCTTCATAGCATTTTAGTGTTGCTTTTGACTGAAGCCAATTACACTAGACAGTGCACATGCTTATGAAGTACATGAATCCCTGCTTCAACAAATAATGCAAAACAGTAGAAGAGGAAGCAGAACTGAGGAATAAATGGCTTACCGAGAAGTGAGTGCTGGAGTTCAGTGTTGGATTTAAATAATGTGATTTCTGATTCCCCCTGGAATGGCTTTTAAAATGCCTTTGTCTACAAATTAGAGTGAGATATGTGAAAGAGGTAAGCTGTATATGAATTATATATGTTAGTTTCTTTTCATAGAAATAGAATCACAGAATGGTAGGTGTTGGAAGGAGCCTCTAGAGATCAAGTCCAGCCCCCCTGCAGAAGCAGGTCTACCCAGATCAGGTTGCACAGGTTCACGTCCAGGTAGATCTTGAAGACCTCCAAGGAAGGAGACTCTGCACCCTCTCTGGGCAGCCTGTGCTAGGGCTCCCTCACCCTCGCAGTACAATAGTTTTTCCTTAGGTTAAAGTGGAACTTTTTTTTTGTTTTTCGCTGTTGCCCATTTTGGGAAAGAACCAGGGAGTGGTGCATGGGTGCATTTCTGTGTTTATAGTGTCAGTGACTTCAGCGTGTCCTTTTTACATTGCAGTTTCATGATTATGCTGAGAGGAAGGACTGGGATGCATTCCATCCCACCTTAGTGGCAGAAGGCCTTTTTGCTTTTGCTAATGTTCTTAGTTACCTGCGACTCTTCTTCATGTACACAACCAGCTCTATTCTGGGACCACTCCAGGTGAGTATCATCACTGCTTGAGAAAATATTAAACTTGGATCTTAACTTGCTTTGAAGAGTTATTGAAATGAGAAGATGAAGAAATTAAATTAAGGAAGAAAGTAAAATGTAGAAGAAGTGATATTGCATTGAAGTTTGATTTTTTTTTTTAATCTCTCATGTAAAACATACTGATTTAGATGGAAAAAAGGTAAGAAAAAGATTGAAGGACCTAGTGTAATTCACTTTTGTATATTTTTCCCATGATAATTGTACCTATATTATCATGTTGTTTTCATCTGTTATTAGCTTAACACACTACTAAGTGTCTGCAGTTTGAAAACTATAGAAATTGTCCTAACTTAGCTCTAAAATAGCAATCAAAAGCCTTTCTGTTTATTTCTGTAATGTCACTGAAGTTGCATATTGAGCTGAACTGTGCAGATTTCATTGGTTGGAAAAATATAAATGTCTCGTCAGTATTGAAATAGCCACCTATTTAGAGCCAGTTCAAAGAAGGGAGAACAGGTTTCTTCTTGGTATTTACTGGAGGCTTACAGTGAGTAAAAATGACAGTAAATCTTCACATTTTTAATTATGTAATACCTTTAATTCAGGCATCCGGAGACGATGAGGGGAGCATTAAGAGTCTTTTGTTGTGATGTTCAAACAATAGCAACCACAAAAGTTTCAAAGCCAAATTAAGATTTTTCACTTAAAGTTGGAATTTAGCTTGGTGTTGTGCAAAGAATTGAATTTCTTTTCCTGATTTGACAGCAGACATTGAGTTTATGTCATGTAGTGTTTTTTTCTTACTTGATTTCTTTTTTTAAGCACAGACCTTCTCATCTTAGTCTTGGTGCCACTCATCTTGCTAAACTTCAGATAAATTGAGTGGGCCTGACAGTGTGATATGACACTATTCAGAAGATGTAGTACCTTTGGGGATAGGGAAGGGAGCCTGGGCTCTTATTAAGACATCACATTTAGGATGCAATTACAACCAATCTTTTTAGATTAAAAGGAGGAAGAGAGCTTCATGCTATCAAATATTGTGAGTAGAATCACCTCTTCTTCCACTAGCAACCTTTTTTCTCCTTCTGTGGATTGTCTGTTCAGCTTGAGTCCTCGGCACTGACTGATTTTGCTATTTGCTAGTGAAAAATCCTTACAGACTAAAGCACCTGTTATCAAAAGCATAACTCACTGAAAGAAGATTTGCATGGGTATACTTCCAACTTCTCTGGCATCACTTCCTGGGATATTGACAAGTGACAAGTCTAACTTGGCAAGTCTCTACTTTCCAAATTTTTTCTACCTCATTTATTTTTCCCTTGGTAGTGATAGGATTTAGTTAATACAGCTGATTGACCACACCATCACTGCATTTCAAGTGTTGAATGAAAAGATGCTTGGAATAAATAGATTAGTCATTCAGTGATTATACAGATGGAATTTGTCCTAATAGGTCACATTAATACTTTGTCCTGTCTTCTAATGACCAACACTAATTTTAAGAGCTTTGTGACAAGAGGATGATATAAAAGGATCCTGCAAGAAACATTATCACTATTGAGCATAAAGACAGAATAAATACTTGAGAGCAGCATTTTTTTTCAACTTATGCTCTGCAACTAGAACTATACCAAAGGGACAGTAAATAATTTTGGCTCAAATCACTAGGTCTTATATGAAAGCTTTAGGATCTAGCTGGAAAACTCCATCTTAAAGGGTCAGCTCATCTTAGTGAGCTGCATAATCTTGCTGCACAAATCATCATCTTTCAGAGTAATTTTGTTTCATAGAGAATAGATATTCTTTGAAAAGAAAAATAATTGCTTGTTAAAAAGTGTTCTTTTTTAAGACCATTGTTAAAAGTGCTTTAAAAAGCATGTTCATAGGCCTTGTAACCAGTTTTATATTATTGAAAAAAACCTGTTTCTCCTCTCAAAGTTTTGTTAGTTTTACTTCTTGCCCATTTCTCTCTAGTTGTGAATCTGTTGCTGTTAATTAAGTTTCTTTTGTGTGTACATTTTTAAACAACTGTAGTTGCATACTTTGAAAAATATACTAAAGGCTTGACATTGCAGTAGGCATTAGGCCTGTTGGACAAATCGATTGAACACTGAAGTCTCTCCACATTTTAAAGAGATTCACTGTTTAATATGCATATTTATTTATGTACTAGATCTTTCACAAGTTTTTTATTAGGAGGCTGTGTTATGAAATTTTCCAAGTAAATAAAAACAGTCAACAGTCACCCCATTCAGTGCCACACTGAAGCTTATGTTGTTACTGTTGGCCAGTACAGCTTGTGCAACAACTCTTACAGTATTTTCTGAAAGTAGGTCACAAAGTTCAAATGGTGGTAGTCAAATATGGCATGGAAACCCAACGGTGTGGGTGGGGGAGGGAAGAGCAGTTACTATACTCTCTGCTAATAGAGTTATTTTTAAGCATTCAATCTCTTTACCTATTGATTAATAAAACCTGTTTTAATACAGATGTGTAAGTTGGCTGTGTGACTTTTTTGTTATTAAGGGTAGGTAGAATAATATCCCCCTAGATCAGATCACTAGATTTGAAATGTTTAGAAATTCTAAATACTTAGGAATAGCATTACAATATAAAGCAAGCAACTGGTATTTGGGCTGTGTTTTTACACGGGCAGAACAGTTTTGGGTTGTTTGCACTTTTTGTGCATTTCTGTTTCATCTACTTTGTCTTGTTTTTGCATATGACCATGTGTCACTTCAAGGGTAAATGGATTTTTGTGCTTTTTTTTTTTTTTCTTCAGAGGGTTAGATGTGGTGAAACAGTACAATGGGGATTACATTTATCCTCTGACCAAATGATATAAGTACTGTGTGGCTCTGCCTACGGTTGCAGATCCTCCATGACCATGGCAAGAATTAGAGAGGATCTGCTGTGCAACAGGGGTACCCAGTGAGTTTCTAGCAGCATGGGAGGAGCAGGAGTTGGCACTTCATCTCCCAGTTAACTTGTACTTGCAAAACCTGACCAGCAATACAGTTCTGGACTATGATTCAGTACAGATTGTGATTCATGTAGGATTAGGCTTTCCACACACTGATGTATATAGAGGATTAGATTTACCTGACCCCATTTTATACAACTACATTCTTTTTAATAGCATGTTGTGTTTTGAAGAAGTTTGTAGGAAGAATAATTTAAATGATATAAACAGTTTATGCTGTGTCACTGTAAAAAACTTCTGGTTATAACAAAAGTCATCCCTTTCTTAGAAAAAGCACAAGCTTTTTGGTTTGATTTTCTTGCAAACTCCTATATAGGGTATTTTGAAATGGAAATTAATGATCTGAATTTATTATTGTATCTTCTGTACTTTACATCGTTCTATTGTAATGTGTTTACACACCTTCACGTTTTGTATGTTCAAAATCTTGCATAAAATATATAGGGAATTATGTCTGTGTTCTACAGATGGGCTTTGGTATACTGCTTTTGATTAGTGCTGAATTACAATTCCAAATGCTTTTATTAATTCAAAATATTTGTATTTTTCTTAGCTTTCTATCATGGAATTTATGTTCAAATGCATTTAATTTACTACTTTTATCTATTCACTTGTGAGTTCCTTGTTACCATTGATATTACACTAGAGTATGAGGTGTACATACTATTGTTTATGCTTAATTGAAGGATGTGAAGTTATCAGGTGATGTTAAAACTATTTAAATTTTCTTCTTAACATCTAGACTTTTCCACTGAAAAATGATACAAAGATTTCTCCTGATTTTGAGGTCTCTTGAGCATCTTAAAATTTAAGTGAAACATTTAAAATGACAGGAGATTTCTTTTCTTGATCAGAGGCTGAAGAAGATAATACAAACCACAATAACTACACGTTTTACTAAAATTAGGAATAAATCTATTTCACAGATTTCAATGGGGCAGATGCTACAAGATTTTGGGAAGTTTCTGGGCATGTTTCTTCTTGTCTTGTTCTCATTCACAATTGGATTGACACAACTCTATGATAAAGGATTTACAGTAAATGAAGAAAAGGACTGTGCAGGAATTTTCTGTGAACAACAGAGCAATGACACATTCCATTCGTGAGTTTGATACAAATTTCTCTGAAATAGCTTTATTGTTCTAGCCCTTAATTTCTAGTAATTAAGGAAACCTGGAATTTTTCACTCAACTTGAATTTACATTAAGTGAACTCACTTTTGGTGGTTGCCTTACCTAATCAGATTTTTTTTTCCTTGTTTTTGTAGGTTTATTGGCACATGTTTTGCTCTGTTCTGGTATATATTCTCCCTGGCACATGTAGCAATCTTTGTCACACGTTTTAGCTATGGTGAAGAATTACAGTCTTTTGTGGGTGCTGTTATTGTTGGTACCTACAATGTGGTGGTTGTGATTGTATTGACTAAACTCCTTGTGGCAATGCTTCATAAAAGTTTTCAGCTGATAGCAGTAAGTGTTTTATTATTAATTACTGATAATTGTTTTATCTGTCTTTAGACTCTACACAAATTTATTCCTATGATGTGTAGACTAATCTGCAGACCTCCATGGATGAGCTCTGTCTTTGAGCTCACAAGTAGCATCTTGCCTTCAAACATGAACTTTTTAGTCACTTTGATCCAAATAAAATGGATACTTTACATGTTGAACGTGTGCAAGGCTTTGGCCTTGTGGGAATTGAAAGCTTTCTTGATCTAATGCCTATTCAAGTCAAGGTGCTATTCTTGGTAAGGTGTGGTGCTTGGGCATTTGACAGGGGGTTTGTATATTCATATCTGAATTTTATTTTTACAACAGAGTATACAGTGAATTGAAGAGACATAGTTTTACTTCTGTATAAACAAAATTATTAAATATTTAAAATATATTAAAATATTATATAGTCACAGTTAAATAACGTTCAGTTTTTCAGATATGTGAAAATAAAACTTACAAAACACTCTGTTAATATTTTTGCTTCTCATCTCTGTTAATGTTTCTGATGCTTTAGAATCATGAAGATAAGGAATGGAAGTTTGCTCGTGCCAAGCTTTGGCTCAGCTACTTTGATGACAAATGCACGCTACCTCCACCTTTCAATGTTATTCCCTCTCCCAAGACTATCTGTTATCTTTTCAACAGTCTCAGTAAATGGATCTGCTCTCATACATCAAGTGGCAAAGTGAAACGTCAGAACAGCCTAAAGGTACGAAATGATTGGGAAAACTGTAGACTCTGAAGCTGGCGAGGTGCTGTTTGCTAAAATGAATCAGCAGATTGCTGTGTGAAGCTGCCCTGTCACATGTTGAATGCTACTAAGCTAAACAGGAACTTCAGAATAACATATGTTGCATCCAATAAATAAATATATGTTACCTATTTCTACTTAAGTAGGGTTCTATTAACTTCAGTTCTGGGAATTTCAACCCCCTTCCCTCCAACCCTCAATTTTCCCGTAAATAGTGTGGAAAAAATGCTTTGATTGGTTGAAAACTCACAGGAACCTCAAGGAGGTATGTGCTAGCCCCAAAAACGGTGAGGTTAGAGTGTTCCTTGGGGCAGGTAATTGTTTTTAAAAGTATTTTGAAATTGTAAAAATACACAACTAAAAGACATTACTGAAGCTTCTTATTGTTAGGGAGAGGGATTTTTTTTTGTTGTTAAATAAGCATTTTAATTATACCCTGTAATTTTGCATCTTCTTGCTGACAAAAATAACATTTAATAAACTAAATTCAAAGACTAAATTCAAAGACTGAGAAACATTCAGGAGTATGGAACTAAAAATTCCTCCAATTTTCAGATTTATTGGTACAGTAGATTGCAATTTAATTTAAATTGCCTGGCAATTTTCATGTGTTGAGTATTTCTTTGCATTGAGTTGTTTCTGTAAAATAGCATTTTTCATATTTATTCTCTGTATAATAGTATACGGGGTTTAGGGCTCAAAAATCACTTTAGTAAATGTGTGATGTTTCTTTAAAGGAATGGAGAAATCTGAAGCAAAAGAGAGATGAGAATTATCAAAAGGTGATGTGTTGCTTAGTCCACCGTTACTTGACTTCCATGAGACAGAAGATGCAAAGCACAGATCAGGCAACTGTGGAAAACCTGAATGAACTGCGGCAAGATTTGTCAAAATTCCGAAATGAAATGAGAGATCTACTTGGCTTTCGAACTTCTAAATATGCTATGTTTTATCCAAGAAACTAAGGCTTATCTTTGACACAAAAAGTGTGTACTTTTAGATACCTATAGGTGAAAGTGTTGACCTAATTCTGTTGCCAGACCAAATAGAAAAGATTATTGCACAGTAATACATTTGAAAATGCGTTTGCATGAGTTGCAGCTAGATGCAGAAGTTATGGAAACAAATGCAAATTCAGATATAGTAATTTTCTTAAGCTCTTCATTTTAGTGTGTATATAAAATCTGTATATAGGAATTTTTTTAATGTTCCTCAGACTGTGACTGTCAGGTGTCAGAGCTTCATAACTAGCACAATGTGTTTATTTCTTCTATTTTTGCTGTTTGTTCCTTTTTGATACTTGTTTTTCGAGTTGTGGGAGATGATAGGCTTTTTAAAACAAAAATCCAGCCTATGTTTATTTTTAATAGAAGAGTCAGATATAGAATAATAGAAAATTTCCAGCACAGTTGGAAATTATGTTTGACTGTAGGTTACAGTGCACGCAAAGACTGTATGGCTCTGAAAGAGGCAGTTCTAGTGCCAAGTTTTGTATGTTAACATTGACTGTATGCTAACATTTCTAGAATACAGAAAATCAAATTATCAAGACTCTTCCCTTTCATGGGAACAGTGAAATTTTGAACTCAAAATAGACCAACTGTTTCTTGAATGTTTATGGTTATACATAAGACAATCAACTTCTGCTTGGATTTTTCAGCAGTGCCTCAGAAGTACATTTTACTACATATGTTAAGATTGGGAACAGAATTTAAAAACTAACCTGTGAACTTTTCATGTTTGATATCTTGAGATTTTAAAATCTGGTTGATAAATTGAGTCATTAAATCTGGTGATTTAACAAAAATGAGGTGGAACACGAGTGCTACTGTTTGCAAGGATGAACAATTCCTGTGAAACACTGTACACTTCTTTCTGTGAGAACATACATTGAATCTGGTGATGGACAGATGTAGTTTAGAAGGGCCTGCTTTAGACAGGTTTTACATATCCTACTTGTAAACTTGTCTTTTTTTCTTTTAACCACAGTTGTTGCCAAGCTAAACATCTTTTTGTGTTACGAATACTATGTTTTGTGAAAACTTGTGGTTTGACTTTGCTTACAATGGACGGTAAGGGCTTTGTGGATTTTCTGTGCTAGAGAGTCCTATATGGCTTTATATGGTTATATATAATGCAACTTCACAAATGGTAATTGAGATATGTGAGATTCATGTATTTTTAATTATGAAATAAGTATATTTATGACAGCTAAAGGATTGATTGTCAATTTTACTGTTATGATGGTGCTCTTCTAAAATGGTCTTATGTCCAGAAGGCGCAGGTAGCCATAGTGGTCTTTGACTACAGTTGATTTGGAGAGGTTGATAGAGTGAAGGCATACATGAATGTTTACTTTTTTGAAGGAATTCTTATAAATCTCTTTCTTGTAAAGGTAATCTATTTTCTGTACTATGAAATTATGTCTATCTGAACTAGGCTTTAATAGTCTGCTTCCAGAAGTTTTAGAGTATAGATGGCTTCTGATAAATGTTGGCTTTACATGAATAAGTTAGCCTCTTGTGTTCAAAGCAAAGAGGATCGGTGAATTTTTTATTTGGACTCAAATCTCATGTTTGAATAGTACACCAACATAAAAACTATGTGCTATGTATGTCACGTATATCCAAGAAAGGAAGCAGACAAATAAAAGCTCTTTGAAAAATATGATTGTTTTCATATTAGTCATATTCAAAACACATTATATCAGGTACCATATTAAAATAATTTTTTTGGTCATATTAAGGTAATAAGTTTAAGGAAGGTAGCTGATGTTAATGTGTTAGTACCTTTTGTCCTGTGGATCCACTCTGTTATGTTCATTTAAATGGCTTCATGCAGTGCCATGACGTGATACCTGAGCTCTAGTTCCAAACAAGCTAGGCTGGATTCTAGATGCACTGTTAGCTGCTTGGCTCTCAGCTTTGAGAAGCTCTTTGTCTGTATGAAGGAGTATACTAATGTAACTAATTGCTTTTGTTATGTTAGGCAGAGTCACTCAGAGCCAGCGCTTGGCGTGGGCGTGCCCTTAAGAAGAATTGTCATACTTCAAGGGTCTTTGGGGGGCCTGGTTCGGAACTGGGGGTTCCAGGGTTTTTGTTTGTCCCTGAAATACTGTCTGTAGAATGATAGATACCAGAGAGAGAACTTTGTTCTCTGTAGTATCTTAGCTGTACAACACTGCATCTCTGCCTTGTTTGAAAGCTGTTGCAGTCTTCCCATCTACTTGGCTACTAACGAATAGGTGTGTTTGGTAGTATTTAGTACTTCTTGTCTTATAATTTCAATTTTTCTAGTTCACGTGTATTAAACACACTGTTGCTTTCTCATTTGTCAATTTAATATTGGCTACTACAGAAAGAGTCTGCAGATGTTGGGGCTCTGAGATCTCCCTTATGTACACTGACAGAACAGTTCTGGATGTGCACCATGTCTGTGATGCTTCCTTAAACTGGGATGTAAAAAAACCCCAGTTTGTAGAAGCTGGAGTTTACTTACCTATGGTTTTCAGAATTTCTTTGTACAAATTGTAGTGCAAGTCATGAAAGGACTAAGTGGGTATTTTGAGACTACAAAAAAATGATGATTTTTCTTTCCTTTTATGTTAATATCTATCTTAGAACTGCCCAAATGAATGGAAAATGAAGATGGAAATTTTCATGCTACCTCCATTTGTGGCATAAGGGTCAAAGCTATTCATTACTGAAAGGTAGCTTCCTTTATGCTCTTGCTAAACTATGGGTTTTATTATTTTTTTGTTGTTGAAAGGATTTCAGAAATTGTATTACAGTTAGATAGTTTTGATTGTTTGGTTGCAAGCAGGATTTAAAATGTCTGAAGTTTACAGTCACTACGTCTGCTTTTAAAAACTTGCAGTAGTTGTTACCTGTGTTTCATAGTCAATTCTTGAGAAAACCAGCACTGCTCTGTGCTTCTTTAAGTCCTGGCTCCTGTTCCCTGTTGCAGGGCTTCTAGTATCAGTACTTCTGAAATATACTGGTCTAATGAGAGTGTTGAGAAGAGCAGGCAAGAGCTTTCACTGCCTACCATTTGGGAGACAGAGAGCAGGCTGCCAGACTCTTCTTTCCTCACTGAAAAAAGCAGCATGACAGATGGTTGTGTCACCATAAAAATAGATAGTTCAAGTCAGTTCCGAGCATGATTTCCATATCACTTCTCCCCAGGCTGCTGCTGCTGAATGCAGAGAGCACCACAAACTCCCTTCATCTGCATAGCAATCAATACTGGGAAATTTACATTTAAAAAATTTAACTTTACAAAACTAAATCTGGTTTGCAAACAAATGTTGCTCTCAGTTCCACAGAGAAATGCTATTTGCTTTAGTCAGTAAGGCAAAGATCTGGCAATCTCTGAAGTGTGGTTCCAGCACGGAGCTGTAGGCTGTGAGCTGTCAGCACAGCCTTTTTGTACCCTTGTGCCTCCCTCTGCTCCGTCTGTCTCCTGCCCAGCTCCCGCTAAGTTTTTGGAATGGCTGCTGTTGCAATACCGAGTTGAGTTGTGACCATCCTCTATGCTGTTACGTGTGAGAATCAGTAACTGAGGAAGAACGTTCATCTCCACATTACTGAAATAAGCAATGAGTACTTCCACCAGGGTCTGCATATTTCATTCCCTGCCCATGGTTACAGATATCTAAAGAACTCTGGTATTAGTATACAAGCACTTAAAGGGATCTTCAGATTCTGTTCAATTCATCTCATTTTTAATAGTTTTCAAGTTTTACCCAGTTTGAAAAGCATGTATTTCATATATGTTTTGGATCAAATTGTTCTCTATCTTTCCAGTATTGGTCTTTACCTATAATCTGGTCTAGTCCTCCATCTTTGGTTATAGCCTTTCCATTCCAGAGTAACAGCTAACTATCCAACAGACAGACCTGACAAAGGTCTCTTAACGTAGCATTCTCTAACTGCTTCCAGTCTGTTTCTTATTCTCAGAATAGCTACTTGTTCAACCTTCTGCATATAGGAATGAAGTAAATCAGACAGATATGCTACTATTTACACTACTGGTGCCAGACTGAGCGTTGCTGTATTGTCCGTCCTTCCACAGTAGAGATAAAAATTTAAACTGTTTGCATGTGTACTTTACAGCCACTAAAGTAATTCCTACCTTCCTCCTCCCCAGTTACCCTACAGAACATAACAGTGACATTTACTAACTAGATTAGTCACCATTAGAGAAAAGAATGGTTCTGTTTTAATGTTGTCTGATTCTTTGAAGAGTAAATGCAGTTCCTATTCAAATCAATGATTCACTGACTTCAATGGAAGGAAAATCAGTCCCTTCATCAGCAAGGAAGTACCATGTCAGACTGAGAGACCCAAACCACTGAAAACATGTAAATGATTAAAGAAGAGATTCTATGTTTAGCCTGCCCCACTTTATACACAATGAGTAACTAGTTGGTGTGATTTAATGTTAAAATATTTTATTAAGCACAGATAATAATGCAGAAATCCATGTAATAAAACAACTTTAGAGAAAAAGCTAAGTTAAAATGAGTTACTATAAATATTGCACTTAGAATTCTTATTTTACATACAAAACTCCTTAAAAAATCAGACAATTATAAATTAACAGCTTCCAAGTAATTGGAATTTGATGTGTTTGAGATCAGATGGCTGTGCTGCAAATCTTCAGCTTTAAGACTTAGAAGGATCTGTTCTTGTCTTGTACGTGGAATGGACACCACTTTGTGTGGGGATGGGCTTAGGGTGGAGGGGAGAGAAGGGGTGAGGATGGTCTTAATGTTGACAGTCAGTTGTATTTTCATGACTAATATACTAAATGGAAATTATTTTTCAAGAGAGATGATAGAATGCAGCTGCAGAGTTTACTTTTAACACGTTTTGTTTTTCAAGGCATTTAAGATCTTTGAGTTCTTAGTCTTAAAACTCATGACAAAACTGTTGGGAAAGACTTTGCCTCTACCATCTTCTTCTACCTGGCCCATGATGATGTAGTTGAAACCTACAAAGGAAAGCATGAGATTACAAGACAGAAATCCAGGATGTAGTATGATAAGTATTGTTCTTTATCTGCGATCTCTATTAATTTGCAGTGTTACCAATGCCTTTTAAGATATTTTCCTTCCTACTTGAAGGACATACTTCCTTGCCCATCTTTGCTGTGCTTATTATGCAATAAAGTACAGTTATGTAAAAATCAAGTAAATACATGGCTAAGTATGTACTACATAATTAAAGATACAGGAGATAGACTGTCAAATGAGTCTGAAGTTAGAAATGTAACATGAACACTGGAGCACTTAAATACTAACAAAGTGCAATGTGTGCTATTCATTTTAGCTATTTTCTGATTTGCTCACCTTAAAGGGTATTGCACTTCAGTCTTTTCATTCTCTTTCCCTCCACCAAAGGCATAAACATTTTTCCAGATATAGAGAGAGGCAGTTAGGCAAGCAAGGTGGACTTAATGTGTGATAAGCCCTGGCTTTGGCAAAGTCAGATTAATTTGCGTATTTTTATGGTGTAGAAGAGTTAGGGATTTGCAAGACTTTAGGCTGGAAGGAATGGTATTATAAGGGTATAAGCAGAAAAGTTTAGATATTAAGTAATGGCTATTAAATAATTCATGGAGATTTAGGATGAGAAACAGAAGTGTGTTGTTTGGAGCTAGCGGTCTGCCTAAGGGAAACAATTTCTTCCACCAAGGATGATACCGTGTCTCTCAGACAGATGTCTAGTTTCCAGGGAACCAAAGGTAAAAGCAAAAGCTAGTTTCTGACAAGGATTTTTCACTTTGCTGCTGCCCACTTAGCATTTATATGCTTGTGTATTTAGCCAGTTTTTTTGATGGCTTATTAAAATATTTTGACTGTTTCCTCCTATGATTCCATATATATTCTCCTGTTCTACCTGTTTACTCAGAAGGCAGAGCTGAAAACCCTTTAAGTTTTTATTAGTTACTTCAGTGAAAAATAGTTTCAGGATGTCTTGTAACACCATATAGGAAATCCTTGTTACATCAAACTAGGTATTACCTTGATTGATCTCTGTAGAACACTGTTTAAGATAGCTGTATAAATACTGGCTGCTTGCAAATGTAGAGTGGGCTTAATACTACTAGTAGTTCTACAGTAAAGATGTAAATATATCCAAGAGACATGCAACAGGGAAGCAATTTTTGTCATGTGCTGTGACATACTGCCCTTCTAGGTCCAGCAGTATGTCAGGTCTTCCCTTCTAAAGAACTGTATGAAAAGTAGCTCCAAAATATGCACATGGAAAACCAAAGCCTAACCAAGCTTCACTTGAGAGAACCAAATCAGATTTTACTTATGTAACATGGAGTTTTTAAAAAAATGATAACCATTTTCAAATTCCTCTGATGTAAGTGAGTCTAACCTTTTATAAGTAAAACTGAAAAATGCAATATAAACCTGGGTAACTGGTTATTTTTCTCTTAAATTCCGTATAATATTAGTGCTGATTATAGAAACAATCACTATAATTTTACTAATTTTTGTGGTCATGTTTCCAATAGCAGAATTCACAACTGTTGTCTTTATAAAACACACAGAGCAGTTCTTGTTGTATACTTACTTCTTCTGATGAGAGGACACTGCTTACATACAAAAACAATCTTGGCACTCATGCTCTTGCCGGCTTGTTGAATTGCTAAATTTCCCTCCTTGTATACATTAATAATGGATATTGTTGCATGCAGACTGCCAGCCCGCGTTACTGTTGTGATTACTGTTCCACTTATTACTAGAAGAAGACACATTTAATATATTTTTATTATTTTTAAACATAAATTTTGAGACATCACAAAAAATGAATATTGGTCCGTAAGAAAGGAACAAGCAATACTGGAAACAGTTACTGAAAATGCCGCTATCTGTTACATATAACTCACTACTGATGAACTGTAGTGGCAACAAATAGAAAACCATTTTAGAACGTATCAGTCTCTTGAAAGCCCAGTTCTAGGTTTTGATAATTTCAATTAAACAGTACAATTTGGTATTACTTCTAATGACTAAAACAGTGGAGAAGTCAAATTGAAAATGTTGTCGACAAAAGCTGAATTCCCAGCTCTGACATTCTCAAATGAGTAGCAGGGAATAGTTGATGCCCTAGGAGCCAGATTCTGATCTGTCTGGGGCCTGATACTGATGGGAATTTGCTGATTTCAGCTAAATTTAGACTACAGACTAGACCATCCTGTCTCCCAAAAACTTCTCAGGGTGAAAATAAAGAGGGGTTTTTTTTTCCCTAGGATGACTACATTAATTTGTAGGCCATCTTTATTTATCAAAAGGCAATGGTAAATGATACCAACAATATTTTTCCTTCTCAGATCACCTTTTGTAAATAAGCTATTCTTTCCTAGGATCAATTAGATCTTCAGTTACCAAGCATGTGCACCTGGATTTATTTTACAGAGCTGCATAATCCACATTTTGGTGTTTGTAAATTTGCACATCATCTTCCTTTAATACAGAGCTTTTAATTCAATAGGAATTTCAAGTTCAAGCAGAAGAGAACTGTGGATGTTAAAATGCTGATTATTGCAGTTATATTTCTAGAAAAAATATGAAATGCAAGATGAAAGAAACCGTTCTTATTTTCTAAATTCATAGAGTCAGCAAATAAACGTAGAATAAATAGTATTTTACAAAACAGCACCCTTTCTGTTCTTCCCTTAGGATACCTTTACATTCACAGTAGCATATAAAATATGTTCACTCTTACTCCTGCCACTGAAAAGACTGAAAATTTTCAAGTATTGGACAAAAGGTGAGAAAGAAGAATGCAATTTATTTATTCTGATGCTAGAGGAAAAAGAAGAGGTTTTACTTAGTGTCTTTTACCCTCAGCCACAGGAGCTGAGATGTGGTCAGTAAAAGGAGATCATTTAGTTTTTTCTTCTCTACCTACTGCTCTTGGTCTTGCGCCAGCCTGTTCTGGTTGCAAATGAAATCAGGCCAGTCGTCAAGAGTGGTGAGGCATCACGCTGTAGCCACTCCGTTCTGCTCTAGGGTACAGCTGTGGCCCTCAACTGTTTACCTAACAAAATGATGGAAAGCTGCCCCCACATTCCTGAAACAGCAGATTTTCTCAAATGACATGGAATTACCTATGAAGTTACAAAACAAACAAAAATGAAGGTGAGGCAGAAGTCCCATCATTTTTTTAGGCATGTTATAGGGGATTTAAAAAGCTTCCAGTGTTAATATGGGAAGATACTCTGAGACATAACTGAATAAATCAGCAGCAAAGGTGCCATCCAAATATACAACAGACACTTTTTCCTAGTTTGCGTCTTTGTACAGAAAGTAGTGCTGGTAAGCTTCCATGCCTTCTAATTCCTCTTAAAAATACTTTGGAAGTCTATAAACTGAACTGCAGAACAGTTGGCAGCTACAGCATAAAATGTATATTGACAGGCTACAGACAAATGCAATGACAACAGAGTAACTGAATCAATACTTTCCTGTAGGAAGCTGCATTTGAAATTAAGAAAGAGTGTTTGTTTCAGACATGTGCAGCACCTATTTCAGAGTATCTGCAAGAAGGTATTGAGTGAAACACAGATACTAATGTCAGATATGCACATGGTGTAAATATATAGCTTAGATATTAATGATAACTACATCTGGTAAAATTTCCGTGAGTTTAAAAACTGAGTGCCAAGTGAGTAATTAAAAAGCAACAAACTTTGTTTCCTTACCAAAATTGCTTGAACAGTAACTGCTTTCCAGAGTCCCACTCCTCTTACATTTTTGCTGGCACAGGGCAACTGTAGGTTTCACAACTTTGTGAAGAGCAAAAAATAAATAGAAATTAAACTTAGGTATTTGATACAAATGCAAAGCAGTATGTTTAAAAAAAGGCTGAAAGATGAATAATCCAGCTGCACACATGAACTACATCTGGTACCAAGGGATGAACACCACAGTGACAGTATTCCTTTTCTCGTGTGTCTCAGCTTCGTGTCTGCTCTAGTGACCTTGCAGAACGGGATACTACAGAAAATTTACATTTGATTGCAATGTGATCTTACATATGTAACTTATTTAGTGTTGTTCCCTGTTGCCATACAGCCCTAGTAGTACACTTACTGTAATATAACACTTCAGAGGGAGAGGATTGCCTTTTATCTGAAATTACTGTACTTTGATGGAAGAGATCAAATTCCCAGCTTTTTCCTTTTCTGTATTTTTCACATAGCTTTGTGACATAGTGCTGTACAGATGACATTTTGAAACACAATGTCTGAAGTACCTACTTAATATTAGCGATTAACATTTCCACACTGAAATGAAATCCTTTGTTTATGAACAAGTGAACCCACTTTGTATCTTGGGTGGACATTGATAGTCTGAACTTCACTCAGCTACGTCTTTCTCTGTACCATATTGAGATACAGTATTTTTAAGGCTTTTATGTCTTTTTCAGGTTCCTTTGGAATTGGTCAATGACATCATAATTATTGGGAACATGGAGCAGAGACCGACATTAAAAAAAATGCAAACCCTTACATAACCCCGATTTCCAAGAAAAACTAAATTAGTCATGAAGAATGTCTTTGTGGTTTTTTTGCTTTCTGTAGGATGGAGGATTTTGCAGAAGTTGCATTCAGTCTAAGCTTTCTAGAAAAGAATTTCTGACTAATTTTCAAATCAGTATTTTATACTTATGCTTCTTTATAATTGAATTTATTCTTTTTATAGTTTTCCAAGTTTCTGAGATTCAGCTGAATGTCATTAAAATGATTTTGTCTTCAGTGTTAACACCCATGACTGCTACAAGATCTGCATGCTTATTGTTTTGCCTTTCAAATCTGAAGTTTAAAAATTGGACCTCACATTTTTCATTGATTACGGGTTGTTGGTTTTTGTTGCTTTTTTTCCCCTTTTTTTCAGTCTTCACATGATTGGTATTCAGGGAGACCCTTTGGAAAGTTAAGTGCCTCCCACAAGGAAATATGTTCTGATGAGCAAATTACTATGTCTATGGAGTCATTATCTAGTCATACTGTACACAATGTAATCTCAGTCCTACATGGTCATGGGAGTGAAACTCCCACTGCCCTCACTTCGACTGCCTTAACGTGTTTCTATAGTTCTTTCCTACCCATGTCTATTTCTAAAAATATTTTTAATTATATGCTAAATTGCTTTTTACAAAGTGACTTCTGTATAGAATGCAATATAGAAATAAGCACTTTATTCAGCTCCTAGAACTTTAAGTGCTAACTTTTCAAATTATTGTTTCAAATCACAGTTAGTGCTTGGCAGGGTGCCATGCCATTTAATTAGTTGTCCTGCCTCACAGTGTCAGTGGTGAGTCAGTGTCAGATCAGGCAAGTGCCTCCTATCTCAGTGCTACACACAGCACAACAAAAACTGAGACTTTTGTTCCTCCTAATTCTGTGTGCATAGGAGGAAGAAAAGAAATGTAGCAGGTAGATGAATCACAGGTACTTGCCAGTGTGATGGCTGCCAAAGATATATTGAGGTTCTCTGACTTTTCTAAATTTTAGTCTGAGATTATGTGTTGCAAAATATTCTTGTCTGGTCCTCTCACTGTGTTGTTTAGGGGGTTTTTTTTGTGCTAACATTTCACATTTTACTTCTGGTTTTAGTACATTTTGCTCACTTTGCTATGATTTGTTTGACAAATGTTTGCCTACTGTTTGTACAGCAGATTAAGGTACTAGAGAATAACTGAATTAAAAGTTTAGTCGCTTGCCATTTTACATGCAATTATATCGACAGACATATGCATGGCTTGATGCAATGAAATAAGAGAATCAATTACTTAATCTTATGTATTGCATTAATCTTCACTGCTTTTATTAATGCACTGTATAACATTTATTTCTTCAAGTACTAGTTTTTTTATGTAAGATAGAGATGGAGGTAATTCTTGAAAGTGCCTACTAAAGTTAAATCTTTTATTAATGCCTGGAGTTCTGTGCAAGTTTGAACAAATCTGATTTGCAAGATAATAATCTAAGCTTTACTTAAACTGGACACTTCTGAATGCAAATGATTGGTGAGAAATGGAACTAAACTGTTGAGGTTTGGTTGATTTTGCTTGTTTTCAAAATTAGAAATGTCTACAGCGTGCATAACTGATCAGACACTGAAAGGATTTGTTATTTCTCTCTGCCTGACAGGTCCTTTTGAATACTTACCCTGCTGTCCTCTCTTAGATGGCTTTGCATTGTTTTTATCTTCTAACACTGGTGTTATCACAAAAAAATGACTGAAATTAATTAGTGACATACACCTCTTCTGCATGTGCACACACAAACAGCTCACAGAGCAGAACTTGATGATGAAACTCTGAACACAAATGCTCTATGAGATACCTGACAGCCTGGATTAGTTGAGACCAAGGGTTTGAACAAACAACTTCATTAAGAGGTACTTTATCATGAGGAAGAGATAAATTATTAATTGTTAGAGTAGCAGTCACATCAGAATGATTTACAGGTTAATACTTTTTCATTTTTATAATGTTTATTTTCATCTATCTTAAATACCTTTCAGTATAAGTAGGCACCACAGGTTCTTACTTTCCTGCTGACAGGCCATTGCTGCCCTGACTTTTGATGCGTTTTAAGTACAAATCAGGTTATGAGTTTCTGCTAACCCTATCTCAAATCTCTCACATTCAGGGTACAGAAATTTTAAGAATTTATCCCTTCAGCATGTCAGTAATGAAGCAGTTTTGGCAATGCCTTCAGAGAAAACCTCCTCTGATCTTTCATATATGCTGTCTAGTTTTAAATATAAAAGGAAAATTATTTTTAGTGTGACATATTTCTTTGTAAGTTCCAATCCCTGAATTTTCAAAAATAAAATTAGTTCTAAGAGAGTGTCACATTGACAGGATGTCAACAGAATCTCAGCAGGGCTCAGTTGGCTTCCATACCAATTTTGCTTGATCTTAATAACTATGTGAAGAAAAATATTCTTTTTTCTTTTTACAGGTCAGATTTTTACATATTAACTTGTACAGAAGAAAGAGTTCCTTGAAGTTAAAACTATTTCATTAAATATGTATAACTCCTTATACCAAAGAATTTTGCTAAGCCATTCTTCTATGGAATTTGTTAATTAACTGTCAAAAATTGAGAAGAAACAGGAAGATTCTCTCATCTGGAGCAAGTTACTGGTACACTGAACTCTTTCCTCCATAGATTTCTTTTTAATAATGTTAAGTAGATTCTCCCTTGAGTATAATAAGATATTCCCTTGAGTATATTAATTGTAATTCATTCTCTCAACATTTGAAATGCAAAGCATGCATAAAACTGTAATTTTTATTATATTTTCTGCCACATTTTTCCTTAACCCTCTCTTTGTCCAGGAATAATTCATTTTTCAAGGAAATAAAAGCAAGCCGGTAAAACTTACTTGAGGTAGCAGGGATTGTTGTGGTAGTAGGTGGAACTGTAGTTGGGGGTAATTTTTTTGGTCTAAATTTATAATGGCCAATAAAACCATCAGCTGTTAAGCTTAAATCGGACAAGAACTGAATAAGCAACTCATTTCTCTCAGACAGAATAGGCCTGAAAAACAAAACCAGAATAAAACATTTCCATTGTTTTGAAAGTGAAAGCCAAAAAGTATTAATAGCATTCTTCTTAGGGCAAAAAAGAGAGATCGCTTCACTTCAGTTTTTGGTCTGATTGCAGTATCTGTCTCCAGACTAATGCTGAGATATATGTTTCTTTGCTGGCATGTCAAACACCAGTGTTCTGAGTGTGAAACTCCTGATGAGTCTCATAAACCTCTGATTCGTGAATTCTTTTGTGTGACTTCATTGCAGACTTCACTTACATGGAGGGAGGGGCTAGATCAACACAAATTTCCCCCAAATGGGAAAATAGATTAAAGAAATCCTCAGTATGTAGCAGATGTCATTTTTTAAATTTGACTTTGTTTAATAAAAAACAAGTTATGCATTTGGAAAGCCTTAAGAAAATGAATGTAATGTTGGATTCTGTAATTCTTTGACAAAAAACACTAAAATGTTTTGGGTTGCTATTTCTGTGGGCTCAGGTTTTGTCAATGATTGGATATTGGTAGTTGCACAGATGATGGGTTTTTTTGCTGCAGTATTGACACAGGCTGTGGATGTAGAGCACTGATTATCAGCTGCCTGAGAGCTTTGTTCTGCTTCTTCAACACCAGGACTAAAACACAAAATCTGACCTACTCTGTATCATCTTTTTAAAAACGGCTTTTTGTTTCAGAGGCAGGGAACAGTTTGAGTAATTGCTTCTCCTAATAAATTGTCATTATTACATATACCATTCATTTATGTATCTTAGTAATTATATTCAGGAATCAGCTATGTGGTTGCACTATGTGCTTGCTGGTCTGTAGCTGCATCTGAATTCAGCTCTGCAACCACCACGTGAGTTCAAGGTATCCACTTTACTCATACTTCTGATGTATGCTATTTCTGTTACAGAATGCCATTATCTGTATCTGCTAGTTAAGGAGTTCCATCTTGCATAATTACTGTGTCAGACACACAACTAGTACGCTTTATAGAAGGCTTGCCTCACAGTATATATCCACCATATTTTCTGTTTCTTTTACGACACTGTTTTTCTTACTGTTTTTAAGAACCCAGCTGATAAACTGAGAATTCCACAGAGGTAGTCTGGGAAAATCCTCAAGAGCCATACTTTCCCCCTTTCACTGGATACAGAAGCTGCCAATACACAGTGACTGTGTTCAAGCTCTATTAGATCTCTGGTTAGGAAGCAATGGTATCCTAAAACTGGCTTTCAGGACACTCCTAACATTCTGCAACAGGAAATCTCATCTCTAAGCTATGTGGCCTGGGCCTGAGCCCAGTATTCTGCCCTTATTTGCCTGTTGCAAACAAAATCCATATTACAAAGTCTGTATTTTGAAGCACAATAAGATTTGTGAGATCAGTTTTACAGTTTTGACTGTATGGGGACAGATACTGAGCCACAGCTGAGAGGGGGTTTAGGAAGCTGCTCCTGGTTGCTTCTCACAGTCTAACTGGCACTTCCTTTTCCACTGCCCCATCAGCCAAGACCAGAACCTAGAACCTGACAGTGCAAAATGTACTTGCGCACCTGGGCTAGATTTTAGCTGGAAAGAGGTAGCTAAGTCCCAGGAACTAGAGGCCACCAGCCTCATCTGGTAAGGGCTGTTGTGCACTGCTTCCTTCTGAGAACCAAAGGAAGGACAACATCTCATGGAGTTCAGTTCTTACCTCAGTGAGAAGGGGTCTGAAATGTCTCAACTTACAAAGATTGAATCAAACTTATGTCTAATCATGCTTCTGTTTTAAACTCTGTTCAACTAAGAAGCAAGTCCACTTGTTGCAGTGCTTTGGGACTGACTTGTGCACAAGTACCTTGAAGGTAAATATCTTGCTGAACAGTTGAGTTAGAAGAGATGGATCTGCAAAGTCCCAAAGATATGCTCATCAGTGTAATACTCATCTTCCTGGTGATAAGGTATTAATGTAACTAACATCATCTTCTGATTGCTTTTTTTATTCTGGCTAAAGAAGGAAGAGTGTTTGCAATAGAATTCCTTTTGTGAGGGTATTTTTAGTTCAGATGACAGTGATTTGTTATTTAACATATACAGATCTTACAACACTGAGGTCAAAGAAACACCATCCATTTGGAGACCCTCTTAGTCCATCTGCAGTCACTCCAAGTGCCACAGCACTGCAGGGCAACACCTCATCTTAGTCTCCAGGTAAAACTCTGAGCCATAAAGCATGAAGTCACTTTGCCATGAATACATATGTGAAGCAAAAATGGAAAAGTCCTAAATGTCATTGGGCACAGAGGTGGTGAATGTCCAAGACTTCTAACACACCTTCATGCCTTGGGGACTCAATACTTTAATTCTGCCTTGCAGAATCTCCCTCCATCTCACAGAGTTTGGGTTGAAGGCAACACAGGAAGATTGTTTACTTTTGCTACTGAAATTTTTCCTGAAAACAAGGAAGCGATTATGTACGTAACTCCAGCTAGAATTTAGCTTCTTGCATCATGTTAGTGGCCTGAATTACCCAGCACTTACAGAACACTCTTAACCATAAGACTCTGTTATTAGTATATTTTTATAGAGCAGCGTTTTTAACATTCTACAAGAAGGGAGCCTGTAAAGAAACGAATGTAAGCCTGAATAGAAAAATGTCTTTATGCAGGAAGTTTAAAATTAGAAAAAAAAAGAAGAAAGAAAAGAGAAGTGGAACTGAAGACTAAAAGCTTAAGATAACTGAAGTTAACGTATTTCAGGTGCAGCTGTACCCTTAATGAAATTCTTGCTGAATTTCTAATAAATTTCTGTAGGCTTAAGTGTAGTCTATTATTAGCACTGTCATGCTATTGCATAGATGCTGCCCAAAGAAGAAAAATCTTTAAAAAGACTCTTTAGAAATAGTCCTACAGAATGTCTGCCTCCCCTCATCTCCTGAGGGTGTACTACATAACCTTAAAAACCCCAACCAAACAGAAACCACAAAAACCCCTCACAGTATGTCTGTCTAGCAAGCTATGCCTAGAAAGACTTGAGGCATACACCTTCTCTCCCTCTATCCTCATCAGTTGCTCAGTGCTACTTCTGAGCTGTAAGTCTAGTTACACCTCCATGTGTGGGGTTTTTTTTAATAGCTTATATTTCTTGAAACAAAATACATCCTCTCCATCTTCTAAAGCTAGTCAGCTTTAAGAAGCTTGATGGAAAAGGAACAATGGGAAAGGAGAACTAAAAACTACTAGTCTCATTAAAAAAAAAAAATCACTTTTTTGGGGGGGAATAATTATGATTCATTATTGCTATACTTCATTAGATAGTAAAGAGTGCCATTGGCTCGGCTGGGGCTGGTTTTTGGGAGTAGAAGGCTTGGGAGAATGGGTTGATTTGGGGGGGACTAAATAAGCTGTGAGTTGAGGGATGTTGAGGGGCTTTGGAGGCAGCAATTTGATAGCAAGGCTGTTGAAATCCTGCTGTGCTACCCCAGAAAGCAGTCTGTGCCTTGGCACAGATGTAAGAGATGGTGAGCAGTGCTGCTAGGAGCAGGCAGGGAACCAGCAGAAGGGAAGTGACTGAAGGAGAAATGAGTCAGATAAAGTGAGTAATGAGCCAGGCACTAGAGAGTTCAGCTGGATCCTTATACTTCAGTATCTATTAGCAAAACATACATATTAAGTGATGTCAGTGTTCATTTAGCATTGATATTGATATTGCTATATATAGGGACAGAGAAAAGTGAGATACAAAATACTAAGCAACTCCTGTAAGTTCAATTGGAGGTAGAATATGCCATCTTTATTTTTAAAAGAATTTTTAAAAAAGAGTAAAAATATTTCAGAAGCCTAAAACAAACCTGTTAGCAAAATGACACAGAGTAGTAGTGGAGTTCATCATTCCAGAAAGTTACTTACGCTGGTGGACTGTCTCCGCAGTACTTCCCAATTCTTTTAGCATCATTGATTTCCCCACCGTTAAACACTGCAACATAGTCATATCTGCAGTAGTTGTCTCTCTCCACATCAAACTTCTCAAACTTTAACTCTATTAGCTGCAAGGAAAGTGTAAATAACTCATTAAGGTTTTGATATGCAGAATGTATTAGTGATCATAGGAAGAACTACTTGATTTTTATTTTGATAAAAGAAAAGCCCTTAATCCACTTAAGTGTGGAGTATTTTAATCCAGGTGACTTCTCACCAACAAATAGTTCTACGCGACTCTATATTTGAGAACATGATGTCTTACAGAGTATTATACAAGTGACTGCTAATAAAGTTATTTTTATAAGTGAATGAAAACAGAATAGCAGATGTTAGGTGCCATATCTTTTAAAATAACTGTAACAAATCTAAAGCACAGAATAAGGGGCATCTAGTGTCTTTGTATCATTTAAGATACAATGTTAAAGGAAAAGCAAGAACAAAGTTGGTTAAGAGCCATTTTACTGACTTCATTAAGTGCAGGTTTTGAGTCACTGTGGTTTCCAATGCTGCGTGTAGTTGATACAGAAATAAAACAGTCAGAAACAAAAATACTGATAGAACATTAGCAAATAGCAAGACTAAAACCAAGGGAAAGTAGGAAATACAACATAACTGCATGATTGAAACAGAGGTGATACATACATTAATGTTGCTTCTTTATATGAAGCAAAACAGTACTTAAATCACCTTCCCGTTAATAGCACAAATAAGGCTTGAACGACAACACTGAATTGTGTGATATGTCAGGTTTTTCTTTAAAGGTCTGTCTCAAACAAAGATGATACTGAATCTTTTAAGACTAGAAAGAAAAAAGGAATAATTTTTACATTGCATACACTTTGATTTACTGACATAGTAAAAAAGATTTGCTTCTACATTCATAGTGAGGATAATCACCTGATGTCTTCATTTTGCCAGGATATGTTTTTGCACTATTGAGATGTGTAAGGCATCATTTTGTTTCCCATAAAGTATGAGTAACCTAGGGGGACTTGCTGTCAGAGATAAGTAACAGGCTTCTTTTTAAAACTTTGTCATCATGATGAAAAAAAAATGCACTTTACTCAGATGAGTGCTTTCATTTAATATGCTTGTGATCAAAAAAAGAAAAAAAGATAGTATAGAAAGAACTGATGCAACTGGGAGCAGAAATGCCAAATTGCTCCATAGCGGGCAAAACAGCAGGACATATCTACTTTCCTATTATTCATAAGTGCATTTTGCACTAATAAAGAAGTATTTCATGACAGAATAGACACTCTTCACCATCATGAGCAGCTCTTCCATCTTCTGTAATAAATGAAGGAATTATTGGTTTGTGTTAGAAGCAAAGAAGTGCCTTGATGTATTGCTCACATTCTTGTGAAAGGGAGGTAGAGAAAAGGGCACCTAAACTGTGGCAATGGGAAGAGTGAACAGCTTTTCATGTGCACTTGGAGAGATGCTTATTCACTGCTTCCTCAAAAATGGCTTCTGTCACTGTCAAAATTCTGCCTCATTTGCATTCAAACAATCACTACTTGAGTGCACAAAAAATGTATTTGGAAACTTGTAGATTTTTGGAACAAGATCTTCAAAAGGCACAGGATATAATACACTTATTTTTATGCTTATGTAGCCTTTCTTAAATCTTCTCTACAAGTTTAGGAAAAGTTTTTCAGCTTAGATATTTGGAAGGAACCAAAGTAATCTACAATTTACAGATAAGGTTTTTAGAATCACTGCTTATCTACAGGATTGTTAAATGACCTGTATCTAGCAAGCGAGGAATGTGGATTAAAGAGGAGTACAGGAAAGACTAAGCTGACATACTGCTTCCGTTCAAGGGAGAAAATATCTTGGTAAATGGAAAAGTATTAAAGATCTGAAGAATATGTTTATCTGGGGCAGCTTTTTTTATTTGGAGGATTACGGTCATGAGCAGAAGATTAAGGGGAAAGTCATCTTTATATGTAGAGGAATTAAAAAAGCTGGATGTGGTTAAGAAAAGCAACCTACCAAATATGCTTGGTCACAAAAACATTGAATCATTGTAGACTTCCTGCCAAGGTATAGAGCAGATCCCTCAGCAACAACCAGCAAATGTGAAGCTAGGATTGAGATTGGCCCTGCAGTGTAAGGAATATACTTGTGTTTGCTGTGTGTGACACAGTGGCAAAATGATCTGCTTCACATCTCTTCAGGTCTTAATGAAGTGGTAACACGTGTTCTGATGGTGTCTGGCTAATTAAGCAAGCATGTTATGGGACTGAGTCTTCAAAATACGAAATAAAACAAACTTTATGAAATGTAAATTTAAACTCCCTGTGCAGGACAAATCGAAATATATTCTCTGTACTGTAAGCAGCATAAAAGAACTCATAAATTCTCTGCCTGGGTACCTTAATAACAAACCTCAAGTTTTAGTTTAGGGGAACATATACATGCACAGAAGAGGACGTGCAATGTTGAGAAGGTACAGTGCCAGAGTGAGCCAAGTAACACGGGAGGAAGGCAAGTACTGCTGGAGTGGTGTGCCTGCACTCCCTGCACATACCAACCTTACATTTTGGTCAGTCATTTTTAACTGCTCCCATGCAACATGGGCAGCGAGTCATGTGAGCAGGCTGCTGGTGAGGCATCAGTCCCTGCAGCCCATGGAGGCTGGGCGATTGGCAGCACCGTACCTGGTTCTTTGGGGCCACAATGTGCCAGGAACAGCTGACTCCTGCTGGGTAGTCTCGCTCTGGCCAGTTGGGTGTTTGGAAGGACCCCGATGGCTTCTCCAGTCGTCCCCCACAGTACTGGTCCCCTGCAAGTACAGTGCACAGTTCTAACCAGAGAGCAAGAAGGCCACAGGGAACCCTGGAAGGCCTCTGTTTTACTGCAGAGGCCTTGCTGAGGGAGACACAGCCAGTCCCAGATGGTTCCAGCTGCCATGAGATGCTATTTAATAAAGGGCACAGAATACCTGATGTGGGGAAAGAAGAAAGTAAAAAAGAGTGTGAGAAACATTCCAGTGAACAGCAGGGCCAGAGGTGGAGGAGCAGGTGCTGGAGCAGCCACCCCAACAGCCCATGGGAAACTGTGCTGGGTGGACTGCCACTCCCAAAGGAACTGCAGCCTGTGGAGAGCACACGATGGAGATGGGTTTTTTCCTCCATATCATCTCCTCCCAGTCCCAAATTACAAAGGTATGTAATCCTTATTTATAATATGATTAGCAAGCTTCTTTATTAAATTAACTCTGTCACATCACAGTCATTTATTATATCTTTCAAGAAGTTATCAGTACAGGGATACAAGTAGAAGGACTAATGATTCACTCACCTCTGCACTGCATCTGCCTCACAGCCTGGTTAGTCCAGTACCATGTACTATTGGTGAAAGCCTTGAAAAAGTGCGGCTCAGCAGGGCAATAGCACTTGCCTGTAAACTCTCAGCCTCTCACAGTTCATGGTCTTCCAAAGCATAAGGCAACACCTTTATGTTTGATAATACCTTAATTTTTTCTTTCATATGTTTTTCTAATTGTTTTTACACCAATGTAGAAATTTACAGTCCACAATATCTCCTGGCACAGCACTCCACTACTAAACAACTCACTGAGAAAGATCACACCTTCCTTTGCATTGCAGCCAATGGTTGTTGTATTTGAAGAGATGGTGACTTTCTCTTATCAATCTTTTCACTTCCTCCATACAAGTCATGACACTAGAGCCCTCTCCTACATTCCCATTGACCTTCTCTTTTCCAGCACTAAGAGGTCCATGCTGTGCAGGTGGTCTTTGTGTAGAAGACATTCCTCAACCTTATCATACTTGTCTCTGCTTACAATAGTTTTATTGTATCCTGTTCTGAGAGAGGAACACCAGAATGGCACATAGTATTCAAGATGTAGATGCATTAGGGTCTTTGTTCCTTTTGCAAGAAAATGTTATGTTTCTTTTCTTTTTTGGTATCTATTGAGTACTGGATTGATGCTCAACTACTGTTTTCATAAATTCCCTATTTTAAACCTAAGATAATAGTCAATAGTAATAGTTGATTCAGTAATAGTCAATTCAGAGCCCTGCTGTACTGTAAATAAAGTTAGGGTGTTCTCATCTTATTTGCCACATTTATCTCTATTGAATTTCATCTGCTATTTTATTGACTAACCATTACTATATTGCTAACGAGGTGCAGTTCTTCCATGACTCGCAATATTTAGTTGCCTTCTTCACTACTTTGGTTAACTAAGATGGCTAAGCAGTTATACTTTGCCATTTGCTAAGCAAGATAATTAATGAATACATTTAACACTACAGTCCTGAATATCTCTGGCATCATATATTTTTAAGCATTAATGTGGCTCTCCATAGAGTTGCACAGTTGTATTTGTCTTCAGCACATATGTATTTGTCAGTTACCTCTTTCATGTGGTTCTGCTGCAGAAAACTTTGCAATGAATCCACTTCCAGCAGTATTAGCATCTGAAGTCATCTGCACCAACATTTTATTGCTGTTGGATACAAGAGCACCCGGTTTCACAGTACCACAGAACCTGCCGATGCGTTGTCCGTTGCCATGGCCGTTGTATATATCAACAAAGTCATATCGGCACAAGTTGTCACTTTCCAGGTCTAAGTATCTAAAAGAAAGAACCACCACTTTTCCTTCTGGGACCTGCAGAGAAAGAGAGAGGGAGGGAGAGATGTCTCTTGAAGTGTGACTGACCTCACATAGCTATCAGATGCCTCTATTTGCCTGAGTATTTTCGTAGCCTTCACTTCTTGCCAGGTAAGGGGTTTTTGTCAACTGTATTGTAGGTAGAGTGGTTAACTGATCACACTCACTTCAGCTTGGCACGTTTCTCTCATTTTGTGCTGAAAGTATGCAATCAGACATGCAGCTCCCTGTCACCAAGTAGGGTGACAACAATGAGATCAATGTGTCTTAAACCAACAATGGAACAAGCAATCTACATTTTTGAGCAAATTAAATGGTCTCTCTTATCTTGCTCATTTTTGTCATAAAGTTTCATAGGTTGAAGGATTTTTTAATTTACTAGCACATAACTTATATTTATAAATAAAATGGGAAACTTTATGGCTAATGCTGTACAGCCTTGATATTTAGTTATTGGAGTGGGCACATTTAGCTTGAGACTGCAGTTGAAAAAAATCATATTTGGAAAGAATATGTAAAACTATAAAGAAAGTTCAGAAGAATCATTAGTGAGTGTATTCTATACAAAAAAGTTTTGTTTTCTGAAACATCTGAGGAAACATTAAGTTAGGGCAAATCCTATTACACGTCTGCATCTGTGGACATTGCGAAAGAGGCAAGAGAAAGCAGTATGGAGAAGGATGTAAATTAGGAGAGCATGACAGTTTACAACAAGGAGAATATTTCCTGGAATAGAGTTGCAAGTTTTTAAAAGAATAAGCAGCATGCTGAGAAGTGAAAACTATTCTAACAAAGCACTCAATGCTACATAACAGAACAGGAAGAAAAGAAAGAGTATTTTAAAGTATAGAGAGACCCTAGACACACACAGTGCAATTATCTGCATTCAATTCATAGCCTGCTAGAGTGGTTACCTATTAAAATAATTGCAGCTGTTCTATTTTACTGAGAGACTGCTGTGATTTTCTGCTTTAAACGTGTAACACACACTTAATACATCTGCAGTAAGTCCATATTTAAGCCGCTTTATTTAAGAGTTCATGAATTTTTTCCAGCCTTAACAGTGACTCATTTTAAAACACCAGTTTGAGATAAACTGGAACTAAACTGTTTCTGCATTAAATTGTCAAAGAGTGTTTTAATGTTGTTTCCACAGTTCAAAATGCCTTGTCTGGTATAGATGGAAGTGCTGCAGAAGGAAGTGACCACTTAGCCCTCAGAAGATACTAATACAGGCAGCAGCTCTAGATGTAATGACATTGTGCTGTAGATCTGTTAAGGTTACTCATTCTTGCAGCTGATTTTATGTCCCGTGCTGATACTAATCCTGTGGCAGGACAGACTTGCATGAGCTGTTTCCAACCACCCGGGGCCCATTACACACTTGCTGACCAGCCCCACTGCAGTTCCTGTTGCTGGCTTTAGAGCATTTTACTTTAAGTTCAAAGATAACTAAAAAATGCATTCAGTTCCCTTGTTCTAATGTACATTACTACTACATCCAAACAAAAAAAATCATCTAGTCTTACTCAAAAATTCCAAACCACAATGGCTATATTTTAGGCTAAAACCAGATATTAGGTCTAAAACTCATCCTAGTGAAGTGAGCAAGCTCTGTAGCTGGTATCAGAAAATAACCCACATATATATTTATTTAGGATAAAACCAATACAGACACATGGCTGTAAGGCAGTCTGTGAAAGGAACATGATTCCTTGAACCACTGTTCATATAGCTAAATCTCTTATTATTGTATTCATTTCTAGTCTTCTGATCTGAGTCCCTAAGAAGCATTAAGACGTGGCCATTTTAACAGAAAAAGAGCTAAAAGGAAGTTGGTATTCCTATCAGAAGTCCTGAATGTTATCTGTGGTTACACTACAAACTCTGTGTGACCAGAAAAATCAGTTTAAAAATGCTGGCTGTAAAGTTGGTCAGATGAAGTCAGATTTAGGCACTTAAAGCATCCCTGTTTCCAGAAATACATATGTAAAGTAACACACACTTATTTGGAGTGGAACAGTCATTATTTGTAAGTTTGTACAACTCGTACAACAGGATCCAAATGAGGTGACCTTTAAAGGTTATGTTTTAAAAAACACTGAGCTGTTGCTCAGTCTCTTTGAAACTGAGCTATGCCTGCAGTTAAAGACAGTCCAACGTTTTCTGCTACTACGTCTTGTAGCTTTACTACAACTTCCCCATCTTTCAGAAGTTTCTCCTTTTCCTTCCACTGTTTCTGAAAGCTGAGCAGAAGTTGCTTTATCGTATTAGATTAAATAGTTTTGTCGGTGCTTATGAGATTTTCCCTACTTCCCCACCTTGAGTTGCTTCTTTGAAGACACCTGCTCCTTCTCAGGGTTTGAAGAAGGAAATTGAAATGTGAGAGGTGGCTAGCTCTGAAGTAAGAAAAGGTTGTTTTGCTATCCTTGAAGAAATGCATTCAGATTTAGCTAGGTGGTTATCCCTCAGTAATGCTGGTGGGTGCTTGCAGACAGCTTTGATGTGGGAGCACATTGAACCAGTGCTGTTCTGCTCAAACCAGCCTCAAGGCTCTCAGTCCTACCCCAATATTCCACGTCCTCATGTTGTCTGAAGTGGGACTGACCCACGTTCAAGAGGGAGAGGACATTGGCAAAGCAGCCAAGCTCCCAACTGCCAGCCAACCATTCACTCAAGTCTTGAGTTTTCTCTTTCATGGTGTAAGTAATTCTGTGCAGTGTTGAGTGCTTCCTTCCCCATACATGTACTGAGTTTCTGAGTTCCATTTCATGACAGTTTGTAAGAAAATGTGTAAGAAAAACTCAGCCACATGGTCATATAGGAGCCTACTCCCGATTTTGGTTGTCAGAATAACCCTTGCTCATGTTTAGTTGAATATGGGGAGGGAAGTAACTGAAAGAACCGTGTGAACTGAGGCCCTTAATCACAGTCACTGCTTACTGCCATTGCTTTATAAAAAAATGTCTCTGCTTATTAAAATAATATTTGTCATTACTTACAAAAATAATGAATTTGTTCCAGTATGTTAAATCAGTGAAAAGCTTATGGTCTGACCTGATGACATTATGAGTGCAGAGGATGGTGGTTCCACATTCTGGCAACAGCCACACCAGTTTGCAGCTACTCCCAAGGAATCCCACCCTAAGTACAGGCGTCTTTGCAAAACAACTTTTCGTTCGTTCCTACCATTTCCTTTTTTTAAATGCTGAAAAGTAATACACTAGAATCTGCCAATGTTTATCCTAGGACTTATAAAATATTGCTCCATAAGAAACACAGGGGAGAAAACAAAGGCCAGCATGACTCAGTATTGTTTACTTTGAGCCACATCCGAGCCCGATGCAGTGAGATGATGGGATACCTCAGAGGAAGAACTGGAAGGAACTGCAGCTCTTAAAAACAAAAAAACTCCTCAAACAACACAACACCACCATTACCCCAAACTAACCAACAAAACAAAAAAAGGGAGGAGTCGAAGGAAGATGTAATCACAAAAGAAGTGTGATGTTTCCCCTGCAGGGTGTGCCTTATTTTTCTGTCTATCCAGTTGGTATCTTTCGATGACAGAGGCACCTTAGCTTCTGCTTCTCCTTACCATACTGATGGTGACTGACCCATACCTTCCCTCTGCATCCCTTCTTACTGTAATTCTATGAACTTCTTTAGGATCAGAAATTATGATGCTGAACTTGTCAAGGATGCCTTACTCCTATTGAAGGCTAAAGGAAAAGACAGCTCCTTCAGTTTTTAAGGGGAGTTTTTCTAGAGCAGAATTCCTTAAAATAATCTGTGTAGGTTATTAACCCCTTCAAAAGGACATAATTATTTTACACATATGACCCTCCACAAAACAAGGTCCCTAGATTTCTTCATGTTAACATTAATTGTAGGTATTTCATATAATGTTAATCAAAGTTCATTTACATTTAAAGTAGTTAAACTGTTTTTCTGTTGTTTTTCTGACTGAACACAAAGCCCTTTTCATCATCGTGCCTCCCAGTTTCTGGGGAGGGTTCCCAGACTGTCACACTTCTCAAAATTAGTTGGTTTATATTATTTGCTTTGAAAATAATCTTTTAGTGTGGAAAAGCCCTTAAATTCCATCTTTCTGAGAAAATATTTTGCCTATTTTTTCAACCTATATTGTATATGGGTTTAATATATTTTGGTATATGTTTAGTACCAAAATACTGATTGTATGTTTTGCCACAGCAGTCCCAGGTAAACTTGAAAAATACATCAGCTACCTGCAAGACAAATGTATTCTTTCTCTCTGCTAAGAATGAATGTCAAAGTTATTTGGAGTTACATCCTGGGAAGAGCCAGAGTTCCTGTCTAGTCACTTGTTGCCCAGCTCCATCCTTTCCAGCTGCAAAGGAGCGATTAAAAAGAAATTATATTAGCTTGCTCTCTCTGACAAAGGCACTAGATTCTGTCCAGCTGTTTCTTTTCTGGCAGTACAACCAAGCCTAAAGATCTGTTCTCTATTGGAAGAGCAGTTTCACAATCATATGGGAAAATGGATGCTTAAAAAGTAGAGAAAAAGATTTAAAATATTTATCTCCCTTGGGGCAGATTCCCAGCTCCCCTCATAAGTAAATTTTTCAAACCTTGCTTATTGTCAGCAAACCTGCTGGAACACAGCTCCTGAACCTTTACAAATATAACCTTACATAACTCTCACAGTCTTCAGTATTATTGTTGCACATAAACTTGTTATGAGCTTTTATGGGAACTACACAGTCAGCCAGAAAAACACAGGACAGCGGTCCAGATTCTTGGACTATGTGACAAATTTATGTGAGGTGATGACCAAGAAGGATTACAGAGTATTAAAAGTAAATCTATATGACATATTTTAGATAAAGCTATATACATTACTATAGGAAAGGAAATAGCTGTACAAATTACTTCTTAGCAAAGCCAGCTAAAAGCTGCTGGGTAGTCTGCCAAGGTTGTAATATAACCACAAGCATGTGCTGAACACTTCTTAGAGCTCTTAGAATAGAGGAGTTGTTTTGGTTAACCAGCTGAAAAAGTCCCAGTCTCTTGAAATAACAGAACCATAATTGAGTTAGGGAGACTCTTCTAGCTTTAGCCAACCATTTGGAAATATTTCAGCTGACACCTGAATGCTACATTGCTTTATCTGTACTACCCATAATATTTTCTAAACCTATTTTCTTTGAAAAGAATGATTTAGCTGTCACTATGCCTCTCTGGATTTCTTCTATAGAGGATGAGATCCTGTAGCTGAGAAAACAACAGCTTCATGCTTCTCGTGGCCCAGATACAAAGTGAATCAATGTCTCCTCCAGTCTTGCACACTAATCAGATCCTGCATTAGGCAGACTGTTTTCAGGAAGGTATTCACACCCCTTGGGTAAAGTAGGCAAAAAGTCTTAAGTCACCTTCTAAAATCAGATGCTAAATGGGGAAGCCTAACAGTAACAACAAGGTATTTCTTCATGGCAGCATAAGTGGCTTACTCACTTTGGTGCTATTGCAAGCTGTTCTGAGCTTCAGCAGTATCTGGTGAAAGGATTTTGGATTTTTTTTCAGTTCAGGCTAACCAGATCCTTGAGTGTACCACTTTCCCTCAGTTTGGTAATCAGCCTCTTTTTAAAGATGGTGCAGGCTTAGTCTTGAAAGTTTTGTAACCCTTGCCTACTCTTCATCTTTCCTGCACATCCAAAAGACAGGTCGCTCTACACAGTTCATGGGGAGAAAAAAAAATGGCTTAGGGAACAGTATTGTCTAATAGGGGTTAAATGAGTTGAAGGCACAGGAAAGCCTGGACTGATACAGTTGTGCAGCCCTTCTCTGGCTTTGGGTGAGCTAGAGCAAATAGATGTGCAGCAGTCGAAGAGCAGGAGTAAACAGCAGCACAGCAGAAAAGTGGGAATCAAGATGACCATGAAATACCAGAAGCCATTGATTGCCTCCCACAGCCAATAAAGCCCGAATGCAGACACAGCTCTGCTACAGCTTTGTGGTAATGCCTCACTATGTGAGGGCTAACCTGGATGTTCACATCTTGTTAGCAACAGCCACATTAAGTCTGCAATGAAACCACTCTGTATGGACTTCTAAAATGCAATCAATTTATTCACTTCTCTATCCACTACCGATATGTGACAAAAGGCAGATCCATGGAACGCTCCCATTTGTTATCCCAATTTTTAGTGCTAAAAGCTTTATGCTGCTATGATCAAAATTTTTATTTCCCTCCAGATTCAATTTTCATGTTGTGAAGATCTAATACTGACTTATATTGGTGAACTAACTTGGGAGGGATTTTCCTTTTTATTCAAGGTGTGTGTGTATGACTCCAAATGCAATTTGTAGCTGCTCTTCAGATTTTAAGGTAGGCCACATCAATTGCTGCCATCTCAGCCTCCTGACAGCAGGAAAGCAGTTTATTTGTGAGTATACACCGTATTTCACATCATGCTCTTCTGCATGATGTCAAGTCACAGATTAAAGATAACCTCTAACTTGTCCCTAATAACAATGCAACATAAAGGTGCAAAAAGCAACTGTTGCAGCTTCACTGGTGTCTTTCAGCTAAAATTATTATAATTGCATCACTTGTTTGGTACAGAGTCATTTTAACCAAACACTGCAAACAGATCAATGTCTCCTGCTCCGCGTCAGCATCTCTATAGTAGCAGGAGACAATTATCCTGTGACATCCTCTTCTGCTGCCAACACCTAGCCTGTAATGCAGTCTTTGAACTAAAGTTGTCTTTTGTGATCACATCAACACACAGACTTAATTTTGTATGCCTTCTTATACTTTTGTTGTTGCTGTTGTTCTGTAAGCCCATATTCTAGGTCTGATATCACAGGAGCTCTTAGTAAACTGTGCCTAAAAAGCAGAGGAAATTCGGTGGGCAACTTTGAAGAGCTTCATTTGTAAGGATGTGAGGAAAAGTAACCATTCAGTCAAATCCCTTTCTCTGAGCCTGAGGATAAGTCCAGCACTGGAGTGTTTAGTCCTGTCTGTTTAAAGGCATCTGCTGCCCACGAATACGATGTCTCAGCCCTACAGTGTCATTCCAGCATCAAAATATCAATCACATCACATGTTTTTGTGTGGTCATTTATAGATGTAATTCCACTTTCTCCTTGCTTTGTCAGCTCACTGTATGACATGCTCCAGGTGTCCTGGCTGGCACAACACTGCTCTTGGTGCACTACAAGCAAACCTGTCTGAATCACTTGGTTTTGTCTGAAACTTTTTCTATGCCTTCTTGCTGAATACTTTTGCTTTTCATTATCTATACCTCAAAGCTTTACTTTAATCCATTTGATCTAATTATGGCTTTCTGCAGTGACTGGAAAGGTAGATGTTTGCTTTCAAGTGTGTTAAGTTAAAACAATTAGAGGTATATCTGTGGTAGTCAATGAAAATCTGCTTCTGACATTTAGCAAGGTCAATCCTATTTCAGCCACTATTATCATATTACGGCCACCCTAAAAAGCTCCAGATAGTTGAGCTGCTCTGAGTTACTGAGTTCATTATTGCACATATGTTATCCCATATAAAACACTGGCATTCACAACACATAGCTCTTCATTGTCTTCAGCACTGATTTGGTGATATTAAAAATTCTTACTGTGATTTTCCAAGTACATTTGCTGTTTGGAGGGTAGACTCCAGGAAATCCTTCACTCCCAATAAACCCTGACTCTCCAGATACAACTCCTCCACATGTAAATGTAGGCCTGAGAATAATAGGAAAAATAGTGCTTAATTTTAAAATATATTTCACTTATTCTTTGTGTAATAGTAGAGGCACGGACTGTCTTACACAATACTACTTAAATACTTTAAAACATTGCTAACTTTAAACGTATGCTTCATTGCTTATTTGATTTCACTATTGACATAAAATATGCAATTTAACGAGCAAACTAAGTGTAGAGAAAATCAGCCATTTGAACATGAATTCTGGGTTTATGCAGACTGTTATCCTCCCTTTATATTTCATGAGATGGAAGATGTGGTGGTGTGATACATCACTGCAAATTGCTACTATAACGGAAGCATTAAAAAGTCATTAGTAATTACTTTTTATAATATATAACAGTAGTTAAAATAGCAGAGTAATACAAACAATTTTTCATTACTTTCTATTCTACCCTTAGTTATTTCAACCAAGTGAGTCGCTTTGGAAGTTTCCTACACCACCGGAACACAGCCCGCCACGCGCGCAGCTCCTGCCACTCTCGTCGTCCCGATCGTGCGGATGTGAGGCCGCTGGGAGCGGTGAAGGTGCGGTGCGTCAGCTGCCTGCTCTGGCTGCGCGGAGACGCGCGGAGCCCCGCAAGAGCGCGCGCAGAACCGCAGCCGCACGGTCCTGAGGACACGAGGGCGAGCGAACGCCTCGCCGGGTATTTTATGATGGAATACGATGTTACGATTGTCCCAGACAGCTCCCTGCCTGCGGGCGGGGGCGCGGAGGGGCGCGCGGTACCTGTGCGGCGGGGCGGCGGGACGCGCCGCGGGCGGCAGCAGCAGCAGCAGCAGCAGCAGGGGCAGCGCGGGCGGCGGCATCTCCGGGCAGCGGCGGCGGCTGGGGCAGCGCTGGTGCCGCTCCTCAGGCTACCGCCTGCTCCGCGTGTGAGCCGGGGCCGGGGGAGGAGGCAAGGGCTTCCGCAGCCCTCCGCCCCCGAGGCAGGGCAGGACAAGGCCAGGCCGGGCCGCCCTCCCGCCGCGGGGCCGCGGGCGCTGCCGCCTTCCCCTTTCCCCCGGGGGCCCTGCCCCGGGTGTGCCCAGCCCCGCCCCGGGACGTCCCGGGGAAGGCGGGCGGTCGCGCCGCAGCCTCGGTCCCGGGGGCACCCCCGGGCGCGCCTCCGGTACCGCGTCCCTTGCGCGGGCAGCGGCCCCGCCGGCGGCAGCGCCCCGCACCCGGCGGCAGCGCCCCGCACCCGGCGGCAGCGCCCCGCACCCGGCGGCAGCGCCCCGCACCCGGCGGCAGCGCCCCGCACCCTGCGGCAGCCGCCTCCCTGTCCTCAGGTGGCACAGCGCGGGGGTTTGTCCCGGTGATGAATGAGCTCAGTGTCCTCTCTTGTGCAACCGTGTGCAGCTTCGCCGGCGCTTGAAAAATAGTCATGCTACTTTAAAATTTCTTCTTTATTTAAATTCTAAAGTAAACTCTAAATGCTTCACTTTGTTTACCAACTGGTAATTGTGAGCCGTTTTAGTAGCCTTTTCACTCTGGCTGTGAAAGATACTCTTTAAAAGGGCTTGCAGAGCTCACAGTAATGAACTCAATACTTTGTGTGTGTAGGATTTGGGCCAAAGTTGTTTGACTAAGAAGTGAAAAATTAAGTCAGCATTCTTACTGAAGACAAGAAAACAGTTTCAAAAATGTTTACAGAAACCACATTGTTGGATGATGACAGATTATCATGTCAACAAAGGATAACTCATCTTTTGGGGATTGTTTTAAGAAGTGCCTGCCCCTCTCCTCACTTTAGTTTCTTCGCTTATACCCCTGTTGCAGGAGAAGAAGGTGAGTTTGTTGTGAAGTGTTCCAGCACAGCCAACTGAAGCAATGGCTGGAAGAACTAAACAGAAATTCTGCTGCATGCAGAATTTTTAACTTACTTGTTAAGCACCTAATATTAGTGCAAAATATGAAGAAGGTCGGTCCCACTCCTGAGGCTTTAAAGTACTGTGAATTGGAGAAGGTGCTTCTGAGAATTAAACAGAAGGTGGGTGCTGCTAATAACTCTACTCTCCTTTTTTTTTGCAGCACTGGATGAAGAAATCAGTATAATAACCTGGATCCATGCTTGCTAAATTTCCAAGAGGATTTGTGTGGGAGAGATGCAGCTGCTATTGGACAACCCAAATATTCAGAGGCAGCCTGCAAGGTGGCTGGTAGGTAGGAGATGCCAACAGTATTCCCCTGTGCGCAGAGGCCATGGAAGACCACAAAGAGCAGAGGCTGAGATGTGAATGGTTTCACAGAGGCCCAGGTTTTGTATGAGGGCATGTGTGTTGGCAGCCAGGTGGGAGTGCCTGGCCTGCAGCCCTGAGGAGGAGCAGCCCCATGTGCCCCATTAGGACTGGTGGGAGGAGAACACATCTAGGCAAGACTGGGTGAAGGACTGGGGCAGGGAGCCCAGTCTAGGAAAAAAACTAAAAGAGCCGTGGAAACATAAGATCTTACTGTGATCAGAGATAATATTTGCAGCTGTGTTTTGAACTGATTTGAAGTGACAGAAGTGGGAAACAAGAAAGCTAAAAAGGAGACATTTACTTACTTCATTTCTAACAGGATGCTGGTTAGCAGCAAAAAGGTTAACCACTACCACTAGGTATACTGGTTTTAGTCATGAAGGTAGTGTAATGTTGATAAAAATTGCTAGATATGGAAATTAGTGTGTATTACATAAGCTGTGGAATCCTCACACCACAGACACATGCATTCCATGCTACTCCTCTCTGATTGGCAAGACTTTTGAAGTCTATTTAAGAATAAGAAGGTACTTGAAGCCTTATATCCACTGAAGAGCAGATCTCCATGCAAAACCTTTGACTCTTAGTTCCCATGGATTACATGTTCAAGGACTCTTATACATGTGTTTGCTGCAGACTTTCAACTTCTTCCAAAGTTAGTTTTAATCTTCTCTGAACAGTTAATGTGGCAACAGATTCTGCATTAACACCCATGTACAGATCTGTGCAGCAAAGGGACAACTCAGGCCTGAGGAGCAAATTGAGGCAGAGGACAGGCTGCTGGGAAAGCCCTGCAAAGCCCTACACAGCACATGCTCCTGCACCTTTGCTATATTGGGAAGAGCAGCAGCAGCACTCCCTGGCACTGCCTGTCCAGGAACACACCCTAAATTACAGATCATGATCAAGGCACTCAATCTCAATTAAACTGTATTTACCAAATGTAAATGATGTTGCAAGAGAATTCACTCATGAGCTAAACCAGAGTGTCTGGCTGGTTAGTGGAAGGAATAGAAAAGTAAAAGGCCAGTAAGTAGTTATCCATAAGTAAAGGTGTTAGCATTGACATTAAGCTGAAGATAAATTAATATTAGGAACACAAAAATGGGAATTACTTTTCTTCTCCACCAAATCCAGTCCCCTGCTGTTGCAAGGAACCCATGCAAATAAACCCTTTCATAAATTCATGATAATTAATTTTTGATGTTAGGAAGCTGCTTGATCAGCATCTGCTAGACTCTCCATCTCTGTGGGATAGAACTGTGAAATGCAGAGTTAGGAACTGTATGTAGGAAATGGATATAAATTAGGCTGTAAGTATTTTAAGCTCAAAACCAGAGATGACAGATTTCCCATCTCTCATGCAATCTTAATTATGGTGCCTTGTGTATGTATTCTTTGCATAAATGATGCCCAGGTTATGTGACAGAAATAGTATGGGGTTGCATAAACAGAGATTCTGTATAAATTGCACAAAAAACATATCTAACTTCTGACAGCTGACTTTGCAACACAAGTAACTTTCTTTTCTAATGTAGTTTCTTTTTGAAGGGAGAACAAAAAGTGTTTTCTGTTACATGTGTCCCTGTGGTGTGGCATTTATAGGTTTGGAGTGATGAATCTTTAGTGATAAACTAATATTTTAGCTACAGACCTAGTAACTATAAAAATGCCTGCTGTCCTAGGGTGACGTTGCCTCCTGCAGTGGTCTAGCAGAAATGGCCAACCTGAGTGATCCCTCCTCTCCCATCACTCCTGCTAGCTCTCCTGGACTAAGCTTGTGGAATCCAGGGGTAAGTGCTTCTCCGTACCAGTTGTTGAAGAAAGATATTTTGTACACATAGCTAGCAAGACACATTTCCTAATGAGTGTCTGGCAAGTGTGACCTTGTCTGCCTGAAAATGAGACTGCTGAAGTGGAAAGGGAAAATCCCTACCTGAAATGTAACTCTGTGCGACAACCTGTCACTGAGATGTTCTTTGAAAAGACCATGTACATGATGGTGCGAATCAAGTGGAGCTGGTCCTGCCCTTCCACATGTCCCTCTGTGCATCCCTGCCATCTTTCCTGTGACACAATTAATAATGATGTTGCTGTGCATCAGCCAGGATGGTCTACCGATCTGAAGAAAAATGAACCTCCTCTCTAAAAGCTTAGTTTCTTAATCTTTATACTCCAGCTTTCAGGCCTCTCACCAAACCTTACTTTTCTCTGTGGAGAGTACTTGGTACAAAATCTCTTGTACCATGACAATAAGATGCAAGACTGCTAAGTGCTCTCTTAGTGTTTCTGCACAAATCCTATTCAACTGGCACTGTGACATTTTTTGAATTTAAATTTCTGTAAATGCCATCAACAACAGCTCTTTATGTCATTTGAATCACAGAATCATAGAATGGGTTGGGCTGGAAGGAACCTTTAAAGGTTATCTAGTCCAACCCCCCTGCAACATGCGGAGATATCTTCAACTAGGTCAGGTTTCCCAGAGCCCCATCCAACCTGATCTTGAATGTTCCCAGGGATGGGGCATCTACTGCCTCTCTGGGCAACCTGTTCCACTGCTTTACCATCCGTGTCATGAAAAGTTTCTTCTGTATATCTAGTCTTAATCTACATTCTTTTAGTTTAAAACCATTAGCCCTTGTCCTAATGCTACAGGCCTTTGTCTGTCCTTATCTTTCTTTTAAGTTCTCTTTAGGTACTGAAAGGTGACAATAAGATCTCCTCACAGCTTTCTCTTCTCCAGGCTGAACAACCTCAACTCCCAGTGTGGTCCTAAGTGCCAAAACCTTGGTATTTTCAGTTCCAAAAGAACCACCCAGTTCCTCTGATTCCCTATGTTGCTTTGGTGTGTAAGCCAAGGACTTGTCCGTGTTAGGCCTTTCCCTGAATATGCTACTTTATAGAAATAAAAAAACACACAAGAAAACTTGCAAAGCCTCCACCCTTCCCCAGGGCTGGAATTCCCATTCTTCTCTCTTTTTGTATGTTAAACCTCATTCTCGGTTCATTTATCAAATGTCAATGTGGTTTCTGGCTTTGTATAAAAAATGACTGTGATGAGTCATAGACATCCCCTTCCCGTGCTTGCTTTTGAGACAGATACCAAGTGTATTACCAGTATTGAAAGTATTCTCACCCCTTCTTAGGAGTTTAAGAACTTCTTAGGAACTGAGTTTACATTCCTTAATTCACTTCTTCTTCTTCTTCTTGTTTCTTTGGTGGCTTCATCTCAAGTAATAAGATATTTAATATAGTTGCAAAACTTCCTAATTCCTTGTATCATTTAGCTGAGAGATGAGGTGTGATGCATGAATTGTAGAAGGGGAAAGGTTTTTCAGTGTGGCTTTTCTAAATGATCTTCTGGTCCTTCCATTTGTCAGTTTGGGCAATTCTGATATCAGTTTCTATTTATCTGGGAAATAGGAATACAATCTGTTTTTTTGTTGTTCCCCCCCCCCCCAATTGTTCTAAGTCAGTAGCTTGTTTGCCAGCAGAAGAGAATATTAATGAGAACAGTGCTGATTTATCATTAGTTCAATTGTTTTTCATCATAAAATAAAAAATGATAAATTGGGCAACCACTGCTAAATAGCAAATATTCCTATAATCAAAAAGCTCTAATAATGATTAACCAAAGTGTCTGCTATCAAACAGGATGCTTGAAACATTCACAATGTTGTGAACAGGTACTCCATCATAGCACAAGTCTCCTGAAGAATCATTTCAACACTTGCAGTGAAGCATTCCAGGGTCCATTAACCAAGAGCATGCACTTAACAACCACTGTATCACACAGCAGGTGGGGAAATTGCTGAAGCACTCATCAGACAAATGGATTCTAAAGGAATATTTTCAAGCAAGAGCTACCTCCCTAATAGTGCATTTAAAGCACATTGGTCCAAGGAAAATATTCCATACATAAAAGGAACGGGAACATAAAGCACAGAGTAGAAGGCCATAAAATTAAAAAGGCAGAACCTCTGAATTACCTTCAGGTACCTGTGACTCTAGCAGTCACAGGGATAATGGAGAGGAGCAAAGCATGTCAGTCTCTTGTGACAGCTACAAGCCCTGGCACGGGGCAGAGCATCACCAAGTGTCTGTAAATGTTATTCTTATCTAGAGAGCTGTAAAAGCAAAGCCAGATCAGTCAGTCAGTCATTTTCCCAGGCTCAATGTAATCTAAATCAGCGAGTACTCAAGTAGATAATATTATGAAAGAAAATTTCAAAGCAGGTTCTCTTTGCTTTGGTGGATGCAAGAAAGAAACATGAGACTGTTCATTATGCTTGTGCTCAGGAAAGGAAATACAAGAGGAGTTGGAAAATTATGTCACTAAAATGGAAAAAATAGACTTTCTGAATACAAAATAGCATTACTTTTATGAGGGATACAGTTAAAAAATCATCCTTGCACCCATTGTCTTCATAGAAAGACAAGACTAGCTCATGTCTGTATATGAATAGACTTCTGGAAGCTTAGAGCAGAGTCTGGTTTATAGACTGAGAAATGAAAAGAGTTGATATTTTGAACAATCTGCAACACAATAGCATCCTCTCTCCTCCAAAAGCACCACCAAAGGCTTTCAAGCTCAGCTCTGACCTGAATGAAGAAAGTGAGAGTGTGCAGTCATTGCTATGTTACATGACACACTGGGTCATGCAAACAAACTGGTGACAATCACAGCCGCCTTCCTTTCAGGTTGGCTGCAAGCAACACTGGAGGTGTAAGGTAAAGGCACGTATGAGTCCACTCAGAAGTTATGACAGAGCAGTGGGAGATTTTGTCAGGTACTGTACATGCAGAAGCAGAAAAAAAAAAAGTTGGAAAAGGCATCCGAGGTGCTCCAGAAAAGTCTTTCTCAGGCTTAGAATGTGGTTTTGGGAAGAACACTGTCAAAAAGAAAACTGGAACCATGAGCAAATCAGCTGCCTGTGTTTTTGTGTGAGTGCTTTGATTATCTTGTGTTCAAGGAAGAGAAACATCCTACATCCTGTAAAAATAAGTAGGTTGAAAAAAGCAGAGATATTGTTTAAGAGCATGAAATGTTATGCTGTCATACTGCTGTTACACAGGTGATACCTGGGACCTGAGTCTCACGGTGCAGTTTCACGTATTATAATTAGTTTAATGTTACTGGCAACACAGATTGAAAATCAGAACTAAGACCCATGAGAAACTATTTGATGACAATACTCTCATTGCTCTTCCTGAATTTCTCTCTACTGCTTGTATTTATAAAGCTATACATAAAAAAGAGAAGAGTTTGATCTAATTTATTATTTCAAATGTTCCTGAGAAGAAAAGTGTTGGGAACAATATTAGTTCAGCCAGCTGAATTACTGTTTTCTTACTTTTCCTCATAAGAAAATTCACTATCTGCCTCCAAAATAGCATAAACTGTATGGGAAAGGGACAATGGGGAATGAACAAAACATGCAAACGGTATGATAGCTTGTGCAACAAGAGATGGGAGAACACAAGGAAATCACAATCAGATGTAATAATTTCTGCACTTGTTTTCCTGACTTAAATAGGAGGCCTTAACTTAACTGAGCAGTTCCACAGCTACATCTGAATGATAAAACAGGGAAGTCTACATCTGAAGCACTTCCTTCCTCAAAGATGAAAATCCAGAACAGGGAAAATACGCTTTCTTCAACAGGCAGAATAGATCAAGTCAAGAGAGCTGAAATATTTGATAAAGAACATAATGATACAGCCATTCTCAGCCAGGTACAACATCACATTAATGATACAAAAAGACTCAGTGGATTCCTTTTGTTTATGCTATGCTCTTTGTTGTCTTTATTCAGTCTTCAGAGCACCGAGTCCTTGGCAAGAAGGAGGTTGTTGCACCACTGATGTAAATTAGGACTATTCCCGTGCAATAAATTGTACCAGGGCTGGGCAGTTCTGACTAGGGCAATTCCAGTCAGTCCCTGTGGCTTCTTTCCCATCAGAGCACAGGGGTCATGGAATGCAAAATTGAGGCCAGATTATTTCATTGATGGCTGGAACTCAGCTGTCTTCCATGTGCGTTACAATGGTACATTTACTTTTTCTAAATGCTGAATTACTGCCCTGGGGGATGCATACATGTATTTCAGGCCAGAATTGGGACTTTAGCCTAATATTATGGTTTTTTAAACACATCTGGGATGTATTATGTTGCTGGGTAATGATTTTCACAGAATCATCATTACTTAATATGTAAAGCAATGTCATTGTCAGTCTCGGCATGGTATTCAGGGCAACATGTCTGAACTCTAGATAAATACTCCTTGTTATGGGCAAAATAACAGAAGTCATTAAAATGCTAAAGCATTAGGGCCAAAAGTTATTAAAAATAGATGGAACTTATATGGAAATTTGAGGAGCCAAGTCCAGAGACTTCCAGGAAGTAGCAGTTTTGTTTACAAAATGGATCACAAAAGTAGCCTAAACACAGGCAAAGCGTTAGGGAAACAGCACTATAGGCTGAAATTAGTGATATACCTGGTGTTTTTAGTGTTAGACAGAAACAATTGCATGAAGCTTCTATGTAGTTCTAACTCAGCAACAGTCCTTTAGGACTTTAGCAATTTAAAGTGCAGGGCCATAATCAAGCAGCAGTTCATCCTTTTTGTATTCCAGGAGCTACTTGTTTGAATCTTTTCAAGAGCCTCAGACTATTTTGGTTTTAACAGTATCTGAGCAAATTTCCTATATCCACCAAACAAAGTAATGGCCAGGCTGAGTCAGTAATATAAATGTGGTCATTCAATTTCAGTGCTCCTAAACTACACTTCAGTTTGGAGGTGGACAGTTGAGCACAGGAAACTGCTTTGAAAGAGTCTTTATGTTTAAATGCTTCATCTCACTTATTGAAAGGGTACTTTGAAAAGCCATTCCAGATTCTAAGCGTGGTCTTTGGGCTCATTCTTGAGATTAGTCAAGTTTCTTTTTAATTCTTGAAGGAAAGGAACAACCAAGAATGCCTGCCTCTACCACATAATGTTCCCTGGCAGATGTATAGCATCTTTGAATAAGGAATCAGAGAAATTGCAAGGATTGGTAAGTATTTATTTAAATTTCTTTTGTTACCTATTGTACAGTTGGAGAGCTGTACCACTGTAACTCCTTTCCACTTCCAAAAAATTATGCCTGGCTTTCAGTGTGTCTGAAAGACTAATCAGGCTCTTGTGCTCCTGTTTTATGTATTCTATCATTCTTTAAAAGGTGCAGTACTCTGCCTGAGGTATGCAGAGCCAGCATTCCCTCATATTTCCAGATGTATCGCAGTGCACTGATAATTATTCTGTACAATGTCAAAAACTAAGGAATTCTTTGCTGTAAATGGGTACAGATGCAGATAGGTGACACTAATATATAGGTTCTCAAAAGGGAATGAAAAGAATGGTTTTATATGGAGCCTAAGTGTAACCAATAGGGCATGATTCTTATACTGTCTATTCAGCACAACATCTCTGTATTCAGCTTTCCAGCTAAGTTTTCAAAACCCCTTGATTCTTAGGCTCTTAAACTCTGCTGACACTTCTCTCTGCCTTCACATCACCCTAAATATGCCTAAAATGTTTGCTGGCCTGTCTCTTGGTTATCACCCTCTCATGGCTGCAGCATTTACCCAGGTGAAAGTGTGCTTCTGTGCATTGCTTAATAATTTTCTGGTATTATTCCCTGTGTCTCTTCCTAAGTACCATTACTCAATGACCTGTTTTAAATTCAAATATAACTAATTAAACTAAGTGGGTTTTAAGCCCAGCATTATCTTCCAAAGCACTACTATGTCTCTGGCCTGCCCTGGATTGTTAATGTATGAATTTATAGCCATAGTGTCACTTCTTCATTTTCTGTAATGTAAAGAAGACTCCAGCATACATTCCCAGACAAACTCTAATGCAAGACTTACATGCAAAAGACTATAGCTATAAAGAACTGATCAGAGGTCTGACCCAAATACCAAGCTTTTGATCATACTATATCGTTGCTCAAAGTTTATTTTGACCATTTGGCTCCATTTCAGAATTCTTTGGGTACTTTTTATTAATATGAGAGTCAGGGGTTGAATTTGCCATTCAATATTGGATAGTTTAGCAGTCTATTCCACTCCTAACCCCACTTTGTCTGTTTGGGTTTAGTTTGGTGTTTGAATTACCCTCAAAATATTCATCTGTTTTTTAAGCCATGAGGCATATTGAAGTCACACATGGACATAATCTGAGACACAAAAACTTCTGCTTAAACATAAGGCAAAATTTCTCTGCTGTAAGGGTGAGAGAGCCCTGGCATAGGCTGCCCAGGGAGACTGTGGAGTCTTCTTCTTGGGAGGTTTTCAAAACCCACGTGGATGTGTTCCTGTGTGACCTGATCACGGTGAACCTGCTTTAGCAAGGGGATTGGACTGGATGATCTCTAACACCTCGTCCAACTGCTACCATTCTATAATTCTATGATATCTCTATAAGGGATGAAATCAGTCTAAATACCTAAATGTGAACACAAGCTTAATCTCAGTAGTTACTAGAAGCATAGATGTTCAAAACACAACTGAAAGCAGAAAACCTGTTTTATTCATAAAACAACAAATTGTTAAATTTTGTAAACAAGAACACAAAACAAACTCAAACACATAATTCTGGGATAAAACAGTGTCTTTTTAGGCTTTTCATATCCAGCTTTTGAGTCCAGAAAAGAGAAATACAGAACTGACAAATCAAATAAACCTTAATTGTGTCTCTGATGTTGGACTGGCTACCAGGTAACAGCGTACTGAATTGTTGCAAGAAACAGTTGCTATTAAAAATAACTTCTATAAACCCCTCAGTATCCATGGGAATAAATAGAAGTAGATATTATGACCACTATCTAGAACAGCAAGAGAGCATCAGAGCAGCCTTGGTTTTGCATATCTCTTCAGGAGATTAATTGAATGATTTCTGGTTGATGGAAATGAAGTTTTCCAAGCTGTGAATTCCCAAGTTACCCTGTCTTTCACAGAAGCCCTTTGCTCTATGACAAAAGGTGCAATTCACAGTTTGTAAAGGAGAAAGAAAAGATTACCTACCTGAACTCTGATTAGGCTAAGACAGAAGGCATGGAATTTGTGGAACCCATACTGATAAACAAAATATTATTTGGAAAGACCTCCTAAGTTAGATTGGGATACTAATTGACTGAATATTTGAATAGGAAAAAAAATCTCAGTACCCAGGAGCTGAATATGTTTTATTTTGTATTTCAAAATGAAATTAAATCTCCAAACACAGTTTCACTTGATACAAACTACTCCATTTAATGCTAAAAATGTATTCTTATGTATACTCCATTTAATGCTAAAAATGTATTCTTATGTAAGTGCTTGTCAAAATTGTGACATAAATTGATGTGTAAATGCCACAGAGAAAAAGATCATGTCAGCGTTCCTAAAGAAGTCAGTGCACACCTTGCAAAATCTAATTCCTACCTGTGTTTGACAGGACCTCTCTCCTCTCCTCCCTCTCCTCTCCAAGTTCAGATTAGTTCACAGCTGACCTGAGAACCGGTCCCTTTGACTGGAACAGTCCGACTTTGTAAAATCTACTTAAATATGCATGGAGCCAGCTGGTGAGAGAAAAAACAATGCTCTAGTTTGGTGCTTCAGTAACCCTCCTGGGGAGGGTGGGGGTGTTAGTCCCGTTCCCAGTGAATGTGTAACTATTTATACAAAGTAGAACACTCTCAACAGAAGTGACAAGTCCTGTCCACCAAAAAGTTTCCTTGCAGGAATGAGGAAGGCTAAGGAAACAATAATGCATTCGTCAGAAATCTGCCAGTTATAGTTAACAACAGTTTAAACAGACTCTTAAAATAATATACAGATTATTCCTGAAATAGCTAAGCTTTAGGATGAATCGATGTTCTTCCACATCTCTGAGACAGGCCTTGTTCCTCATATTAAGTGAACAGACCTTTTATCCTCCAAAGCAAAACAGCTCTTAAAATAGAAATAATTCAGAGTGTATTTTAAGATCTTAGCATCTCATACCTCTATCCTTGCTCCTACTGACACTGATGGAAGGAAAACCAGTATTTATATATCCCACAGGCAGATCTGTCTCTTGGAGAATGCTGCTCTATAATGGTTTGTGTCTGACGGGAATAAAGAACTCTTGAGACTTGCCTGCCAGTTGAATAGTCACAGCTGTATGGAGCTCTGGCAGTAATGTATGCACATTTTGCTAAAGTCTGAGCTTTAGAGAGACACTTAAGTGTTACTGACACAATGATAGTGTCTTACTGATGACTTGGTAGTGTATAACATGGCCCCTAAGCCAAGTTTCTCCTGATGGTTAACAGAAGTAGGTATATGATGTTATAAAAGAGTGGGAAAGTGATGACTTCTGGACCAAAAGATGGAAGTGTCAGGCAACATGTAGCAGGAAGCTGTGACACTGATTTGCACTTTAAGAAGGCAGATCCTTGTGACACACCTTCTGCCACGCATGTATGAAACCTGGTCCTGAGTAACTCCTCTAGGCATGAAATTCCTATGGCTATGGAGCTGAGAAGAGTGGGTTTTCTGTCAGTGGGTCTCTGCTGAAGTCAGGCATCTGATCCATCAGCTTGGCTTTTATGGCAGTGGTGCTACAGCTACCAGCAGATAGATGAAGCGGACACAGACACTACTTCTCTGTCTGGCGTCAGGCAACATTGCATGCAGAGGTTTTAGAGAAGCAGTAGCAAGCTAGGATGGGAAGTGTGCCAAGAGCTTCTCATTGCTCACAGCAAACAGGGGTGTTTTGTCCAGGGCCAGGGAGATGGTCACCTCTGAGTGACCCATCCCAAAGCCCTTGCTGCTGGCACCTTTTTCATCACCTTGCCTTTAATCACCCCCAAATCTCTGCTCGCTTCTGTCAAGCTCCACATTCTGGTTTTGCCCTGGGTGCCAGCATGGAGGGGATGACACAAACACCACCTCTGGTCCCACTCTGGCCACCTTCTCCAATTGCACAAGTGGGTCATTGTCAAAAACATTTGAAGGCCTGTGGTGAGTGACATTTGGCTGCATGGTAAATTTACCCTGGGCAAAGAGAGGCACTGTTACTGCAGTGAACTATTCGGGTCTGACTGAAGCTGCTTACTCAAGGCATCTAAATAAGGACCTTGAAATAGGAGCATTTCTCAGGGCTTCTAAGGAATGACTTTCACCTTGTATGTCTGATCTACAGACCCCTATGCCTAGCCTGACAAAAATTGGCAACAGAAATTAGAAATTCCCCACCCCTGGCTTTAAGAAGGGTGTGAAAAAAAACCCTAAGAGGTTTAAAGCTTTAGTCATCAAAACCAGAGCTGCCTAAAAATTGTTTTTAAAGCTCAGCTGTAAACAGGGTAATAATTCATATTGCAGTAACTATAGAGTCATACCCATTTTGTTAGTCATATGTTTTGCCGATGAAATGACTTTCATTAAAAAAACCCACCTTCATAAAGTGTGGAAGGTCTTCCAGGACACTGTATAATTGAAGTATGGTATTGTCTGACATCTGGAAGTGAATTCTGGGTTGCAGAAGAATACATGGCCTTTAACCTTTAAAAAATATCTTTCAGAGAAAAGATTTTCAAATGAAATTTTGAAACAAAGCTTTTGTAAAAGCAAAGAAGTCTCTGTCTTGAAACATGGAGATTGAAGAGATTCTGCATCTATCTGTCTTATGTAAAAATTGAAAGAGAAAGCAGCTGTCAGCAAGATGGAATAATCTACCAAGTGATATTGAGATGAATACTCAAAAGTTAAGGAGTTAAATATTACACAGGCTCTGGCAGATGGAAGGAGGATGACTGAGTAGCGAGAATTGCATTGAACCTGGTATGTGTAGCTGACAGAACAAGTGAGCAAGTAAGAATTGATTCAGAATCTCTGTTAAGATTTGGACAAAAGGAGATGTATTGTGGAAATTTATCAACAAGAAAAAAACAATTTGGAGAGTATGGCAATGTGTCTGTCCAGATTCTGAGCAAATTTGATGAACAAAACTTAGATTGTTACAAAAAATTAAGAAGTGCTAATACTTCTAAAGAAATGCAGAATTACTGAATCTGCTGGCATCTTTCTTGTGTGGGGTGGGTCAGCATCTCAGGCCCTTTTATTTACGAAGTAATCACAAATTCTGTCACAGAGAGATTGAGGTGATTGCAGTGGTCATAAAACTAGATGCTAAGGTATTTTTCCAGCACCAGATTCCTGTTGAGATTCAGTGTGAAACTGGCACACAGCTCTAACTGGTGTCTTTCCAAAATGCTCCAATGCCCCTACATTACCTTACAAAAGTCCTTGAGATAGGGGTGCACAATTTACTCAGTGTTACAGAGAAGAAATGGAGACACAACTGTTTACCTATATGCTGAATATCACATGTTTTACTTTTGCAATGTGAAATGTGGATAAAACTAATTGCAGACACCCTAGCATGCACAGAAACACGAGTGTAGCAAATGCGTGTATTTTTGGAGGAAGCAGCATTTCTCTGTTCCTCTTGCTGCTCTGCTGTGTGTGCCTTCCATAAAACCCAGATCAGGAAACAGACTTTGAGCTCAGGGATGAGGACACCTGGCCTTGGGAGAGTCATGAGCCACTGCCTAGCTGAGGTTAAGATGTCCTTCAGACTGTCACTGGCCAAGTACTGACAGCAAACAAACTCTTCTCCTGGCCCAGGTCTCTGATGTGCATGTGGTGCAGGTGTAAAACTCTCTGCAGTTCTGCAGATTTGGTTTGTAGCTCCATGTCTTTGAGTTTCTGATCTGGGTTTCAAACTATGACTTCGTAACTCCGTTCAGCTCTATTCCTGACTGCAGGCTGTGGCTGTGGGATGCTGAGCTTAACCTGTCTCATTGCCTCAGCTTGCTCTCCTGGTGGTAAAGGATATGAGGCTGGGAGGGGGTAGGAAGCAGGAAGCGAGGCTGGGATCCTTTAAAGCAGTGACTGTGCAGCTGCAGGATACAGAGGGATGAAGGTTTTGCATAGAGCTTAGACAGCCATGATGCCTGACACTTCTGCAGCATTTTTTTTCCTCCCATAAGTCTGTGGTGCCACATGAAATCTCTGCAGGCTTAAAATAACTATTCAAATGAGCATTGGTGAGAATGTTGCTCTGTAATGCCAGCTGGACCAGGGGGTTAGTCTGGAATATTATCAGCAGTAGTCAAAGCCGAGCAACAGCTTAGGACTATTTTATTTTGTTAACAGATAGTCCCAAAGCAGCTGATGCTTCTGAGGCCTGATCTCTGCATGGAAGTGATTTAAGGGAATGTAGGAGTTTTCAAGAAAATGCTGTGAGTTAAGGGACAACGTGTGGAAAGTTACATTGCCCCATTACATTCCTATTTTTTCTGTTGTGTTCCCATCATAAAATAAAAATATTTGAATGCACAATTGTAAATGAGGTCCAAAATTCAAGACTTAGCATCAGCCTACTCTGTAAATGGTTTTCCTTCCTACTTATAAAGGGCCTTTTGGCAGCTTATAAAGAGTTGAGTGCATGCTGTGGTAACTTGTGTTAGAGGAATTATTTCACTGAAACTCACCCTGCTAAATCTTCTGCAAGAGTGTTGTAGATGAGAAAACTCCCCAACATATGAAACCTTTCTGTTCTTACAATGTCACTGGTAAGATTCCCTGTTTACTACATTAAATCACTGTTTCCAGCATTACCTATAATCTAATGAGGTGCTTCCTGTGGCAGATCCAGGGCTGGAATAACTGGACAGATTGTGGTGGTTCTATTATTAGAAGCCTGTTATATTTGACACTAAGCATAAAAGACAGGTCTCCTACTGCAGAACGTCTCTCACACTCTTTAGTTGAGAGTAAATCCCTACAGTTGTTAGTGGAAAAGATGGTCAGGCTTCTTGATTCTCATTGATCAGACTTGCAAGTGAATTAGTCACATTGAGATACACAAACTCTGTTGTCAAGGAGATGATGACTGATATCCTAAGAACAAAATCTGATGAGAAAAGACCATAAATCTTACTATAACCAAAGCAAACTCTTCAGAGTCTAGACTTTCACTCTCAGGATCTTTTGTATGTAGATAGGTTGTATGTAGACTCGGTTTACATAACGTGTCTGAAAGATCCAGAAGAGTTTTACTTTTCGATAGCCTGTGAAAGGAAATAAGTAGGCTCAGTTTTCAATGGTATCACAGAATAAATTGCTTATTATGTTATTACTAGATTAAACCGAATGTACAGACGTGATTGTGTATTGCCGCATTTTGACCATACTTCAAGTGGGAGGTAGTTATTTACTCTCCTTTAGTGCTAATACAACCAGTGGTATAAGAAAGGAAGAGAAGACTATTGCAAGGCTGCAGATGGTGAGGAAGTCATCTGTAGGTCCTATCTGTGTGACAGCAGTATGTATAGCTACACAGTGTTAGCAAGACTCAGGCAGGGCATTGGTATAGCACTGACACAGGGAGAAGCACCACATATGCAGCACAGTCTTGCTATCTGCTCCACCTTGGGTTTTCTTGGAGAACTTGCACCCACATTTGAGGCAGATATCAGAGCTAGGATTTCCCTGAAGGAAGTAGAGCTAAAGAAGTATGGCTTCAGGCTTCAAATTTGTAGAGAGAAGTTAACAACCTAGTGAAGATGGGTTAAAAAGTGTGAAAAAATATACATCTGGGAAAAGCATTTTTGAAAGGAAGAGAATAGCATAGTAAAGAAATTTCAAAACACTGTGGTGAAATGCTAGATTTACATCCGTGCAGTGAGGCTGCTGACTTGCACAGCTTGTGCCAGCACAAGATGCAGGGGTCATTGGGCAGCTCACACAAGACCTCATACTGTAAACTATTTTCCCCTATGTTGGTGTTAAATGAGAAAGGAGTGGACCAGGCTTGCTCATATCCCAGTTTTGACAAGGGCTGTGGAGGTCATCTGACAGCCTAGGGGCAGCTCTGGCTTTTGCCTGTGCCCAGAGCAGGCTTATTCAAAGGATGAATACTGGACAGGAAAGCACAGCTGTCTCAGAAGTGCTATGTGATCTTTGGCTGCAGGTTGTGAGTGAAGTGTCGCTGGCCAAAATGAGTCGGAGCTCCTCAGGAGAGCTCCAAGGTCATGGCAAGTGTAGAGCTCATATCTGTGACTGTCACTGAGCAGGAGAGGTGAGTGTCAGTTCTGCTTTACAAGCAGCATACCTAGTCCAACAGCTCCCACTCAAGTGTGAAACTATGAGCAGAGGACAATATGTACACTTTGCTGTGAAGGAGGGGGAACAGGCTACATAACTAGTAAGCAGGGCTTGAATCATAGCACTGTTATAATATATAATTGACGTTTCAGTGTTAGAGCCAAAAAGAAGACTGCAGTATTTCAGAAAGTACTTTGTAATGCTTTAGGTGTTGAAAACTGTAGCATGAAATATATGTGCTTTGTTTGACCTTAGCTGGGAACATGGTAAGAGTAAGTAGGTAACATGGGCCTGTCTGGCACAATGAGAGTGTCAGAATAAAAAAGCTGTTCACATCCAGTAGGCAACAGGTTGACCGTGACAGGGTAGACCTGGTGTCATGCCAGCCAGATGTGTGCCTCATGGCTAACTGGGGCTTCACCAGGGCCAGTCTGCATACTTGCCCTGAAAAATCCTCACAGGAAGCTCTGGGCCAAGATGGAGCTATTTCTGAACTGATGGCTTTTCAAATGCTCGGCTTCGCAGCCTTCCAGGTAGTGGAGGATGAAATCCTGCACAAAGGGGTACTGTCAGTAATTTTTTTTTCATCTATTGCCTGTTTTGTTTCTTTGCTTGTTTAGCACACGTTAATTCTAAACTGATATGTAGGGCTAATAGGTATGTAAATTGGTGTCTATGGTGGTATGGATGTGGTAAAGGAAACAGAACAAATGAACTTATTTTAGTTAATATGTTTAAATAAAAAGTCAACATGGCAAGACACATACTTTTGCTCTGACTGACTCTTGGTTTAAGTTCCAGGAATGCCTAAGAGGGCAGCGTCATCTCCTCCAAAACAGTTTTTCTTTTCATATGGGATTATATCAGCAAGCAGCTGCCTCTGAGGCATTAATTTTGCCTGACTGTCAGGATCTCTGTGCCAGCTTCTCCCTTAAAGTGTTTTATGGATGGGGCATCCCTTCCAAATAAGCCGTGGAGGTGCTCAGTGGAGGGAAGCCACCAAGGGCATTGCTTTCAGTGGCTGTGTAGCACCCGGGGAAGACAGGGCAGTGGGCAGAAATGCCTGGTGAGTACTCCTCTGTTCCCCTCTGTGCGCTGCAAATGAGAAACACAGCAGCCAACTACCATGGAAAAAATGTGTCCTGGCTGGAGCCGCGCAGCTTCCTGCTGGCCTGGCTGGAGGGCCATCCCCATGCCCGGAGCGGTCTGCGTGCTCCTCCTGCCGGACCTACTGCTGAGCATCCCTCTGGCTGGGCTGCCCAGCTGCCAGCCCCACTGCCGAGCATGCCTCTGGCTCGGCTGCCCAGCTGCCAGCCCCACTGCCGAGCATCCCTCTGGCTCTGCTGCCCAGCTGCCAGCCCCACTGCCGAGCATCCCTCTGGCTCGGCTGCCCAGCTGCCAGCCCCACTGCCGAGCATGCCTCTGGCTCTGCTGCCCAGCTGCCAGCCCCACTGCCGAGCATCCCTCTGGCTCGGCTGCCCAGCTGCCAGCCCCACTGCCGAGCATGCCTCTGGCTCGGCTGCCCAGCTGCCAGCCCCACTGCCGAGCATGCCTCTGGCTCGGCTGCCCAGCTGCCAGCCCCACTGCCGAGCATCCCTCCGGGTCTGCTGCCCAGCTGCTGGCCCCAATGCTGAGCATCCATCTGCCCCACACCTGAGCCTCCAGTCCTGCTGCCTCTCTCCAGCCCCACTGCTGAGCATCCCTCTGGCCCTGCTGCCAGGCCAGCCCGGTGCCTGCCACCACATTGGTCACCTACCAAAGATCCCTGCCACCAGTCTGTGTTAAAGTAGACTCTGTAGTACTCTTTGTTTGATCTTCACACAGCTCTATGCTACTGCTCAGATCTATGCATTGACTGGAGCTGATAAAAAAATCCCCGAATCAGCTGACATTTTTCAACATATGTGATTAATTTATTTTGATTTTTTTTTCATTTCAGGCTGGTGAAATATGAGAATTGACTAAAAGTCAGAGATTTCAGAGCACCACTGGCTGGTGGAGTTGGAAAACTGAGGTTTGTTTTCTTAAAACTGAGTAAGACCAAACCCAGTGTAGGAACCTGCTGCTGCTTGACCTTAGTGTCCTCCACAGGTCTGCTGGGCACAGGCTAACACTGCAGAACTTTCTTCTAAACAGCAGACCTGAATCTCTTTATCCTGAGGTTCACTTGGCACAGCAGGCAGGCAGGGCTGGAATTGCCTGGTTCTCAAGCTGCTTTGACTCACGTGTATGGGGGCAACTCCAGAGGGATCATCAGGGGCTGTGTGCCACATATGGAGTGGTGCAGCACAGAGATGTGCTGTGCAACTCTGCATTCTTGTTGCATCCTCTGTGGTAGTACTGGAGCAATGTGATTAGGGAGTAAGTAGGGTCAGAGGGCATTCTACCAGCCAGAACTGTTCTCCATCCTATTGTGCCTTACAGGCAAAATACAAAGGTAAAACAACTGAGTCTGGCACTTGTTTGTGAATTTTGCTCATGTGTCACTGATGAGGGGAACGTCACTACTGCTAATATGGCTAATCGGTTACAGTACACCCAGGAAGTTTTCACCTTAGACACTTCATTTACCAGCCTGTATTTGTTGCAGATTGTTTCATTCATGACATATGGGGCGACTTAAAAGGCTTTGAAAACAGAGTGCTTAATGTTCAGTAATAAACTGGAAGTCATTCTTGTCTGGGACATAGCTGGCAGTTTTGCCCTGTCACTGAAGCTAGAAATCGTTAACACTTCCAGAGCCTGAAAATCATAAATATTTGTTAGCAATATGTGCCTGTTTGGCTAATGAATAACGTTCCATTGGGTTATTTACAAGCAGCAATAAACTGCATTTGATACTGTTAGGTGTACATCCAGTACTTTCCACTCCGAGCCATGACTGCTGTAGAGGTGAGATGGTCAGATTCACTGCGGGTCTTCAGCAACTCTGCTCCCAGAGAGTCACTTCAGAAGAGAAAGCAGGGATTACTATACTTGGTAATATTTGTAAGTCCATCAGCTCATTTGCTTTGTGCAAATCTATGTATCAACTCTACTAGCAAAGTCAAAATCAACAAATCTTTTCAACTCTGAGATGAATTTTTCCTTTTTTTTCCCTTTAATAAGGAACACTTCTAAGACACCTTGTTGGTGACAGCTGGAGACCTCAGCTAAAGCACATAGGACACTACCAGCTTTTCTATGAACGGTGCTGTCAACACATTTACCATGCAAGTAATTCAGCCTTATGTCTGAATACAGGAATATACTCATCCCAGCTTAACTGTAACGGAGGTATGTACTGGATTCCATTTGTTACATCAATTTACCATATCCTTTGGATTATTGATCATCTCGGTAGAGCAGATCTTAACTGGCTGTGTACTCCCTCTGGGGCATTAGGGCTGTTGAGTGCTGACTTAGCCACGGCTTTTTGTGATCTTAATTATACAATCTGAATATTACACTGCAGTTGAGCAGGTTTTCCACTCTTGAATATCATCAGTTCCTTGTGTTTCACTGAAATCAGTTAAATACAATAATTTTTATTGTCTAAGTACATCTGAACTTTAAAATAAAGGTCATGACATGCTCCTGTTGGAGTGGAATACTTAAGAGTTTGAAGGAACATGCTCAAAGGTATTCTTCACAGAGCATTTGGCTTCTGTATCTAATCTCTGAGTCTATGTAATACAGAAATAAACATTCTTTTTAATCAGACTGGCTAGTGAATGTATTTTATGGTGCTCAGTGAGTCTGATTGCAGTTCCAAAATGGTTTACTCCATGCTATGGCTTTGTACCAGTCTACAAGAAAAAATGTTTTGTTATTGTAATTGCTACAGTTGGAAAATTTGCAGGTTTATTTCATGATTAAGTTGGTGTATTTCTAGCATTTATGTGTGTATTTTGCTTTTTGATTTGTATTAAAATCTCTCAGACAATGGCCTAAAAGGAGAATGCTTTAAAGGACATGGGCAGAGGAGGGAATGTGAGTCTTGAGTGTAGGAGGCTAGGACACTGCCTTAGGGCTGAATGGCAAAATGTGCTGTGCCAGACTCTTGCTGGCAGCATTTCCCTGGCACTGTCTGCTCATTAGGGCTCTGCTTCTATAGCACTTAAACATGAGGAAAAGTCCAGTCTGTGAATGAACAAAGAAAAATGTACATTAAAGTTAAGCATGGGCTTATGAGCTTCACTAATTTGGGATAATCAGAGAGAGAATGCCTGTGTGTGCAAAGGTATCTGAGAAGCTGTCCCAGAGACCTATTTACCTCTTGCTTGCTATTTATACTATTTCTGAGTGCTTCAGATATTGCTGCTTGTTATCTACCCCACTGGCATTTCATAGTTGTCTTTCCAAGTGCCACTAAAAAGAAAAGCTGAGATTTTGGGACATTGCTGTGTGCCAGTGTTTGAATTCCATAGCCCCGGGACTGTGGCTGCAGACAGCCCAGCATATAAAGAGAAAATCAAGGGTTTTCTTCTATAAGTGGCATTGCCCAATTCCTCAGGACAACAAAGGAGAGTGACAGAGAATAAATGTTTCCTAGCAAGTAGAGGATAACAGTTGAGAAGTATGCTTAACACAAAAAATGTAGGAAAACTACATTTTCATATTTCAGCAGTTGGGAGGGACGCAAAAGGATGAGATCTTGCAGGCAAAATTCTCAAATTAGAGAACTCTGTAACATTGTTTAGTCTCCAGAAAGATTGCATGGTATTGTTGTTGTCATTCTCCTGCAAAGCATGCATCTTATTCCCAGAGGCTGTGCTCCCTGACAAGGAAAATATTTCCAGCTCCCCACTGGCAGAAGTGTACTGCCAGTCTCGATAGGAAATCTGCCTTGTAACAGAGGCCTCTCTGATGCAGATGAGTGCATCTGTAGTGGCTGCCCCACAGGCTCTCGTTACTCAAACCAAGATTTAGCCCTAGCATTAATACTCACTTGCTTTTTACCAGCATTTTAATTTTTAATGAGTTTCATCTCCACTCACAGATTCTACTAACCATACATTATCCTACAATGAGAGGATAAAACCTGAAGGTTAAAGCTATCTATCAGATGTCCCTTTGTTTCTCCACGTATACACTGTCCTGTTTGTCAGAGAAGTGATGTCATGGTAACAATTTGTAGGTTGCCTTCAGATTTCATGTTGGTTATCAGGACAACTGTGGAGCCATCTCAGATGAAGGCTGAGGTGCCGACCTCCATAAATTACCCATCCTAGCACTTACTTTTGTTGCTTTCTGTCCTGCTCAGTGTTTTGCCATTCTCACTGGCTCCATTAGTTTTGTTTCCTCCAACATGTTCACGTCCAGCAGTCAGATCCAGAGCCCAATGACATGAAAAGCCTTGAATATTAACAGTGGGTTGCACTCTTTTGAAGCATGTTTATTTGCAGGGTGGAGTCTTTTGAAGCATCTGTTTGTGAGGTGGCAACGGATATTTTTGCTGGGCTCACCAAATACTTGAAGCCATTACCATATTTCAAACATGAAATATAAACTCTGCAAGTAAGAGCTCTCAAGAGTTTTACAACTTTAGAAGGAATTCTACAAATCCTAGAAGATCCTACATTTTTTTCATCATGTTCAGCCTTTTAACAGTATCAGGAGGTGCCTGCTGAATTTTGACACAGAAAGCTTAAAGCAGATACTTTATGTAATTGCCATTCATTGAGTGCTTTTTGGTGCCCGACTTGGACTGAAAACAATATTCTGTCACTTGGAACATTCCTAGTCTGCCAAATGGGAGAATTTGTTTGATGCCAAATAGATCTCTTCATTTTGCAGTCAATATTTTGCTGTGATTCTTGACATAGCTGTTACTACCAATTTCATGGTTTTTCAGCGAGCACTGTAGGCAAGACACGGATCTCCTTATACATATTAATGAATTTTAATGTAACAGGGATGCTTATCATTAGTTAGTTAGCATAGATATTGAAGAGCTAAAAAGGCAATGGTTCTATTTTATTGCTTTAAACATAAAAGGGAGTAAAATGTCAACAATACTTTTGCTGCAGTATAGTGTGTTCAGAAATTTCAACACCACTACACAAGAATTGGAAGTTCCTGTACTTGTGCTAACAACATCTGTGTTTGAGGGTGACTACATTCATCACATTTCTGGTTCTACAGGTGCTACAATAATTTATATCAAGAAATGAAAAAACCCCTTTATAAATGCATTCCTACAAGAGTGTATTCAGAATCAACTTTATTTATAGTTCACACCTTTTTTTGCTAAAAATGCATAGTCATTACATATACAGTAGTCAGCATCCAAAAGTGTACAAACAAGAAATTTTCAAACCCTCCCAAGAGAACCAAACAAAATTCACACTTTTTGTTCATTGCATGCACAGACCCTTAAATGTGATACCTCTTACTAAAGCGTGCTTGAATCTCTAGCAGACAGAATTTACTTGCTATAGACTGTTTCTCCATCCTATTAACCCTCAGCTACAGCCACAAATCCTAAGGCGTTGACATGAAAGAGCAAAACCCTTCTTTCAGAATCCTCCATGTTCCAAGCATGACCCAGGAAGCAATTGCCCTGAAAGCAGAAGTCTGCTGGTGGTGTTTCCTTACAGGGAACCTTGAGCAAAAGGCTGCTTCCTTTGTCTTGGTCGTTAATTTACTACTGAATTCAGTGGAATGAAGCAGCGTCTCTCTCAGCAAGTCATGAAAATAATTTAACTTTATTCTGCGCCCAGCTCCAAGACACTAAATGTCTTGAATGGAGGTCTGTGTCTTTCAGTGCATGGGACACTTCCTCAGCATCTTGCATCTCATCTGAGGAGAAGAGGGTGAAGTCTCAGCTGTTAACTTGGGTATTGGTTGTGTAGCCCTGACTCAGGAAGCTAGGAATGTACTTGGACAGGGTGAATTTCTAATGGCACAGGCTTTGACTTACTGAACCACTCAAACCCTTTGATGTCTTTTGGGTTTTTTTTAAATCAGTCCTTCCAGAAGAAGGGCAGAGTGGGTTAGCAGAATGATTAGTCAGGGTTCCATGGCAAAGGAAGAGTACACATATGTGATAAGAAGATCAAAGTTCAGTTTTTGCTCAAGAATAGGATTGGCTCCATGTTGTTGATTTTGGGGAAGAGGGGAAAACAGAAAGTTGTTTACGTCTGATCAATATAATTTTATGTTCCCAAATGATTACATGTGTTTATTTAAAAGCTTCATTTATTTAAGGTCTTTGTACTCTGATAAGTAGCCTGAAGTGGGTTGAAATTGAGATAGAATCACGGTCTTACTGATGGCAAATCTTGCTCCAGCGTTTCATGGTAACTGGAATGCAATCCATGGCTAAACAAAGGACAAGGCCTCATGTCAGCATTACACTGCCCCTCCATACGAGCCACCAGTGAGAGTTTCTGAAGAGAAGAGGACTTAAGTATATTTTGTGTTTACTCCCGACCCTTAAACATTTAGTCAACCTGTTTACTACTGCTTAGGTATGGATTGTCCCTCCCCCCGCCTTTGGCCATCATCCCCAAAGGACACAGGATGTGAACCTCCTAGGAGCATGGCAATGACGAGGGTTTGTCCCAAGAGTTCATTATCTAGAAATGTTGATATTCCTCTCCCTGTGAGATGAGGAGCTATGGAAAAATACAACATTCTTTCTGCCGGAGTTCAGTAATGTTTCTTCTTAGCACCTAGGAGGGTCTTTGCATTTTTAAGTGCTTTACAAACATTAGCTAGTCTTCAGAGCAACCCTGCGAGGTAGGTAAGGTATATTCTCCCCATCTTACAGATGTGGAAACTGAGACATAGAGGGTCAAATTCAACCCTGGTTCAATTCCAGTGTTTTACATGAATTAAATTCATTTAAAATGAACACAGTTTGAATGACTTGCCCTAGATTACAGAACAGGTAGTGGCAAAGCAGGGACAGGAGCCCTGGAGCGCCTGACTCCTCAGCTTTTTACTTGCCACTTGGTCATTTTTACTTTCATAGACAATGAAAACAATATAATCTCGGCAATTACTACAGGTATGATTTACTTCTGTAAGGCATGTGGATGGTAATCAACTGAGTTAAGTGCAATACTACTTTATGAATGTGCTGCCTCAGAGAGTTTACTTAAACAGTAAGTACAACTTTCATATTGTCCTTTTGTTCAGGTGCACTGTTGACAAAAAAACAACACAGTAGCTGGACTCAGCAAATAAATAATATGCACAACACTCGGACAATTAAGCAAAACTATCATTTTAGCAAAAAAAAATAAGTGTTTCTACTTTGAACTGCTAAATTTCGACAAGTGCAGCACACAGATGAAACTTTTCCCTTTGTTTCCATACTGCAGATTCCAGTCGTGCTAGAGAAGCAGCTCAGAGCTGCACAGATATCGCAGACAATGACAAATTCAAATGAATACACTGCAGAAGAAGAAACAGTGTATTGCCACAGGACATGGGATAGTAACTACAGACCAGGTATATCAATCTTATATGATGATGACCTTGAAGCTTACAGGTTACTGGGAAGTGTCCAGAACTAGGCTCTTGGAATATATGCCAATGTGTTGACTGCAGTTTAGGCACATGCTGATTGTAAGGGAGGATGTCTGTGCCACCAACACTCTGGCAACTGGCCCCATCAACAGTTAGTTCACATTGGCACAGGTATGTCAGTCTGAAAGACACAAAGGCATTTTCAGGCCATCCCCTTATGCTCCAGTCCTCACCTCAACTCCTATCCCCACATAGTTTCTACCACAGGAAGCCTGAAAAGTCTTTTTGGTTTTAAAGATGAGCTATGGAGTCTACAGTGTGGACCCTACTGCAGGTACCCATACAATAAAAACATTATGCAAGAAAGTTTGTTTTCTAGGATGTCCTTATGCATCTAGTCTACAGGCTAGGCCTCCTGGCTCAGCTCTGGATGTGCTTATGGGTGTTCAGTTGTGTGCATTCACACCGAAAAGAGATCCCTTCCCTTACAAGCCACATAAATGCTGACGTTCACTTCTACATGAGCAAATAGAAGCACTGTATTACAGGCATCTTGTTCCACTTTTAACCTCTTTAACTCAGTTTTGTTCTGTCTATATTTGCATAGACTGGCTATTGGACATGGCAAATGAAGCAAGTGTCTACACACATGTCCTTCACTGAATAAACACAGTCACTCAGGTAGCATTTGGCCTAGATGTTCTCTTACTTACACTTGCTATTTAATTTGTAGCCACATTTTGAACAAACAGACAAACAAACACACATTAATTAAAACTCTGAAGATCTAATCACATGTCCCTGTACCCAGTCACTCCTGATTCATACAGACTGCTTACAGTGGCTCACGGAGCAGTACTTGCAACCAGTACTTAAAAATAATCCCACAGAGTGCTTAGGCCCATACAAGTGCCTCAACATTTTGCCAATAGAACCTTTTAAATGAAGCAATATTCTTTATACTAGAGCCACGTACCAAATCTGCAGCGTGACTGAGGCTCACAGACAACTCTTGTACCAGCAGCGAGATTCCAGTAAAATAGGAGTTGGTTGCAATCCAACCTTTATACTGTTATCTGTCTTTGAGATATATATAGATGGCCCTGTGTGGCCTAACTGCAAATATCAAATGTATTTTTACAAGTTAGCAACGGCCTTTTTTGACACTGCCTCCTGAGGTGTCCTCTACATTGTGACCAACAAGCACAAGTATCATTAATTACACAGTAAGCTTTAAAAGCCCTTTTTTTGGTTTTGTTTTACATTTGGCTTTCACTGTTGCTTGTTTCTGAGCTGTCTTCTAGTGCTGAAATTTGCTGTCCCTGGCTTTTTTTTACTTCTTTCTTAGTTTCTAATTACTGGTTGGACATGCTAGTGGCATCTCTCAGGCAAACCCTTTCTACATAATTAGTTTTCAAACTTGGATGAGTCATTGGGCTCTGTGTAGAGCCACTACACAACAGTGCAGTATGACACCAGTGTTTCCTACACAAGTATCAATCTTCTTTTAGAAAATACAAGCAGTTTCCCATCTGAACTGCAAGTTGTTACCCCCATGTGTAATATTATTGCATATTTGTTACTTGTTCTGTCAGACAAAATCAAAATGCATCTGTTGAAAATCTGCACGTAGTTTAGAAAAACATCCACATAGAGGGTATGTTCAATCTACAATCAGCTGTTTGTTATGTGATAAGGATAATACCTGGGTTGCTGTGAAAAGATACTGCTTTGGAAAATTTAATTCTTGTCTTTGACATCCTCCTTTCCCTCCCTCCAGCTTCTGTCAGAGGACTTCAAAACACCCAGCTGCAGCCACGGGACAAAATAGGAAAAGGTGGGGAATGAGAAGAAAGCGCCAGTATCAGGTACTTGTAGTGCTGTATTTTAGGTTCTGAACAGATTCAGCAGTACCTTATTCTGCAGCTAATTTTAGGATGGTAAATCTGACAGAGTGCTCTACTTAAAGAGCACAAGAAACCAGTTCCATGTAATTCTTCAAAAGATCCAGAATGAGATCTCATGCATCAGTTACTCTCTTTACATCCACAGAACTCCCAGCGAGCTTGGCAGGGGCTTATAGAAAGTCTGTCATCTGACTTTGACTCTAAAGGGCTGATCTGGGGGTGATTTATCAGGGAAGATGAAGGGGCCCCTTAGCAACCCCCTTAACGCAACAGATGTTTCTGACGTGCTGGGGGAATAGTCATGCCATTATGCAGTGTTCTTCTTTCCCCCTCCCCCGCCCTGTGCTAGTTTGACCCCTTTCTGGTTCAGTTATTTTACTTATCTCTTGATTTTATTTTAGTGTCCATTCACTGCCTGTCTAATTAAAGTCTCTCCATCGACTGGTAATTCTGTAATAATTCACAGCTGTTTTTCACCTCTCTGTTAGATCCATTGTTCCCTGGCTGAAACAGCTGCAAGACCTTAAAAACTATAGATAGCTATTGATTTGTTTGCATTTTAAATCCAGTATGTGGCTGCAAAGGCCTGTTACAGTATCACAGAGGAAGATAAATGTCAGTGCATAATCTGCTAGGAAATTTCACACAAGAGTTGATTAAAACTCTATGAGTAATCATTGCACAAGTGTCTTCAGGTGTATATATATATACACATATATATGTAGCTAATAAATATATAGCTAGATATATAAATATATATGTATATACACAGCTAGTTTAAACCTAACTGTTATGAAATTAGTAAGTGGCATTCACAGTTCATGCATTCTTCCTATTAGCAGAGCTAAATTATTTCAGCTTATACTCTAAGCAGCAACATACCAGTAAGCTTTTGCTTGCTTCCCCTGGATACCTAGTAGTTTAAAGAGCATGAGCTGTTCCACCATGGTCATTTTCTCTGGCAACCCTCTGCGAAAGGGATCAGGCTCTTCCACAGGTGTATTCACCCCAGGGCATCACACAGGATGTGGTGGGGCTGGTCTGAGGATCGCCAGTCTGAAGGTCATTGTCCCAAGGTTCTCCAGCTCAAGGGTCACTGGTACAATGGTGGCTGTGCCCAAGGGCTGCCAGCCCAGTTAATCCTGCTTGCAGAGGTCTGCGACATTGAGGAACCTCCTGACGACCACAGCCAGGCAGAGCGTCAGGAGCAGCATATAGCCCACAGTGCCCAGGTAAGTGGGGACTGCCAAGGGTGCCTTGAGGAACTCAGTCAGCCCATCCTCAACATAGTGCACCTGGTCATAGATGCTGAGGAAGGTGAAGATGTGGAAGAGCTGGTGGCTGTGCCCCACGATGTCAAAGAGCCCCGGCTGGATCCGCTCAGGGATTTTGCTGACGTTGAAGAAGGCGGCCACCAGCAGCCAGCAGTAGCGCCTGTAGAAGTAGACAAAGAGTGTGGGGTTGCGAGTACGGAGGTCAAAGAGGAGGCTCTCCAGCATGATGGGGCAGGCCATGCTCAGCGGCATGGCAAAGACGAAGGTGCGCACGGCGAAGGGGTAGGCGCAGCACGCGGCCCGGCTGCGGCAGCAGGCAGCTGTGCAGCCCACAGCCAGCGCCAGCGCCACGGGCAGCACCAGCGCACGGTAGGCCGCGATGGCCAAGCTGCAGTCCAGCTGCCAGCCCAGCCGCTGCTGCACGTAGCGGCTCATGGCATTGGCGTCCAGCAGGCTCAGCCCTGGCAGCAGGTAGTAGGAGTAGGCCACGGTGCTGGCAAAGCCATAGTAGCTGATGGAGGCATAGTCCAGGTAGAAGAAGGTGGCACGGAGGCGCGGGGAGAGGCAGCTGAAGAGGTGGGCCGTGCAGCTCATGGCGAAGGTGAGCAGCACCCCCGAGGCATAGCACCAGAGGGGCAGCAGGGCCGGGTGGTGGAAGGGCACGTCCCCGGCGCCCCGCAGCAGCAGCAGCTGCCCGAAGCGGCTGAGGAACAGCAGCAGCGGGATGAAGTGGGTCCAGAAGTTGAGGGTCTCGTTGGTGGGCTGAAGCACCGAGGCCAGGCACTCCTGCGCCGAGCAATGCAGCCGCCGGTAGCCCGAGAGGATGAAGCACTCCACGAAGTCCTCGGGCACCTCGTCCCACCGCAGCAGGGCGGTAGGGCGAGCGGGCGGCGCCGCCTTCTCCTTGTCCCCCTCGCCCGCCGGCATACTGCTAGCCCCGCCGGCCCCAGGCCCCCCGGCCGCCCCCGGCCCGCCGCCCGCCGGCGCGCCCCGCCGCCGCCGCCCGGGCGAGGGAGAGCCGCTGCTCCCGCTGGCGGAGGAGCCGCGGTGGCTCTGCGCTTCTCCTCCTCCGCCGCCGCCCCCGGCAGCATCACTCATTGCAGCAGGGGCAGTGGCAGCACCGCCGCGGCTCCTCCCGCCCTGCCGCCCGGCATCGCGGTAACTGGAAACCGGCGGCGCATCCAGCGCTGCCGGGGAGCTGGGAGAGACGCCCCCGCCGCCCCGGGTCGGGTTTCCCGGGGAGGGAGGCGCTGGACACCCGAGCCACCGTTAATGATTGATGCGGCCGCAGCGGGCGGGGCCGGGGGGGGGCGCCGGGACGGCAGAGCCCCGCGGCCTCTCCGGCGGAGCCACCCCGCAGCGAGGTGTGCGGCCGGGCTCGGGCAGCGCTTACCCCTTAGGGCTCCACTCTACCCGCAGGTCGCCCGGGAGCAGGGACGGTTGACGCGGGGACACGAGCACAGCCGCGCCGCTTGATGCGGAGCCCTGCCCACGGCGGCCTTTCGGTGTGAAAAGCACAAAGGCGGCGTCGGCATCGGCTGTCTCGGGGCTATGGGTGCCGCTCTCGGCACTGGGCCGCGGCCAGCACAGGTGGCAAAGGCCAGGCAGATGCCTCGAGGGCAAGGAAGGTGACTCCAGGGATCGACAGATGCCTGGCAGGCAGGACGGACCTGGGAAATAACCCCAGACAGGGGACATCTGACGACGGGGTGAATTTGTGCCGTGTGTGCTTCAGTGAGGCTGCCCGAGACTTGATTTCTTTGATGACTTTCTCTGATACATTGAATGCAAACGTTATTAAAATAACGTTTTATTAAATAACTGAATGTTCCCAGCAAGGCTGTGAAGGGTGCACGTCCCTCTGACCTACATGGCACCTAGCTTCGTGCTGTAAGCGAGGTGGCTGGGAGAGACTCTAGGTAAGGGGCTGACAGTAGCTGCTCTGTGTTGATCCTTAGACAAATCCGACATTTATCAGCCGTGCAGTTACGCAAGCGACACACTTACATAATTGAAATGTAAAAATACAGGGGAAAAGCACCGTACAGGCGTTACTGTCCCTTAGTGCGTCTGAGGGAATCAAAAGGCAGTGCTGCAGGCACAGGTCGGACCCAGAGTGAGGGATTGCTCTCCGCTGTTTCAGTGTGTTTCCTTTTTGTTTTTTTTCAGATGGTCTTCAACATCTGAGAGCTATAGGTTTTCAAATGCATGTGTTACACAGTGATATTCAGATATATACGTGGTCCGAGGGTATAAACTGAGGTCTGCTGCAACTAGGACATTCTGTCCAAATATTTTTATAAAATCTTCTATTCAATAGAGAATTACAACAACATGAAAAACCTTCTTCACAAGGAGGCAATCAGAAATGGGCTTTTAAAAATCAACACAAAAAAGTAGTAAAAATGTGTTGCTGAAAGTGTTTTTTCAATGCATTTTTCATCAAAGTAAAAATACTGATTTTACAGAACTGTCAAAAGTGGGGCGGACTGGTTGACACTGCATATAATCTTTATAAAAATTACACAGGAGTCTTGCTAGGAAAATAAACACAACTGAGCAGAGCTGAAAAGCCACAGGGAAGAGTAAAATACTAAACCAAGAGGCTTATTTTTAAAATAATAGGCCTAATGTGCTCCAACATCCCCACATTTTGGAGGGGGTGCCTGGCAGCATTCAGGGACACATCAACTGACACTCCGCCAGGAGCGACTGACAGAGGGCTCTATGCAACCCTCCAGCAGCGAGCCTCACTTGCCCTGGGCTCTGCCTTGTGGGCTTCAGAGGAAAGGCTCTTTGGGATTGACAGACACTGCTTGGCCTTTGGTAGAGGTCAGGCTTCTCATGGGGCTGCTCAAGACAGGGCAAATGCTGGAGCATTTGCTGCATCACCATAGATCAGACAGCTGTTCTAGCCACACCACGCCATGCCACACCATGCAACACCACACCATACATACAGGTGTTCCTGGCAGGGCTAAGGTGATCCTTCTGCTAGTCCCTGAAGGACACTCATTTAGAGCAGTGAGTGCCATTGCAGGCCCTAGGGAAGAGGACCAAAGTGACCACGATCTTCAGCTTCCTTCATCAAGGTTAGATAAGGAGAGGTGGTTCACTGGAAGCAATATGGTTTTAGACCTGTGCTGAAGAGCCTGTTGGAAAGTCACCAGCAGCTGTTACAACAGATGGTGTCTAAAGGACAATATGATCCACCGCTGATCGGGAACTCCTGGCCTTGCAGCAACAGCAGGGCTGGTTCGACATGTTCTGACTTCTCTACAACCTCCAGACTTTCAGGGCTGTGGGAGGTGTTCAGCTCTGTTACCTCAGGGAGCATTGAGGAATCGCCCATCTTCCTGGGAGAGACACTCTCTGGGTTTGTGGTTTTTATGGTGGGCAGCCCAAGCTGGCAAAAGCGGGTGGGGTTTGCTCCTGGTTCAAGAGAGACACAGTTGCAGTGGCCAGTGGACTGTCTGGGTAATGGGTGGAAATACACAGAAAACACTGCAAAGATAAGTGTCTGGAAATTTCTCCCTAGTACTGATGTCTTCTTGTAGTATTTTAAGATGTCTTAAAATAATATTTAGGAGGATGGAGGTTTTTTGCAGAGCCAAGAATCAGTTGAGAGACTTGTACATACCAGTTCCACTGGAGGAAGCACAGGCCCATAGTAGCTCTGTAGTTGTGTGTGCTTTGCCCCTGGCAGGTTTTCTGTTAACACTGCACTACAGAAAAATGCAAGTGGTGTAAAATAAAAATACATTTTATTTTCTCTGCCTCTGGATGGGGATCCAGCTTTGTCTTGTTTCAAGTGCTGTCTGATGTCACGTATGCGTAAGTTGGGTCTCCATGTCTGGCCAGAAAGTGCCAGGGAGATCTCAGAGCTTCTAAAGATCACAGTTCACATCATTGTCAAGTGACAGCAATGTAGCATTATCAGACACATGACTGAAACTCCCTACTAACCATCTGGTTCTTTTGTTTTTTTTCCCAGGCTGCCACCTCACAGGAGAGAATAGTCTCTGAGTTCGGATTGAGCGTTCATGAAGACAACTGCATACATCCTACATTGAGCTAATTATTCTGTTCCCCAACCAGCTGTGGAGTAGTGTTCTTGGGAACCTTACTGTTTGAAGGACCTACAACCTCAAAATAGCCTCTTATTCATATGGAGCCCGCCAAGGTTAGTATTACATGACTATTATGTGGTAGGCCAGGAAAAATGAGGGCACGTGGAGGTCACAGAGAGGAGTCCATGTCATGTAGTGCATGAAGAGGCCTCTGCATTTATCTAACCAGAATTTATATTTAGAAGGTCGTGGTCAGCATATAACACAGCTTCCTCTAGCATGTGTAGATTTTTCAGCAGGCTTTCCCACCTTTGAGAAGACAACACACTGAGGAAGGCACTGCCTGATGAGGTAAGTTGTGGAAGACAGTGTTAATAAATGCTGGCTGAAGACTCAAAGAAAAATATGTGCTAAAATACCAAATGTGAGTTTATTTTTATAGTATGCTGTTGTTTTATTCATTGTTGAAGTCCTTTCACAAGCTATCATTTTGTCTGAAATAGCAAAAGCTCTATAAGACATTCTGAATTGTTTCAACAGTTCCCAGTGAAATCATGCCTTCTGGTTAGGAAAAAAAACACCTAATTTCAGCTTTTGCACTGTAACAGACTCAGCATGCTAGGGAAGAGGTTGTACTTAGCCCTCCTATTATCTATTGCCTTTGTGAATGAGTAAAGAAATGAACTTAAATCTACCACTAGAGAGAAGGTCTTCTTGTGAACAAGCAATGGTGGTGTTTGGAAGATTTAAGATGCTTTTGAAGATACTCCTTCAGCCTCACCCAACCCAACTTACACACAATAGCAAACATCAGTTGCAGGAGCTCTTGCTTGAGGTAATCCTTTGCCACACAATTCTCTCTCTCTCCCTCTCGTTTCTTTTTCCTTTCTATATTTTGACCTTCAAGACAGATTTTACTGACTTCTTTCTTAATAAGAAGTTTTATCTGAGTAAAAACATCTAACCTTTTTATCTGCTCTGGATTTTTACCCTTCTTCACTAAAATCTCATTAGTAAGCCTGATTCCGTTCTGATATCTTCTGTGGAACCCCACTGACCATGAGGGAGGGTAGAATTTGGCTCTAGTTGTCTAAAAAGAGTAGATGTTAAAGAAAGAAAGGTTTTAGCCTCATTTAATTTAGAGTCTAATGTAGCTCATGCCTGCAATTTCACTAGGAGAATATCTTAAGAGACAGAGATACAAACATGGTCCTTTGTTCTATGTGACTAAAAGAAATCCTTTCTCAAGTGTATATCAGTCTTGTGCAAATAATGTCTTGATGGGTAACTCTCTACTGCAGCAATTTAGATCTTTGGTAACAACTGAGTAGGCACAGTACCTGGATCTAATATTGAAGAGATTAACTTGCCTTTAAGAGATTCTACCCCCCTATGTTTTTCAGACTGGATAAACAGGAATCCTTGCATAATTTTCTCCTTCTCAAGTAACTAATTAGGGACAATTTTACTTTACAACATAATTCCTTAATAGATGAACAAAAACAAATGCAATACTTCCATTTTAAAGTCTCATTTGGAGGTGAGAAAAGCTAGATAGGGTAAAGAGACTAACAATAACTAACACTACCATGATTACATAAAAATGTTTATTTTAATCTCTCTTTCACCAGGAGCTTCTAATTTTCTGCCCTCTTTACCTTCAAGTTGAATACTTTCATATCTATGCTCATTATGCTTTAAAAACGAGCAATAAAACCAATTTGAAATAATCTGAAAGAACTCTAAACACAGCAAACTGGAAAACAACACATCACATTTTCAGAAAATTTCTCTGAATGGTTGTCTTTTTAAAGTTCCTTTTTTTTTTTAAGAATAGGCATAGAATGCATTTTTCTGGTCAGCAGCAAACCTGAATGTAAACACTGAGGTAAAATTAGTTTCCCCGTGATGAAGAATAGCATATGGGGTGTATGTGTATTTCATACATGTTTTCCATGGTCAGAATCCACCACTGTCCTGCCTACCAGAAGCTTATAGCAAGAGCACAGCACAACTTGTGCTTTTCAAGAGTTGCGGGACTGAACCCTCACTTACAAAGTGCATGGCTAAGAAATTGTTTTGTTTGTACGTGCCCGAGAGAGAGCGTTTTCCCAAGCACAAATTACTACTCACTGTTACTAAACTGAAAGGAGGGACTCAGGTGTGGAAAAAGCAAAGATTGGTGCTGCACTCATCTCCAGCCTCTGTGCTTTTAAATAGCTGATACACCACAAATTACTGGGCTTTCTCAGCCAGACAGTGCAAGTCAGATTTTGCCTCTGCGTGTGTAACGGGCCTCGCTGCTTGAGGAGTTCAGGGGAAGAAAGAACATAGTTTCCCTGATAAGACACCTGTCCCCGGAGAGCAGCAGGGTCCTGGAAGGGGGAGTAGCTGCTGGATGTCAGGACCAGAGCAGAACTTGCAGCTGAAAGAAGGTAGGGCACCAGCACTGAGAGATGGAGCAACACAGAGATAGCTTTAGCCAGAAAACAGAGCGCGGACAGAGCAGTAGAAACAAGCCTAAGTTGCTGGGAACCTGAGAGACAATCTGCCCTGTCTCTCCCACCCACTGTCTCTCTCTGGTTCTTTTTTGTTATTCTGGGAGTCCCTGATACAGCACCTCAATTTATCCCAGGTTATCTGTGCTCCAGCTGCAAGTGCTGTCTGCCTCTCATTTAATCTCTGCCCTGCTCTGCTCCTCTGCTGCATACTCACAGCCTCCCAGCAACAGAAGAGTACACATGGTAGTGTGCATCTCCCTGTTCTGAGAAACCTCACCTAGCAGTTTTCAGTCTCAAGGATGGGAGGAGATGGAGGGTGGAATAAGGGAAAAAAAAGTTGCAAGACTGCTGCCTTAGCAATGGGAAAATGGCACACGCAGTCCGTGGCTTTATGGATCTGTGAGCCACCACTGAGAATGTGAAACGACTCAGAGTTACAAACCTGAACACCCAGCAGCTACACTGCGTCCTACTCCTGAGTTGCCTGCCCCATGCCCTCAAACCTGCTTCCTCTGCTACAGGGTACGGAACTTCCACAACAGTTTAAATTTTCCTCTCCCCTTCCTTCGCACCCACCTTTGCAAAAGGATTACAACAGGTCAGCTATGTCCTGACCTGGGGTGAAAACAAGGGAGAGATGTGCTTTGAAAGCAGGGAAAAAAACATCCAGAAAGGCAATGGTAATGCACTGCAGCATGTGGTTTACTTAATGTAGCTTAGTGTTAATTATTTATGGTAAATCATGATTTTCCCTAGTATATTGCTAATGATATGTCATTGTAACAACAGTTAATAAAAAACTCCCAGGTCTGCATGCAACCAGATCTACTGCATTATAATGAAAAATGTTTAATATTTTCTTTTTTAATATTATTAGCGTGCCCTTTCCAGCATTAATTCTCTATGGATTTCTGTATCTCACCACTTCCTTTCCTTCCCTTCCCCTCCCATTAAGCTCAAGACACTGACGTGTTTTCATTCACTAACTATACACAAGCGCTACTGTACCATTGCAGTGTGTTATAAATAGCACAGATTCAGGAGTACAGTTCATTCTGAAAAATTATCTTTAGAGATGACCTTTGAAACTCCAACTGTATCTTTACTGTTTTCACAGCATGCTCTGGATCACAATGCTCTTAATTTGGTGCAGTTTGTTAATTACAAAAGAGTGTAGAGGCTGAGCAGTAAGCAGAGGATTTAAACAATGAGGTGGATAATTAAAAAGGATTAATGAGGTGGATTAAATAAAGGGATTGAGGCCAAGCAGAGCACAAATTTTCTAAACATTAGTGGCCCCAAAACTTTAGCATCCGAGAGCATGTTCCTCATTCCAGCTAAATGTTTGTTTTTTTATCCAGAAGTATCAGTCTTTCTTTCATACTATGTTTACAAATGGAGTCCCAGAAGAGCTGAACAGCATCTAGCATCTCCCTCTGCGGCCTTAAGTGCCCCTTCTATCCAATAGAAGTTCCCCAGCTGGTTTGCTAATTCATGGCAGCACCTGTTTCCATTACTATGTTAAAAAAATTCAAAAGCAGGTCACTGATAACACTAATCCCTTGCCTCTGCAAGCTGCTGAAGTGGTTCTCAAGAAAACAGGGAAAAGGATGGGGAAACAAAAAGACTTGGCTTGGATTCAGAAGGAATAAAATCCTGTCTGATCCATTTCTACAGCTCCTTGGCCAACACCACTCCTTCCTGTGGAATGGCTCCTCTATAGGCACTTGTGGAGCCCAAAAAAGTCCTAAAAAGACTGATAGAATCATCCCCCTATCCTGCAGTCACGTGGTGGGTTTTATTTCTCCCTCTCTCTACTCTGTGCAAAGCCTTGAGATGGTCACTGAAAGCTGTGTGGGCAGCTGCAGACACAGGGAGCTGCTCTGGGTGCCATCTGGGATGGTAAGGGCCCACACCAGCTTAGGTATGGCAAACGCTTTTTGTAATTGCTTCTTGCTGAGGGGAGCTCAGTAAACACCTGATCTCTCTTCATCCTTAGCTGCCAGCTCACTACCAGAAAACTTCTGCATGTTAACTTTCCAAGTGGTGGAAGAAGGCTTGAAAAGCTGGGAAAAATGACTGTTTTTGTCACATGACCCTTCCCTACCTCATCTTTTTCTTAGTCGCGTCAGCACTGTCTGGTCAACATCGTCGTTGATTGCGGTGTAAAGCAATTCGCACGTGCAGGACGACACTTACTGCTCACTGTGCCATTTCCCCTGCGTCGCGTGAGGCAGCCGCCCCGCGCGCCGCTGAATCCCCTCACGGGGCCGCGCGCTGAGGCGCCCCCGCTCTCCCGCCCGCGCGCTGCCCCGCCCCCTGCCGGAGCGCGCGCACGCCGGCGCCGCGACCCGGCCCGTGCCCAGCGCGCGCGCGCCCTCTGCTGCGGCGCCTCACGGCTCAGCGCTTTGCGTTCGCCCGCGCCCTGGGTCCAGCGCGTTGCTGCCGGGCGGGTGCTCGGTGTCGCACCGCTCTTGGGTTACTTCCACTGACCACCCTTCGCGGACCTGTTACCATCGACGTGGCGGCTTGCGCCGGGACTTGCACTCGGACAGCAGCCGTTAAAACTGTCGAAGCTGAGCCTTCATCCTACGGAGAGCTGCTGGCAGAGCGAGACGCTCCCCTCCGACGCACACCTGTGGCAGGCGAGGTTTCCTGAGGCGTTTGCCTTCCTCTCTGAATTTCCCACCCTCTGCCGTTGCTCCTGCCCTCCTTACCCTCTCCTTTTTTGTTCTTTTTGCCTCTCTGAAAGTTCCCTCTTCATTCTCAGCTGTCAAACGTGGCTGTTACTGTGGGCCCTGCTGCCTCCTGTCGCTCATAGGGAGGAGTAAGTGTAGGGAGTTGGGGAATTTAAAGCTTTCCTTCGTTTCTGTATAGCTACTGTCTTTTCCTGGAGTATTATCTCAACCTCAGCATCATCCACATTATACTGAACATCCATAAAAGCACAGGAATGCAAGAATCATGATGCATGTGACAAGGCCTCTGTTTAAGCCGTGTTCAATAAAGAAAGTTGCTGTGCTTTCAAAACCAGTAATGGAGGTTTTGCTGTGTAGTGTTTCACTACTATTTCAGAGCTTTTCTCAATTTGATGTAACATAATTGATATTTGAAACAGCTTTCTTTCTATTTCACTCTGCTAGATGTTTGGGAGCAAGTCTTGACCTCAAATTGTATGACCACACACTGCTCAGTGCCTATGTACATGCATCAGTGGACGAGCACAGCTGTGCAGAATGGATGAAGCACAGGACTCTGCAGCTGTATGACATACCGTCAGTCTCACATCCAGCCTCATCCTGAGGAAAGCTGTCACATCTAAAACACATTTTGGGCCCTTGATGTGCATCAAGATTACTCTGGGCATTTCCATACCACATGGCCTGCAGGACAGGAGAGTAGGAAGGCTCTGCAGTGAGATCTGGCCAGGCTGGATCAATGGGCTGAGGCCAATTGTATGAGGTTTAACAAGGCCAAGTGCTGGGTGCAGCACTTGAGCCACAGGCTTGAGGTAGAGTGGCTGGAAAGCTGTCCAGCAGAAAAGGACCTATGGGTGTTAAGTGACAGGTGGCTGACCATGAGCCAGCAGAGTGCCCAGGTGGCCAAGGCAGCCATTAGCATCCTGGCTTGTATCAGAAATAGTGTGGCCAACAGGACCGGGGAAGGGATTGTCCCTCCTTACTTGGCACTGCTGAGGCTGCACCTTGAACATTATGTTCGGTTTTGGGCCCCTCACTAGAAGAGAGAGAATGAGGGGCTGGAGCCTGTCCAGAGATGGGCAACAGAGCTGACGAAGGGTCTGGAGAACAAGGCTTATGAGGAGTGGATGAGGGAGCTGGGGTTGTTTAGCTTGGAGGAAGCTGAGGGGAGTCATGACGACTCTGTAACTACTTGAAAGGAGGTTGTAGTGAGGTGGGGGTCAGTCTCTTTTCCCAGGTAGTAAGCAACAAGAGAAAAAGACCTCAAGTTGCACCAGAGGAGGTTGAGCTTGGCTAGGAGAAAAAATTTCTTCACCAAGAGTTGTCAAGCATTGGAACAGGCTGCCCAGGCAAGTGGTTGAGTCACTATCCCTGGCGGTATTTAAAGGACGTGTAGATGAGCTGCTGAGGGACATGGTTTAGTGGTGGATGTGGCAGTGTTAACAGTTGGCCTCGATGATATTTAACATCTTTTCCAACAGAAACGATTCAGTGATTCCATGACATGCACAGGACCCACCCTGTGGGCCTTCCCAGCACCCTCATCTGAATCCTGCTCTACTCCCACTTCTGCCTGCAGTGAAGAGGTTTGCTGGTGGACAGCCCGAGCTGTCCTGTCACCTGTAGGAAAACATCTGGCGATGAAAAACGGCTCTTTATGATCGGTACGTCCCGCTCTCCTCCGAGGGGCCGAGGCAAAGCAAGTCAGTGCTTTGCTTCTGAATGCCAACCCCTCGCCTTGGGGTTTCTCCCGCGGGACCGCGTGCCCCGCACACGGGCAGGCCGGGTGCCGGTGCCGCCTCACGGCGCAGCCTCCCGCCGCCGCTGCCTGGCCACCGCGGGCTCCCGCTGCTGGCCTCCTGCCCCGGCCCTAGCGCAGCTGGTTGTCAGCCAGACCGGAGTCTCCTGGCGACTTCAATTGGGTTCTGCCAACGTGAGGGCGAGAGGTTTCCCCGCGGCCGACAGCTGCGGGCGCGGTGGAGCCTCACACCGCCCGGTCCGCTGCCGCCGCTCCGCTGAGGGGAGGAGACGGACATAGGCCCCGCCCGGGCAGAGGCCGCCACATCGGTGGCTCGGCCGTCGGCTTCCCGCCCTCCGCTCGCGGGCTCGGTGGGATCGGCGCTCGCTTCCTCACCACCAGGGCTGAGCGAGGGGAGAAGCAAGATGGCGGACAAGGCGCCTAGCGGCTCGCAGAAAGGCAGTGGGAAGGTGAGGCCGTTCCGCGGGGTGGCCCGCGGCCTGTCCGTCCGCTCCGCCGCCGGGGGGCACGGCCGCTGCCTGCCGGCGCGGCGGCGGGGCCTGGAACTGGCGGGGTGGCGAGGCGCGGGCGGCGCGGCCTGCTCCGTCCCTGCTCTCTGCCCGTGGTGACTGCGGGCCCCGGGAGGGGGTTGGGAGGCGGGAAGGGGGCGGCGCGGCCAGGCCGGGGATCACGGGCCGCTCGCGGAGCATCCGCCTTCCCCGGGACTGGCAGCGCACCTTTCCCCCCCCAGGCCGGCGGCAGCGGCCTCTTCGCGTCCTCGTGTCCCCGGCGGAGGGCTGCGGGGGAGCGGGGCCCGGCGGAGCGCGCAGTAACTACAGCCGCGGGTCTTCCGCTTCCCACTAGCACGTCTCCAGTTTCGGATGTGGACTTTGGATTAACGTGCTAGGCTTACCCGTCCCCACGAACGGATATAATTTCGGTCGTGCTGAGTGTTCTAATTCCTCCGTGGGCTGGAGGCCGCGTGGGGTTAGTTTCCAACTTGCGAGTGTGAAGGGAATCGATAATTTCAGATCGAGTGTCTCCTTTTGATTTGCCATGAAATTACAAATTTCACAAAATCACCGTGGCGTTCTCCATTCTTTTCATAGTACCTGGTCTACTTCCCGTAATTACTGTTTGTTGGATTGGCAGAGCAAAAGTCCAGGTAGAGTTCTGGCAGACTTGTCCAGAGCTGTGCACTGAAACTAGTGCATGTCTGGCTGTAGGTAGTAACAGCCCAGAGCTTCCTGCTCTTTAAGCATCTCCTTTGCCAAGAGAGTAAAAATACATCTTGAGGACGAACTGGCAGCTGACAGTTTGGGGATTAGCGATTAATGGCACTCCCATTCACTCAGCTTTGTTGCAGATTTTAGGTCAGATGTATATGAATCTTCTAGGTCTTGGCGTGGAGTTTTCTTGTTGTGTTTTGGTGGGCTTTCTGGCTCAAGAATTTCCAGTGATATTTAGGTGATTTTTTTTCATCCCATTTTTTGTGTATTTAGCAAGACTTTTTTTTTTTTTTCTTTCTTTTTTTTCCCCCTTGCTAGGAAGCTGGCTGAGATGTAGTTATTGAGAGCCTTTGCCTGTTCACACAGTTGGTAGTGTTACAATAGGAGAGTTTTGGTTTTGTTTCCTTTTAATGATCTGCCAGGAAACATTTTTGGGGATCTTGCCTTTGGCTTGGAACTGCAAGAGCTGGGCAGAAAACTTTAGTAGTAAAGTAGGTCTTAATTTATGGAGAGCAGCTTCCAGGGAATAAAACACTTTGAAATTTTCAATATAATCAGGCATAGAATAACAATTTAGTTATTGATTACTGCAAATGATAACATGGTACACAAAACAAAACTAGATGTGATCCTTTTCTTTTTACAGTTACACCACAGACTCTTGATATTTACTGTTTCTGTAGTGTTGATATTCTTTCTTTAATACAGAGTAAGAATTAATTTATAATTATTTATATGATATCGGTTCTGCAAAGGTATATGCACATAACTCTTTACACTAAGTCATCCATCCCACTGAAGTCAGTGGGACTACTAAGGAATTTAAAGTCAAACCTACATTAATCTGTTGAAGCATGCTGAGGAGATCTTGAACCTTGCCATCTTCGTGCACTTCGTGCACATCTTCGTGAGGGGGAACCTCACCCTTGACTTTCCCATTTCTTTAGACATATATACTGTTTCCAGTAGTCCTTTTCCTATTCCTTATGTTCTACATCCTTCTTATTTTACGGTGTTAATATTATTTTATGTGTTGGAGGAAATAGTGATAGTACATATGTAGATCCATGAAAATGTTCTAGTTGAAACTCTTGGTGTTTATTTCCTTCAACATTAATTTTCTTTAGGGGAGCAATATGTGTGTGGTGTCTTATTTTTGTAATTTCGTGCATGCTTGCAAATGTATATCCACAGAGATACTTTCCAGATTTCTGGAGAAAGAAGTATGACATAACAGTACTGAAATTAGTTTGTTAATTTGTAATTAATTTATTCACACAAGCATAAAAATGTGTATTTTTAATTGAGCCTATATGAAAATGTTTATGGTTTAACAGTCCAAGTCAATAACCATTTTGCTTATTTTCTTAAAGTAATTATCTAGCAAACATTCTTAAATGAATTTATCCTTATTTTACTTACTTATTGGAGTTGAAGTTTTAGACTCCATTTCTTTTGGTGTGCTTTATTCAGAAGTTGTAATAATGACTGTACTAGCAAATCAAATAGGTCTCATAGACTCCATAGGATATGTTTCAGTGGCTGTCCAAAATGTGCCTTTGCTGGCTTTTAGGCGACCTTCTGGGATGACAGTGACATTCTGTTTTTTGTGCTCTCTGAAGAACTACGGCCTAGCATTTGAAAGCTTTAACATTTACAATAAGATACGGTTTCTTTCCTTCAGAACAGGTAGTGTTTGTTTTTCAGCCTTGGTGTCCAAGTACTGACTTTGAATGTCTAGCCTGTTATTTTGGTTTCTAGTGTAAAATCAAGCTTATTTCAGACAGGTGTTTGATTCAGTATTTGAAAACTTGCTGGAGATGCTATGGGTCCGGAAGCCAGACTCGCTGTGGTGGTAGCTGCTTTTTATGATGCTGTCAGTTTCTAAAGAAGTTTGAGAGTCTCCAGGGTGAAATGTGTTGTAAAAGCATCATCTATTCCTTTGTCACTATAGGAAAGTGAGACATGTGCTTGAGATACCCAGAATACTAAACAGGAAAGAAGGACTAAGTTAAGGAGAGAAAATAGAAATTACCCAAGACTACATAGGAAGTCAGTGTAGGATATGATTCTGAAATGACGGTGATTATGTTAAGCTATTATCTTGATGGAGTCTGAACTACTGTCATTTACTTGTTAGATCTTTTGAGAATAGTGACTATAGTGCAAGTCCACAGCTTTTGCATACAGTACTGTACAAAGTATGTAGCAGAAGACACTAGGACCAAGCTGTGGCTTTCCCTTTTTCATTCTTAATTTTTTTTATGAAATTTCCTAATCTTAAATGCATTTTCCAGGCATTTGAGTAAGCTGTGTGTTAATGACATTGTTGAACAACATGGGAATGGAGAGCTTTGTTTGGTAAGCTAAAGTGTATGAAGAGCAGCAATGTAAAATCTGTGTATGTGGTGAACTCCATTTAGATGAAGCATTCTGCAGCTTGTGATCTTCATCTTTCTCTGTGTTCTTGTTCAACTTGTGACCAGGAGCAAGGGAGGCATAAACATGTTCCTCTGCTGATGAAAACATAAAAGGAGATAACCTTCTTGTTTCCTTTTTAGCAGTAGAATGTTAAATGCTGGCAGCTCGTGTTTGTCTTTAGTTTGTTACAATGAAATAGTGTTCCTTGCAAATACTTTGGAGAAAACCATTTTCCATTTACTTTTGTGTCTGCAAGTGACGTCTATTTAAATGGTGAATAATATCAATACATACTGCTCCAGTAAATGTTAAGAATAAATAAATTAGTTATAAAATAATTTTCAAGTGTTTGCAAGCATTTGTTTTTCTAGACAGTTTGGTAGAGAAAGGAAGAATAAAAAAGGCAAGTTGAACTCGAAACTTTTGCTGGATTTTAACATCTTAATTAAAACTGTGATTCGGTTTTCTTTTTCTTTGTTATTTATACAGATACAAACCAGTCCTAGCCTTAGCTACATTCTCCCTCCCAAACACAGTCGTCTTTAGTTGATTTGGCATGATTTAAATGGCAGAGAGGGGAGGTCTGAATTGTAAGCTGGCTTGGCTGAACCTCCCCAATTCTGTCTTTACTAGGTGATCAGTTAGATTGGGATAAGTGATCTAGTTCAGTGTGGGCAGCTGCCCAGTATAGGGCCAGAATCAATAGAAGGTGTAGAAACTAAAGTGTGGTACACCACTTTCTTGTGAACACTTTACCCTGAAGCTGTTGATTCTTGTGAGGACGGGGCTTGTGTTTATGTCTAAGTTGTAGCCGTTGCAGTTGTAAAATTGACATTCAGCATTTGGAAGGCCAGCTTCTATGCTTTCATTGCACTTTGTTTTACTAAATAGCACTGATATTAATAGCAAAAATTTGCTTGTGTTACACAGTGTATTTAAAATATTTGTGAAATAACATGGTAATGCCAGTTTTACCAAGAGGTCATTACAATCTGGAGACACTATGAAGAGCTGGATTTGTGGGCACTTGGACTGCTGGTGAATGGGAAGATTTGAGAGAGCAGTCAGCACTTACCCGTTTTCTTTGGAAGCTGCCATGAAGCTGGAAGCAGATTTAAACATTGGAATTTAAGAGAGGGCTCTCTGCTTTGACTTTCTGATGGGAATTTGCCAAAATCTTATTTGTATGGTCTTCTGAAGATTTTCTTTTTTTGTTTTGAAGGTTGGGTAATCTTGGCTAGACTCAATAGTGGAGTTTTGAGTGACCTGACCTCCAAGGCGATGGTTTGACAGGGCCATATTTTACTGGAATGTCATTTCATCAGCCTGCATTGCTACTTCAGTTATGCAAATGCAATTCTTTGAGGGACTTGTGCTGTGAAAACGATAGAGAAAGTGATCCAGCTGGAATATAGTTTGGTTTAAGGGGGAGGGAAAGAAATATGTTTCATGCAACCAGTGAATTGTCAGTGAACTGGAAGTAAGAAGACATTTGTAGATTGTTTATGCTGCCAGTGACGGAAAAATGGACTCATTTGAGCATGAAGGAGCTATCCTCACATCTGGGACATCAGGTACAGGACAGACCTTTGGATATGTTTCTTTAAATAGTTCAGTTGAGCTACTTAACATGGCAAGTAGAGAAAAAAACAGTCCTATTCCAGATTTCAGTACAGATGGGTGTCTTCTGAAATGCTCCGCTCTGTGGACATTAGAAGAACATGGTGATTCTGCTGAGTCAACTCACAGGAGTCACTGTTTAGGAAAGAAGACCTCCCCTTTTGTCAAGGTGGTGCAAATGGAAAGTACAGTGCTGTGAGAATTAGTTTTTTAATAACTGCTATTTAGAAACTGGCAGATAGCAACATGTAATTTTGTCAAGAATTGTTTTATCTTGTCCTTTGTGGATACAGTTGCTTATATAGTCAGAAGCAGTACCAAAGGTATGAGCTAAATTTACAGACGGGAAGAAAAGATCTTAAAAAGAAGAGCATTATTCTCTGTAAAGGAGAATAATGTATGTGGCTCTGCAAAGCTGCTAGTTCTGTGAGATAAAGTTGGTCTACAAGCTAAAACTGCTTTTAGAAGTTTAAGTGCTTGGGTAGTATTTGAGGTGGCTTGTTCCACAGTGCCCTGGTCCCTGATGGTGCATTGGGGAAGTGCTGCTATAGGTCAGGAACTTGCAGACTGTTTTGAGCATTGGCTGCTTTCCCCCTGTTGACCCACAGAATCTATGTGGCCTACCATGCATTAAAAGCCTTTCCAAGCAGAATTGTCTGCTCTGTTGCTGGAGAAACAGATTGAGTGTCTGATAATCAGGATATTGTACCTTAAGTGTCATTTTACTGAGCACTGGTACTGTTTATTACAGTGTGTGATGCCTTGTTTGTTGTCCTCCCTGTAAGCAGCTTCAGCACCCATCCCTGTTGGAAGGTGTTGCTTTCCAAAACTTCTGCAAATGAAACAGATGTGGAGGATTGAGAAACGGTCATTTCATTCTGCTGTTGCCAAACTCCTTCCCCAAGCAGTGCTAGGTCTCGTATCAGTCAGTACTATAATGCAGACAGCCCTGTATCAGCCCACCTTTATCTTTTTAACTGCATGTTTGAAAGTTTTTTTAAGGGTGGAATTGTAACTGATGTGTTGACTGCTGCAGGGTGGCAGGTGGCAGCAGGAAGAATGCTGTTTTCAAGCTCTGAAATTCTTTTGCACAACGTCTTTCTTTTATCTATGTCATATTGTGCTATATGTTGATGAACTCTCTGGGGAAGGACAGGTTTTAACTTTTGACTATTAACTTTTGTGCAAAGATGTGCCTTGTGAGTAGTGTGAAGTGTTGCAGGTAAGTGGATTTGACATGTCTTTGAGAGGAAGACATAATTGGAGGGTTTTATTGGGTTCTTCCTCGCCTTTCCCATTCTCTTTCTTAAAAAAAGCCCAGACATATTCCTAGGAGCCTTTTGCTTCTCCCTTTTAAGGATTGTATCTTTGTGTCTACCTTTATGGAATTGGTTCTGGTTCTTCTAGTGCTGTCTACCAGTTTTTCTAAACCAATTTAGTTGTAAAACGTAGGAATATACTTGTCCAAAGAGAAAAGTCTCTATCTTAGTTGATTAAAAAGCATAATGAGAAATGAAAATTATAGCTAGTAAAATATCTTGTAGAGTAGCATTTGGTGCTTGTCTGTTTTGGTAGACGGGAGATGAGCACTATATATGTGTCTGGTAGAAACTATAAATTCCTGGTGATAAGGAGAAGTGTTAATGTACTGTTACTAATGAACAGACTTAAACTAATGGAAATGTTTTATTTTGACTTAAATTTTAATTTAGATATGAATTGTGCATCAGACAGTATGTCTTAATAGTAGATGTTATGTCAGTCAAGTTTTCTGGAATTTGGGCATTACCTAATTAAGAATGTGTTCAGTCCTGGTTGTGGGACAGTTCCCCATCAGCGAAACTGGTTTAAAGACAAAAAAACCCAACAAACCCCCAAAATGGTTCAAATTTTGTATATATGCTGATATACGTGCTAAAGTTCAGTTATAAAGTAATAAGGTTAATTAGTACATACTCACAAATTGGATTTAAATTAGTGTTCTTGAGGTGGTGAGCTTCCATTTATGGGTGACATACATGGAGATGATTTTATAGTAAGGCAGGTATAATCAGATACTTCATGTAATCTTTAACAGCCTCTAATGGCAACTCTTTCAGATTTGGTTTAACAAACTTAGGGGCTTTTTTCCTTGCAGTGATTTTAGTGGCATGTTTGTAGAATCCAACTGTGGAATTGATATGTGTTTTAATGGTAGAAGGAATGGTCTGTCTTTAATCTGTTATTTACCTTATGTTGACATTGTTCATGCTGTGACCCTGTTCAGTTAGATAATTAAAATACCTTTATTTTTGTTGTTTTGTATTTGGCTGTGGAAGTTGAAGTGACAATCGCATTCAAAGAACTGAAAAAAACCCAGAGGTTGGTTGGTTCTGTGTCTTACCTACTCTTATTTCTTCTTCAGGTCAGAGCATCAGATGCAGTACACAGCACTGGATCTGCTGATACACATGTAAGTCCAAAATACTTCAAAAACATCAACAATAAACCTCCAAGCAAAAAAATCCACTCAAACCCACAAACTCAAAATAGGCCTGTTCTCTAAACGAAACTACTCACTGCAGACAGACTCTGGTGCTTTGGTTATCTAATCTGTAGGAGTTTGTAAATGAACCATTGATTTTCATGTTTAAAAATATTCCTTGAAACTTTCAAAGAAGGACTAGTGTAGGAAGCTCTGTGGGATGATATCGCATTCGTAACAGGTACTTCAAAGAGGAAGACACCATGAGGACTCCAGGTATGTTTATCTCTTATACTGAGGAGTAGTTGCAAATAAGAGGTGATAAATTGTAGGAGCCACTATATGTTAAGGTGTCTTTTTGTACATGGTTTGCTTCTCAAAGAAGAGATAGTGTGGTCCTATTTTTAACCTCATTTTACTCTCCAATAAAATATGCATAAAGCAAGAAGTAAGAATAATTACCTAGTCTTTTTTTTCCTCCCCACTAAAGAGACCTTTACCTGGTCATGTGATTGATATGTTGCTTGAAGGCCTACCTGTTTCTCAGCTAAAATGAGAACTCCCAGCAAGAGCCAAACCGAGAACTGATGTTAAACATTCAGTGGTTTAGATTTTCTTCAGGATGATGAAAAAGTCAATTATCAGCTGTTACATTTTTGGAAGATAACATGATTGAAGTTGTGATAGCAGAAACTTTTCATGAAGAAGTAGGCCCTTTTATTGATTTTCTGTACTTGCTATAATTTATAAAATTACTCTTATATCTTTGTTGAATATTTTGTCAGTGGAACAGGGACTTCAGTGCTTGGTGCATTTGTGTAGTTGATGCAGTATTATATTGGATGGACATTTGCTTCCGTACAGTGATTTAAGTACTTATCTAGAAGTTTTCTTCGCTTCCATCATTTGCTTTACCCTTTTCACTGTATTTTCCACTTTTTGAGGGCGAGTGCTCTTAAAGTTTTGTGTAGCTCTGATGTTAGGAATAATGTGAAGCTGCATGTGATTAGTGATGTTAAAATTGCCTAGCGAAATGTGAATAGCAGACGTAAGTTAGTTCAGTCCTAGTAACTTTATATTGCTTCAGCACCTTGGAAAATGTTGTGTTGGTTTTTTTTTTCCCTGATCCTTTCTAAACTGAGATCTTACTGCCAGAACTCTTGTTATTGTTCAGCTGCTTCCCTTATGTCACTAGAACGTATATTCATGTGGCTGATCTGCAGGTATGCTGTAACATTACTGTGAAAGATTATTTCCTGATGACAGGATAAGCCTTGGGTAGCAGTGGGGTATTTTGTCTGCGTTGCTGTGCCGTAGCAATATCCCCATGTTTTGCCAAGGTTGTATATTGTTTGTCATAGTGAAATATAAGCTGCCTTTCAGACAACAGGAAAACTGGATTTTATTAACTTTAAAACACAGGTGCATGAAAAGCTCCTGATAAAACTGTCAGAGCAGCACATGTTGACAAACACGGTGTTGTAAACCAGATAATCCCACAGACAACACTGCATTCATTTGTAACTGATAGTTGTCCTTTTAATGATGAAGTAGGGAACACCTTTGAAAGGAATATGAGCTATTTTGATGATGTGCTCGGCACAGATTTAAGAAGTGTTTGTGAAGGGTTATAAAGTGAAGGTATTTCAAACAGTTATTTCTCACAGTGCTTTTTTGTATGTAAAAAACCCCTGCATACATAGGAAGCTGATAGTAGAAATAAACCTCTTTACAAGGAAACTCCTTGTAGTTGGCATCTGAAATTTCATAGTAATACAATTAAGTTATTCACCTTCTTTGTCTTGATGTTTTATTAAATTGAGATTCTTTTTTTTGAAGAAGAAGCATTGTTGCACAGGTGGTTGTTCTCAGCAACACTGCACTGTGTAAGAGCGTCAAGAATATTCTGAAGCTAAAGGCTAATAGCTTATGTTTTGCTCTTCTGTGGCTTTGTTGTTTGTGTGCCAATCCCTATTAAACTAGGAGTTTCCAGAGAAGTTTCTTTTCTCTCCCTTTCTTCCGATTGCACATGTCTTTTGGATGTGGTCTTCAACCTGTTGTCTTTCCTCTGCCAGTGCTTTGCCATCTGTTAACTACCTAAATAGAATCTTGAGATTTCTAATTGTATACTCTACAGAAATGACTGTTATATGGAGTCCTTCCTTCATCAGGGCTTCAAGAAGGGAGGAATGGATGTTAGAGTACGTAAACCAGAAAGAATCTAGGAGCTAAATGCAAGGTCTTTTGTTTAACTGATAGATGAAAACCTCAAGAATGCTTTTTCTTTTGAAAGCAGAAATTTTATACTTAACTTTGTAATACAACTTAAATTTAACATTAATTTTGTTCTTCAGTTAAACATGTTCAGCATTGTGCAAATATTATTTTGGCCAAAATAGTCAGAAAAGCTTTTAGAACTGTTGTTTGTTTGCTTGTTGTTGTTTTTTTTTTTTTTCCTGCAAGTGACAATGATGGAAAAGGAACTGTAGTGCATAGCATGTATTTCCAGAGGTTTAGAAAGTGTTTGTTGCTAGTAAAAAGATCCCTAGACTTTTACAGCAAGTACCCTTCAGATTTCAGCTGTGTTTGAATGATGTATGAAAACTTTCTTGTTAAACCAAGAATGATTTGTTTTTAAAAACTCATAATTTTAAAATTGCATTAGATAATGACAAGTTCAGAGAGAATTTTAATGTTTGTTTTCTTACTTCTTCTGCAGCCTCTAATGGAAAGCAAGCTTAAAGCATTCAGTATTGGGAAAATGAGTGCTGCCAAACGGACTCTGAGCAAGAAGGAGCAAGAAGAATTAAAAAAGAAGGTAATGATATGCAGGGCAATTTTTTTTTTTTTATGCAACGGTGAAGTAAATTTGCTCTTAGATTACAACCAATTTTACCAGTGAATTTATTTTGCTAATTCGAACTTGCTAAAAACAAATGACGTGTACTTTACATGTTTAACTTACTCTTGCTTTGAACTAGAGAAAGGATTTTGCTTATCTTTCCTTTTTTGTGAGAAATCAAATTGTCTGGCTTCCTGAAATACTAAATTACAGCAATCTGTTGATTCTTGTGTTGCTCAAAATTATGACAGCCAACACCTTAGACTATTTTCTGTTCTTTGCTCTCTTATCATTGCATTTCAGTAACTAAAAAGAGTGCTTGTAATCTCTGAAATGTTTTCAATATGCATCCTTATTATTCTCTAAAACATATTTTTTTCTAATGTCTTCTTTAGTAATTAATCGAAAACATTACAGTGTTACACAGAATTGTGGGGTACTCGGGAGTGTCCAAATTTAAGGAAATACATGGCTTAAGGTGCCAGTCTTGAAAACATGATACTTTGAGCTTTACATATACAGCTCTTGGTTTCAGTGGGATATCTCCTGATAACTTGTTGGAATACTACTCTAAAGAAGCACAGTAATGCTAAATTTAGTGTCTCAGGTTTATGACGTCATTCCCAGGCATTTCTTTGGACATATGTACTCTTCCCTGATGCTTAGGTCAAAAAAGCTCTAATCTCGGACTGCTGGTCTCTTGTATGATCTTTTCATTTACCATATTTTGAATGTTCAATTGCCATGTAAACTCTTGTAAGTGAACAGTCATATTTGGGCATACAGGCCTTGTTTGCTTTATGTATTGTGTGCTATGTTCTTCCCACATTTCTCAGAAGTTTGAATCCTGTCTAAAATTGAAACTCATTTGGTACGGTTTGTAGGATGAACTCTAGAAAATAAAAAAGGAATGTCACATAGCTAATTTAAGAATAGCTGTCTAGTGAAGGTTGTTCTGTGATGATAGTAAATAGAGGAACATTTGCTATGTAGGAGGATGAGAAGGCTGCTGCAGAAATTTATGAAGAATTCCTAGCTGCCTTTGAAGGAAGTGATGGTAATAAAGTGAAAACGTTTGTAAGAGGAGGAATCGTTAATGCGTCTAAAGGTACAACTAATCTTTTTTTGGGGGGTGGTGGTCAGTTAGCTTTGGGTAAAGATGACTGTTGGCTTTGAATAGCATTTAAAAATTAATGTTACATTAGAAGCAGAAGAGGAAACAATGCTAAAATCTGCATTGTGCTTTGACATGATAGATAAATTCATTTTGAGAGCAAAAAATAGTTTGTTTTAAAATATTGGATCTTTATTGGTTTTTTTTAGTAAGAGAAGCTATTAAATTACAGAAAGTTTGAATTGTCTCTTATAAAATGAAATACTATATTTAATTGAATGGACAAGACTAAAGAACAACATTCTTTCTGTTGAATAGTATTGTGCAGCATTTGTTAATGCAATTTATTTTTAATTTGCCTTCAATTTCAGAGGAACATGAAACAGATGAAAAACGGGGTAAAATCTATAAGCCTTCATCACGATTTTCAGATCAAAAAAATCAACCAAGCCAGCCATCTAATGAGAAGCCTCCATCCCTCTTAATGATAGAAACCAAAAAGCCTGTAAGTTTCTTATTTGAATATTAACTCCATACTTAGGAAGTATTCAGAGGTGCTTAGAAGAAGTTCTGTGGGATCTTGCGGAGCAGTTTTATCTGCATTTGTCACGTATTAAAAGAAAGTGGAAATTTTGATTTGCTTATTCCCACAGCAGATAACAAATACTGAAATGCAGAGGTCTGGTAGCTCTGTATTCAGCATGGTACACATAATACTGCACTTGGATTTGGCTGCTAGATGTTTTTATGGTGTTCTTGCTAATTGAGACAGACTTCTGAATACAGATTTAGTGACTTCTGCAAAGTAACAGTATCTCCAATCCTGAGAATTTGTGAAATTTTTAGAAGCAATTCTTGCTGCCATCTGGTTTTAGGTTTTTATAACTTACAAAAAATAATCAAACTGGCATTTGCCTTGATCTAAGCTTCTCTTGGTGAGGGTTTTTGAATTTTCTTTTTCCTGGTGCTAATGTTTGAGAAATCCTTTTAACTCTTTGAGTTACATCAACGAGTTTGTAGAATTTACATGTTTTTGAAGCTGAAGATCTTGGTTTAATTTATTTTGACTTTTGCATGTTTTGATAACTTTCTATGTTAAACCGAGATTTCATCATAAAAAGTAATGGAAATACCATGAAAAAGTTTTCTGCAAGTGATTGTTAGAGATGATTATTGTTACTACTGTATATGTGCAATGTGTAATTAATGTCTTGGATGTCTTTAAAAAGTCTTTTAATGGAGCTTACTCTAACTTTTAAGCTTAAGTGAAACATACGATAACTGCCTGTTAGGGTGAGAGATGAGATGTAGTGTGATAATTAAGATTAATCCCATCCCAGCCTCCCCTCAGCTTTAAACAAAGCTTAAATTTAGACTAGTGGGGTAATGCTGGATGACAGTTTTGATTTTCATTGTTCGTAAAGTTCTACAGTTACAGAAATGAATTGTAGCATTTTTTTTTATTATGCTGAGCTCCATTCTGTCATATGCAAGTGTTTATACTGTAAGAATATTACTGGTTTTCAAATTTGTCATAAATACTTATCAGATAATGCAATCAGTTTACTCACTTGCCCTGTCCAATGGTGGTTGAAGATAATGAGGTAAAAATGGTTTTATTTATTTGGCAGACCCTCCCCAAAAACAAAAACAAACAAACAACTATGCCTGGGGTGAGTAGGAAGTCCAGTTTTTCCAGAACTGTAGTGTGTAACACAGTAAATATTTTGTATGTCTGCCTATTGGAAACGTTTTCATTTAAATTTGGTGATAATAAAAGCAATGTTGTTGAAGATAAGAGTTCACGTGAGCTAGTTAAGGTACATGTATTACAGTAAAAAAGAAAAAATTACAATATTCATATTCTTTGTTACTCGAGGGGGTTTTTTTCTGAGAATCTTGAACTATTTGTATTAACTGTTTCTTCAGATATGTATTTGAGAGGAAGCAAGAGAAGGAAGTTATTTTCATGTAGAATGTTTGGATAAAATAATTGAATATATATGTAATATAATTTACATATATATGTACACATATATCAGTTTAATTAGAGCATGATGGTTTGCTGGAGATGTAGTCAGCTTCTAAGTTTAAGTGGAACAAACTGACAAAATGCATCACAGATAATTTAAATTTCTGTGTTGTAGAGAGATTACATATGCTGCATTGTGATAATGAGAAGCAACAATGTTTAGTTTAAGCTATCCTTAATTTTGTTTTTTCTAACTTTGTGTTTGATAGCACTCAGTTTTAATGTTTTCAAGTCTGTCTGTTTTCTGTTGTTTTTATTTGTTGTGTTGTTTTTTTTCTTCCTGTAGTTTACTTGCTTGAAAGCTGTGGGTAAAATATGCATGGAAATCATCTAAAATTTTATTATATACATATAATTTTAATTCTCATTTTGTTTTATCTGCTAACATGTTGGCTGATATATCTTTAATTTTAGCCTTTGAAGAAAGGAGAGAAGGAAAAGAAAAAGAGTAATTTGGAGCTTTTTAAAGAAGAACTAAAGCAGTAAGTTTAGCTGATCTTTACTTTAAATAAAGAAGGTTTTCACCTTGTTTTTACAGGCAATATTTAGAGTCATTCATGCTAAAATATTTCCCAAAGCAAGTGTTTAAGTGGTTTTTTTTTGTTTAGTTTTGTTTATTTATTTTATTTTTTTTCACCCTAAATGCTTGTGGAGTGGTAGAACTTTAATTATCATTGCCATTGGTAATTAAACAGAATACTAACCTGTGCTGTTACATGCTCAGTACAGGTGTCTGTAATTGGACTGTATAATCATTTGCCATATAATTAGTTCTCTTGTGTTCCTTGATACTTCTGCCATTTCTTATGACAATTGGTGAGAAGTTTTTACTTCTGTTGCTGTAAAGGACTTCTTTTTGGAATCTAACATTAACCAGAGGCTGTACAATGATAAAAATACAAACTGGAAAAGTCCAGTATGCTGGCTTAAATCTTTGTCGACATGTTTGCATGTCAGAAATGTTTGATTGTGACCTTTGAAACAGTTTTGTCTGGCCTTCCTAAGCAGAAGAGTATCCAGAGAAATTAACTAAGAAAATGATTTATAGATGCATGAAGTATTTCAGAGATTCCAGTAAGTGACTGACTGGCTATGTTTCCAAAGCTACTGAAAATGATTTTTTGAATCATTTAATTGTGAATAGAAGTTTTGATGGTTGAATCAACCAGCCATTGAGTAGGATGAATAATGAAAACGTAGGTTTGTTTCTTTGACAACTGTTGTGAATGTGTTGCTTAGAAGTAGAACCTGGAATGCAATTCTATTATAAGTTAGCATGTTTGAGGCTGTAAATGAAGACACATGTTAACACAGTTTCATGCATTGTTAAAATTAGTGAAGGTAAAGCAAGACAAATAGGTAGTGGATGGATGAATATGATCAGCTTTTGGGTGTTGACTTGTCTCTTGATGGGAATGTAGCAGAGAGATTGGTAGCAAATTGGAACGTATATCAGATGCAGGAAGAATAAGACCTTTTGTCAGTGTCTTTATATCTCGAGGAATTGTAGTGTGAGGCTGAGCTTTTGTATTTAGTTCAGGAATAAGACTTGTAGTTAAAGTTGAGACATGTACTTCATCTTGCATAATTTTAAAACCAAGCTGAAAAATCCTTTGAAGAGCAGATTCTTCTGAATGTGAAGTACAACAGAAAGAGCAGCATGTATATTGAGTTTTTGATTTGCTCTGACATTAAAAATGGAAATCAAAACAATGTGTATGCATTCATAAATAGCTCTTGTGAGTAGTGTCTGAACTTCACTACTTTCTGTTCACTAGTTGACGTAAATGAATTGATAGCCTTGTGTTCCTGGTGCATGGTATCTTCATACTAGGATTTAAGGCCAAACTACAAAGAACCAAATGGTTCATTGTGTGAGCGCTATCCTCAGAGGTGTGAAGTGAGATGAGATCCTGTATGTTCAGACAATAGTCACATGGAGGTGTCTCCCTACAGGGTGACAGTCTATGTGAATCACACTTAGAAAAGGTAGAAGTAGTAGAGATTAAAGCACTGAGGACGTCTTGAAAAGTTGTATGAACAGTTAATGGGCCTCTGGCAGTTGGATATGCAATTGTCATTTTTTCAGAGCACAATTCTTGTTTCTTGTCTTGTAAACTGTGTCTCAAATAAAGTGAATTTTCTTTGAGGTTTAAGCTCCCTGACAGTGTGAATGGGGAAGCATGCAGCTAGAATAATTCTGGTAGATGTATTCCAGTTGATTTAACAGATTTTGAAACATAATAGCGATTGGAAATTTTTAACAAGCCCATTGTTTAATGTTTAAAACTTCCCATAATTGTAAAATTAATTTAAAAAGTTTAGAGTGAAAAGCTCAGAGTGGTATTAGGTTGTTAATTATGTTAAACTTGGTTTTGTAGAATACAAGAGGAGCGTGATGAAAGACATAAAACAAAAGGTAGATTGAGTCGTTTTGAACCACCCCAGTCAGATTCAGATGGCCAACGTCGTTCAAGTAAGTAGATGCTATTTTTTATGTTTATTTGGGCTACAAAATTTGTAAACTAAATTTCTTTCTATCTTCTCTTTATTCAGTGGATGCTCCTTCAAGAAGAAGCAGATCATCTGGTGGTAATACAGATTCTTTTCTCACTCAGTGTAATGGTCTGACTTGATTGCATAGCAAAGATGACGACTTTTTTTTTCTGTTTTTTTTTCCTCCACCATTATAGTGCTGGATGATTATGCACCAGGGTCACATGATGTTGGAGATCCAAGCACAACAAATTTATATCTTGGAAACATCAATCCTCAAGTAAGTTTGGGATCAAGTGAAGTGCAATGTTGGCATCTTTGGGTCAAGCTAATTGCTTTTTTTTTAATTATTTTCCAGTATCAGTTTCCTCCCCTTTTTAAATTAAACCATATGCACATGTGTAAACCCATGTACTAGGTACAATTGGTGACTACAGAGACAGTGTTCATTTGAATACGTTGTCTGTATGTGGTGCAACAAAAGTTAAGGTTTACACTACTAGTTACCAGAGGCAAAGATGCTCAGTTAAAATTACTTTTCCGTGCATATCCCTCTGAAAGGTGGATCATATCTCAAAAATTTGAGTGAGCTCAGTTAAAAATACAGTTGAAGTTATAATTTCTATAGAAAAATGCAATTGCAAAAGTAGATTGCAATGGGGAAGTGTTGACAAAGTGTTTTTTCAAGAAACTCAGAAAATTAAAATCTCAACATTTGAACAATAGTATGAACAAGATGGTAATTTTTACCTATTTTCATGTAGATGAACGAAGAGATGTTATGTCAAGAATTTGGACGCTTTGGACCGTTAGCGAGTGTTAAAATTATGTGGCCAAGAACTGATGAAGAAAGAGCAAGAGAAAGAAATTGTGGGTTTGTTGCCTTTATGAACAGGAGAGATGCTGAAAGAGCGTTGAAGAATTTAAATGGTAAACAGATTTCTCAGTTTGGAATTGTAATTATCTTTGTAGGAATGTTGAGGAGTAACTAAATGCATATGTTGTTTTATCAGCCTACTGGTAGGTATACTGTAACTCCAGTAGGTCCCACACTGGTGCTCATTTTAGCTTACGCTGCTTTACTGGCAGCTGAATGTCATCAAGGTGTAGCGTACACAAGGACTGGGAATACTGGTGTGTCTTGCTGTGGGCAGAGATGTAAAATTTATAACTCTTTTGAAGATATGAGCATTAGGCAGTGTTTGAAAATCTCTCCTCTGTAAAGAGACCATTTTAAGAAGGAATTTATTACTTCTTGTTGCTTACCAACAATATTTTTTTGTTAATAAAATTTAAGTAGTGCATGGGGTATGATCAGTGGTTGTTGATAAATATATTATGTCCTTTTGAACAACAGCTAAATTTCTGTTACTGAAGAGGTAGCTGTACCACTCGAGACAGAACCATTTTACATGTGGACTGTCTTGTCTGTCATCTATTAAGAAAAAGGAAAAAGTCTAAGATGATGAAGAAAGCTGTGTTGTTCCATTTCAGGAAGAGCCTGAAAATCAAAAGGCAGCATCCTAGACAAAAGGAATAAAAAAATGAAAGATTACCCTTGTGTAGCTTACTCACAATGGACCTTTACTGGGACCATTAGTAAGTAAGTGTAGGAGAGAGATCTAATTGGTTATGTTTGATACTGAATAACATTGTTTGAAATTTGTTGTTATGAACAAAACGTTTTGAATAATTGAGGTGCAGAAATAGTATAGTTTTAAAAATGGCTCTGCTCATTCTAATGTACTGAATATCAAATTTTATTTTGTTCTCCCAACAAATGAAATAATTGTGTACTGTAGTCTCTTCAAAGCCTACATTGAGGGAAGAATAGTAAAATAATTCATGCACCTGGCTTTCATTTGCTCGGGCAGTCTGATAAATGTGATACACTAATTAACAATGTCAGTAGAAAGTAAACCATGGCAGGCACCCCTAAATGCTGCCCTTAGAGGGAGAAATCTTGACTGACACAGAAGCAACTTGTAAGGTTCTTTTCTTCTGGTGTGAGGGATTTTTTTTCCACCTTTTTTTCTTTCTTTTCTTACTTCAGGCAAGATGATCATGTCATTTGAAATGAAACTGGGATGGGGCAAAGCTGTACCTATACCACCACATCCAATATACATTCCGCCGTCTATGATGGAGCATACCCTCCCGCCGCCTCCGTCAGGACTGCCTTTCAATGCCCAGCCTAGGGAGAGATTGAAAAATCCTAATGCTCCAATGTTACCACCACCAAAAAACAAGGAAGATTTTGAGAAGGTAACTTACAGTACCCTGGGCCATATCTCGTTGTTAAATACTACATCTGTGACAGTATTTCAATGGCTTCATAGATTTGCGTCAGGCTGATTTTGGCAGCCCTTAATGTACAAACTCCCTGGCTCCCTACTGTAGTCCAAGGGAGCCTACTTAATTCCTGAAGCTCTGTTTCATATCTGTGTTAGGGTACAGTATATTGGGTCTTGATTTATTTTAGTGCTGCTTTAAAGCTGGCTATCATTTTCCCCCTCCAGGCTCCCTGGATTTTTTTCTCCTACGTCCCCCTGTTTTGTTGGCTGCCAAATTGCAGTATCTAAATTGTTTTCTTTAGAGAAAATATTATGTTTTTATTTGGGTAGCTTTATTTTTACACTAGAGGAGTTGATGTGTTTTGTGTAGAAGGTAATTAATCTGGACATTGAGTAAGTATTTTATGCTACTTATGGAGTCAGTTTTCAGACTTCTTTTCTTTTTCTGGAATATTAGCTGATAAAAGGGTAAGTATCTTGTAATCACAAACCAACTTGTTTGACATTTGGAAGAATTTGTTGATTCTTTGAATGACACTTAAATGTTAGGGCTGTTTTTTGTAAGACTTGGCAATAAAGTAATACCAACATGATCCAAGTCAAATAGTTTAGAGTCTATTAGTGAACTTAAGAACTCCTTTCTTAATTATATTCAGCATAGTACATATTCAGTACATCAGTGTACATTCTGACAGGAATGTTCTGATACTTTGCAACTAGTGAACCTTTATGGTTCACTGACACAACCATTTGCATTTTGTGTAATTGCTTAGTTATAACTTCACAGCAGTGATTGCCTGCAAAACTTGTGATAGTTGTGTAGTATTTTCATTGCATATGTATATTTTTGCTTGTTACTTGTTAACAATACTCACATATTCTATGTTTATTATCTGATGTGACTTCATATACAGACTCTGTCGCAAGCCATAGTCAAAGTGGTTATCCCAACAGAAAGGTACATGTTTTTCTTTATTATTACTGATCTAAATATAGAAAATTTTCCCCTTTGGAATTTTAAAGAAAAATGGTGATGTTGAGGAAAAGGTAATGGCTTGACTGAGCAACGGTTCTTTCATGACACTTAAGATAAGTATGTGTGGTTTACAATCTTCTTATCCTTAACTTTTTTTTTTCCAGTGAGGATAGGTTTAGGTAATTACCTTTTGCATTTAATTTGAGTACCAGAAATATTTGCAGGGTAATTTTGTGAGTGAATGCTAGGGTGAAGTAGCTTGCCTTAGGGGTGCTGTGTAAGTCCTGAACATCAACCACTGAGTAGTAAATGGCTGAGATGTAGCTGTCTCCAGGGTGGTGCTGTGGGCTTTTTTTCCTTTTTTTTTTTGGTTCTTTTGTTAACACTTGTATAATTTGTAATCACTTTTGATTTCTGCTTTATTTTTTTAATGTATATCAATTCATAATATTGGTCTCTGGAAAAGGTAGTTCTATATTGCAAGGGTATTCTTACAGTTTGATCCCCGTCAATACTTCTACCTTCACACTAGCCTAGGTATACTCTTGCTCAGTTAAGCTAAAACCTTTTCCCAAACATAGGAACACAACACTGTTTTAAAAGTAAATAAGCACAAAAGATTACCAAATTCTCTTTGACATTGGCCTTGGTGAGCAACACCAGCTGAACTGTCTGCGGCAGCGGGGGACCAGGAAAACATCATGGGATGGATTGGGAAAGTATACAGTTTTTGACCAGACATTGGTACGATCGGCTCCAATAAATGTGGTTTTATTATAACTGGAAAACTTTTTTTTTGTTGGCCAACTTAAGCTAAGTGACACTTTAAAATAATGCACTTAAAGCTATCATCCTTTTTTTACTACACTGTTTTAATTGTCACAAAGTCTCTTTTTTCTTTTTTTCGCGTGTGTGGGCGGGACGAAAGAGAATTATGAAAATAGCTGTAGCAGTATATTAACATATTTGTCAATAGATGCTCAGCTGCAGTAGTATTTGTGATGAAATTTTAGAACAGTACGATTTTTCTTGGACAGACATGGATAATTAGAGTGACCAGGAGGAGTCTTGGTATAAGAAGCATAGTAGTAGAACAAGTACTTGTATAGTGCTTACAGAGTAATTAGCTTTCAGAGAAAAATGGTTTCCATTTTATTTACTGTAGCATTTTGAAAGCTTGTATGATACAAAAAGCTCATATTAATTGAATTGTATTTGGAAATACTTTGAAAGTCAGCAGGAAAAAAAAAATTCAAAGATGCTCATGACAACTGCTGAGACTATTACCCAGTACATTGTATCATGCAAAAATTTCAACTGACTTCAGTGGGATAAGACATCTAATTTTTCTTCTTTTTGTTTGGAAGTTTTCAATACTGATTTTTAACAACCAATTACTACTTAGTATTTGCTAAACAGAAAAAACCTTGAGTATGCACAACCAATTTTTTTCTGAGAAATTGACTTTGAATTAGTCATGTCATATACCAATATGCATGTAACACCCTCTTTCAGATATGGGGTGTACTGAATCTTTCCAAAGCGGGTGTTCTTGTTCAAGCATAAGCTGTTCTTATGCAACTTCATTGTACTTGATGAAAGATGAAAACCAATGGCATGGTTCTGCAGGAAGCCAGGCGTGATCGTGTTGAACTTGCCTTAAGAAAAATGTAGTATCTCAGGCTTGAAAACTAAATGTATTTTTTTTTTCCTTAATTATGTTTTCAAATACAGTTCATATAACAAGAACAGTCTATGTAGACTTTCAGAACACTGCTTTAAATAAAATGGCTACAGAACTATTGAGGTTATGTCCTCTTCATGTTTCTGGGATTATAAAAAGCAAACAGGAAAATTGAGATGTAGGTAGCTGTTTGTTTTTTTTGTGTAGTATTTAAGGCAGATGTAGATACAATGCTAACTGGCTTAAAAGCAATATTTACTAAGTTTGCATATGGCAGTGGCAGGTTTTTACTACTGTGCTTAAGTCCAAAATTTGTTTTGATCTAGTGTAGTCTGTCTGTGGCAGAACTTGGAATACATGTGGTAAATAACAGTCACCTCATTACTAAGAAGTAATGGAAAATTCTGCAGCTTTTCAATGTAACAAGTTTTCAATTTTAGTAATAAAAAAAGGCTAAAAGGAAATCTCTTGAGATACATGGAAAGATCCAAGATTCATTTGTTGACATCTAAAAAAAGAAATTTAAAAATGTTAAAATGTGTATATTTTTTTTTGTTGTTTGCATCACATTTGAAGGGCACATGCTGTGAAGCTTTCGATATACGTAGGAAATCTGTATTTGAAAATGAAGGATCCCGTTTCCAAAAATCCCCAAAGGTTGGAAACTGGTGATCACTATTTTTTGTAAAGCTTATATGATTGTCTTTTCTTAGCGTGCTTATAAATGGCTCTGCATTGTCAGATGTGGCTTGAAAAGTGTGCACTTCACATCTGCCTCTTGCCTGTCTCAGGATTCAGTGCAGAATGATATGAATACACATTTAGTTACTTATTTTTTTTTTAATTATTGTTTAGTTCACTTGAGTATACGAGGGAGGAAACACTGGATGGTATGACACAAAATGATGGACATTTTTTTCTGTGCCAGTAGTTGAGTCTTGTCTAAAAAGAGATTATCTAAATTTAATAAAACCATTACTATTTGGCATCAAGAAGGCTATTTGCTTTTCCTCTCATACTTTAATAACTTGACAGCTGAATGCAATTTCTGTTGAATGTTCAGAAGTGTATGTGTTTAATTTTGAGTGTAATGTTCAGCCACCTGTTCCTCTGTAGAACTTTTAACAGTTCGGTATTAGTTCTAGACAACGTAGATGAGGGCTTAGTTTTTGATAGTGAATTGAACTCTGGTATTCAGTTTTGTATTCCTATGCGTAAGGACTACTCAGGTTCTGCTAAGCAAGAAATGATTGTAGGCTAAGCTGTGGAAATTCAGAGAAGGGGTTTCCTCCTAAATTCTTACTCCACCACTCCTAGGCATGTTTTTATTTTAAAATGCCCGTGTCTGTGATGCAAGGCTATAATGTGTTCCATGTTACCTTATCTGTTATACAATTTTCTTAACAATACAGCAAAATAATCTCCTGCACAGTTGTAGTATCTTAGGTGGAGTGTAGTTTTATATAGTGTTAGGTCTGAATCAATTTTTCTTTAACTGTGTTGTTGTTGTAGGAATTTGCTCGCTTTGATACATCGAATGATAGAGTTTGTGGTACGGGAGGGGCCTATGTTTGAAGCCATGATCATGAACCGAGAAATCAACAATCCCATGTTCAGGTGCTTATTACATTGCTTCAATTTGAAATAGCACTAACTATTTCTGTTGTTGCTAGGGGTTTACGTTTCTGAAATGCTGATAAGTGTGATATGTGTATCTCTAGGGGCAGATTTTAATTGTACAAAATGTGCAAGTACTTAACACTGTCTTTTATGTCAGTTGTTACTAATGTGTACATGTACAGTATTATATAGACACTATAAAATATATATAATAAATAAGATTATATTTAGTGCCTACTTTTTCTGAGGAATTTGAAGTTAGCAGTGGAAGCAGTAGCATACACTTCAAAAAAAAAAGAAAAAAGAAAAAAAAAAATCCCCCAGAGCAGACAGATCATCTGAATGTAAAGTGCAGCCTTCCTGGAGCTTGATTTCTAACCTTTTGCAAGGACTGGGAGTTATTTATTCTTTGATGTCAATGCAGGATTAAACTTTAGCTGACATAGTGAAGTTGTCAGAATTTCCAGCTCTTGTTAATGGAATAAAAATGACTCCGTTTCTAAATTTCTTGTGAAATACAGTCTCTGAAAAACGGGGAAATACTAAATAACCTTTAAAAAATTATGTTATTTGCACTAAGGTCGAAGTGTTTCACTATCTCAATGTGTATATAACAAAATTGGAGTATACATGTCAAAATATCCTGCCATTACGAATGGGCTGCGTTTTGTTTGGAGGTTTTTTTCTTCTTTTTTTTTTTTTTTCCCCTCTGATCTTGTCAGTGTGACAGACTACTTACTGGTGGGAAACTTCCCACTTGTACTGATGTTGCAGTTGCTCCTGTAGTGACTGTTTGCACTTCTGCTTTGCTGTGGGGTGCACAGTCGTTCTTTCTGACTGTTTGGCTTTTAACTTTTGAGACATGCTGTGCCTTTGTGAAATCCTGCACTTGGCTTTATTGCTGCATAGATGTTGCTGCACACTCCATAGTGTGGAGTGGTTGCCCTTGTTCTGCACAGCTCTGCTGTGGGTGTACATGATTTTAGCTGTATTGAGTTTACCTGATAGCTGAGGTGGGATTTTGAGCAGGGTTTGGTTATATTTTTTTTTATTACTTCCTTTGAATTTACTTCAGTTAAATAATTTGTGTTATGTTTTGTGTGTTTTCTTTGTTCTTTGGTTTAGGTTTTTATTTGAAAACCAGACTCCAGCCCATGTATATTATAGATGGAAGCTTTACTCAATTCTTCAGGCAAGTAGAATTTTAGTGATAATTCATAACTTTAGGCATAACAAAATAAAAGAACACTGGAAGAAAAATACTTTTGCTTTTTTTTTTTTTTGTAGGGAGATGCTCCAACCAAGTGGAGGACAGAAGATTTCCGTATGTTCAAAAATGGGTCATTTTGGAGGCCGCCGCCGTTGAATCCGTACTTGCACGGGATGTCAGAAGAGCAAGAAACGGAAGCATTTGTGGAGGAACCAAACAAGAAGGGTGCACTTAAAGAAGAGTATGAACTTCTATTAATTTATAGTCCTGTTTTAACTGCTAATCTGCTTGTTTTTATTCCTGTTGTGTGTCTGTAGTTATAATTTGTTATCCCTAAAATGTTACCGTGCTTGTCATACTATTCATTTCTGTGAATCTTTCACAAAATCCTAGGGGTTGGAAGGGACCTTGAAAGGTCATCAGTCCAACTGCCCCTGCCAGAGCAGGACCACCTAGAGTAGGTCACACAGGAACTTGTCCAGACAGGTTTTGAATGTCTCCAGAGAAGGAGACTCTACAACCCATCTGGGCAGCCCTTCCAGTGCTCCCTCATCCTCACAAGGAAGAAGTTTTTCCTTATGTTTCTTTGAAATCTCTTATGCTCTAGCTTGTTCCTATTACTTAGGGACTTTTCTTTTAATGTCAGTGGTGTTTGATGCTTGTTGCTAAATACATTCTGATTTGTTTAGATTTGTCACCACCAAACAATGAATCCTTTCAATACAGTTGTTATTAACATTTCATTAGAAGGAGATTGGAAAGATGTGTATTTCTGCCTGTTTTCTGTTCCTGTTTGTTGGTGGGGGTACACAGCTCCTTTTTCAACATGATTGTGATCTCATGAACTAAACAGTTATAATCTTACTGATCCTGTTCATCAGAAATTAAGTTTGAGAGCAGTTGCTAATAATAATAAGCAAGAAGTGACAGATCGTAGCAGTTCTTTACTGTGAATTGTAAATGTGATGGAGAGGGCTGTGGTAGTAGAAATAATAGACATGATTTTCTTAATTTTCCTGTTATTGTTCCATCAGTGTTCCTTTTATCTTGTTTTGTTCTTTTCATCATAGTTAAGATATGGTTAGGGAAGTTTTAATACATATTTGGTTTCTTCTATCTCATTTTTGAAAAACTCAATGCTATTCTTTTGAGAGCATTAAGTATGTCAGGAGGTCAGGAAAAACCTGAAATAATTGCTTACTAGCGTTCTGAATTTAATGTTTCTTATTCTGAAGCAGAAATTACTTGCGTGCTTTAGCTGTATCCATTTTGATTTAGGCCTAAAGTAAATCTGAAGAGATAATGATTTACCGAATTAGGTATGTCTTGGTTATTTTTCCTTGTTTTCTGCACATAGTCATGACTTGAGTTCTTTGCTCTTTGTTCATCTGTGTAATGTGGATGCATATGTTCACGAGTCACTGAAAAAAACCTCGGGCAACACAATATAGGACAAAAGCAGTAAATATTTTTAAAGATGGAAAAATCCAAAACTTCATTAAGTGGAAATGCGCCGAAGTACTGCTTAATACTGAAAGTATTAAAACTCCTCATCTTTTAGACAGAGGGACAAATTAGAGGAAATTCTGCGTGGACTAACGCCTCGGAAGAATGATATTGGTGATGCGATGGTTTTCTGTCTAAATAATGCGGAAGCTGCTGAAGAAATTGTAGACTGCATTACAGAATCTTTGTCCATTCTGAAGACTCCTCTTCCTAAGAAGGTGTGGAGATCTTGTATAGTATTGTATTTTGGGAGAAGAACTCACTTACCAGCATATAATTTACAACCATCACTTCACGAGTTTCAGATATTGTTGAGGTTTTGTATTAAAATTTGGGCTTGAATTTAAGTATGCTTTTTCCCTGTGGGATTTTGTGATGTTTCTATTCTTTCTGAACTTGCTTGTGAATAATGTTCTGCCTTACTGTAGAGTTGAAAACAACAGAACAGTCTGTTCAAACTAAGAAATAAAAATTGGAATGCCATGATCTGTCCTTTGTAATACTAGATAATACCATGTTACAGTAACTAGTATACAAATCTGAAGCAAAACTGGGAACTCATTGTCTCTTAGTATGTTTGTTAACAATATGGGTGTGTTACAGTTAGTTCTAAGCTGATACTTCTAGATTATTTAAATAATTTTCTGTTTTTTCTGCAAAAATGCATATGTATTCAAGATAACATAAACTCAAGAGTTAACTTGAGCATTCTTTATTGTAGATTGCAAGATTATATCTAGTGTCAGATGTGTTATACAACTCCTCAGCCAAAGTTGCCAATGCTTCCTACTACAGAAAATTGTAAGTATAATATTGGAGGTGACTGATTAAAGAAAAAGAGAATCCTTATATTCAGTTTCGTACATCTGTGAATAAATGTCCTTGTAGAAAAATCCTTTTCTATGAGGATA